>NC_091772.1:30268603-30871103 GCF_029378745.1 Bos indicus
CCTCTGGGAGCAACAAGTTTGATCTCTTTTTCTGTGAGATTTTTTTCTTAAGATTCCACATATAAGAGAGATCATATAGTATTTGTCTTTCTCTATTCGACTTATTTCATTTCATTTAGCATAATGCCCTCAAGATTCATTCATGTTGACACAAACGGCAGGGGATCTCTCCTTTGTAATGGCTGAGTAGTATTCCATTGTGAATATATATATATATATATATATATATATATATATATATATATATACACACATATAGTTTCTCTGGTGGCTCAGTGGTAAAGAATCTGCCTGCTGATACAGAAGATGGGTTCAAACCCTGAGTCAGGAAGATACCCTGGAGAAGGAAATGGCAACCCACTCTAGTATTCTTGCCTGGAAAATCCCATGGACAGAGGAGCCTGGCAGGTTACAGTCCATAGGGTTGCAAAATAGTTGGACATGACTTAGCAACTATACAAGAATAACAACAACAATGTGTGTGTGTGTGTGTTACACATTCACCCACTGATGGACAGAAATATGTTATTCCAATGAAACATTCTATATAACTGAGTTTTACTCCTTGTATCATATATGTATGCTATATACAGATGTATGCATGTACACACATGTGCAAATACACACACGTTTTCCTGCCTTTACCTCTTAGGTCAGCTCTAAATATCCCACCCTCCACAATGTAGATCCCAGACCCTGCATCTGATCTTCAGATAGCCCACTATTCAGAGAGCTCCTTCCCTGTCCCTTCTGAGTCTCAATCCCAGACTTTATTCATGAAGCTGCTCTTGCAAAATTCTATTCCTCCTTATTTGCCAAATAATCCAAATTGCTTCCTTAAAAACCTGCTTTAAAATGGAGGGCCATGCATGACAAACAGTCACTCACACAGAGGTGAGAAAGTAGAGAATATACGGGACAAAATGTAGTAAATAAATGCTTGTGAAAAAAAGCGGAATGGAATAGAATACAATAGAATGCAGGGCCAAAAATTCATTTCAAACTGAAATTCTTTGAGATTACCATTTTTAAAAAATTCAAACAATATAAAGTAAGAGAACTTGTATAAAGAAATGTATAAAGTAGTAACTGAAAGGTCATTGGCATTCCTCCTCCATGGATACACTTGCTGTTGTTTTCTAAAGCCACCCAGCCATTTAGAATTTAAGAGACTTCTAGCTCACTCCTCTAGTCTAACAAATTTCTGGAAATCATGAAGCTTTTATTTTTTCATATCACTATTTAAGTGTTTGGTTCCTTATATAACTAAGTAACGAATAAAGTTAAATGAGTTGAAAGTACGCTTTTAGAATTCTAATAATCATTCATAAATATGGGTTTGGGATAGCAATAGTAAATGTATTACAATCTTGCTGTTATACAGTTTACCCGATCAAGATGAGAATATAAATTTTTTGCTATAATTATTTCCACATCTATATTGTCTTCCAGAGAATAAAGATCACATTTCCAACTTCCTGTTTTTAATAACCAATAGGGCCTGCCAGTGTTCTTCAGACATTTGTTTCTACATCATATAGAATCATTTGAAATGTTTTTCGTATGTAATTTGACTTGGGCCATGTGTAAGGTTTGTTCTGGAAATACATTCGGACTTCTGTTGGTATGACAAAAGCAATTTCTTGGATGGGTGTTCTGCTCATTTACATAATACAGTTAAAGAAGATATCAAGAAATGAAAGAATCACCTCCTTCCCCAAATAAATTCAGATTTTAAATAGGACTACCAGGAAATCCCTGGCTGCTCAATTCATTCAGCCATTTGGCTATTACTATTTAACTTTTCTCCTTATCCCCAGCCTTCTCTGTCTACCTGCTCACTCTCAGTTGATAATTTTGCTTCTTATGTCACTGAGAAAATAGAAGAAATGAAAAAGGATCACTTTCTTCTTTCTATTACCAAACCCACCAACCTACTCTCACTCTGCCTTCTCTGCTCACTGAGGATGGATCACCTTTATGCTCCTCCAAAGCCAGTGCCTCCATCTGTGTAAAGTCCTTCTCATCCCTTTTCATCTACTTAGGAATCTGTTTTGCACATCCCTCTCCTCCTTTATTCAGCATCATTGTTTCCCACTGGATGGAAGAAGTCCTATGAGATCACAAACACGCTATCATGTCTCCTCGATGATTACATTTCTGGAGTCCCATTAGGGCAGAACTCCTTGGGGAAAAATGACTCTATAGACTGGCTGTCTCCTGCTGGTCTTCTCTCATCCTCTCCCAACACACACCACCGCAAACTGCTTTTGTCAGCTGTCAATTACTTTCTATTATCAAATCAAATGTTCAAAGTTTACTCCTGCTGCTGCTGCTGCTGCTGCTGCTAAGTCGCTTCAGTCGTGTCCGACTCTGTGCGACCCCATAGACGGCAGCCCACCAGGCTCCCCCGTCCCTGGGATTCTCCAGGCAAGAACACTGGAGTGGGTTGCCATTTCCTTCTCCAATGCATGAAAGTGAAAAGTGAAAGTGAAGTCGCTCAGTCGTGTCCGACTCTAGCGACCCCATGACTGTAGCCCACCAGGCTCCTCTGTCCATGGGATTTTCCAGGCAAAAGTACTGGAGTGGGATGCCATTGCCTTCTCCAAGTTTACTCCAACTGACACGAGTTTCGTTGCTGCACAGGCTTTTCTCTAGTTGCGGTGAGCAGGGGCTACTCTCTAGTTGCAGTGCACAGCCTTCTCATTGTGGTGGCTTCTCTTGTTGCAGCTCCTGGGCTCTAGAGCACAGACTAAGTAGTTGTGGCCCATAGGCTTAGCTACTCTGAGTCATAGGGGATCTAGTTCCTGGACCAGGGATCAAACTCGAGTCTCCTGAATTGGCAGGCAGATTCTTAACCACTGGTCCGCAGGGAAGTCCTCAGATGAGTTTCTTTACTGGCTTCTTGACTTCTTCTGCCTAACCAGCAGCTTCTTCTTAGCATTATTTATACCTCCTCCTCAACACTGATTGTTCTTTAAATGTCAGGGACTCTAGGACTTCCCTGGTAGTCCAGTGAAGTGGGGTCCAGTCTCCTCACAAGCCACAGCTACTGAGCCCACGTGCTGCAACTGCTGAAGTCTACATGCTTAAAGGTTATGCTCTGCAACAAAAGAAATCACTGCAATGAGAAGCCCACACACCACAACGAAGAGTAGCCTACACTTGCTGCAACTAGAGAAAGCCTGTGCATAGCAACGAAGACCCAGTGCAACCAAAAACAATAAATAAATTTAGAAAAAAAATTAAGATAAAAAAGTGACCTTTCCCGTTCTCTCCCTTTCTCTCTTCTCTTTGCTTCACTTTATTTCTCCTCACTTCTCTTCATTCTCTCCATCAGTCATGGCCTTAAAAATTACCTACGACTTCCACATGTAAATTTCCAAGCCTCTTGCCTGAACTTTAGGTTTATTTATCCAGCTTCCTATGTGATATCACTCTGATGTCTGATAAACATCTCCAGTTTCTCCTATCTGGACTCAACTGGATACTTTCTCTGAGATTTGCTCCTTCCCCTGTTCCCTGTCTCAGTCCCATTCCTCCAGTTGCTCAGATCAAATTTTTCTCTTTCTTCTGTATCCTTCATCTGATCCATAAAGAAAATTCTACCAACTTCACTTTCAAATCAATCCCAAATCCAGCCATCACTCAACCCTAACTGCTATCACTCAACCCAGACCACACTTTTCTATCACCAGACGATGGGAATGTCTCCCCTTGCTTCTGCTGTGGTTGCCTACATTCTACGAAACCAATCCTTTTTAAAACAATCAAATTCTGTTACTTGCCTACTCAAAACCACCATTGACTGCCGTCACTCTTAGAATAAAACCCAAAGTCCTACCGACTTGTAAGGTGCTAGATAGTCTTGCTTCATCTTCTATCTTTCTTTTCCTGACTTCTGTTTAACCCAGTGGGTCTTCTCCATTTCCCAAGAACACTCTTCTCTCCAGATTCAACCCTGACTGTCCTACAATGTAGAACTTCCCCCCTTCCACTACATGGTTTCTTCCTTCACTTAATTTAGGCCTCTGTTCAAATATCACCTTTTCAGTGAAACTTTCTCTGACCACCTTTAGTGAGAAAAATAGCCCTCAAGACGTCTACATGTTTTTGCTTTCTTTTTTTAAATTTGGCTGCTCTGAGTCCTAGCTGTGACATGCAGGATCTTTTTTGAGGCATGTGAACTCTTAGTTACAACATATGGGATCCAGCTCTCCTGAGGGACAGAACCCAGGGTCCTTGAATTGGGAGTGCGGAGTCTCAGTCACTGGACCCCCAGGGAAGTTCAGATGTCTGGATCTTAATACGCTGAACCTGAGACTATGTTAGGCTGCACGACAAAAGACAATTAACTTTGTGGATGGAATTAAGGTTGCTAACCAGTTGACTTAAAATACGGAGCTGATCCTGGATTATCTGCAGGGTCCAAAGTAATAACAAAGATATTTTAAGGTGAAAGAAGGAGGTAGAAAAGAAGAACCAGAGGCAGAGCAGTGTAAGAAAGACTCAAGCTGACAGTGCTGGCTTTGAAAATGGAAGAGGGCCATGAACCAAGATATGTGAGCAGCTTCTGGAAGCTGAAGAAAGCAAGAAAACAGATCCTCCCCCAGAGCTTCCAGAAAGAGCACAGCTCTGCCAGCACCTTGATTTTAGCCCAGTGAAACCTAATATTATAGACTTGGCCTCCAGAACTGTGTGGTAATCGACTTGTGTTGTTCAAAGCCACAAAGTACGTGGTAAGTTGTTACAGCAGCAACAGGAAAATAATACCCCAGAGAATTAGAAAAAAGTGCATGTGTGTGTATAAACACACACACACACACACACACACACACACACACACACACACACACACACCACTCTCTGCTCCCTTTGGCCTTACCATACTATTTGTCAACTTGTCACTGACTCTTCACTGTAAATTCCATAAGGGTAAGTTCATGGCCATACAAGCAGGGTCAAGGACCACAACTGCTTGGAGAGAGTTCTTAACATTTCTCTTGTTGCTGAAATTTGGTTTTACTGTTAAATCTAAGTTTACTGGCTTCCCTGGTGGTTCAGCCTGCCAGTGCAGGAGACTCAGGTTTGATCCCTAGATTGGGAAGGTTCCCTGCAGAAGAAAATGGCAACCCACTCCAATAGTCTTGCCTGGGAAATCCCATGGACAGAGGAGCCTGACAGGCTACATACAGTCCATGTAGTCAGTCACAAAACAGTTGGACATGACTTAGCAACTAAAATGACAACACATCTAAGCTTTAATTTCAACTCTGCTGTTTCTTAAGAGAACATAGTTGACCCTTGGGCAACTCTGGGGATTGGTTCTGGGACCCACCATGGATACTAAAACCTCAGATGTTCTCCTTTCCAGATGCCTTTATGGAGGCAGATAGTCTGCTTGCCATAATGAGGTTCTGCATCTGCAGACTCAACCATCTGAGGATCCTGTAATAATGTGTGTTAGGTGCTCAGTCATGTTTGACTCTTTGTAACACCATGGATTGTAGCTCACCAGGCTCCTCTGTCCAGGGAATTCTCCAGGCCAGAATACTGGAATGAGTAGCCATTCCCTTTTCCAGGGGATCTTCCTGACTCAGGGATCAAACACAGGTCTCCCACATTGCAGGTAGATTCTTTACCATCTGAGCCACCAGGGAAGCCCTGTAATAATTGGTATTTACTTTAAAAAAAAAAGTCCTCCTAAGTGGATTTGTTGTTCAGTCACTAAGTCATGTCCTAAGTGGATTGGCATAGACCAAATCCTTCTTGTTCAAGGGTCAACTGCATTGTATAAATAAAAATGAATTAAAGTAAACCAAAGGGTGCTTTGAGGGAAAAAGACATTCTGATTTAATATGTCACCCAAAGAGCCTGACTTAAAGGATGAAGGGTATTCAGTCTCCCTAGTCAGTATCTGTGCCAGAGACTGGACACCAGGTGGAACAAGTTGAGAATTTATTGTCAGTGTGCATTTCACCCATTGTCTTTGCATCTATTGACAGGAACACATTTGTTTCTTTGCCATGTGTCTTGTCTGCTCCTTACCACAAACGTAAGGATAAGAACTGTAGCCCCAAAGAACTATTTTATTTCAGAGCCTCCAAAAAGTATGTCCTACAGAGTATGTCCATTAGAAATAAAGAATATTAGGATTTCCCCGGTGGTTCAGTGCTTAAGACCCTATGCTTCCACTGCAGGGGGCATGGGATTCATCCCTGGTTGGGGAAGTTCTGCAGGCTGCAAGGTGCAGCCAACAAAAAAAAAAAAAAAGAGAAAAAGAAATCAACTTTAAGGAGTTCTCTGGCAATCCAGTAGGTTCAATCCCTGGTCAGGGAACTAAGATACTGCCAGCAGCATGCCAAAAAAAAAAAAAAAAAAGTAGAAGAAAACTGTTTTAATAACATTTTCAAGGATTAAATTCTATAGCATTTCATTTCTAGTATTCTTTTAAAAACTGTGTATAAACAACTTTGACAGATGTGCATAAACATACCAATCTAACACAAAGATAATCAAATATTCAAATAAGATGGCATGGCCAACTTCCTAGTTTGTCTGGCCACCAAACACGAGGAGAAGCAGTAAATGTCAATTCCACGTGGAAGCTTTACTAGACGAGGTGCAATTTGCCATGAGTCTTCCCAGTTAGAGTGGCCTTGAAAGCACGTGTCAATCAGGAATCTCCATCAGGCCAGGTCTTTGGGTCACTTGTATAAGCAGAGGCTCCTCTCCAGCTCATATTAACCAGACAGTGTGAACAAGCAATAAACCTTGGCTGGTTTACGCCAAGAGATCCAGAGTTATTTGATACTAGAGTAATCCCTGGGCATTCTTCGGCTTAAGAGATGTGAGGAGAAATAATGACTGTCAAAAAAATAGTCTACCCTACGAATCCAATGGGTTTCTTTAGTTCACAAATTCTCAGTGCCTTTTCTAGGAGAATACATATTGTGAGTCACAAAGAAGACGTGCTGGTTAATTTTATGTGTCAACCTCACTGGATCATGAGATGTCTGGGTACTTGACTAAATCTGATTTCTGGATGTGTTTCCGGAAGACTCGGGAAGACAGTTTGGCCTCTGCTAACAGCTCTCTTTATTCTAAAAGTCTTGGGACTTCTCTGGCGGTCCAGAAGTTAAGACTTCATGTTCCCACTGCAGGGAGACCAGGTTCAATCCCTGGTCAGGGAACTAGACCCCATAGACTGCAGCTAAAAGCTTGCATGCCTCAACTAAGACCCCACATGCCACAGCTAAGACTCAGTATGGCCAAATAAACAAATCAATAATAATAATAATAAATTAATTAAAGTCTCTAGAAATTGTCAGACCACCAAGCTTATGTTTGGTGTCAGACCACCAAGCCTAATGTTTCTATTGATGTAGAATCTAGAATAGAAACAGGTGATAAATAGCATCTTCTTATTTTTACACACACAATTGGCATTGAAAATATCCTTGATCATCAGTATTTTGAAACATAAGCAGTTATATGTAAATGAGTACATTTATAAACTACTCTACCAAGTATACCCAAGACAAACGAGGCAACCATTAAGACTGCTTTCAGTCAACACAAAGCCTGAGCCATGGTCTCCCACTATTAATCTTCATAATACTTCAGTGAACTCAATAATTTCGTTTAGAAATCTTTGCATGTTTTATTATTATTTTTCCTGATCATAAATGAATACCTGTTCAAGGTTTTTAATAATAAGTAATAAATGCACTAGGAAAAGAAGAAAAAAAACAGTTTTAACTATATTTCCCAATAGCCTCTCATTGCCCTTCTCCTCTTGTGCTCTTCCACAGGCTGTAGACACAATTTTGAATTTTTTTTCACTTAACATTAAAACAAAAGCATTTCCCCATTTTAATCTTGATTCTCAGTGGGCTTCATTTTTAAGGGTCTATCATACCCAATTGTGTGATTTATAGCATCATTTATGGGATATACATCCTCATTCAGGATGTTTGAAAATGTTATTTTTTAGTGTTATGCCCCTTCTTTTTTTAAGGATTTTAGAATTTGTAGCAACTTTAGAATTAATTTCTGAAACACATATTCCACTGGGAATTGTAGAAAGAGAGAAGCCAGAAAAATACCAGAAAATCATTGCTGGAAAATAAAATGTTCTGGGTGGTTACGAGAGAGGAACCAGGACACAGGCTCAGAGTGAGTAGGGACATGGGTGTGTGTAATGCATGCTTGAGAGGTAGGCTTTGCCATGATGTACCGTGGAAGCCATGTGGACGCAGGGCTGGACTGTGACGGAAATGTGGGCAAATCATGGGGAATAACAATAGACTAGAAATGGAGCCATAACATGGGCAGGTTGGATGCAGAGTTAGCTCTGACCTGCTCCACCTGGAGTGAGATGATGTGAGTAACGTGGACTGGGTCGGGTTCTCAAAGAAACCTATTCCTGTTGCAGTGGTGTGTGTCCTTTTCTCGAATTTTGACCTGTCCTGAAATCAGGGCTGATTGATATAGAGAATTCTGCAATATCACACACAGATCTGTGTCCATATGTCAAACATCAGAGCCTAAGAATAAAATTGATGTAATGCGAATAAGTTAATAATGCCCTGCAGGGCAGTTACATGAATTTTGGTCACTACAAAAATGTGTCTGAAGTGAGAGCTCCTTAGTTCAGTGATGATCAATGGGAGACCCCATGCCTGAATTTCAGCAACCACATGAGAATTACCAAATATGATGCTTCGTTGCAAAGATTTATTCTGATTCAGCATGTTTCCCTTCACATGGGTGTGTTGCCACACACATTCTGGTCATGCTGCTGTTGCTGCTGCTAAGTCACTTCAGTCGTGTCCAACTTTGTGCAACCCCATAGATGGCAGCCCACCAGGCTCCCCCGTCCCTGGGATTCTCCAGGCAAGAACACTGGAGTGGGTTGCATTTCCTTCTCCAATGCATGAAAGTGAAAAGAGAAAGTGAAGTTGCTCAGTCATGTCCGACTCCTAGCAACCCCATGGACTGCAGCCTACCAGGCTCCTCCATCCATGGGATTTTCCAGGCAAGAGTACTGGAGTGGGGTGCCATTGCCTTCTCTGATTCTGGTCATAGTATTCTTTATTTAAAGAATGGTAAAGAGAGTCCTACGTGATGAGCTGACATACGTTTTCCCCTGTTTGGGGGCAGTAAGGCGACTTACTTAGCCTTTCAGGGATGTGTCCTTATACTCCCAGCTATTATCACATCAGACCTTCGTGTAGTCTAACAGTTTAAACTCACATGATCATAGCAATGGCCATACAACCAGCCTTAATATCATATCAAATATATAACTCTCTAGCATACTCCATAATGTTTTCTTTCTCTCTTTTTGGTTTCATTTACATGCAGTAAAATTCGTTCTTAGAGATGTACAGTTCAATGACTTTTTTAACAATCTTGTTTCTTTGTATTCATTTATTTATTTTTGGTTGTGCTGGGTCTTCATTGCTATATGTGGGCTTTCTCTAGTTGTCTCCAGCAAGGGCTACTCTTCGTTGTAAGGGCTTCTCAGTGTGGTGGCTTCTCTTCTCGCAGCACACAGGCTGTAGAGTGCAGACTTGGTAGTTGTGGCGCACAGGCTTAGCTTCCCTGAGGCATGTGGGATCTCCCCAGACCAGGGATTAGCCCATGTCCTCTGCATTGGCAGATGGATTCTTAACCACTGGACCACCAGCAAAGTTCCCAGTTCAACAACTTTTGATGTATACATATAGTTATGGACCACCATCACAGTCAAGACACAAGAAGTTCCATTAGCTCCCCGAATTCCTTCAATCTTCCCCTTTGCAGACCACCCCTCCTTCTCGCTTCTAATGCCTGGCAACCTTTTCTATGTGTGCATGCTCAGCCACTCAGTTGTGTCTGACTCTTTTCAACCCTATGGACTGTAGCCTTCCAGGCTTCTCTGTTCATGGGATTCTCCAGGCAAGAATACTGGAGTGGGTTGCCATATCCTCCTCCAGGGAATCCTCCTGACGCAGGGATCAAACCCATGTCTCCCACATCTCCTGCACTGTAGGTGGATGAGCCACTGGGGAAGCCCAACTATTTTTGCAAAGACTTGTTTTTGTAAGGTATGCTTTACTTTTACTAAAACAATTAAAAGGGTAAGTGATCACTTCCACCAGTATTTGTGGACCTAGAAGAGTTTCTCAACTTGCAGATCTTTGGGTTCAAATCTCAGAGATCCAGGAGCCGGCCTTTCTGCAGGGCTGGCGTTAAACCCTGTTCCTTTTCAACTAGTCTGAGAGTTGCCTGGCTGAGGTCCCTAACAGAGCAACACCAGGGTTTAAAGTATTCAATGCCTATCTGTGCATCACAATTTGCTTATCTACCTCAAGTCCTCATATAACTTAACCCAGAATCAAAACTACTTTTAATCTATTTTAGTGTTTCATTATACAGATACACCTTGATTGATACACTAATATGTTTTCTGAAGATGTATTTAAACTGAATTTTGAAAATGAAATATTTTTAAAGGGAGCACTTTCAATAAGATCTAGAATTAGTCTTTTATCTCTCTTCCTCAAAAATCCACGCTTGTGTCTCTGGATGGTGTCCTTCAGGGCACTGCTGAGCTCAGCTTGTCAGGAATGTTGGCAACTCTTTCCATCAACACAACTCACGGATACAATTCTCTACACACAACAGGTAAAGTTTGAATGCTCACATCTCAACCAGCTGGCTTCAGTGTGCCAGTGTGTTTTTCTTGCTTTCAGAACAATTTCAAGACAATTTCCTACATTTCTCCCAGAATGCTACAGCTGCTGCACAACTTCCTGCCAAGAGCCTGGAAGCCTCTTCCATCACACACACTTCCAGCTTCTTGAAAGAATTTTGCAGATTAAGCAACAGGCGCCTAATGCTCATTCTACTCAACTAGCCATAGAGCAGATCTGTTTCCCATTTCTGGTTGGAGTTTCAAGGACTTCCTCTTTTCTAATTGCTTCCTCCAGGGCTGTGTGTTGTAGGGACCACTGCCTCCTCCCAGCTCATATCAGGACTCGATAGCTATTGCATTTTGTCACATGAAAGTCTGAGTCAACTGGGAGAAGCTGAGGGATGCTGGTTGCATCCGTCAGGCCAGCCCATCAGTTTGAGAGCCATTATGAATTGTTTCTAGAAGAAGTAAGCCTTCCAGCTTAATTACCCCTGATGACTCAGTAAGAGAAGTACTTGGCAGAGTAAGCTTTCTGCCCTAAAGAGTGTGTGGGTGCGCACGTGCGTGCATGTGTGCATATATGTATGTGTGTATGTATGTTCATGTATGTGTATGTATATATAAGTGTACAAGTAGTAAAACACTAACTCTGGCAATTATTAATTCTCAAAGGTGCAGATTATCACTGAGCTTTCACCTTTTTTTTTCCACTTTCAATTGAATTCACCAGAGTCCAGATTTCTGCTGTCTGAGTTCTATCACATTTCTGTTATTTCCTCTGTCATTTACTGGAGGTAGCTGTGCCCTCCATTTGCCTCTGCTTTGATATTGAACAAAAACTGATTTCTTTCTGAGGAAGTTAGAAAAGCAAGGCTTATGTGACCAATATGTTTCCCAACCCTCACATGAGAAAAAGGGCACACCCAATACTATCAAAATACAACCCTGTACCCATCACAGCACCAGATGCTTTAAGCTGCTTCTTATTGTGGCTCCCTCGGCACAAAATAAAACAGACTCCTGCCTGCCCCCTCCAACAAAGGCTTCCGGTCTCCAAGCTACAACACAATTCTGACAAAAATCTTAGCTTCCTAGAGCTTTGAAATATCCTAACAAAAATGCCTTCCATTTTAAGCTTTAAATATATATATATAAGATGCTAAATTAAGGTCAGGCAAATTCTGGTAGTCTTTCTCAGATGACTCCCAAATCTCAATGGTACCTCCCACTTCCTCTTGTTTCTTCTTTAAGTGGGTCTCTGATTGGGAGCGTTCCCAGCTGTATTACTAATGCTGTGATGATGATCAGTTATTAGCTCATGCTATTATCTTTCTCCTCAAAATGTTTCATTTGAGTATTTCAAACAATCAAATATTTGTGTTCTATGCCTTTGTTACCATTGTTGCAATTTGCCTTCTTATCACTGCAAAGATGGAGTATCTGTCTCATTCACCCCTCTTCTAGCTGGGGAGCTGGGATTCAGGGCTTTTTCTGTAATCCACACATGGGTTTGGAAAATGTAGGAAGTAGAAAAACAATGAACCTTGGAATAGATTTAGAAAGGAAAGGCATGAATTTGGCAGATGCGATGTTTTACATTTAAGACGTGGGGCACAGTTTAGGACCAAAAAGGAAAGAAATCAATTTGGGGGTGGGGGAATTTTATTCTAGTGAAGTAAGGGGGAAAGACAGAAGGGAGAAGAGAGAAGGGGATTTTTGGAGCCACTTGATTTTGCACAGAGCAGGAAAATTATCTACTCTTTGCACTTTGCACCTCCCCCACCACCATATGCGTCCCGAAAGTTTCCTTTTTCCATACTTGAAAGGACCACAGATTTTAATAGTATTCATGCATTTGAAGTGTTAGGCGATTCCCAGCTTCCTCTGTTTTTGCATTTATGATGAGAAGTAGTTTTTTTTTTAATCCCAGTTACAGGATAAAGTACAAATAAAATCAATGACTATTTAATGAAAAAAATTTCAAACTCAAAGGCAGACTTTACAAAAAAACAGGCAGTTGACCTTAAATAAACTAAAGTTCAAGATCACAACCAGATTCAGGGACTAAATTATAGGCCAGTCTCCTCCAGTGTCTAGGCTGAGAGAGTTTAGTAGGTTACCACAGCGAATATTAATTTGTAGACACCCCAGGGGCCTGAACAAGTTGAAACTACATCATTAAAAGGTCAAATTTACTCAGAATGTCTTGAATTCAGATGTAATAGTAAAAGCAGACAGGGTGGAAGACAGAGAGTCAGGATTCTCTGTACAAAGGAATATTTGCAATGTGATATTTATTGATGCCTGACACCACACGCTGTTACGTGCATGTCAATTTGTGGGTGTCCAGCACTTGGAGCTGCTACTTTGTCAAGCAGAGGAATTTTCTTCCTCTGGGGGGGAGGGGGTTGGTGCACGTTGGACACGCACGCTGCTGCTCATGGCCAGAGAGTAAGACAGGAGACAGTGGATGGGGACTCTGAGGGGACATATATTGCACAAGCCATCATTCCCACTCTGACAATGGCTACCTCTGTGACCTCTGGCTTCCATAACCCTGTACCCAAACCGTTTCACCTTTCAGATCTTCTCTGGAGGATCACTTTAACTGGAACGTGTGAAGGTAACTTCAGGTGGGAAACTGGGGGAAGGGTGAGGAAGATGAGCAGTGCCTCAGCTCCACAGGATCTGACCTTGAACTTGCAGTCTGTTAGGACCAGTCCTGCATCTACTGTTTACCACTGTGTGACCTTGGATGTATCTTTTAACACCTTTGATGTCTGCCTCCTTACTCATGAAACAGGATTTACATGGTTGTTTCACTGTATGGATTAGAAATAGTGTGGATAAGTGACAGGCACATAGTAGGTGATGAATAAATGCACTGCATCTGGTAATGCTGACTGCAACACCCAGAGTCAGAATGCCTATTTCTGCCTTCTATCTTTGGTTCCAAGATCATATTCTGCCCACAAAACTGACACTCGGACTAGAAACAGCTCTGTGGGCTCCTGCTGTCCCTCCCTTTCACAGTTTTGCAGCAAATGGCATTCACTGGCAGTTCTACCGTCTTAGGGTTCACGGATAAAGTCACTGGTAGAAATGATGTGTAGTGTACTGGCTCCCACTCAGTAGCAAACCCCTGAGCCACAATCCTCTGATTCCTCTTCCCCTACCCATTCTCAGGCCATTCCCAGGAGCAGCCAAGGTTCCTGGGCCCACAGTACCCTCTGATGGCTAACACAAGGAACTTCCTTTGCTCCATCATTCTTAATCTTCGCTCTTGGAAACTCCCATAGGCTTTCACAGGTCACTGCTTTGTGCATTCCATCACAGACCATTCATTTCTTACTAATGTTGTGTGGCCTCCTCTGCCTTGCTATTTTTTTTTTTTATTTCTTGCTCAAATATTTCAGAAACACTTATCTACCTCCCTGTTTCTTTCCCTCACTTTGTTCCACTAACAAATTCTCAAATTGCAGCGATTATGGTTGCGAATATAAGATAGTAAGATGCATACATCTCTCAAGAAAAAAAAAAAAAACTCCATCCATTTAGAAGTAAAATAAGACATAATGTAGAACCAACAACATTAATCTCAAAAACCCTTTGAGATGTTCCGATGTCTTCCTGAGAACCTGCCCAGAAGGTGCCATCTACCCTGTCTTCAAGGAATGCTGATCTTTTCTCAACACTCTTACTATTTTCCTATTGATTTAATTGCCAGAAACATACTAGATTGTCCCCTATTCTTTCATTGCAAATACAATTCAGCTAGAGTAAGGGTTAAGTGCATTCCTGTGGGTTATTCTGGAAATCAAAGCACAATCTTTCAACATTAGTTTTCTGTGGGAAACTGAATTCGAAGATCCAAACAGTTACTTTAAAATGAACTTTTGGAAAATGTTACCTGCTGTCATGTAACATCAGAACTTTGGGGATGGAAGTGGTCAGTTTTTAAAAATTCATACTCATGTCTGTATACTCTGGTTTTCATCTGTTCATCTGTGACATCTGGGATTAATATTTAGGTCTTCAGGTGTGACTTACCTGAACAGACATTGATTCTTCCTTTATCAAAGGAAAAATGTACTAACCAGATCCTGATTTGATGTGTTGACATGTTATGGGAATATTCTAGAAAGTTATTAAATTCATGCCCATGACTATAGATTGATTCTTGGTAAAAACACATCACATGTCTCCAAATGCTAACACTAAATTTAAATTCAAATAATGCCCAAAATTTATGTTTTTATTTATCAAGGCTTACACTTAAAATACTTTAAAAATAAAATATTTGACATGTATTAGTAAAATACCATTAATTTTATGCTTAATTTTTCTGATTCATGAAATTAATTTTAAAATTAAGCTAGAAGTCAGTATTTAGAAGCATCTAAAGTCCTGATTCAATCACTAACTGAAAGATTTCTTTCACAAATGAATATCAAGTGGTTTAATTTTTCCAGTTTCTAATAGTTAAACTTTAAAGTAAAAGCTTATGAAAAGTGGTATGAAATAACTGAATTATTTAATTAAATGGTAAAAGAGCTACTGTGACCATATATAGACACATATGAAAAACATAATTTAAAAGTGCATTTATAAAATATCTCCTAATTTGGTCATATTTCAAGGTAATGCTTGCATAGGACTTTTCTCTGTGACATAATTTCCACATTCTTAGAATGGAAATTATTTTCTCCTTTAAAATAAAAAATGCAAATCAGTTAAAGTAACAGGTAAATATCCATCCAATTTCATCAAAATTCTGTGAAAACTGACATTCTACGTAAATTCTGGATATATACTAATATAACAATAATGAAGAATGATGTCATATAATAGTTCCACGGTGCAAAAGGTATTTTAATTGATTGTTCATCAAAGAACATTGAGTTGACATGTTCACATTTTTCTGAAAAGAGATATTTGCTTTCCAATAACATATACCTTTTGAATTCATAAAGTTTTGGAGGTACAAATTAAAACATTCAGCGTTAATGTTTTTGAAAGCATTAAGTTTAGATTATTTTCTCAAGACCCAAGGAGAAAACACCAGAGGAAACATAACCAGCCTGAATTGTTTAAAATGTATTTTCCCTTTAATTAAATAAGAAACATCTGTCTGGGGATTTTGGAAATGAATGTAATCCATCCACACTCTGCCTGTACTAGTTTGCATCCAGTGTCCAATATTTTGAAAGAAAATGCTTTCTTTCTGTAAAGAATTAAATAGCAACATGGAGTGATGTCTGGGTCTGCAGCAGCTGACTCTTGCCTCCCGAGTTTGGGCACTGGAAATTCTAAGGCTATGTCTTTTTCCAGATTTGTTCTTGGGAAATAACCAAATTCTCTCCAGAATCAAGATCAGGGAGTAACATCTGTGTTCTCCAAACCATCCACTCACCCAGAACACCCTTATCTCAGAATAGTAAGGAAACTGCAGTGACCAGGGTGCATTCAAATACCCAAGCTCAAAATACTGTTCCCTCTCTGGGGTGCACTTAACATCTTCCTCCCCTTCACTTGGGCTTTAAAAAGCTGATTTCTCTCTGAACCTGCACCGCCCTCAACACCAACCCATCAGACAGGCCAAATTCTACAAAGTGGGGACTTGACTCCCGGAGGGCTCTGGCACTCCAGAACCAACAGTTGAGAATGACAAATATCACTTACTGGTGTTGTCAAATGGTATCTGCCTGCACTGCGCAGACCCCTCGGCGGGCCAAGGACAGTAGTAGACTGCTCCCCCTTCCACGATGTCTGGCTGGCTGGTGTTGGCTTTGGGCGCCCCCACCAAGACACTCGCCCTGAGAAGAGATTGGACAAAATCACTCTTGGAATCGGAAACGTACTCATGATGGAGACAGACTGTCAACCTAGATTTCCTCTTGGAAATCTACGGGCGTCTGAAACCTGGTTTGGAAGAGGGTGCAAATATTCCTAATTCTTCTCTAGGTGGAGCTATGTATACAGTGAGTTGAGAGATTGCGGGGGGCCGGGGGGGGGGGGGGTGGTGCAGTGAGAATTAGCAAAGGACAGAGCCCAGCTGCTTATAGCAGACAGCACTTGAGCCCAGACGCTTAATTGTTACAGGCTATGTATAAACAGACCGTGTTGTGGTCCTTGTTTTAACTGGCCTGAGTCTGTTCGGTCCTGTGTTTCCCCTTTGCACGATGCTCCAGTCTTTGTCCCTGGAGCTCCCCAGGACTTTCGGATCCGAGGCAAGTGACATGTCCCTGGTTCAAAGTTCACAAGGACATTCAGCGTGGAAGGGGAGGGTAGAGGCTGGTGGTGGGGAACCGGACGGGACCCCAAGTGGGCAGCGGGATGGACGCTCGGGATCGCCTGCCAGCAGTCTGCGGGGACAGGCCTGGGTCCCCCGGCAGAGGGGCAGGGACCCCACCTGGGGCGACTTACGTGTGAGCGGCAGGTATGTGGAAGTCCACCGCGTAGCCGAAGTAGCTGCCTTCGGGTCCGCTGTACACCGTGAGCTTGTCCACGTCCAAGTTGAACGCCTGCGAGGCGGGGGACCACAGCATCCCCAGAGCGGCCGAGAAGCAGCAGAGGGGCGCGAGCGGCGGTGCCCGGCTGACCCGGGGACCGCGGCGGGGCCGGGCAGACATCGCCCTCCGGCCGGGTGGTGCTCACCGGGCAGTGCGAGCCGAGGACCCCGGCTGGGAAACGGCGGGCGTGGCGGCGGGCGGTCCGGGGAGCCCCGGTCCCGGGTCAATGCGCGCGACGCGTCCGCGGTGACAGCCCCGGGCGCTCCTCCGCGTGTCCCCTGCGGTCTGCTTGGCCGCCGGATCCCGCGGCTGGGGGCTGGCGGAGGGGATGCGAGCCCTCCTCTGGCGGCGGGAGGGGGCCCCGGTGCGCTCGGGGCGCCTCCTAGTGGCCGGCCCGCACACTGCGGGCCGGAGCCGGTAACTCACGGACAGTCCTCGCCCCCGCGGGCGGCCGGCGCCAGGCGCCTGTTTCAGTGGGTTGGCTTTCTACTGCAATTGTATCTTAAGAACTATCTGAGCCTCCCGCTTGCCAATTCAAGCCATTGGCTTTGGAAGCAATCCCCCCCGCCCCAAAAGCCGCTCCGCCCGCCTCTGCTCAGCGTCGGGCGAGGCTTTGCTCTGGTTTCTCCCAAATGGATGATGTGAAAGCGTACCCCACCGCGAGGGAAGAGGCCAGACAAAGCCAAGATCTTGGCATTACCTCTGCAGCCTAAAGATCCGAATAAAAGTTTAAATCCAATAATCCTCTCTTCCCCCACCTCCACTTCCCTGCAGAGGTAACTAATAAAGCAATCCTGGAGATTTTATTTAGGTCTTTCTCAGAGACACATGGAGCAGGTTACATGCCTTGGTCCTAAATTTCTGTGACCTTGTGTAATTGTGGTGAGGACTAACAAAATTGGGAATGTTGGAATTTACAGTTTACCCACAGCAGGCGTAGGGGGTATAGGTTGGAATCTGGGCATCTGCAGGAGTTCAAACGTCAGTTCCAATCCATGGGTGTTATTGATCTCTTTCTGTGTCTTCTGCTTGGGAGAGGGAGTAAAAGATGAGTGGGGGAAAAGGCAAAGGAGAAGTGTGGTACCAGAAGCCTTTTCATAACGTGCAGTCTTCCAGGGAAACAGAATTAACAGGGAAAGAGAGCAATTAAGGGTTAAACAGGATGCCGCTGGGTTTAAATGAAAATGAAGACTAGAGAGGAGAGAGGGGACTAGGGTCCACAGCATTTTAATGAGATTCGTTGGTAATTTAAGCAGAAATTTGAATAGGAGGCATGGCTTTGGACATTGTGGACAGAGTGATTGAGGCAAAGTATTAAAGACACAGAGGCCAAGATGATAGGGTTGTGCAAGGGATTTGAATAAAAATGTGGGTTGGGGAGGAGTGGAAGGAAAGGATGGACCTCCTAAGAAAGGATCTTAATAACAAGAACAGTTACTGAGGCAAAGGTAGTGGGTTCTACAGGGATTCTGGAAGTTTAGTGGAGGATGTGTGTGTTGGGGCAAGAGGTCAATTGTCAGAAGGAAGAGAAAGCCAAGTGGCTGTTGCCCAAACGCACAGAGTGATGAGGGCTCTGACATGATAAACAGATGGAAGGGAAATGAAGCCCGCAATGTTAATTAACAGGAAAAGGGCCAGCAGACTGATGGCAGAATGAAGTGAAGGATAAACCCAAGGTGAGTCTACAGGTATCAATTTAGAAGAGGAGAATCACAGACAGTAGCAATGGGGCAAGGAGAACAGAATGGGAGGAATATAGTGAGTTAGGTTCTGGACCTATTGAATCTGTTACTAGTGTGGGATCCCCAAGAAGCTGGAATCATAAACTGTGATTCAGAGCAGTGATCTAGTCTAATGGAGTAGATGTGGGAGTCCACCCACAGAAAATCTGTGCTCCCATTGAAAAGCTAGACTTTGTCTTACATCAGAACACACTTGGTAGACTGATTTAAATTTTATGTTTTCCTCTTTGCCTGTCTCATCCCTGTAAAAATGCTAAAAATGAATAAGCTATCAGAAGATTACCTAGCAAATCATCACATCTGGGTTATTTCCTAACTGAATAGTCCTTTCCCAGACAAGGGCTTAAGAGCAGAGAGGGTAGAAAACTTTTTTCTCCCTCCAAAAGTTCATTTGTGTTGGATACAAAGTCTGCTACTCTGGGTCAGGTTACTATTGGTAATAGAAGTGATATTCCCTGGAGTAAATTTCAATGAGTAATTCACATGCAATATACACATGGGCAGAAAAAGAGCTGTGGGAGACAGTGAGGCTGGGAAATAGCCCCGACTCTATCATTTCCTGTGACTGCATGCTGAAATTTGCAAATTCATCATATTGCAGGCAAGATTTAGGTTGAGGCAAAGGTAGTGGAACACCTGAATAGGTAGAAAGTAACAGCATATTCTTAGACATGCACTTGGTCCACTTACCAACCTACTGGACAGAAGTTCAGTTAAGTTCAATTGCTCAGTTGTGTCCGACTCTGTGACCCTATGGACTACAGCATAACAGGCTTCCCTGTCTATCACCAGCTCCCGGAGCTTACTCAGGCTCACGTCCATTGAGTCAGTGATGCCATCCAACCATCTCATCCTCTGTCGTCCCCTTCTCCTCCTGCCTTCAATCTTTCCCAGTATCAGGGTCTTTTCCAATGGGTCACTTTTTCACATCAGGTGGCTAAAGTATTGGAGCTTCAGCATCAGTCCTTCCAATGAATATTCAGGACTGATTTCCTTTAGGATTGACAGGTTGGATCTCCTTGCAGCCCAAGGGACTCTCAAGAATCTTCTCCAATATCACTGTTAAAAAGTATCAATTCTTTGGACAGAAGTAGCTCAATATTATAAAATGATTTGTATAAATCAGCATATGGCCAGGGTATCCCCCTTTTGTTACTCTCTTGATTTTTGATATTTCCAGCATGTTCCTGATCTTTTAATTCAAGATATGGGTAGGTCAGGGAAGAAAATTCTACTTATTGCCACATCAGTTCAGTCACTCAGTCATGTCTGACTCTTTGCGACCCCATGGACTGCAGCACGCCAGGCTTCCCTGTCCATCATAACTCCCAGAGCTTACTCAAACTCATATCCATCTCGTTGGTGATGCCATCCAACCATCTCATCCTCTGTCGCTCCCATCTCCTCCCACCTTCAATCTTTCCCAGCATCAGGGTCTTTTCCAATGAGTCAGTTCTTTGCATCAGGTGGCCAAAGTATTGGAGTTTTAGCTTCAGCATGAGTCTTTCCAATGAATATTCAGGACTGATTTCCTTTAGGATTGACTGGTTGGATTTCCTTGCAGTCCAAGGGACTCTCAAGAGTCTTCTCCAATACCACAGTTTAAAAGCATCAATTCGGCGCTCAGCTTTCTTTATAGTCCAACTCTCACATCCGTACATGACTACTGGAAAAACCATAGCTTTGACTAGACAGACCTTTGTTGGCAGAGTACTATCTCTGCTTTTAATATGCTGTCTAGGTTAGTCAAGGAGAAGGCAATGGCACCCCACTCCAGTACTTTTGCCTGGAAAATCCCATGGACAGAGGAGCCTGGTAGGCTGCAGACCATGGGGTCGCTAGAGTCGGACGCGACTGAGCAACTTCACTTTCACTTTTCACTTTCATGCATTGGAGAAGGAAATGGCAACCCACTCCAGTGTTCTTGCTTGGAGAATCCCAGGGACGGGGGAGCCTGGTGGGCTGCTGTCTATGGGGTTGCACAGAGTTGGACACGACTAAAGCGACACAACAGCAGCAGCAGCTGCTAGGTTAGTCATAGCTTTTCTTCCAAGGAGCAAGCATCTTTTAATTTCATGGCTGCAGTCACCATCTGCAGTGATTTTGGAGCCCCCGCAAAAGAAAGTCTGTTACTGTTTCTATTGTTTCCCCATCTATTTGCCATGAAGTGATGGGACCATATGCCATGATCTTAGTTTTCTAAATGTTGAGTTTTAAGCCAACTTTTTCACTCTCCTCTTTCACCTTTCATCAAGAGGTTCTTTAATTCTTCTCTTTCTGCCATAAGGGTGGTGTCATCTGCATATCTGAGGTTATTGATATTTCTCCTGGAAATCTTGATTCCAGCTTGTGCTTCATCAAGCCTGGCATTTCGTGTGATGTACTCTGAGTATAAGTTAAATAAGCAGGGTGACAATACACAGCTTCATTATATTGCCAGTACAGCCGATTATATCATATTGCCATATATTTGGATTCATATACTTGTTCCTTTCTTCTAAAACACACTTGTTATTGATTTATACAACAAGCCTACATTTTATACAGTGTCACTTTCCACTGTACAGATGAGGGCCTTAAGGTTCAGAGAGCTACAAGCATATACAAATTTACAGAGCAAGTAAGTGGTGTTATTTTTTTTAATAATTTTTATTTATTTATTTTTGGCTGCACTGGGGCTTCATTGCTGTGCCAGCTTTTCTCTCATTGCAGCAAGCGGGGGATACTCTCTAGTTGTGGTTCATGGGCCTCTCATTGCAGAGCATGGGTCCTAGGGCAAGTGGCTGCTGCTGCTACTAAGTCGCTTCAGTCGTGTCCAACTCTGTACGACCCCATAGACAGCAGCCCACCAGGCTCCCCCGTCCCTGGGATTCTCCAGGCAAGAACACTGGAGTGGGTTGCTATTGCCTTCCACGATGCATGAAGGTGAAAAGTGAAAGTGAAGTCGCTCTGTCATGTCTGACTCTTGGCAACCCCATGGACTGCAGCCTACCAGGCTCCTCCATCCATGGGATTTTCCAGGCAAGAGTACTGAAGTGGGGTGCCATTGCCTTCTCCGAGGGCAGGTGGATCTCAGTAGCTATCTACTCCCAGGCTCCAGAGCACAGTCTCAATAGTTGTGGTGCAGGGGATTAGTTGCTGTGCAGCGTGCGGGACTTCCTTGGACCAGGAATTGAACCCACATCTCCTGCATCAGCAGGTGGATTCTTTACCACTGAGCCAGCAGGGAAGCCCCACTGGTGTGATTTGAACTTGGACTCTCAGATGCTAAAACCAGTTTCTCAGCCTATTCGGTCTATAGGCATATTTTTGAAATTTATGGCAAAAATGAGAAGTCACTTTTCTGAAGTATTAAGCTCTTCTGGTCTGGCCCTTTGGGTATGCTTGCAAGTCATGACAGCAGCTGTGTACTTTTATAAGAGGTCACAGCAAAGGGTTTGGTTGTTGTTCACTCACTCAGTCCTATCTGACTCTTTATGACCCCATGGACTGCAGCACACATGATTCCTTGTCCTTCAGTATCTCCCAGAGTTTGCTCAAACTCACGTCCATTGAATCGGTGATGCCATCCAACCATCTCATTCTCTGTCGTCCCCTTCTCCTTCTGCCTTCAGTCTTTCCCAGCATCAGGGTCTTTTCCAATGAGTTGGCTCTTTGAATCAGGTTGGCCAAAGTATTGGAGCATCAGTCCTTCCAAGGAATATTCAGGGTTGATCTCCTTTAGGATGGACTGGTTTTATCTCCTTGCTGTCCAAGGGACTCTCAAGAGTCTTCTCCAGCACCACAGTTCAAAAGCATCAATCCTTTGGCGCTCAGCCTTCTTTATGGTCCAACTCTCACATTCGTATATGACTACTGGAAAAACCATAGCTTTGACAATATGGACCTTTGTTGGCAAAGTGATGTCTCTGCCTTTTAATATGCTGTCTAGGTTTGTCATAGCTTTTCTTCGAAGAAGCAAGTGTCTTTTAATTTCATGGCTGCAGTCACCATCTATTGTGATTTTGGAACCCAAGAAAATAGTCTGTCACTGTTTCCGTTTGGTATTCAAAGAGAGAAGGAAAAGCAAACTAACTTGAAGCTCTTTGACGTACCCTTGGAGACCAAAAACCTGGGAGAAGAGTAAAATCTCACAAGAAGCTAGGGGAAAAAAACTGTAATAATTACAGGGACAGAATAGGTCTGAATCGGGGTCTTGTACATTTCACTATTCTGACACATGGGAACCACGCCAATCAGTAAAACCTGGGATACTGTCAGAGAAACACATGGACAATGACAGGTCTTACGCTGAATGAGAAGTTTGACATTTTAAAGGTCTTCTAGCACTGATTTATTTGTCAGAAAAGCAAGTCTGGTAATTGTTTATCATGCCTGTGAGTGCGTGTGTATGTTTAATGCTGAGAAAGGTATGCATAGTTGTTTCCCTAAACAGAAAAGAAAAGAACCCAAAGGTCAAAGATGGAACAGATTTGGCCCAAACGTTCCAAAAATAAATAAGTAAAGAGTACCACAGGAAAAAAAAATATTTCTCTGGTTTGTAGCCATGTACAAAATATTTAAAAATAGAGATGCTGTAACATTTAACCATTAGTGCATACTTCTTAACAGAAGATCAAATATATTTGTTACTTAATAACCAATTACTGTCCTCCACTACGTTTAAATCTACTTCCTTATATGATAAAATGTGATCCTTACTGATTGGCGTGGTTCCCATGTGATCCTGGGACCTCCTTGGTGCTCCAGTGGTTTTAGTCATGATGCTTCCACTTCAGGGGGCATGGGCTCAGTTTCTGGTTGGGGAACCTTATGCTGTGTGGTGTGACTAAAAAAATAGCACCCCCCCCAAAAAAAAAAAAACTGATCTTGCCTCCAAATCAAGGACCAAGAGAGTCCATACCTGATTATTTCATTAATACACCACAACTTCAATATGTTATTTAAACCATTGACAAAATAAGCCCAGGTAAAAATAATATGCTCTTGAAGATTCCATCAGCTTTAAAAATTAAGCACCCAATGCAAGATAGTTTTTCAGTCTCTTTTTGTATTTGTGGTAATTGAGGTGATCTCAAAGGGTTTTTTTTTTTTTTTTTTAATTTGTTTTTGTTTTTTGCCCACTGGACTCAGTGTTTCTGCAATATTAGAAACTACCTATTAGTATAAACTGGTCAATTAAACTTAGATTGGGCAAACAACTCTTAAATCTGTCAAGCGTCTCTGCTGGCATAAGCTTATGTCTGCAGATCTCCGATTTCTGGTCCCTGGAGGGTGAATCTCATTATAGTAAAATCTTTTTTTTTTCTTTTTGATAATTTTGTTTGTAATTCTCTTTTATGATTTCCCTTCATGATTTTATTAGCCACTTTTAAGTTAAAAGTGCTGCAGCCCATGGCCCCTGTGCTGGCAGTTGTTCAAGCACAGTCAACAGTTGGTTTAGCTGAAGGAAAATTCCCACTAGTCAAAACCAGACTCCAACTCGATCTCTTTTTAGAATGAGCCTTTTAAATACAACTCTGCTTTAAACAAAAATAAAAATAAATAAAAACAGTTCTTCCTCTAAAAAAGGAAGGTAAATGAGGCCAATGATGCTCTTCCAGAGCCCTGACATCTGGGGATAAATCTTCCTGAGAGTCAAAGACCCCGGGGAGTTGAGTTTATATGAAGGATCTTGATTTACAGATTTTAATTAGGGCCAGTTCACTCCAGAATCTTGAAAAACCTACACACATCTGATGGGTTGGCCATAGTGACTAAGGCAAACTTCCAGGGGAAGAATTCACAACATCTTAGTTGTAAATTTGGAATCTGCAATGGGGAATTCCAGTTTCCCAAGGGCTTATGTTTCAGTTCAGTGCCAAAGGAATATATTAGATTGGCTTTATTATTATTATTAAATTTCAGTGAGGTGTTGGGCTGCAGGGCCTCACTACTCTGGTCCCAGGGAAAGAGAGTCACTTAAGATGAAAAGTAAGCATTCTCCTCACTTGTGTCTTCAGTCATTCAGGTATCTGAAAGTAAATACCATAGACTGGATAGCTTATTAAAAACAGAAATTTATTCCTCTCACTTCTGAAGACCAGAAGTTCAAGATCAAGATGGCAGCACAGTTGAGTTCTCCCAAGAGGCCTCTCCAGGTTGCAGACTGCCAACTTCTTATTGTATTCCCATATGGCAGAAAGGGGTTGAGCGAGTTCTCTGGGGTTCCTTTGATAAGGCACTAATTCCATCATGGGGCTTTGCTCTCATGACCTCCCAAAGGTCCCACCTCCTAACACTATCACACTGGAGGTTAGGATTCCAACATGGGAATTTGGAGGTGGGGTGGAGTGCCAGACACAAATCTTCACCCCATTGCATCAGGACTTGAAAGGAGAGTCTTTCTTGAACACAGTGCTACAGGCAGCTCCATGGACCAAGGACAAGGGTAACAGTTGTGGGCTTCAGGGGCAGACAGCAGCTGTGGCCTCCTGCTACCCTTCATTCAGCCCTCGGAGGAGGGCAAAGGACTCCAGGGATCTCCTACAAACAGGTGGGACGTCATGAAGGAGTCCTCCACCTATGGGAGGAGGTGAAGGCTGGAGCATCTGATTGGCCATCTGAACGTGATTTAAACCCTAGACTAGATTGCTATGTGTATTTCAAGGTTGGAAGGTGTCATGAGGGTGTCTAGGACTGCCCTCTAGTGTCTGTGATCCTATTAAAGTGTATGGGATTTTCTTGTGAGAAAATGATTTCGTCTCAAACAATTTAGATGAACTTTTCATTACAAAGTTCCCAAATTTGAGTCGGTCTCGCCCACATTTATCACCATCTTTATTTCCTTGTGGTACTT
Organism: Bos indicus; assembly: GCF_029378745.1. Classification (NCBI taxonomy): domain Eukaryota; kingdom Metazoa; phylum Chordata; class Mammalia; order Artiodactyla; family Bovidae; genus Bos; species Bos indicus. The sequence continues at coordinate 30,294,380 of NC_091772.1, forward strand.
TGAAAATCAGGTGAAAGGGAAAAAGAAGAAAAGAGCCACAGAGGATGGAAGGAAAGGAAAGAAGGAGGAAAGGAGGAAGGGAAGGAACTATATTTCATATTTTTCCAGCTACCTGCAAAATCCAAATCAGATTTCAATATCACTCAAGCAAGGACTATATTCTACTCAGTTTCATTGGCCCTACCTAACTTTGTTATTTGCTTATTCCTTATTTTTATCCCATCAACAGATGTGAACACCAACTGTGTCTTATTTACAGTGCCAGCCCTGGAGATATAATTGTGAATTTAAGAGAGATAGTTCTTCCCTTCCTGGAGCTTGTGTTCTCGTGAGGAGATGCCAACCTGATGAGAATATAGTTAACTAGAACAGTGCCAGGAGCAGAACTAATAGGGTGTGGTTAGAGAAGAATGGGTGTAGGGAAGCTTTTAGGAGATCATTTTCCTTCAAATAAGAACACAGCCACATGATCCACCAAAGAATAATGGACTATTCATGATGCAACTTTTTAAAACAGATGTGGTTGCTACACTGTGCACCCAGATCTGGAAAACAAGGGACCTTATGGCTTGGTGTCCTTTAGTGTCCCTGACTTAGAGAAGGTCAATCTTAGCAGATTGTAACTAAGATATGGAATCAAGTTAAGACTTCTAGTGCCCATGTAAAACAAGCCTCCTGTGGCATCTGTGCCTTTTGTCATCTGTGTAACTTACGTAAGGAAGCCTCCTGCTTACCATGACAGTAAGTCATCTGTGCCCATGGCCTTGACCACTTACAGTCTCTCTCTGCAGCAGTGCCCTAGTCTGTTTCCAGGGCTAGCAGTCTTTGAGAGAACAATCTGAAGGTTGGAAGTGAATTTCTTGTCTTCTGCTTAGATGGCTTGAAACGTGACTAACTGACTAAAGTTGACCTTTCTGGCTTTTATTGTTTCGACTTATTAAAAAATCTGTCCTTTTCCCAAAGCCCTCTGGGCACATGCACAAAAAAATAGAAATATGACAAGTTAAATTAAAACCAGCAGATGAAAGCTAAAACACTCTCATAAAGTTAAAAAGAAAGATGCCAAGCAGCATTTCTGGAAGGAGAAAACTAAACCAAATGGATTAAGCTTAGCCATTTTTCTACTGGTTTGCAAGGAGGACTTGTTCAAAATAGATGTTAGAGTGATTTCCTACGAAATCCTTGAAAAAGTTGTTCCACTACATATTTTCATACCAAATCCTGTAAATAATGGTAATCCCAGGGAGAGAAAGGCTCTAAAATTTAGTTCTTTTTATAGTGATATTAAGATTGCTATTTAGCCTTTAGTTACAGTGTGGCCTTATCCAGTTGCATCTCATTCTTGGGAGAAGAGAGATTAGCTTTAAACACAGTTAACATTTCTCTCTTGAACTCCAATCATTGCTGTCAGCTCAGTCACCCTGTGATTCTGTTTAGAAACCAGTGCTGCTTATATATGTAGAAAGAGTAGGTAATAAGAATATGAATTCTGGAGCCAGATATCGGGTCCATAGCTCAGCTTTGCCATTTACCTGTATGTGGGCAAGTTACTTACCATCTCTGTGCCTGGGTTTCCCCAACTGTAAAATGAAGATACAAACAGCAAATCATATAGACTTGTGAGGACTAAATGGGTTAATGGGCCATAAAGAAGGCTGAGTGCTGAAGAACTGATGCTTTTGAACTGTGGTGCTGGAGAAGACTCTTGAGAGTCCCTTGGACAGCAAGGAGATCCAACCAGTCCATCCTAAAGGAGATCAACCCTGAATATTCATTGGAAGCACTGATGCTGAAGCTGAAGCTCCAGTACTTTAGCCACCTGATGCAAAGAACTAACTCATTGGAAAGGACCCTGATGCTGGGAAAGATTGAGGGCAAGAGGAGAAGGAAGTGACAGACAGATGGTTGCATGGCATCTGATCTAATGGACGTGAGTTTGAGGAAACTCTGGGAGATAGTGAAGGACAGGAAAGCCTGGCATGCTGCACTTCATGGGGTTACAAAGAGTTGGACACAACTTAGTGACTGAAGAACAACAAGTTTGAAATACAGGAGAGAATCTTAATAAGTCAGCTGATTCTTGCATTGGATTTTGCACGTGGAGAAAAATATTGTGCAAAGCAATTATCTCTTGCTCAGAAGTCCAAATTGCAGACATAATAGGTAGCCTATTTATGCTAAGGGATTATTAATATTTATTGGTCATGAGCTTTATGTTTTGTTTTGCCTTTTATGTACATAATCTCTTTTAACATATTATTATTATTTAATGATTTTGGTCCCATGGTTTGTGGGATCTTAGTTCCCTGATAAGGGATTGAACCCAGGCCAAGGCAGTGAAAGCCTGGAATCCTAGGCACCAGGGATCTCCCTTACCATATTTTTAAATATACCCTTTTAAAAATAAGGAAACCTAGGGACTTCCCTGGTGGTCAGTGACTAAAACTCCATGTTCCCAATGCAGGGTGCCTGAGTTCAATCCCTGATCAGGGAATTAGATCCCACATGCTATAGCTAACAATCCCATATGCCTCAACTATGACCCAGCTCAGCCAAATAAATAAATACATATTTAAGAAAGTAAATAAATAAAAATAAGGAAACCTAAATTTGATGGGGTTAAGTAACTTGCAAGAATTTACTTGCAGGAGGTATGTGGTGAAAACAGGGTCAATCACAGGATGTCTGATTCCTCAGAACTTACTTTTTCTATCAATCTATTTCTCTTTTCTAGGTTTGGGACAAGACACTATATCAGATTATTTGAAAAGTCAATACAAGGAAGCACTGAAAGAAGTGAGAGGGCCCAAAAGCAACAATACCCAGTAGCAACAAGCAAACCCAGGTACCGGATGTGGGTTTCTAATACCATTCTCCAGTAGAAGGAACTAGGGTCTTTGGAGAAACAGCTAATCCTGGGAGCAGGTAACAGACAAGATTAACCTGGGATATCTTGTAGCAAGAAAATAAGGAAGTACTCAAAAACCAAACTGATGGAGTTTATCAAGGGGAGGCAAGAATCAACTGAAAGAGCTCCCAAAGGCTACTTGAAAAGCAAAATAAGTAATATAGTATTGGATTATAACTTGAGGTGTAAAGTAAATCATTATGAGCCCTGAGGTATGAGGCCTGAATTGTGTCCCGCCCACCCAAAGAAAAATTATTTGCTGAAGCCCTAATCCCCAATGACACTATATTTGGAAATAGGGCCTTTAAGGAAGAAAATAAGCCTAAATGAGATCATAAAGATGGGGCCCTATTCCAAAAGGACTAGTGCCCTTTTAAGAGGAGGAGATACCAGAAATCTTTCTCCCTCAGAACGTGCGCCGTGAGCATGCAGTGAGAAGGCAGCCATCTGCAAACCAAGGAGAGAGGTCTCATTAGGAACCAACCCTACTGATCTTAGACTTCCAGCCATCAGGATGGTGAGAAAATGAATTTCTATTTTTTAAGCTGCCAGTCACTGTTATGGCAGTGCTAGTAAACTAATACAAGTCCATACCAATATAAATGATTGAGCAAATAAATAAGTGGAAAGAAGAGACAAATACCTATACATTAGAAACTTTAAAAAAAATGTATGTGGACACTGTCCCCTTGAGGAGGTAGAACATAGCTCTCTACACTGGGTTCGATGACTTTCTTCCAAAGGCATCGTATGGAAAGGGCGTAACAGTACAGAAGACTGACGTCATCAGTGGTAAGGGAAGCTGATAACGTACCCTTAATATGATCTGGTAAGAAGGACACTTGTCTTCCTCCTCCAAACTAAAATTCCTGTCAAGTCAAAAGAAAAACATCAGACAAACCCAAATTGAGGGACAGTTTACAAAATACCTGCCCAGATTTCTCCTAAGTGTCAAGGTGACCCAAATGAAGGAAAGTCTAAAACTGTCACAGTTTAATGGATCCTAAGCAGATTTGATGACTAAATGTGATGTGGCCCTCTGGATGGAATCTTGTAGCAGACAAAGGACTAGGTAAAAACTGAAGACATCTGAATAAGGTATGAGCTTCAGTTACTAACTGTCAAATTGGTTCATTGGTCCTGACAAATGTATCAAACTCATGTTTGATCGTAGCAGGGGATACTAGGTACAGGATATATATGGCAACTGCTTAGATATCTATGTATTTTGGTAAGCTTTCTGTAAATATACAACTATTCTAAATGAAAAGTCTATTTAAAGGAATTCCCTGGTGGTCCAGTGGCTAAGACTCTGTGCTCCCAAAGCGGGGGGCCCAGGTTTAATCCCTGGTCAGGCAGCTAGATCCCACCTGCCACAACTAAGACTTGGCATTGCCAAATAAATACATATTTTTAAAAGTCTATTTTAAACAAATATGCAAAACGGTGTTTTTGTTATATCTTCCACATGACTTCTGTCTTATATTGTTTCTCTGAATATTCCAAAGTGAGGATTCACTTATCTTGGGAACAGAGTTTAGCTTAGTTTTGTTTCTTCTCACAAAACAGGACCCATTTTTGCAGTCAATATTGTGCCACATCTTGGCAGGAATCCAGCAGATGAGGCAGGGGAGGACCAGTATAAGTTTGAGCATGTTTATCTGTATGAGTAAGTAATTCCTGTAGGTATATTTTAAAGATGCATGTGAGTCCCCATATCTGAAACATCTCCACAGTTTTATTCCTCCTCTTGTAATTTTTTTCTCTTTCTGTAGATGACCTCTGAAAATCCCAGAAAACAATATTTGCTTTTAGATGGTTGGGATTGAATCCTCTATTGTCTTTTTTTCCCTTTGAATCCTCTTGTTCTTTTTTTCCCACAGAGAAACTCCCAGATTTTTCTTTTTATTTTAAGATTATGTTACTGAACCAGATGATCCAGTTTCGCCTTTTGCTTCTCAGGCTCAAAAAGAAAAAAAAAAAAAAGCCTGTGCTGTGGGATTTAGCAAACACTTCACTCTCTTCTCTTCCAGACCCTGTCAGCTGCACAGTTCCAACAGCAGTCAAAGTGGATCTACAGCTCCAAACCCCATTCCTTCTGGATTTTCGTGCTGGCCGCCAACCAAGAACTGGCTCCAGCTGTACTGGCCCCTAATTTCTTTAACTCTTTCCTCTTCTTTATTCTGGTGTTGAGAGAGCAAAGGAGATTCATTTGCAAGTATTTATTGAGCACCAATCACTGAGGACAGCAGTAAATAAGGCAGGTGAGGTCCCTGCCCATAGAAGCCACATTCTGAAAGATGGATAGCATCATGGCACACTTATTACTGCTAGAAGAGTTACTTGAATGAATGTTTTCATTAGTCCTGATGATGGAGATGCTAATTGTTATTCTCATTTATGAGACATAGACGCCAAATGACTTACCCAACATCAGGCAGCTAGTTAGTGATGGAGATACAATTATTTTCTTTTACTGATTTTATTTATTTATTTATTTTTGGCTGTGCTGGGTCTTCGCTGCTGCACGAGGTTTTCTCTAGCTGCAGTGAGGGGGGGCTTCTCATCGCAGTGGCTTCTCCTGCTGTGCAGCATGGGCTCTAGGGTGCGTAGGCTTCAGTAGTTGTGGCTCCCGGACTCTAGCGCACAGGCTCAGTTGCCCTTGGGCATGTAAGATCCTCCAGGACCAAGGATCGAATCTGTGTCTCCTGCTCTGGCAGGCAGACTCTCCACCACTGAGCCACCAGGGTAGTCCCTGGAGATACAACTTAAATCAAAGGTCTCAGATTCCAGAACACTTGGATTCCTAACCATGATAATATCCATAAAATTGTTCTTTTGCGTAGATACTGTCTGATTGCTGTCTTGCTCTTTCCACTCTTAAAAGTATGCTGCTTCTAAAAAAATATCTGTAATGTCTAATGACAATTATAAAAATAAAAAGTGGCTTTTTTTTTTTTTTAAGAAAATGGTGCCATTCGCATTCAATAGTTGCTTTTGTAGCATGCGCTACCTCTCTTTCCTATTTCTATAGTGAACCTCCCCACCACCCCACCCCACCCCTCCCTCTGCCTCTCTGCAGAATATTCAGGTGTTTCAGGTTTGATGAACCCAGCAGGAATTCCACGGATAGATTGGCATAATTTAACAGCCCTCTTGCATCTTTCTGGCCACATGATAGGTTGGGAAGGAGCTTGTACCTCGGGCATAAGCCAATCAGTGCCTATCATTCTAATAGCTGACGTGATTGGTTTATAGAACTATAGACGCGACGTGAGACACTTGCTTTCTCCTCCAGGGTGGGAAGGAGGTGGTATCTAACTCCAGTTTTTGTTGGCCCCCATTCTGGAGGAGGAACTGAAAGCTCGGATTCATGGAGCTCAATTTCTGACCGCACCGCATCTGACGACGTCCTCACTCATTGACATTTCAGGTGAGCGACCCCTAAATACTCTTTCATGTTGAAGTCACTTTGACTTGGAGGTTCTTTTTGTTTCATTCAAAAATGTGCTATCCGACACAAATAATTGCTTTTATTAGGGATATAAACCTAAATATTTAAGTAGATTAAAAAAAAAAACCTTCACAAGAAACTAAAAGAAACAAACAAAGCCCCCACGGAATTATCCAGAGAACATTCCAATGTCCAGAGAACATTTGCAGACAAATTTGAATCTCTGACTTAAGTGAAAAAAAAAAAAGTAAAATACACCTAGACCGTGGTAGATTCGTTTGTTTTACACGTGAAGGTAATCAAGACTGTGGTTAATAACTTGGGCCCAGATGTACCAGATGCTCAGTTAATTGGCCCCCACTCAGCTGGGTTCACCTTGTAGTACACAATTGTCTTGGATTTTGTTGCTAAAAACACGCCTGTTTTTGCCAAACAACACTGTTCTGGAGATTTGCCACCCCAAACACAGAAAGCTTGCTGTGATGAAGATTTGTGCCATTGGTGAGACCAGAAAACACCACTACATTGTAATAATGCCAGAGCAACACGTCAGCTTGTGTGTCTTCAATTAATCACGCATTAGACAGATTTCAAACAGCAGCTTCGTTCTCATTAACTAGCCGCTGAGCGTGGAGATGCTAGCTGTGCATTAGGAGCTGAAGGTGGACAGGAAGTTGCATTCTGGCTGACTGTGTACCCGCCCTTCCAAGGACATTCTCTCTGTGTCCAACTTAGTGTTCTGCGGAGGTTTTAGCCTCTGAGGACACAAGGCCAAAGCTAATCAGGAATCAGTTGTTACATAGCAAGGCTCAACTTTGACCACATTGGGGAGATGGCAATCTGGAGAGATGGCAGTTGTCTCTAATCTGAGACAAATCACGATGTTTTCAGCTTCCCTGTTAGGTTGGTTGGCCCAGGAGGGCCCTGTAGGATAACACAGTGAATATGGCAGCTCTCCAGTCTGCTCTTAAAATGTTGAGGAAATAGAGGTCTGGCTGGCAGTGAACAAACAGATGGTTAGAAGCTTTTACCTTCCTTATTTAGTTATTAACTAATTTTTGGCTGTGCTGGGTCTTCATTGCCGTGTGCTTTTATCTAGTCTCAGCAAGCGCGGACTACTCTCTAGCGGTGGTGACTGGCTTTTCATTGTGGTGGCTTCTCTGTTGTGGACCATGGGCTCTAGGGCAACTCAGGCTTCAGTAGATGCAGTTCCCAGACTCTGGCCCACAGGCTTAATATTTCTAGCACACAGGCTTAGCTGCTCCACGGCATGTGGGGTCTTCCCGGCACCAGGGATTGAACCCATGTCCCTGCATTGACAGGTGAATTCTTCACCAGTGAGTCACCAGGGAAGCCCTTATCTTCCTTTTTTAAAATGAATTTTTATTGGTGTAGAGTTGATATTACAGGCTTCCTTTACCACTGGTGGTTCAGTGGTAAATAATCCACCTGCAATCCAGGAGATGCAGAAGACACAGGTTCAGTCCCTGGGTCAGGAAGATCCCCTGGAGGAGGAAACGACAACCCACCCCATTACTCTCATGGGGATAATCCTAAAACAGGAGCCTGGTGGGCTCTAGTCCATGGGGTCACAAAGAGTCAGACGTGACCGAGCGTAGTTGATTTACAGTGTTGCATTTGTTTCTGCTGTGTGGCCAAGTGAATCAGCTGTACGTATACATACATCCACCCTTTTTTAGATTCTACTCCCATATAGGTCATTACAGAGTATTGGATAGAGTACCCTGTCAGCAATGGAAACTTACTGCTATGATTTCTTTGTGATCAGTAAAATTTCTCCTACAGATTTTGATAAAATATTTGAAGGGCTTAAGTGCACTTCCAGAGTGTGAATTCCTTTTACCTTCCATTTTTAATTTTAAACTTTAAAAGATGTTAACATCTGTATCTGACAATTGGGCTGTGGATAGGCGTAAATCATGTATTTAGTCCCATAGGAGTAAAATATACCTGGATCTCTGCCCTGTTCTCTTAAAACTAAAGAGGGTGAAACTTTTGTCAAGTTCAAGTGTGGCTTCCTCTGCAAGCAATGCCTGAGCTCTGAACACATGGTGCTACCAAAGCCAGTGTTTATGGGTTGTGTGGAGCTTGGAACGCGTTCTTTCATAGGAACAAATGGAATTAGCGAAAGGCCAGCCCACCTGGTGTGCTCATAATGGCCTCATAAGGGAACCATTTATTACAAAACCCAACCACGCTGTTAACAGTGCTTCTGGCGGAAAATGGTTCAGACCACACTCGGGTTGTTATCCTTCTGTTTGGCTGCAGTAGGTTTGGGATCTTCTTTGGCTGTTGCGTAGGACACAGCTGTGTGGAGAAGGTTGTAGATGGGTGGGAATAGACAAGGACTCACTGGTGGCTCAGTGGTAAAGAATCGGCCTGCCAATGCAGGGTTTGATCCCTGGGTTGGGAAGATCCCTGGGAGAATGAAATGGCTACCCACTCCAGTATTCTTGCCTGGGAAATCCCATGGACAGAGGGACCTGGTGGGCTATAGTGCATGGGGACGCAAAGAGTCAGACATGACAGAGTGACTGTCACTTTTTTTCACTTTCAAGTATGCAAGCCAGTAGGATTGAGGGACTGTGAATGAGGCGGGTAGAGAACCGGGGGATGAGAAATCCAGATGCTCCTAAGCCTTAGTGTCTCTGCTTATGATATGTCTCCTTAAAAAAAAAATCATTGAGGAGAATAACAAGGATGCAGATTTTCCTAAGGTCACCTCATAGACAAAGGAGATGCTGCTGCTAAGTCGCTTCAGTCGTGTCCAACTCTGTGCGACCCCATAGATGGCAGCCCACCAGGCTCCTCTGTCCATGGGATTCTCCAGGCAAGAACACTGGAGTGGGTTGCCATTTCCTCCTCCAATGCATGAAAGTGAAAAGTCAAAGTGAAGTCGAGCAGTTGTGTCCGACTCCTAGCGACCCCGTGGACTGCCACCTACCAGGCTCCTCCGTCCATGGGATTTTCCAGGAAAGAGTACTGGAGTGGGGTGCCATTGCCTTCTCCAAGACAAAGGAGATGATGGGGCATTAATTCAATTCAGAGAATTGGGGTTTCCTGGAATCGCAGGAATTGATATAAGCCTGGGCTCTTCTAACACAGTTGTTACTGACCAGGATTCTTGCCTCCTTTATCAATAGAAAAGGCCAGACAAAAAATTCAGGCAAGGCTTTATTGGGGTCCCTGCTGCAGCAGTGGGGGAGGCAGAACAAAAAACAAGTTCCTTTGCTCACTCCCCAAGGAGAGGTGAGCTGATTTCTTACATGAGGTGAGGGTAGCAGTGTGTCCAGAGGTCAGGCTGGAGGGGTGATTTTGGTGATTTGCCCACCACTTTGGTGCTATTGTGTGAAGGGGGCATGCGCAGTCTAGCAGTTGGGTTTTTTTTTTTTTTGTCTCTGTGTATCTTTTGTCCAGAATTTGCCCCAGCTGTGCATACACATAGTTATTTTTAGTCCCTTATGGTTTCTTAGCATCTTGTTGCTTGAGGAGATGTTTGTCCAGGTACAAGCATTGCAGCACAGCAGTAAAGGATCCCAGGTCCCAGGCCTTTCTCAAAATGAACTATGGAACTCTGACTTTGAACACCTCATCAGATTTTTGTGTATTGGGATTTTCTTCCATTACAGCCATCAGAAAGAAAAGTCAAAATTGAGTAGATGTCAAACATTACCTCGACATGAACATCACTGTAACCAGGACCTCGTTATAATTTCATCTTCTTATTCAAGGCCAAACAAAGTTCAGCTGTTTGCTGAAACATGAGCAGAGGTAAGATTTTCTTTATTATTTGTGAATTTTAGTTTAGTTCAATTTTTATTTTGTGAAAGTGAAGTCGTTCAGTCGTGTCTGGCTCTTTGCGAACCCATGGACTGTAGCCTACCAGGCTCTTCAGTCTATGGAATTTTCCAGGCAAGAGTACTGGAGTGGGTTGCCATTTCCTTCTCCAGGGCATCTTCCCAACCCAGGGATCGAACCCGGTCTCCCGCACTGCGGGCAGATGCTTTACCATCTGAGCTACCAAGGACGCACTTATTCCTTATTTCAGGAAGTATGCATTAATTGGAGAAGGCAATGGCACCCCACTCCAGTACTCTTGCCTGGAAAATCCCATGGACGGAGGAGCCTGGTAGGCTGCAGTCCATGGGGTTGCTAAGAGTCGGACACAACTGAACGACTTCACTTTCACTTTTCACTTTCAGGTAGTGGAGAAGGAAATGGCAACCTACTCCAGTATTCTTGCCTGGCGAATCCCAGGGATGGGGGAGCCTGGTGGGCTGCCATCTATGGGGTCGCACAGAGTCTGACATGACTGAAGCGACTTAGCAGTAGCAGCAGCATACATTAATTTTTACATGAAAAACACAGCTATACACCTTTGAAGTAGTGGATCTTTGCAAACAAAAATCATCTACAATGAAGTAAAATATAAAGCATTTTTCTTGGGAGAAAAGTCCACACTTTTCATGAGCTCCTTGAAGTATTCATGCACCTCAATCGTTGAGATTCATTGCCCTGCAAGAATGAAAATACAGTCATTAATAATGGGTCCACTTTATAGTTATAATGGGATGAGTGGGTTCTGAGAGGAGCTGGAGATTTTTCGGCAGCATTCAACATGATGAAAACTTTAAGGCTTACTCATTTGAAAGTAGTAAATCCCTCCATTCCTATTATAAGATGACAGTATATTTGTGGGGTTTTGTTGTTGTTCAGTCACTCAGTCATGTCCAACTCTTTGCAACTCCATGGACTGCAGAATGCCAGGCTTCCCTGTCCTTCACCATCTCCCAGAGCTTGCTCAAACTCGCATCCATTGAGTCAGTGATGCCATCCAACCATATTATCCTCTGTTGTTCCCTTCTCCTCTTGCCCCCAGTCCCTCCCAGCATCAGGGTCTTTTCCAATGAGTCGGCTCTTTGCCTCAGGTGGCCAAAGTATTGGAGCTTCAGCTTCAGCCCTTCCAGTAAATATTCAAGGTTGATTTAAGTTTGAATTTTTATTTTAAAAATTTATTTTATTCAAGTATTGATTTACAGTGTTGTGTTCATTTCTGCTGCACAGAGAAGTGGTTCAGTTATATATATATATATATATATATACACACACACACATTCTTTTTCATGTTCTTTTCCATATGGTTTATCACCAGATATTGAATATAGTTCCCTGTGCTATATTGTAGGACCTTGTTGTTTACCTGTGGGGTTTTAACCTATGACTTGATTTATGAAAGAGAATAATGTTTGTAATATATATTTGTATATAACATGATATTTTAGATATTTAAAGATTATATATATAATTATACATATCAGTTATCTGAGCAGATAATAATCCCTGATTATTTTTATTTCTTGCTATAACACTTGGTCCAGGTTATTGTTAAGGAAAAAGCGTAGCTTTCCGCCATCTTTCCATATGGCCATCATGGTGCGCAGGAAGGTCTGGCTGATGCTCTCAACAGTATCAACAGTGCCAGCAAGAGAGGCAAACCCCAGGTTCTTATTAGGCTGTCCTGTCATCATCTGGTTTCTAGTTATTGATGGTGAAGCATGGTTGCCTTGGTGAGTGTGAAATCACTGATGATCACAGAGTTGTGAAAACTGCTGGGAACCTTACAGGCAGGTGAAGCAAGTGTGGCGTGCCCAAATTTTATGTGCATCAGCCCCAGATTTGATGTGCATCTCAGAGATCTAGAAAAAGGGCAGAATGACCTGATCCTGTCGTATCAGTCTGGTTTCATTGTACTGACAGCCTTGGCTTGCATCATGGACCATGAAGAAGCAACACAAAAACACACAGGGGGGAAAATCCTGTGATTCTTTTGCTAAGGATGTAAAACATCTGTGCAAATAAAGTGCCTCAACAGGCAAAAAAAAGAAAAAGTATAATATGTAAGCTCTTTAAAACTGGGAACTCTACCTTCCATGTTCTTTGAAGCTCCGTAAGACCTAACCTCTTACTCTATATCCTTTCATATAAATCAGAATCTATTCAACATCCTGGTAGTATAAGTACTTATTCATGGCCTGGTTACCTATCTTTACATGTTTGGTTTTTTTAATGAGAAATGTCTATAAAGTACTTTTTCATATCCCAAACTATGAGAATTGCCTCAAGACAAAGTCCTTGTGGAATTGTTTGAGTTGTGAGATGCATTAGCTTGTTTATTTTGCCATGTGGGTTGTGGGATCTTTGTTTGTCAAGTAGAGATCAAACCTGGGCCCTCAGCAGTGAAAATTCAGAGTCCTAACCACTGGACTGCCAGGGAACCACTGGCACCTCCTTAATGTTCTAGTTATTCTCCTTGGGTGTTGCTCTATTTGTCAATATCCTGTTGTCGTTCAGTCGCTAAGTTGTGTGGCCAACTCTGTGTGACCCCATGGACTGCAGCATGCCAGGCTTCCCTGTACTTCCCTAAATCCTGGAGTTTCTGCAAACTCATGTCCATTGTGTTAGTGATGCTATCCAACCATTTCATCCTCTGCTGCCCCCTTCTCCTTTTGCCTTTAATCTTTCCCAGCATCACGGTCTTTTCCAATGAGCCTGCTCTTTGCCTCAGGTGACCAAAGTATTGGAGCTTCAACTTCAGCATCAGTCCTTCCAATGATTATTCAGGGTTGATTTCCTTTAGGATTGACTAGTTTGATCTCCTTCCACTCCAAGGGAATCTCAAGGGTCTTCTCCAGCAGCACAATTTGAAAGCATCAGTTCATAGCTGCTCAGTTTTCCTTACAGTCCAACTCTCATATCCATACATGACTACTGGGAAAAATCATAGCTTTGACTATACACACCTTTGTTGGCAAAGTGATGTCTAAGCTCTTTTAGTACACTGTCTAGGTTTGTCATAGCTTTTCTTCCAAGGAGCAAGCATCTTTTAATTACATGTCTTCAGTCACCATCCACAGTGATCTTGGAGCCTAAAAATGTCTGTCACTGTTTCCATTTTTCCCACATCTGTTTGCCATGAAGTGATGGGACTGGATACCATGATCTTTGTTTTTGGAATATTGAGCTTCAGGCCAGCTTTTTCACTTTCCTCTTTCACCTTCATCAAGAGGCTCTTTAGTTACTCTTTGCCTTCTGCCATTGGAGTGATATCATCTGCATATCTGAGGTTGCTGATATTTCTCCCAGTAGTTTTGATTCCAGGTTGTGTTTCATCAAGCCCAGAATTTTGCATGATGTACTCTGCACATAGGGCTTCCCTGGTGGCTCAGCTGATAAAGAATCCTCCTGCAATGTGGGAGACCTGGTTTTGATCCCTGGGTTGGGAAGATCCCATGGAGGAAGAAACAGCTACCCACTCCAGTATTCTGGCCTGGAGAATTCCATGGACTGTATAGTCCACAGGGTTGCAAAGAGTCGAACACGACTGAGTGACTTTCACACTTTTTACTCTGTATATAAGTTAAATTAAGTAAGGTGACGATATACAGCCTTGACGTATTCCTTTCCCAATTTTGAACCAGTCCATTGTTCTAACTTCTGCTTCTTGACCTGCATACAGATTTCTCAGGAGGCAGGTAAGATGGCCTGGTATTCCCATCTCTTTAAGAACTGTTCACAGTTTTCTGTGATCCACACAGTCAAAGGCTTTAGCATAGTCCATAAAGTAGAAATAGATTTTTTTTGGAATTTCCTTGCTTGTTCTGTGATCCAATGGATGTTGGCAATTTGATCTCTGGTTCCTCTGCCCTTTCTAAATCCAACTTGCATATCTGAAAGTTATCTGTTCATGTACTGCTGAGGCCTAGCTGGAAGGATTTTGAACATTATCCTGCTATCATGTGAAATAAGCACAGTTGTATGGTAGTTTGAACATTCTTTGGCATCGCCCTTCTTTGGGGCCAGGGCTTCCAAAGCAGTAAAGTAGCACAGCAGTAAAGAATATGCCTGCCAATGCAGGAGATGAAAGAGACGTGGGTTCAATCACTAGGTCAGGAGCAAAGGGCAACCCACTCCAGTATTCTTACCTGGAGAATTCCGTGGACATTCCACGGGTTCGTAAAGAGTTGGACACGACTGAGCAGCTAACACTTTCCCTTCCTTGGGGTTGGAATAAAAACTGACCTTTCCAGTCCTGTGTCCACTACTGAGTTTTCTAAATTTGCTGAAATATTAAGTGCAATACTTTGACAGCATCATCTTTTAGGATTTGAAATAGCTCAGATGGAATTGCATCACTTCCACTGGCTTTGTTTGTAGTAATGCTTCCTAAGGCCCACTTGACTTCACACTCCAGTATGTCTGACTCTAGGTGAGTGAGCATACCATTGTGGTTATCGAGGTCATTAAGACCTTTTTTGTACAGTTCTTCTGTGTATTCTTGCCACCTCTTCTTGATCTCTTCTGCTTCTGTTAGGTCCTTACCATTTCTGTCCTTTATCATGCCCATCCTTACATATCCTTGTCAATATCCTGTTAATCCTTTTAATTCTTTCTGATATTCCCTCGTTATCAGCTTTGTGCACATTACCAACTTTCTATTATCACAGGCTTCCTGAAATTCCCCCATGCTCCAGTCTCCTTACTGGGCAAAAAAACATTAAAAATATAAGCATTTGATGGTCATCATCTGAGCATCGACTCTCTAGATGTCAAGCAGTGGGGTAGGTTTGGGGATAAGATGCAGTCTCTGCCACCAACAAGTTAAAAATCCAGACAGATTAAACAGCCTGGTAGAATCCTCTAGGATGCTGTCTCTCTGCTAGGAAGGAAAAGGGTTGTTATGAATGAGTAATTTAGGTGTCACTACCCTGCCAAATTTTAACTATCACATGTGCCCCCAAGTGTGGTATGGGTGCTAAGTAAATATGCCATTCCCCAGTCTCATTTTACAGAGGGCCAATTAGACAGGCAGAGACAGTGGCCATTTTATAAATGAATTCATTTCAAAAATTTATCACTCTGAGATCATTCCAATTTTCCTACAAAAAAAAATCCCACTCCTTTTTGACCACTGTGATGATACGTGTTCATGCTTACAAAAAGATTGCTTTGGACTTGATTTAATTAGCAATCAGTCAGTCTACAAAAGTTTCCTGAGCAGAGGTTGTTATGTGCCAGATTCTGGGGACACCACAGAGAACAAAACCAAGACCCTGGTCTCAGGGGTCTACAGCCTGCTGGGTAGCGAGATGGGGGATCGGTTATATTGTCCTTCAACTCACTTCTCTAAGGCTTGGTCTGATTTACTTCACATCATGTAAGTTCTTTAGATCACTGGTTGGGTTTGTCAGTGCAAGCAAACTTGGAACTCAGAACTTCCAAATCTGCAGGGTATGACAAGACCCCTCATGGTGGCTCACCAGCAGCAGCGATAATGGGTTCTCTGCTCTCCTGTTGGTTTTACTGGCTTTGTGCATGCGTGCTAAGTTGCTTCGGTCGTTTCTGACTCTTTGCAACCCCATGGACTGTAGCCTGCCAGACTCCTCTGTCCATGGGATTCTCCAGGCAAGAATACTGGAGTGGGTTGCCATTAGCTCCTCAAGGGGATCTTCCTGACCCAGGGATTGAACCTGCGTCTCTTATGTCTCCTGCATTGGCAAGCAGATTTTTTACCACTAGCACCACCTGGGAAGCTTGTTACTGGCTTTGGATGGGTCACTTTTCAGTAGAGAGACAGTGGTGACCTTAACTGCCCTGGATTGAGACACAATAGTCTTCTTCTACCAAAATCTTCTACAGGATAGACTCTCCTATTCATGTGTAGTCCTGTGAAACTCATAAAGGTGGACATGATCCACAGTGTTACTCTTAAGAGTTTTTCCAGAGAGATTTTAATTTGACTTCTGGGAAAACAAATGGTAAACAAAAGCCTGGGATATAGCCCTCAAAGCATTGAAAAGCCAGTATTCCAGCAGAGTGGAGTTTGAAGTATGCGAGAGTCCACTCTTGGCCTCACTCTAATAGAGATGATGCTTTGCTCCAACTCATTGGGAAGATGACACATCTCTCCATCCTTATTCAGAACCCTGTGCTAATGTGTGCTAGAAATAAGGAGTCTATTCAGATGGCAGTGTTAGTCTCTCTCATTCTTTCTAACACTGTGACTTTCAGAGAGAATGACTCCCATTCTGGCCAGGTGGTGTTTTAAGGATTTGGGGTCTATCTATACCTAGTTCTTTTAGCCACCACCCTACAACCTGGGGAAGGACACCCCTGCTACTGACTTCTGGCACCTGATACTCTCTGATGCTTGAGGAGTGATGGTCTTCTAGGCTGATTAGTGTACCCATTTGGCACTGTGATGGTTCATTTTATGTGTCCATTTAGCTGGACTGTAGTGCCCAGATATTTGGTCAAACATTAACCTGGGTGTGTCTGTGAGAGTGTTTATGCATGAGATTAACATTTAAATGGGTGGACTTTGAGTAAAACAGATTGCCCTCCCTCATGTGGGTGGGCCTTATCTAATCAGATGAAGGCCTGAATAGAATGAAAGATTGACTTCCCCCATGTAAGAGGGAATTCTGCCAGCAGACAGCTTTTGGACTTCAACTGCAACACTGATTTTTTTCTTGAGTCTCCAGCCTGCGAGCCCACCCTTCAGATTTTGGTCTTGCTAACCTCCATAATTGTGTGAGCCAATTCCTTAAAATACATCTCTTTCCATCTCACTACACTGCTCTCACTCTCCTGTGTACACGCTATCTACACACACGCAGTATATCCTAGTGGTTCTGTTCTCCAGGGAACTCTGATATACTTGGTAGCCCAAATATCTGTTGACTAAGTGTCCTCACAGGGAGTCCTTTTAGCCCCAAAACTTTGTGATGAGATAACTCTCAGTGATGGCTTATGTATCATGGCCCCTGCCTGAAATGAAGAGGCAGTCATGGAATTTGGAGGGTGCAAAAGAAAAAAAAAATATGGATGAAGGATTGTTCTACACAGCCACCTAGGGAGGCTGAGCCCATGTCCTCTGCCGGTGCAATGGCAGTACCCCAGCTGACCCCTGATCCCATTCAAAACATAAAATGTGATCCACCTTTTTGAGTGGCCTTCTATCTGTCATGACATTATATTATGCTGCCAACTCATGGACAATCCATGGATTGATTGACTGAGTTGTTTAGAATCTGAACCATTGGAACCTGTTCTTGTCTTCATCAAATTGAGCAGTCAACATCAGGAACTTTGAAATGCAGTGTGACCTACTGACAAAGAAGGATGTGGTGGCAACAATAAACTGTCAATGAGCTCTTCTTCTACCAGAGCTCACAAGGAGGATGTTTTCATGGGTGGGCATGTAGGTGGCTGGCAAAGGTTAATAATCTCCTCGTACCTTGGCATGACTGGGTGCTGAGATTACATTTTTTCCTTTTCTTTCCTATGGGGATATTCTTCAGAAGAAGGTGACTCTCAGCTAATCCTCCCTGCAGTCATCTCCCTTGTCAAAGAGCTTTAATTTCTTAGAGCTGTTCTGCTTCTCCTCCTTCCCCTCTCCTCCCATTATTATCAGAGTTAAGCTTTGTTTCCACTGTTGGTTCTTGTTCTGATGGCAAGTATGTATAAGCCATGGACTTATTTACTCAGTCAAATCCATTCAGAAGAGCAGTGATTCAAATCTTGTTGGTACCACCTTATTTAACTTAGGGAATTAAATACTTAGGGATAAAAGATGTATCTGGCTACCTCAAGATGACCAGAAGAAGGTTCTTTATACTTAATGATATATTTCAAAAAATTACTGATACCTAATTTTAACCATGTCCACTGTAACTTTCTCTTCTCTTCCAAGAAAGATAATTGAAATAATATTCTTGGGGAAGCACTTAGCACAGACTAAAATGTATTATTCTTTCCCTGGTACCACCTAAAGGGAGATAATCTCACACAGAATTAAGTATTGGGTTGGCCAAAAAGTTCCTTTGGGTTCTTCTGTAACAGTCATGAAATAAGCCAAATGAGCTTTTTGGCTAATCCAATACTTGCCTTCTAGCCACATGGTGAAGGTATATTTATCTACTCACCACTGGATCAACAGCTGTCACCCTTTTTGTTAAGATCTTCTGCTACCTACCACATTTGATCATGGATTTCCTGGCCCCATATATCTCCACCGTTTAGCTGACTGCATAATACCAGAATTCAGTCCTCATTTTGTACCCTAATTTTGTAGAGCACTGTTCAAGAATAGTAGTTCTCCACCCAAGCTATGCCTGAGAATCACTTGTGGAGTTTGAAAATGCATGTGCGCCAAGGCTCTACCCCTGAATATTCTGATTCCGTAGGTCAAGGATGGGTCCCAAGCATCTGTAGTGTTAATATCCCAGGTGATTCTGTGGTCAGACCAAACAGCTGACTGTCCTAGACCTTCTGGTTCCATCTGCCCACTCTACACAGACCATCAGCCACATGGCTTGCATCAGTTAATATGCAAGTGAGAACTCCAGAGTAGCACCTCTTGCTGAAAAAGACATGGGCTCTTTGTATTCACAACAGAATTCAGTTGTAATGACTCACCATGTCTCACTGGCCAGAATCCTCCCTTTGGTATCCATCAGTGTTCCACTTCTGCTGGTCCTTTGTCATCCCTGGCACTACTGTTACCCTAACAGCTGGTCAGTATTAAGGAAGCTGTCAGCATATACATATAAGGAGTTTTAGAACTAATGCTAGACTCTGGGGGGATTTGTGAGTCTGGGCTGGCCTCCAGACACAATGTAATTCTGCTCAAGCCAGCTGCTAGAAGACCGCAACTTCTGGGTCTCCAGAGTAACAGGAGATGCTGTCTTCAAGGTCTTCAGACCTCCATGCATTCTGTTAATGTTCATCTAGATCACTAAGACCCAGACTCCCTTCTCCACTTGAGATCCCTGAGTGTGTGCTGGAAGAGGTTCTGAGCATCCAATGGCACTAAAATCAGTCAGAGACATAGGCATGGGAACTCCTCTTTCACCTTAGAAATGTGCTAGGATGCATTAGGGTTGACCCTGGGAAGAGTGCATCCCTCCTTCTTGATGGGAAAGGGTCACACCTGGTGGGAGGCGATGTCTACATTCAGTGAACCCTTTGATGACTCAGCCCACTAAAACTCGTAGGTGCAATTCTTTTTAATAAAAGCTACTGCAGCTTTTGTCTTTGACATGGGGAATGTTCCTAAACTCTGTGCCTATCCTCTGGTTTCACTTATCCTGGCTTCTTTGCATTCTAGCCAGTGGCCGCCCTCATACCTATATTTTCTCTCCATCTCTTCTCTTTCTCTACTTCTAGCCTCTTTGGATGGAATTTCTGATTGGATGTTCTACAGCAGGGGTTCCTAACCTCCAGATCCAATGCCTAATGATCTGAGGTGGAGCTGATGTAGTAATAATAGAAGTAAAAGTGCATGGAACATATAATGCACTTGAATCATCCCAAAACCATTCCCCTACCCCATCTGTGGGAAAAATGTCTTCTATGAAACCAGCCTCTGATGCAAAAAAGGTTGGGGATTGAGATTCTACAGGGTTCTGATTTAAATTCCTCTCAATGGCCACCCACTCCAGTATTCTTGCCTAGAGAGTCCTGTGGATGGAGGAGCCTGGTGGGCTGCTGTCCATAGGGTCACACAGAGTCAGACACGACTGAAGTGACTTAGCATGCATGCATGCATTGGAGAAGGAAATGGCAACCCACTCCAGTATTCTTGCCTGGAGAATCCCAGGGTCAGAGGAGCCTGGTGGGCTGCCGTCTATGGGGTCGCACAGAGTCGGACACGACTGAAGCGACTTAGCATGCATGTGTGCAAAGGTGCTAGTTCTTGGGTCTCTAGAGGTCAATGACCTTCTCCCCGACACCCTCTCCATGTGTGGAGGATGGAGCATCACAACTCATGCCCAACACCTAAACTTCCATTTTTGAGTGTAGGTGAAGGGGCTACACCCAAAATGTCCTGCAAGACTTAGTAAGAAAATTATTACAACTTCCTGCATGTAGGAAAGAAACCACAGAAGAACACCCAGTCCTAGTGGGATTTCTTCCTCTGATTCCCATAGCAGCTACACCAGGACCAAGCTAATGTTTAATTGCTTCATCATTATTTAACTCTTGACTTACTGTGTCTTTCATCTTACTTGATGGTTAGCCCTTTGGGGTAAGAATAATGTGTTGTGTATACACTGTGTCCCCATAGTATCTGGTAAAGTTTTTTGCTTGGAATATGGGACCAAATTACATCAATATATTTAAACACTAAGAAATATGCAGAGGGCTTCCCCGTTGGCTCATTGGTAAAGAATTCACCTGCCAATGCAGGAGACATGGTTTCAATCCTGGGTCTAGGAAGATCCCACGTGCTGTGGAGCAGTGTGCCTACATGCCACAACTACTGAGTCCACGCACTGGACTACTGAAGCCCGAGCACCTGGAGCCTGTGCTGCACAACAAGAGAAGCCATAGCAACGAGAAGCCTGCACGCTGCGACTGGAGAAAGCCCGCATGCAGCAGTGAAGACCCAATGTGGTCAAAATAAATTTTTTAAAAAAGAAACATACAGATACATATATAACTAGTGCTATATACAGTGGCTGTTTAGTCACTCAGTTGTGTTCAACTGTTTGCAACCCCATGGACTGTGGCCCACCAGGCTCCTTTGTCCTCTGTAGGATTTCCCAGGCAAAAATACTGGAGTGGGTTGCCATTTTCTTCTCCAGAGGATCTTCCTGACCCAGGGATTGAACCCGCATCTCCTTCCTTAGGAGGCAGCTGCTGTATGCAGAGGGAGACATAAATTGGGTGGGCTCAGAGAAATATCTGTGATTTTAAATGAAATGTACTAGTTAAATAATCAGAGGCCTCTAGGGAAGAGCCCATAAGAATCTATCCAGCCCTTCTAGGAGGGGAGCAGGTGTCTTATAAACCCAACAGAAGGATTTACTAATAATGGCTGAACTCATGCTAAGAAATGAGAGCTGTATACAACTGAGTATGTGCTAAGTCACTTTAGTTGTGTCCAACTCTTTGTGACCCTATGGACTGTAGCCCACCAGGCTCCTATGTCCATGGGATTTCTCAGGCAAGAATACTGGAGTGGGTTGCCATTTCCTTTTCCAGGGAATCTCCCCAACCAGGGATCAAACCTGCTTTTCTTACGTCTCCTGCATTGGCATGTGAGTTCTTTATCACTAGTGCCACCTGGGAAGCAGTGATATATTTTTCCAAATCTCTCCCTCAGAGCTATAAGGAACATCTGGTGGGTTATGGTAACAGACTTTAGTTCCTCATTCATGACCCTGTGGCAGCAGTCACCTAGGTGGGTTAAAGACTCTTGTGTAGGATCTTCTTTCTCCAGCAATTTGATCTGCACCTGCTATGCTGTGACTTTTTTTTTTTTTTTTTGGCTTCCAAGTTCCTAAACACAGAAAATAACCAATCTAATGTCATTGCTCCCAATGTAGTCTCTAACTGATGAATCTTCATGAATTGATTTTTTTTTTTTTAAGAGAAGATTTTGCTTGTCTTCTTGGATTCTGCAAATGCTGGCTAGACCCATTAAATTGACATTACATCTCTCTTTCTTTTCTCTATGTGGATTAACCTGTTTGGGTTCTCCTTGTGGACTTTATTCTCTTTGGACACTGTGGTTCTCTTTGTCCAACTATCATACCCTGGGTTGTTTTAAACAGCTTTGGGGAGGGAGGCAGGGTAATCACTTTCTGCTTCGAGTCTGAGTTGCAAATGGGTTTCTGTCAGT
Source organism: Bos indicus (assembly GCF_029378745.1). NCBI lineage: Eukaryota > Metazoa > Chordata > Mammalia > Artiodactyla > Bovidae > Bos > Bos indicus. Next base: position 30,316,451 of record NC_091772.1, read on the forward strand.
GCTATTGTTGCTGTATCTCAGAATGCAATAGCGCTGATGCATCATCTCCATGCACTCCAGTTGGACTTGAAGACAGACCTGTGGGAGCTGTGGTTGATAGAGGATGAGACGGAGAGTGAGCTGTTGTTTGTAATTGGAGATGAAGGTGGTTTCATGATGGGGAAGGAATGCATAGTAGCCCTTTAATCCATAAACATAAATAACCCTCTAATCCATAAACAGCTTTGTAAAATCAAAACATGAACAGCCCTTTAAACCATAAACAGTTTTGTAAAATCAAAACAATGCATACAGTTTAATAAATTTAATAAATGTAGAGCCAGCAGTCGATTCTGGGGCAGGAGAGGTTAAAGAAAAATGTATTAAGGAGTTTCCTGGTAGTCCAGTGGTTAAGAATCTGCCTTGCAATTCAAAGGACACTGGTTTGATCCCTGGTCCAGGAAGATCCCACCTGCTGTGGAGCAACTAAGCCTGTGTCCCCCAACTACTGACCTTTGTGCTCGTAAACCACAACTACTGAGCCCACGTGCTACAACTACTGAACTCCACACCCTAGAGCCCGGGCTCTGCCCAAGAGATGCCACAGCAATGAGAAGTCGTGCACTGCAGCTAGAGAATAGCCCGTGCATGCCACAACTAGAGAGAAAACCCGAGTGCAGCAACAAAGACCCAAACAAATAAAAATGTGTTAAGGAAATTTAACTCTTATTTCTAGGCATGAGATAAAATAGGGGGAGACAGAGGCAGGAAGGTTGGGGAGGAGCCCTTACAGGAGCCAGCCTGTGGCTGCTTACCTGTGGAGAAAGGAAATGGTTACCACCAGGTACCAGATTGGAAAGGAGAGAAGCCACGTGTACCGTGTGCTCCAAAAGAACACGAATGCTACTGCCCATACTTAGAAACCAGAGAGTGTGAAAGTGGGCTCTTCGTGGGTTAACAAGCTACCTTTGTGACAGCCCTTTAAACAAGAGGTCAACATGCCCATTAGCTCAGTTTCCTCAGTCTTGAGTTCTTGAGTTGGCCTGAGCCCCAGCACTTTGCTTTGTGTGCAGACTTTATAGGCTGAGTGTTGCCATGCTGCTTGCTTTCCTCTAGACTTGCTCCCAGCCATTCATAGAGCTCAGCTTGCTGTCAGCCTGTGTGTATCTTCAAGGACTTGGGTGACCTCATTTCTGTTGCAGTTCTGTGAAGACACAGAGTTGCATGTTCTTGAAGGGGTATTCCGTATATATTTGGTAGAGCTTCTCTAAAAAGTATAAAAGTAGACAGAAAGTAAGTTTTCATGAATTCATCAGAAAGTCTGCCTGATGGCCTTCTTTTTCGGTTTGTGTATGGAGGGTACTGGGGTAAGGGGAGGGAGTGAGAAAGAAGGAATGGGAGATGCATTTGGAGCGACAGAGAGGAGTAATTTCTGGTCTGGCCTGGCTTTTGTTTTTGTTTTGTTTTGAAGAGCAGGAAAGCCCACAGCTCAATTTGGTTTTGATTAACTGCAATTGCTGAAAAGAGGCCCTTTGTCTTGGGCAAAGAGACCGTTTGTCTTGAGGAGTTGATATACAGCAGTAATGTAATCCCAGGTGTGTGATTTGGGCTCCCTAATGAAGGCCAGCAGTGATAAGCGCAGACAATTCTCCGAGGAGGGGGCTGAGGCAGTTAAGTACAAGGGCCTGATTGAAAATGGTGCTAGGTTCCAAAGACAGGATTTCAAATGTACTGGAATTATGGCTCAATGGATTCAAGTAATGTAGGTGAGCTGTTTAAATCAGAGAGCCTGGGTTCCTGAAGAGGGCCGAGTTACTGGGTTAAGTCTGTTTCCATGAGGTCCTGGCAGCAGGTGTGTGTATGTCTCTGTCTGTGTGTGCCTGTATTTTGAGTTTCGTTCTAGGAAGCAGTTAGGGAATCAGAGGCTGTCTTGAGTGCTTCCACTGTTCCAAAAAAAATTTTTTTTTCTTTTAACAACTCAGACATTCTAGTTCTTATGTGGAAGTATTCAAAAATACAATAACTGGAGAGACTTGAGTTGAGCCATTAACAGCTTGCTGGCATTAAATAAGGAAATGCAAGACGATCCCATTGGTACTGGGGAAACTTTTGTGGATTGTGAGGCTTTTTCTGGTCACAAGAAGAGGTTGCCTTATGGTTTGTCATGCTCTGGACACGACTGAAGCGACTTAGCAGCAGCAGCAGCAGCAGCAGCCACATCTGTATTCCATGCAACTTGCAGCCCCCAGGTACTAAAAGAATAATGCAAATATCCTGTAGTATTTTTTTCCCCTCCTCAAAGTTCTGGGACCTGTCTCCTCCACCAAGAAATAAAAAAAGAGAGAGACAATTCCAAATATGTATTAATGTTAGGAACAGTTCCAATTTTAAGGAAATTGAATAAAAATAACCCCCCTCAACTTAAGAATTGAAAAAAATCTATCCTTATAATATCAAGTTCATCACATAATCATAATTTTAATAACTAATGGATAAAGCTTTAGCATATAAGTCAGTCTTGAAATGATGATATCACAAATGTCAGTGCATTCAATGGGATAGAAATGTGAAGAATCTCCAGTTTTTACTGACAGCACTAAGAGCATTGCATGCTAATATAACTGTTTAACATGCCTTGAATTGAAACATTTATATTGTATTTTCCATGCTAATTGTCATGGAAAAGACATAAAAGTACAGAAAACATGCACAGGGAATACTCCTTTGGTTCTGGCAAATGGATAGCATGTCATGTCTTGGAGCTGGAAGATTTTCCCATATTATAAGCACTGCTCATATTTGACCCAGTCTATATTTTGGAAATTATTCCATAGCTATGAATAGTTCTAGAGGCTATATTCCATTTTTTAAATGTCAAATTAGAATAAATGTGGTTTTTTCCTTATCATAAAACACTTATGAAAAAATTAGAATGTACAACTAAGCATAACGAAGAGAAGAAAAACTATCTATAAAACTTCCTCCCCAGAAATGAGTCCTTTGAAAATCTTTGTGCATATTCTTCCATCCCCTTTTTTCTATATGCCTGTGGTAGGGTGACCAGCTGTCCCAGTTGGGTTGAGGCATTTCTTAGGGCTTTCAGTTTTCAGAATGATCAGTTTTAGGCCAAATGGGAGATGCCTTGGTTGTGTAAATGCATTTGTACATGTGTGTGTGCACATACAAACACAAATATAAATCCACACCATCAGATCAGATCAGTCACTCAGTCGTGTCCGACTCTTTGCAACCCCATGAATTGCAGCACGCCAGGCCTCCCTGTTCATCACCAACTCCCAGAGTTCACTCAGACTTACGTCCATCGAGTCAGTGATGCCATCCAGCCATCTCATCCTCTGTCGTCCCCTTCTCCTCCTGCCCCCAATCCCTCCCAGCATCAGAGTCTTTTCCAATGAGTCAACTCTTTGCATGAGGTGGCCAAAGTATTGGAGTTTCAGCTTTAGCATCATTCCTTCCAAAGAAATCCCAGGGCTGATCTCCTTCAGAATGAACTGGTTGGATCTCCTTGCAGTCCAAGGGACTCGCAAGAGTCTTCTCCAACACCACAGTTCAAAAGCATCAATTCTTCGGTGCTCAGCCTTCTTCACAGTCCAACTCTTACATCCATACATGACCACTGGAAAAACCATAGCCTTGACTAGACGAACCTTTGTTGGCAAAGTAATGTCTCTGCTTTTGGATATGCTATCTAGGTTGGTCATAACTTTCCTTCAAAGGAGTAAGCGTCTTTTAATTTCATGGCTGCAGTCACCATCTGTAGTGATTTTGGAGCCCAGAAAAATAAAGTCTGACACTGTTTCCACTGTTTCCCCATCTATTTCCCATGAAGTGGTGGGACCGGATGCCATGATCTTCGTTTTCGGAATGTTGAGCTTTAAGCCAACTTTTTCACTCTCCTCTTTCACTTTCATCAAGCGGCTTTTGAGTTCCTCTTCACTTTCTGCCATAAGGGTGGTGTCATCTGCGTATCTGAGGTTATTTCTCCCAGCAATCTTGATTCCAACTTGTGTTTCTTCCAGTCCAGCGTTTCTCATGATGTACTCTGCATATAAGTTAAATAAACAGGGTGACAATATACAGCCTTGACAAACTCCTTTACCTATTTGGAACCAGTCTGTTGTTCCATGTCCAGTTCTAACTGTTGCTTCCTGACCTGCATACAGATTTCTCAAGAGGAAGATCAGGTGGTCTGGTATTCCCATCTCTTTCAGAATTTTCCACAGTTTATTGTGATCACACAGTCAAAGGCTTTGGCATAGTCAATAAAGCAGAAATAGATGTTTTTCTGGAACTCTCTTGCTTTTTCGATGACCCAGCGGATGTTGGCAATTTGATCTCTGGTTCCTCTGCCTTTTCTAAAACAAGCTTGAACATCAGGAAGTTCACGGTTCACATACTGATGAAGCCTGGCTTGGAGAATTTTGAGCATTACTTTACTAGCGTGTGAGATGAGTGCAATTGTGCGGTAGTTTGAGCATTCTTTGGCATTGCCTTTCTTAGGGATTGGAATGAAAACTGACCTTTTCCACACCATACACATGCATTAATAAAATCATTTTCATTAGGAGCTTGTGTTGGACCAGCCATGAATTCTATACATGTATTATCGTGATTCCCAGTTATTCATGAGGGCGACTAAAGCTTAGAGAGGCATTTTCCTGTTGTATCCTGAGCCTGTTTTCTCACTGGGGCAGGGTGGTGGTCAGCCACGTATGTGTATTTTCCCCTAGTTTGTCATTTCCTTTTTAAATTTAGTTATGGTTGTCTATACACAGAAATTGTAAAATTTTATGTTAGTGCTATTATTTTCCCACTTTAGGTAATGTTTAGAAAATCTCTTTCCATCCCAAGGCCATATAAAGTCACTTAGAACTTTTACTAATACTCTTAAAATTCTAATACTCTTTCTTCTAGTTTTTTACTGAGATATATTTGATATATAACGTTGCATAAGTCCATGGTATGAAATATAATTTGACATATGTATGTATTGCAAAATGTCTACCACAAGTTTAGTTATCATTGATGCATCATGTCACATGGTTACAATTTTTTTTGATGAGAGCTTTTAAGATTATTCTTCTAGCAACTTTCAAATATGTAATACACTATTATTAACTATAGTAACTATACTATACATTACATCCCAAGACTTATTACCTTATAATTGTTAAGTTTGCATCTTTTCACCACTTTCTGCCATTTCACTTCACCTCCCACCTCAGGTAAACACCAATCTGTTCTCTGTATCTATGAGTTCAGTTTGTGTTTTTAGATACCACATGTGAATGAAATAACACAGTATTTGTTTTTTTCTGGCTGACATATTTCCCTTAGCATAATGCCCTGAAGGTTCATCCATGTTGTCACAAAAGGCAAGATTTCCCTTTTTTGTGGCTGAATAATATCTATTTATATATGTACATATATATGTATTTCACATTTTCTGTATGTTTATACATCCATGGACCCTTGAGATGTTCTTTGTCTTGGCTATTGTGAATAATAATGCACATGCAGACACAGATAACATTTTGGAGGTAGTGATTTAGTTTCTTTTGGATAAATACCCAGAAGTGGATCACATAGTAGCTGTATTTTTTATTTTTTGAGGAATCTCCATACAGTTTTCCATAGTGGCTGCACCAGTTAACATTCCCACCAACAGTGCACAAGGGTTCACTTTTCTCTGAAGTTTGGCCAACACTTGTTCCCTCTTGTCATTTTGATAATAACCATTCTAATAGGTGTGGGTGGCATCTCATTGTGGTTTTGACTTGTATTTTCATAATGATTATTGATGTTGAGAACCTTTTCACATATCTATTGGCCATCTGTATGTTGTCTTCTTCAGGAAAATGTTCAGATCCTCTGCCTGTAGCTTAATCAGATTGTTTGGGTTTGTTTTTTTGTTTTGTTTTTTTGCAGTTGAGCTGTATGAGTTCTTTATATATTTTGGATATTAGTCGCCATCAGACATATCCTTCAGTTCAGTTCAGTTCAGTCACTCAGTCGTGTCCGACTCTTTGCGACCCCATGAACTGCAGCACACCAGGCCTCCCTATCCATCACCAACTCCCGGAGTTCACCCAGACTCACGTCCATAGAGTCAGTGATGCCATCCAGCCATCTCATCCTCTGTTGTCCTCTTCTCCTCCTGCCCCCAGTCCCTCCCAGCATCAGAGTCTTTTCCAACGAGTCAACTCTTCGCATGAGGTGGCCAAAGTACTGGAGTTTCAGCTTTAGCATCATTCCTTCCAAAGAAATCCCAGGGCTGATCTCCTTCAGAATGGACTGGTTGGATCTCCTTGCAGTCCAAGGGACTCTCAAGAGTCTTCTCCAACACTACAACAGACATTTTCCCCCAGTCCATAGGCTGCCTTTTCATTTTGTTGACGATTTCCTTTGCTGTGCAGAAACTTTTAATGTGATGTGGTTCCACTTGTTTATTTTTCATTTTTCTTTTGTTTTTGGTGTCAAATCAAAAAAAAAGAATCATTGCCAAGACCAATGTCAAGGAGATTACTTCCTATGTTTCTTTCTAGGATTTTATGATTTCAAATCTTTTGATAAGTCTTCAATCCATTTTGAGTGGATATTTGTGTTTAATGTAAAATAGTGAGTGATCCAGTTTTATTCTTTCACATGAGGCAGTCCAGTATTCTCAGTATAACTTATTGAAGAAACTCTTCTTTCCCCTCTTCTGTATTCTTGTTCCTTTGTTGTTAATTAATTGACTACATATGCATGGGTTTATGTTTGGGCCCTTTTCTCTATTCCATTGATCTGTGTGTATGTTTTTTTATGCCAATACCATACTGTTTTTATTGCTATAATACTATATATAATATATATTTATTATATATGATAAATATATATTATCTGATAATATATATAACAATGTAAGTGATATAGTTGGAAATCAGGAAGCATGGTACCTCCTGCTGTGTTCTTCTTGAGGTTACTGTGGCTACTGAAGGTCTTTGTGGTTCTATACAAATTGTAGGATCATTTGTTCTGTTTCTATTAAAAATCCCTTTGGAATTCTGATAAGAATTTCATTGAATCTGGAGATTGTTTTGGGTAGCGTGGAAATCTTCACAGTTTAATCCTTCCAATCTGTGAACATTTATTTGTGTCTTCTTCTTTTATCGGTGTTGTATATTTTCCATGTACAGGTCTTTACCTCCTTTGTTAAATTCATTTTTAGATATTTTATTATTTTGATGCAATTAAAATGGGATCTTTTCCCCCTTTGATTTCTTTCTGATAGTTTGTTAGTGTACAGAAACCCAACAGATTTTTGTAAATTGATTTTGTAACTGCAACTTTACTAAATTCTTCTATTAGTTCTAACAATTTTTTAGTGCAGTCTTTAGTCTTCTGTATAAAATATATTGTGTCATGTGCAAGTAGAGAAGTTTTACTTCCTCCTTTTAAATGTGAATGCCTTTTATTTCTTTTTCTTAGCTAATTATGTTACTAACTAGGGTTCTTGACCTCCTTAATCAATAGAAATTGACTAGAGGCCAGACAAGAAATTCAGGTAGGCCTTTACTGGGCCTCCTGCTGCAGCGAAGGGAGCAGGAACAAACATCGGGTTCCCTTTCCCGCTGGCTCTCTGGGGGAGGGCAGTGAGCTTATTATTTATATGGGCTGAGGGTAGGGGTGTGTCCAGGGATTGGGCCAGAGGGGTGGTTTGCCCACCCCTTAGGTGGTATTGTGTGGATAGGGGCATGTGCAGTACCCTGATTTTGCTCCAGGCTCTTGAGAAGTGGCAGGTTTCTTGGTTTCTTTGTATGTTTTTTTTCTTCCAGAACTTGCCCTAACTATACCTGCACAGTTATTTTTAGTCCCATATAGTTTCTCTGTATTTTGTTGCTCGAGGAGAGGTATGCCCAGAGAAAGCATTGCAGCAAAAGGTCCTAGGCCTGTCTCATTCTCCCCTTCTTAAAGGGCCGAAGGTCTCTTCTTCTGAAACTTCTTTCTGCTGGACAGGGGCCACAGACCCTAGCCTTCCCTAGAGGTGCAGAAGTCCCTCACTGACTGTTCCAATGACCTGTAGGGATCTGGGCTATTTTCCACTGGATTGGGCTGAATTCCTTGAGCCATCATGAGCCTCACTTCACACTGTCTGAGCCTAAAAGACACAAACTTAACTAAAAGGTTAAACAAAACAAGGGCTGTAAAGGAGAATAACAACAATAGCCATTTAAGGGCCTAGCAAGGAAAGGAACCACGTTAATTTGGGGCTTCCTTAACTGTTGACCAGACAAGGAAAGTGACATCACCTGTGCCAAAATTATGAGCCCACTTCACCTGGGTGTGTATTTCTTTAACATCAACTTTAAGCTGTCCTGTTGCCTTGATCCAAGCGCAGCAGGAAGTATTAGTTATCGCACAAACTCTACCTTGCTCTGCCAAAAGGTACTCAAGGGCCAGATGATTGTCAAGCACCACATCAGCCAAGGAAACAAGAGACGTCCCAAGTCCCGTTAGAGCTTCAGATAGGAGCCCCCCCCACGACGTCATTTTACCTATGTGGATGGTGCCTGTCTTCTGAACAGGTATCAGGTCTTCCACTGGCTCACAGGTGTATTGTTCTTCTGTTGTGACCTGCGGGGCTTCTGGAGGTAAAAGCTTTTAGTCTGGACAAATGTACCCAACTCGATACCCCTTGCCACTCAACAGCAGTGGGAATGGTTGAAGTTACATTATAGGGGCCCTTCCATTTTGGTAATGGCTGATCTTCAGGAGACCCCTCTTTCCAGGTTTTAAGAAGTTTGTCCCCAGGGTTTATTTCCAAAGGAGTGGCTCCTTTCTCTGTATTTTCAGTGGACTCTGGCAATGCCTTGTGGGCATGGTCCTGGATTACTTTCTGAACTTGTCCTGTTGTTGTTCAGCTGCCAAGTCGTGTTTGCCTCTTTGTGACCCCACGGACTGCAGCCCGCCAGGCCTCCCTATCCCTCACCATCTCCCAGAGTTTGTCCAAGTTCATGTACATTGAGTTAGTGATGCCGTCAAACCATCTCATCATCTGATGCCCTCTTCTCCTGCCCAACACAATCCTTCCCAGCATCAGGGTCTTTTCCAATGAGTGGGTTCTTCACAGCATGTGGCCAAAGTATTGGAGTTTTAGCTTCAGCATCAGTCCTTCCAATGAATATTCAGGATTGATTTCCTTTAGGATTGACTTGTTTGATCTCCTTGCTGTCCAAGGGACTGCCAAGAGTCTTCTCTAGCACTAATTCGAAAGCATCAATTCTTTGGTGCTTAGCCTTCTTTATGGTCCAGCTCTCACATCTGCACATGATTACTGGAAAGACCCTAACCTTGACTTATGAGCCTTTGTTGGCAAAATGATGTCTTTGTCTTTTAATACACTGTCTAGGTTTGTCTTAGCTTTCCTTCCAAGAAACGACCGTCTTCTAATTTCATGGCTGCAGTCACCATCTGCAGTGATTTTAGAGCCCAAGAAGAGGAAATCTGTCACTGCTTCTACATTTTACCCTCCTATTTGCCATGAAATGATGGGGCCTGGATGCCATGATCTTAGTTTTTTAATATTGAATTTTAAGCCAACTTTTTCACTCTCTTCTTTCACCCTCATCAAGAGACTCTAGTTCCTTTTCACTTTCTGCTATTAGATTGGTATCATCTGCATATCTGAGGTTATTTATATTTCTCCTGACAACCTTAATTCCAGCTTGTAACTCATCCAGCCCAGCATTTCACATGATGTGCTCTGCATGTAAGTTAAATAAACAGGGTGACAATATACAGCCTTGTGGTACTCCTTTCTCAATTTTGAGCCAGTCCATTGTTCCACGTCCAGTTCTAACTGTTGCTTCTTGACCCATGTACGGGTTTCTCTGGAGATAGGTAAGATGGTCTGGTATTCTCATCACTTTATGGGTTCTCCACAGTTTGTTATGATCCACACCGTCAAAGGTTTTAGCGTGGTCTATGAAGCAGAAGTAGATGTTTTTCTGGAATTCCTTTGCTTTCTCTATGATCCAGTGAATGTTGGCAATTTGATCTCTGGTTCCTCTGCCTTTTCTAAACCCAGCTTATACTCCTGGAAGTTCTCAATTCAAGTACTGCTGAAGCCTAACTTGAAACATTTTGAGCATAATCTTTCTAGCCTGAGAAGTGAGTGCAGTTGTCTAGTAGTTTGAACATTCTTTAGTACTGCCCTTCTTGGGAATTAGGATAAAGGTTGACTTTTTCTAGTCCTGTGGCCACTGCTGGGTTTTCCAAATTTGCTGACATATTGAGTGCAGCACTTTAACAGCATCATCTCTTAGGATTTTAAATAGCTCTGCTGAAATTCCATCACCGCCATTAGCTTTTTTGGCAGCAGTGCTTCCGAAGGCCCACTTGACTTTACAATCCAGGATGTCTGGCTCTAGGTAAGTGAAAATACCACTGTGGTTATCATGGTCATTAAGAGCTTTTTTGTACAGTTCTTCTGTGTATTATTGCCACCTCTTCTTGATCTCTTCTGCATCTATAAGGTATTTACCATTTCTGTCCTTTATTGTGCCCATCTTTACATGAAATGTTCTTTGATATCTCCAGTTTTCTTGAAGAGATATCTAGTCTTTCCCCTTCTGTTGTTGTTCACTATTTCTTTGCATTGCTTGTTGAAGAAGGTCTTCTTGTCTCTTCTTGCTATTCTCTGGAACTCTGCAGTCAGTTAAATATACCTTTCCCTTCTCTTCTTTCCTCAGCTATTTGTAAAGCCTCATTGGACAACCACTTTGCCATCTTGCATTTCTTTTTCTTTGGGATGGTTTTGCTAGTGCCTCCTACACAATATTATGAACCTCTGTCCATAGTTCTTCAGGCACTCTGTTTATCAGATCTAATCCCTTGAATCTATCCATCACCTCCACTGTATAATCATAGGAGATTTGATTTAGGTTGTACCTGACTGGCCTAGTGGTTTTCCTGGCTTTCTTTAGTTTAAGCCTGCATTTTGCTATAAGGAGCTGATAATCTGAGCCAGAGACAGCTCCAGGTCTTGTTTGTGCTGACTATATAGAACTTCTCCATCTTTGGTTGCAAAGGATGTAATCATCTGATTTTGGTATTGACCATCAGGTGATGTCCATGTGCAGAGTCATCTCTTGTGTTGTTGGGAAGGGGTGTTCCTAGATTAATAATCTCTCTCAGGGCCTGGCTCACATCCTCATCTGGTAGAATATCAGTAAGAAAAAGCTGCCCATAGGTCACTTCAAATGGGCTAAGTCTCAGACCACTCCTGGGGGCTACCCAGACCCTGAAGAGTGCAGTAGGAAGCAAGTTGGTGCAGGGTTCATGAGTTTCTCAGCAGAGCTTTTGCTAAGGTTTTCCTTAAAGTGAGGTTCATTTTCTCTGCCTTCACTGAAGACTGGGGTGCCCCAAGGTGTGTAGCTTGGAGTCTGTCGCTAGGGCTGTTGTGAGCCCCTGTGTGATTTTGGGTATAAAAGAGGGCCTGCCAGCACTCTGCAAGGACTTTGGAAGTCCAAACCAAGGAATTTTTCTTTTAAAAGGGACTTACAGGGGCTTCCATGGTGGTCCAGTGGTTAAGACTTCGCCTTCCAATGCAGGAGATCCAGGTTCAATCCCTGGTTGAGGAACTAAGATCCCACGTGCCCCCTGATCAAAAAAACCAAAACATAAAACAGAAGCAGTATTGTATCAAATTCAATAAAGACTTTAAAAAAATGGTCCACATTTTAAAAAATCTGAAAAAAAGAAAACCAGGGGGTACTTACAGACTTCCATAACCTTTTCAGGTCAGGTGGGGAAGACCTCACCCCATCCTATGAGAATATTGACAAACACTAGAAGATATTAATACATCCTGATCATGGGGGCATTTGAGTGAAATCTAGCTGCCAGTCTTTCTCTGGATATGGACCTTGGCATTGAACTGACCTGAGTAATGAAGGAGGGATTAGATAGATCTGTGGGTTATCACAGAGCTTCCCAGGTGGCTCCGTGGTAAAGAATCTGCCTGCCAATGCAAGAGATGTGGGAGATGTGGATTTGGTCTTGAGTTGGAAAGATCCCCTGGAGGAGGGCATGGCAACCCATTCCAGTATTCTTGCCTGGAAAATTCCCAGAACAGAGCCTGGCAGGTTGCAGTCCTTGGGGTTCACAAAGAGTTGGACATGACTGAGCCTGCATGCACACACACATGGGTTATTATGGGTCCATAAATCATGGGCACGTGTTACTTGTTTTACTGTTCTTTTAAGCCCCTTCCCTGAAAAATCCTTTTGTGTTAAGTCCCATAGGGCATCCCTCCCATAGTGGATGGGATGTAAGCTCTCAGTGAGTTTCCATCGTTGGGCCTCAGGAATTAGAACCTTATCCCCCTCCTTGCACCAGCCTGCGCTTCCTTTCTCAGAGTCCCATTTCTCAGCATGTTTGTGTTCCTGTGGGGAGTACTGGGGGAGGCTGGGGAGTGCAGGGGCGGCCCATCACTAGAGTCGTAACTTGTTCAGGTTCCTGCAGTCGAGCTGCCTGTTTTGCAGTTTGATCAACTGTGCCATGCGCTTGGCTCACGAAGGATCCATCCCTCTGACGGCCCCCACAGTGGATTACTGCTGCCTGGGTCAGGAGCTGCACTGCTTCTAAAAGAGCCAGGACCAAATCTTGATGTTTTATGACAGAATTTCTAGTGATTAACATTTCTCTTTCCAAATGGCAGCATGAGCATATAGCACATGAAACCCACATTTACAGTCAGTAAAATATTTAATTTCTTCTCCTTCCCTAACTACAAAACTGTTGTGAAGGCGGTCAGTTCAGCCTTATGGACTGATGTCCAGGGTGGCAGGGCCTTGATTTCTATGACTTCATCTAGACTGACTGTGCCATACCCTGCCTTTTGGGTCCCATTTCTACAAAACTGCTTCGATCAGTAAACCAATCGACCTCAAGGCTGTCAAGAGGCTCATGTAGAAGATCAGACCTGCTGGACTGAGTTTATTCTAGGCTCTCTACACACTGATTCTCTAAGTCTCCTCTCTTGACTGCTAGAAGCAGAGATTCTGGGTTCAGGGTTTGGCACACCTTTACAGTAATTTCAGGGGCATCCATTAGGAGGGCCTGATATCTTGTTACCCTTCCTCCAGTCAACCAGTGATGTCCAGCACAGATTGTACCTGATGAAGGGTTAACACATCTAAGTGTTGCCCCGAGGGAGCTTGGAAGCCTCACTAATCAACAGGACTGTGGTTGCTATGGCCCGCAGGCAGCTTGGCCAACCCAGGGCAAGTAAGTTCAGTTGTGAAAAGTAAACCACTGGTCTCTAATCTGGTCCCAGCTTTGTGTCAGGACTCCTATGGCTATCCCTGACCTCTCATGAGCATAGAAGGTAAAGGGCTTGTCCAAATTTGGAAGCCCCAGTGCTGGTGTCTACTCAGCTCAGGCTTTAGAGTCTCAAAGTCCCCCTGCCCCCACAAGCTGGTGGGCCTTATTCTATTGAAGGGGTTCCTTTTCTCCTCCCTTGAGCCTCATGTAGGCTTTTGGCTCTAAGGCTATAATTTGGAATCCAGACAGGACAGAATCCAGGCTTGCCTGGTGGCTCCAATGGTAAAGAATCTGCCTGCAATGCAGGAGGCGCAGGTTTGATCCCTGGATCAGGAAGATCCCCTGGAGAAGGGAATGGCAAATCACTCCAGTATTCTTGCCTGGAAAATTCCATGCACAGAGGAGCTTGGTGGTCTACAATTCATGGGGTCACAAAGAGTCAGACACAACTGAGCCACTTTCACTCGCTGGGACAGAACCCAGCCATCCTGAGAAAGCCTCAGAGTTGCCGCCTTGTGGTTGGAGCTGGTAATGCACTCACTGCTGTTTTTCCGATCTGTGACCAGGGCTGGTGCCTCGTCCCGCCTTCCCAGGTGAAAACACATCCTATATATTGAACCCATTGCTGTGAGACCTAAGCCTTGGTTTTGCTAGACAATTTAGGGCTCAACAGTGTTTTAATACGAATCTTGTTTGGTTTCATTGCTTAGCACCGAATCATCAATATATTGGAACAGAGTTCCCTTCTCAAGGCTCAGTTCCCTCAGTTCTCATGTGCATGCTTTTCCAAAAAGTGGGGGCCCTCCCATAAACTGAGAAAGCACCATCCATGTATATTGGGTAGCCTCCAGGGCTTCAGGGTCCCTCCTTTCAAAGGTGGAAAGGTATTGAGGGTTTGGATGTAGGGGAATACAGAAAAATGCATCTTTGAGTCCAAACAGAGAAACACTGGGCGCTCCCTGGCACTCGGGTGAGGAGGGCGTTAAGGGTTTGGCACCACTGGGTGAGTAGGAATGACGGCCTCATTCACTGCTTGTAAGTCTCGCACAAACCGGTAACTCCCTGTTAGGCTTCTGAACAGGGAGAGTCCGGGTGTTGCAGGGGGACTGGCAGGGCCTAATGAATCGGGTTTTAGGAATTTGCTGAGCAGTGGTTGGATTCCCCTCAGAGCCTTAGGCTTTAAAGGATATTGTCTCTTCCAGGGCTATTTTCCCCAAGCTTTAACCTTATTACTATTAAAAAAAAAAAAAAAATTTAGTTATTTATTTTTGGCTGTGCTGAATCTTTGTTGCTGCTCAGGCTTTTCTCTAGTTGCGGCGAGCGGGAGCTACTGACTAGCTGCCGTGCGCAGGCTCTCATTGCTGCGGTTTCTCATCTTGTGGCGCGCGGGCTCCAGGGCGCGTGGGCTCAGCAGTTGTGGCGCACAGACTTAGTTGCTCTGCAGCGTGTGGGATATTCCCAGACCAGGGATCAGACCAGAGTCCCCTGCATTGGCAGGCAGGTTTGTGACCACTGGACCTCCATGGAAGTTCTTGTCTCATTTTGATATCAGGGCAAAACTGGCCTTATAAAACCATTTTGAAAGTGTTCCCTCCTCTTGTTTTTTTTTTTTTTTTTTTTGAAAGAAGGATTGGTTAATTCTTAAATGTTTGATGAAATTCAATGAAGTTGGTGGTCTTGTACTTTTGTTTGTTGGGAGATTATTGTTTACTGATTCAATCTTATTACTGGTGATCATTCTATTGAGATTTTCTATTTCTTTATTATTGAGTCTTGGTATCATGTATGTGTCTAGGAATCTTTCCATTTCTTCTAGCTTGTCCAGTATGTTGGCATAATTGTTCATAGTCTCTCTTTCTTTTTTTGTAGTTCTGTGGTATCACTTTTAATGTTTCCTCCTCCCTTACTGATTTTGAGTCCTTTCTTTCTCTTGGTGAGTTTAGCTAAAGCCTTCCAGTTTTCTTCTCAAAAAGCCAACTCCTGATTTCATCTCTTCTATCGCCTTTTCAGTGTCTTATTTCATGTATTATTGCTCTGATCTCATTATTTCCATCTTACTACAAAATTTAGGCTTAGTTTCATCTTTTTCTAGTTCCTTGAGGTATAAAGTTAAGATGTTTAAGATTTTTTTCTTGTGTCTTAATGTGGGCATTTATCAATATTTATCTTAGAACTTATTTGGTTGTATCCCGTTGAGTTTTTGTATGTTGTGTTTACATTTTCATTTGTCTTTCTTCTGGTAATTGATTTCTAGTTTCATGCCATTGTGGTCAGAAAAGATGCCTGACATAATTTCAGCCTTCAGTTTATTAAGATTTCTTTTATCTTCTGACATATGATTTATCCTGGGTTTTGTTCCATGTATACTTGAGAAGAATGTGTTCTGTTGCTTTTGGATGGAATATTGTATAAAATGTCCTGTAATTCCATCTGGTCTTACATGTAGTTCCAGTCCAGTGTTTTCTAATTGATTTTTTGGTCTGAATGATCTAACTGTTGTTGAATGTGGGGGTATTGAGGTCCGCAACTATTATTGTATTGCTGTCTATTTATCCCTTCAGGATTGTTATTTGCTTTATATATTTAGGTGTTCCTGTGTTGGTTGTATATAACAAAGCATGTTATATGCTTTGGTCAAATTTGTTACCAAACTCAGGTTTGGCTGCTTGCTACTCGAAAGCCAATACAAGTATTAATTGGGAGTTTGCTTTATTCTGGAGACCAACAACCTGGGGAGAAGGCCGACTCATATGCAAGAGCCTACTCCAAAGATTCTACTTGACCATGAAAATTCTAAAGGGAGAAAGGAGAAGTTAATCACAGTTAATCATTTGGGAAAGAGATCAGAGTTTTCATTATCTTCCCTTGTGTGCAGACTTTTTTTCTGATTGGTTGATGGGGAGGTAATAGGGTGGTGGTCTTCAAATTTTGTATTGTGTTTGAAGTTACCATCCTCCACCTGGATGGGGATCTTCGTTCCTGCGTAAGAATTCAAAGATACTGAGTTCATATTCAGGAACTTCCCTGGTGGCCCAGTGGTGTAAGACTTCAGCCTCCAATGCAGAGGGTGCAGGTTGGACCCTTGGTCAGGGTGATAAGATCCCACATGCCTCAAGACCAAAAACCAAAAGCTAAAACAGAAACAATATTTGTAGCAAACTCAATAGAGACTTAAAAAATGGTCCACATCAAAAAACAATCTGAATTCATATTGAGTATGTATATTTCCCTTGAGAAGGAGCCACAGCCCTACACTACGGTTACTTGCTTGCCCTTCCTTTGTTTCTGTATTCCCTCCATTTTCTGATTAGCCACTGTTTGAATCTGCCAAGGAGGCTAAATGAAGTCTCTTTCCTACAAATAAGAAATGGGGCACAGAAAGGACTTGTACCCACTGGGCACCTGGTCCTGCTCGGGTTCACACTGACCACTCTATCGTTATGTGACCTTTCGTATTACAGCTTGTGTTAAAATGTAAGAACAGCAACCCCGGCTTGCTTTTGGTTTCTGTTTACACGAAATATGTTTTTCTATCCCTTCAGGTTCCTGTGTGTGTCCTGAAAGGTGAAGTGAGTCTCTTATAGGCCATGTGTAGTTGAGGTTTTTATTATTATTATTGATTCAGCCATTCTGTCACTTTTGATTGGTGAATTTAGTCTCAGTTCAGTTCAGTTGCTCAGCTGTGTCTGACTCTTTGTGACCCCATGGACTGCAGCACACTAGGCTTCCCTGTCCATCACCAACTCCCAGAGCTTGCTCAAACTCATGTCCATTGAGTCAGTGAGGCGATCCAACCATTTCGTCCTCTGTCATCCCCTTCTCCTCCTGCCTTCAGCATCAGGGTCTCTTCTCCACCTTTCCCAGCATCAGGGTCTTTTCCAGTGAGTCAGCTCTTGACATCAGGTGGCCAAAATATTGGAGCTTCAGCTTCAGCATCAGTCCTTCCAGTGAATATGCAGGGTTGATTTCCTTTGGGATTGACTGGTTTGATCTCTTGCTGTCCAAGGGACTCTCAAGACTCTTCTCCTGTGGCTACTGCTGAGTTTTCCGATTTTGCTGGCGTATTGAGTACAGCGCTTTTAACAGCATCATCTTAGTAATTATTGATAGGTATGAACTTACTATTGCCATTTTGTAATTATTCTTTCACCGTTTTGGAAGTTCTTTGTTCCTTTCTTCTGTTACTCTTTTCTTTTGTGATTTAATGATTTTCTCTAATAGTATGCTTAGATTCCTCACTGTTTATCTGCTGTGTATTTATTATAGGCTTTTGCTTTGTGTTACATGAAGCTTATACAAAATGTCTTATAGCGGCCTAGTTTAAGCTAATAATGACTTAAGTTAGAATGTATACTGAAGCTGTACATTTTGAAATGCTCGCCCTTGTTTAGATGTCACAAGTTTCATTTTTATCTTGTTATACTTTAGCAAATTATGTATTATTTTATAATACTTTTATCTTTTAAGCTTTGTGCTAGATTTATGTGTGATAACCCACCATAATAACATTAGAATTGATTTTTATCTTTACCACTGAAATTTATATCCTTTCATATGTTTTCCTGTTACTAATTAGTACCTTTTTTTTTAGCTTAAAGAACCTGCTTTTACTTTTAAAAACTTATTTTTGGTATGATCAGTCTAGTGGTCATGAACTTCTTCAGTTTTTCTTGTTTGGAAAACTCATTTTCTGTCCTTAAATTCTGAAGAAAAGCTTTTCTGGGTAGAGTATTCTTGGTTGGCAATTTTTTGTCTTTCAGCACTTAGCATATATAGTGCTACTCCCTTCAATTTGCAAAGTTTCTGTTGAAAGACTTGCTGATGGTCTTGTGGGGATTCTGTTGTGTATAATGTTGGTTTTCTCTTGTTTCTTTAAAAACTTCCTCCTTGTCTTTAACTTTTACCCTGTTAATTATAATGTGTCTCCATGTGTGTCTTGTTGAATTAATCTTTTTTGGAATGTTTTGGGCTTCTTAGATCTATATGCCTATTTCTTTACCCAATTTAGGGAAATTTTTAACCATTATTTCATCAAATAAGCTTTCTGCCCTCCCTTCTCCTTCTGTGACTCCTATATCTGAGTATTGGTGTACTTGCTTGTTCCATAAGTCCCTTAATCTATCTTTACACTTTCTAATTCTGTTTTTCCTTCTTTTTCTATTCCAGTTGAGTGATTTCCACTGTCCTGTCTTTGAGTTTGCTCATGTTTCATTTTTCTTTTTTTTTTAATAGTTGATTTTTTGGCCACACTAGGTCTTAGTTGCTTCATGAAGGATCTTCAGTCTTCTTTGCAGTGTGCAGAATCTTTAGTTGAGGCATGCAGACTATTCATTGCAGCATGTGGGATCTAGTTCCCTGGCCAGGGATTGAACCCAGATCTCCTGCGTTGGAATGTGGTGTCTTAGCCACTTTCCACTTTTCTGAGGTCTTTCCCTTAGACCACCAGGGAAATCCCTGATCTTTGTTCTACTTCATCTTTTCTGCTGTTGAATCCCTCAATTAAAAACTTCAGCGTAATTATTGTATTTTTTAGCATCATGATTTCTGTTCAGTACTTTCTTATATTTTTCTACCTCTTTGTTGAAATTTTCACTCTGTACATGCATTATTCTTCTGAGCTTGGTGAGCATCTTTTTGACCATTATTTTGAGCTCTTTATCAGGTAAGTCACTTATCTCTTTTCATTAAGGTTTGTTTCTTGAATTCTTTCTCTTTTGTTTGGAACATATTCCTCTGTTTATTCATTTTCCTAGATTCTGTGTGGTTTTTGTGCATTAGCTAAAAGTCACCACTTCCAATCCTAAGGGAGTGGTCTCCTGTAGCAGATCAACCTACAGTGTGCAGGCTTCTCATTACATTGGCTTCTCTTGTTGCAAAGCATGGGCTCTGGGGCAAGTGAGCTTCAGTATTTGCAGCACATGGGTTCAGTAGTTGCGGGGCACAGGCTTGGTGACCCACAGCATGTAGAATCTTCTAGGAGCTGCAATTGAAACCATGTCCCCTGCATTGGCAAGGCGATGCTTAACCACCAGGAACTCCAATATAAAATCCTTTGAAATATATTTTATTACAGGGGATGAGGGAGAGATTGAACTAATTTTTTCTTAAATATATGTATATTGACATGCAATTGAATCAACCATCCTTTTCCCTTTGACTTGAAATACTACGTATTACACACACAGATGAGCTCATTTCTGAATGCTCCATCCTGCTTTATTCGTCTCTCTGTGCCTGGGTCTGTATCACCCTGTGTTAGGTATTATAGTTTTCTTATGAGCACAGATGAGTAGAAGACATGTAAATTAAAACTAACCCTAATTTAGGAACCATGAGAGTAAGTTTGGACTATAAATAACAATTTAGCCATAAAAGATTTCTTCCAACTCCAGTGTGGTTTGTTGTGTTCAGTGAGAGGAACACTATATTTCAAAGTCATGTGTTGATATTTTGCAGTTCCCATAGAGACAGGCTGTGAAGTCCTATAATAAGATTTTACCTTGTAAAGTTCTTAATAGCTATAACAGACAACTTCTAGCCTGTTTTATTTATTTTATTCTAGCCTGTCTGTTTTATTGCTACCCAGCCCAACACAACAGAACATCTGAACTTCTGGTGTTCTTTCACATTGAGAATACTGAGATACTTTCACCTGTTTTTATTTTACTAGGTTCCATGTATTTTATGGCTAAACAAGGGAGCTTGAGGGGATGGTGGGGACAGAACAGCAATATCAAAACTATAGAAAAGAAATAGCTGCAATTGTAAGGGTATCACCCAGTCTGGAATTGTGGTCCCATTCTCCAGAGTCTCAATGGAGTAGTCCAAGGTTTCCTTTTTATCCTTAGTGATAATGTTAACAAAGATTAAAGATAAAAATATTAGTGGCATTGCTTAATTGCAGTGATAAATATTTTCCCTTGCTTAGTGGTGCTGTTAGATGCCTTGAACTGGTTTTATCTGTTTGCTCAGTAAGTGTAATTTAAGCTATTTTACACTTGTTTAAAGCACGGGGGAGAAAAGACAAATGATTTCTCATTTTGCTATAATTTCTTGGTGGCAGCAAATTCATGTCTTACCAAAAGCGTACTTGGTCTGTTTGCAATTTGCTATGGCTGAAGACTAATGATAAATGTAGTTTGAAAAGTTTATCAGGTTTTAATATACACAAGCATTGTTTTGTGGTCATTTCTGTTGCAGTGTTCAAGTAAAAACATCCAAAAATATCACACTGAATGGCAAAGGTTTTCTACAGTTCAGGCTTTGTTGAAGTTGATAATCAGTTCCATGCATTCTAAAAACTTAATTTGGTCCTTAAAGATTGTGTTAAGCAAATGAGCTTAAAAGTCTTTTTTAATATCAAAGATGTAAAACATATATCAGGTTGGCCAGTCAGTGCAGAATAATCAAAGGGACAGAACTTCTGTAGTTAATAAAATAGTGATATATGGCATTTGTTCTAAAATTGTGTGGCAGAACTCCACTAGGCCTTTGCTGTAGAATAAACACTTGTGTATCCCCCTTGTAGTATCCTACAGAATCGTTCCACTGCCCTAAGAATCCTCTGTGCTCTGTTTGTCCCTTCCTCGCTTCTAATGCCTGGTAACCACTTATGTATTTATTGTCTCTATCGTTTTATCTTTTCCAGAATGTCATATACTATGTAACTTTTCCAGATTAGCTTTTTACACTTGGCAGTATGCGTTTAAGGATCGCCCATGTTTTTTCATGGCTTGACAGCTCTTTTTAGTGCTGAATAATGTTCCAGTGTCAGGATGTTCCGTGGTATCTCATTATTTCAGCTGATTCCATTTTCAATGATTGCTAAGAATTCCTTTTAAAAATAGATGGGCCCTTTCCATGCCATCATCCTCCTGCATCACTAAGGCCTTTGGAGCATCATCTTAAATTAGACAAACTGACAAACAAGGTCATCGCTAGTAGACAAAGTCACCCAGAGCCTGTGTTTATGCAGCTTCAGGCTGCTCGGCTCTCTCCCTCTTATGGTCATTTCCCTCTTGGAACTGGTCCCCTAACTATTCTTCATTCTACTAGTTTCTGTGGAAGTGGAATATCTTTTTTGGTAGTTTTCGGTCATTTTTTGTCAATCATTGGCAGTTAGTTGTGACTCTGGTATTTTCATGGGAAGAGGTAAGCTCAGGTCCTTCTGTTTCACCATCCTTATCCCAAAGCCATCCACCTAGTTTCTTTCTTTTCCCCTTTCCTTTTTTGGCTGCACTGGGTCTTCGCGGCTGCATGCAGGCTTTCTCTGGTTGCGGTGAATGCGGCCTGCTCTCCAGTTGTGGCGCGCGGGCTTCTCGTGGCGGCGGTTTCTCTTGTTGTGGGGTATGGCTCTGGGGTGCACGGGCTCGGTAGTTGTGGTGCACAGGCTTAGTTGACCACTGCTTGTGGGGTCTTCCTGGACAAGGGATGGAACCTGTGTCCCCTGTATTGGCAGATGGACTGTTAACTACAGGACCACCAGGGAAGCCCTATCCTGCTAGTTTCTAAGTAAGAATGCCATGACTTCCTGTTCCCACTCTATGCTTAGTCTGTTAGAATATGTGGACAGTGCAACCTTCATACATAGTCTAAGAAGTCTCAAACTATAGCTCCAGTCCTAACCTTTCACCTAAATTCTAGCCCTGTGTTTCCAGGTACCTAGAGAATGGCCCCAGCTTAAATGTCTTACAATCCTTGCTTTTACTGTCTCTCCAAATCTGTGTCTGTCTCTCCTTCCTTTTCAGTGTCTCTCCCTCTGGGCTCTGCAGGTGCTAGTCTTGCAAGGTTACTTTCTTTTCCTCACAGCCCACCTTGGATCCATCAGCACATCTTCCATCAAAATATATCCACTGACAGAATATTACTATGTCTCAACTCCTCTCCTGCTGGAACTCTCATCTAGACCAATACCTCTTCCTTGGAGACCTGCAATAGCTTCCAAACTGGTCTCTCACCTCCGCTTTTACTCCTTTAAAAAAAAAAAAAAAATTGGAGTATTGTTGCCGTACATTGTTGT
The DNA here is from genome assembly GCF_029378745.1 of Bos indicus. Taxonomy (NCBI): domain Eukaryota; kingdom Metazoa; phylum Chordata; class Mammalia; order Artiodactyla; family Bovidae; genus Bos; species Bos indicus. Next base: position 30,338,778 of record NC_091772.1, read on the forward strand.
ATCAGTTGCTGCTGTACTGCAAGGTGAAACAGCTGTGTGTATAAATATATCCCCTCTTCGGTGGATTTCTTTCCAATTCAGGTCACCACAGAGCACTGAGTAGAGCTCCCTGTGCTATACAGTAGGTTCTCATTAGTTATCTATTTTATATGTGCATGTGTGTGCGCTAAGTCACTTCAGTTGTGTCCGACTCTTTGCGACCCCACGGGCTGTAACACACCAGGCTCCTCTGTCCATGGGATTCTCCAGGCAAGAATACTGGAGTGGGTTGCCATGCCTTCCTCCAGGGAATCTTCCTGACCTAGTGGTCAAACCCGTGTCTCTCATGTCTCCTGCATTGGCAGGCAGGTTCTTTACAGCAGCGCCACCTGGGAACCCCATTTTATACATAGCAGTGGATGTGTGTCAACCCCAGTCTTCCAATTCATCCCATCCTTTCTGCCCCACTTGGTATTCGTACGTTTGTTCTCTGCAACTGTGTCTCTATTTCTGCTTGGCAAATACGTTCATCATGTTTACTGCTTAATGATACATCCTCCATAGAGCAGCCAGAGTGATCTTTTACCCCTTAGCTATATTCTGGTATAATTGAGATATGTGTACAACATGATGATTTCATACACCTATATATTGCAACACAAGTGATTTTTAAAAGCAGATCCTATCACTTTCTTACATAGTATTCTTCAAGGGTGCCCCATTGCTATCAGAATAAAATCGATCCTTTTAACTATTACTTAAAGCTCCTGTTTTATCTGACCTCTGCCTCCCTTCCCTAAACCAGTGCCTTACCTTGCCTCTCTCCATTTCCAACTTTCAAACATGCAAAGCTAGTTCCCACCCAAGGCCTTTGCACTTGCTGTTCCTTCTGCCTGCAGTGCTTTCCCCAAATACTCCCTTTGCCAGCTCACCCTCACCCTTCAGGACTCAGATTTTCCCTGACCTCCCAAGGTAACGTGGTTCTCACCTCCCGTGACAGTCCCATCCACTCCCCCTCCCATTTCCTAGTTTTGTTTTCTTTGTGGCATTCATAAATTATTACCCCAAATTATACGTTTGCTGTCTGTCACTCTCCGGACAGGATCCTACTCCCCACCGGAGCCTGGAGCTTAGAGCAGTGTCTAGTACATAGTGGGAGCTCAAAAGATAACTGTAGAATGAGAGGGACTTCGCTGGTGGTCCAGTGGTTGGGAGTCCACCTGCCAATGTGGGGACACGGGTTCGATCCCTGGTCTTGGAAGGTCCCACACGTCGTGGAGCAACTAAGCCCACATGTTGTAACTACTGAGCTTGTTCTCTGCAACAAGAGAAGGCGCCAATGAGAGGCCCCCGCACACCGCAACTAGAGAGTAGGCCCCACTTGCCTCAATTAGAGAAAGACTGCACGCAGCAATGAAGACCCAGTGCAACCAAAAATAAATTAAAAATAGATATCTGTAGAGTAAATACAAACAGCCCCTCACAGACCCTCCCCTCTTCCAATAAGTCATCATCCTATGTTTTTCCATCCAATTCCAAATGATTTTTTTCCCTCAAATTCCAGTTTTTTCAAACTCCTAAATCAATATTTTGGAGTCATCTTTATTTGCTCCTCTGATTTTTCCTGCCCCTAGTCATGGCCCACATCATGGATCTATTTTTCCTTCTTTTGTCTTTCTATATTTTCCTAACTTTCTGGAGGGTGATGCCAGATGGATGTTTCTAAACACTTGTTTTCAAATTTTATGCCCAAATAGGGTACATTCCAGTCTATATAACTGATGCTAAGTAGAAGCATCAAGAAGGGAATGTATTTGGGCAATTAATCAACTGGGAGGTATTATGTATGTGTTTTGCCATTGATACCAATATCCTTGAATTTCATCCAGAAACAAGCAATTTAAACTAGCAGTCGGTGTGTCCTTGGTAACCTGGTGTTATTTAATTTTGAAATAATAATTGCATACATTCACGGTGAGTCTTTTTTTTTAATTGATTATTTTTGGCTCTGCTGGGTCTTTGTTGCTGTAAGTGGGCTTTCTCTAGTTGTGATGAGCGAGGGCTACTCTCTGATTTGGTGTGTGGCCTTCTCATTGTGGTGGCTTTTCTTGTTGCAGAGCACACGCTCTAGGGTGCATGGGCTTAGTAGTTGTGCACTTGGGCTCAGTGGTTGTGGCGTGGAAGCTTAGTTGCCCTGCAGCATGTGGAGTTTTCCCAGACCAGGGATTGAACCCATGTCTCCTGCAGTGGCAGGTGAAGTCTTATCCACTGGCCCACCAGGGAAGGCCCACCCTGAGTCTTTAAAGAAGAAATTTATAGAGTGAAATCTGGTTTCTCTGACTAGCACTGTCCAGAGGGCTCATTACTTTAAATCTAACGGCCATTTCCACAGATTGAGATGGAAATATTCTTGGACTTGGAGAATAACACATTAGGTATTACTAGTTTGCTGAAAATGCCTCTTTGACAACGCAGAGCTTCCTCTTTTCTGATTCTTTGCTTACCGTGTGAACTACCATGTGGTCTCCTGTTGACCCTTCCCACCATGAGGACCTGCTGCTGCCCCTGTGTGTGTGGTTCCAAGTTTTGATGCAGGCAGATTTCTCAAGAAAAATGAATTGGCATTATCACTTCTAAACCACAGTCTTGGAAAGTTGGTTTGTGTGAAGTGGACATCCAAGTTAGTTCTCATTTAGATACAGTGATAAATTTGAGATGCTGGATGTTAGGCCTGCCTTTGGTCCAGTCACTCCCTGAGATGTCCCCTCGGCTCCCCACCATGACCCGTATTCCCCAGTGCTTACGTTCTGGTGTAGCTGCCTCCCTCATGGCTTCTGAGCTTGGCCATGTGTCTAACCTTGGCCAGTGGAACATCAGCAAATGAAACATGCATGGAGACTTGCTTGGCACTTATAGTTTGAAATGTGTCCTTCTGGAATATTCCTCCTCTTCTTTTTTTTAAGAGAATTTCTTTTTAATACGTATCTATTCCTGGCTGCACCGGATCTTAGTTGCAGCACTCAGGATCTTTCATTTTGGCCTGTGGGCATCTCTCTAGTTGTGGCACATGGGCTGTATAATTGTGGTGCATGGACTTGGTTGCCCTGCAGTATGTGGGATCTTAGTTCCCCAACCAGGGATTGAATCCATGTCCCTTGCATTAGAAGACAGATTCTTAACTACTGGACTACTAGGGAAGTCCCAGAATGTTCCTTTTTGGAAACTGGCTACCATGCTATGTAGAAGCCCAAGCAGCTGTAACGTCACATGGGAAAGAACTGAGAGCCCTGAATGTAACCACAGCTAAACTCCCAGCTGTAAGCATTACCAGCTCTCAGCGCTGTGAGAAAGGCCATTTGGAAATTTGCACCATCCCAGTGTTCTAGCCCTAACACAAAATTTTCCCATCCCAAAATACCTTCAGCATTTATACTTCATCCTAATTTCAATGGGATATAACTCCTTGACCTACAAGTAATAATAGCAGACATCATAACAAACATTTATCAGCATTTTCTACGCACCATGGGCTTTCCTGGTGGCTCAGACAGTAAAGAATCTGCCTGCAATGAAAGAGACCAGAATTCAATCACTGGGTCAGGAGGATCCCCTGGAGAAGGGAATGGTAACCCACTCCAGTATTCTTGCCTGGAGAATTCGAGCGACAGAGGAGCCTGGCGGGCTACCATCTGTGGGGTTGCAAAGAATCGGACAAAACTGAGTGACTAACATTTTCACCTTCTTTCTCTAAGCACACTGGTTTACTTTTGTGTGATCTGGTTTACTATTGTGTGATCTCAATGCTGTGGTATTTTCTCCCCAATCACTGGTTTAAATCATAATTTGTTAATCTGTCTTTCCCATCCTATGACAAACTCTTGGCTAGAGTAATTCATTCAACAAATGCTTATTGAGTTCCCACTGTGTGTTAAACACCAGTGATACAGCAGTGAATAAAACAAGCAAAAATCTTTGCTCTCATGGAACTTACATTTTGGTGGAAAATATAGATAATAAACAAGTATATCAGTTAGCTTAGGTAATTTACATATAATGTAAACAGGGACTGAGTTAACAGTAAATCCTCCACATTCAAATGAGTTCCTTTCTGAGAATCCGTTTGTAAGTCCAATTTGTTCCTAAGTCCAACAGAGTTAGCCTCGGTACCCAACTAACACAGTCAGCTATAGTACTATGCTGTAATAGGTTTATAATAGTTTCACACAAATAATACATAAAAAACAAAAGTTTAATCTTACAGTACAGAACCTTGAAAAGTACAGTAGTAGAGTACAACAGCTGGCACACGGGCTGGCATCGAGTGAACAGGCAGGAAGAGTTACTGACTGGAGGAGAGAGAGGGGGTGGGAGACGGTAGAGCTGAAGGGTCGTCAGCAATAGGAGACAGCGGACAGCTGTGATATCGCTTACACCTTTACGTGATTTGACATGCGAACACTTGCTAACATCTTCGGAAGTTGGCATTTGAAGGTCTATATGTAGGGGACGTACTGTATATGGTCTCTGTAGGTTGGCTACTTCTTCATTCGTCCTTCAAGGTCAAGGAGAAATCCCTTTCTGGGACATGCAGATCTTGTGACAGAGGGAAATGAGAGATGGTGGAGCTATGCAGTGCCCCTTACAGCTTCTGCTCAGCAGTACCATGCATTACTGCCTCTCGTGTTTTATTGACACATGAACAACCCTGACTGCAAATGATTGGGAATGTACCCTACCACAACTAGCAAAATATGTTAGATGTATTCAAGGGCTAAGTTGAAAAATAAAAAATAAAATGGGGAGGAGACCCATTGGGGTCCTGGAAAAGGAAATGCATTTTAATAGCATGGTCAAAGGTGACCTTGTTTAGAAAGTGACATTTGAGCAAAGATTTGAAGGGTGGAAGGGAGTGAGGTTTGGGTTTTCTGGGTAAAGGGAGTTTTAAGGAAAAGGAAAGCAAGTGCAAAGGCCCTGAGGCAGGGGCATGTGTGCTACTTGAACAGGAAATAAGAGAGAAAATAGGGGTGGTGTGGGTATGGATCATGTGTGGGTATGGATCATGTGTGGCTTTATGGGCTGCTGTAAAGACTCAGATTTGATTCTGAGTGAGAAGGGCACCCACTGGAGAGTTGAACAGGATAGTCACATGAATGGAATTGCATTTCAGTAGGATGTCTGTCAGCCCCATTAGAGATAGGCTGTAGTGGGGCGGGATTGGGAGTCAGGATACGGTGGGGAGGCTTTTCACAATAATCCAGGCAAAAGAGAATGGTAGCTGGTACTAGAATGTGTGGTGTACCAGGGTGACGGTGAGAAGTGGTTGAATTATGGACATATTTTGAAGGTAAAACAAACAGGCTCCTTTGGCTTGATCCTGGTGTAGAGAGAAAGAAAGGGAATTAAGGATAACTTTTAAGATTCCTTACCTTTTTAGCTCACTTACAGTTTTTTTAAAAAAATTTTTATTGTGGTAAAAATAACAAAACATTTTATGTTTTTAACCACATTTAGCTGTGTCGTTCAGTGGCCCTAAGTACACTCACGGGGTTGTGCAGCTCTCATCATCCATCCCCCCAATTTTTCACCTTCCTAAACTAAAACTTTGTCTCCATTAAACACTAACTTCCCATCCCCGTTCCCCACCCCCTGCACCCAGACCCCTAGCATCTACCAGTGTACTTTCTGACTCTATGAATTCGACTCTTCTTGGTACCTCACACATCACTTACAGTTATTAAATCAATCCAGTTTCAAACTTTAATTTCAAACTCAGTGGCAATCTCATCTCCTTCTATTCCCTAACCTCACTAGATCAGTATGGGCTTGAACTGGGGACTCAGACCTTTTGGATTGGAGGTAGGGAAAGTATTCGGAAAGATGCTGGAAAATGCAGAGCAAGGAAGGAGCGGAGAGGGAAGGATGTCTTGAGAAAGCCGTGCAGTCCCTTCTGGGTTGATTGTCACCTGTTTCCTGGCTATCACTGAAAGTGAAAGTGTTAGTTGCTCAGTCGTGTCCAACTCTTTGGGACCCCATGGCCTGTAGCCCGCCAGGCCCCTCTGTCCATGGGATTCTCCAGGCAAGAATACTGAGGTGGGTTGTCTCCTCCTCCTCCTTCCCGACCCAGAAATCAAACCCAGGTCTCCTGCATTGTAGGCGGATTCTTTACCATCTGAGCCACCAGGGAAGCCCTGGCCATCACTAATGCCATTGATACACTCATTTCAGTGGGTTCCCAAATGCTGCCCTCTCAAGGGGGCATGTGGGTGAGTTCTTTAGACTGTGCTGAGGAGCTCCCTTCTGTGCATTTATTTACCTGTGTGTGAGGCCACCTCATGCGAAGAGTTGACTCATTGGAAAAGACTCTGATGCTGGGAGGGATTGGGGGCAGGAGGAGAAGGGGACAACAGAGGATGAGATGGCTGGATGGCATCACTGACTCGATGGACGTGAGTCTGAGTGAACTCTGGGAGTTGGTGATGGATAGGGAGGCCTGGCATGCTGCGATTCATGGGGTCGCAAAGAGTCAGGCACGACTGAGCAACTGAACTGAATTGAGGAAATGAAGTATTAGACCCTGCAGTGCTGCTGTAGCTGGGCCACCTGGAGATAACTCACGCACAACTACATCTCCTGGTGCCTCCAGCAAATAGAAGCGATGGCTGTTCCGCCACCTCATCACCCCTGTTCCAAGGCTCCTCTTCCTTGTTCAGAACAGCATATTGACACATCCCTGTAGCTGCTGTCTGGGAGGTGCCTCGTCTGGCCACTGTCTCAGTCGGATCTGTTTCTTCTGGTGCCTCATTTACTGGGTTTTAGGGAGGGGAGACCCTTCCTCATCTACTCCCAAACTTGGTGTGAGGATAGAAGGCTATTTCGCCATAAGTGTTACCTTCCCACATGGATGGACGACCGAACCTGTCTATTCCTTTCTTTTCCTCTTCATTCTCTTTCTTTCTTTTTTTTTAAAGGTCTAAGATACAGAGAACAAACGTATGGACACCAAGAGGGAAAGCGGTAAGGTTGGAATGAACTGGGAGATTGAAAACTGATATACACTGTTGATACTGTGCATAAAATGAATAACTAATGAGAACCTACTGTACAGCACAGGGAACTCTGCTCAGTGCACTGTGCTGACGTGAATGGGAAGGAAATCCAGAAAAGAGGAGTCATATATACATATAACTGATTCACTTTGATGACAGTAGAAACTAACACAACATTGTAAAAAAACGATACTCCAATAAAAATTAAACAAAATAAAATTAAGATATAATTGACCTATGACATACTAGTTTCAGGTATGCACAAAATGATTTGGTATTTGTGTATCTTGCAAAATGATCACCACAATGTACGTCTAGTTAATGTCCATTACCGTACATGATAACAGTTTTTTTGTGTTATGAGAACTTTTGAGATCTACTCTGTTAATGTTAATACTTTCAGATATGCAATACAATATTATTAACTTTAGTTACCATGCTGTAAATACTTCCCAAGACTTATGTATTTTATAACTGGAAGTTTGTACCTTTAAAAAATTTTAAATTGAAGAATACTTGATTTACAGTGTTGTATTAATTTCTCCTGTACAGTGAAGTGATTCAGTTATATGTATATATAACTGCTGCTGCTGCTGCTAAGTCGCTTCAGTCGTGTCCGACTCTGCGCGACCCCATAGACGGCAGCCCACCAGGCTCCCCCGTCCCTGGGATTCTCCAGGCAAGAACACTGGAGTGGGTTGCCATTTCCTTCTCCAATGCATGAAAGTGAAAAGTGAAAGTGAAGTTGCTCAGTCGTGTCCGACTTTTAGCGACCCCATGGACTGCAGCCTAACAGGCTCCTCTGTCCATGGGATTTTCCAGGCAAGGGTACATATATATGCACACATTATTTTTCTATATTCTTTCCATTATGGTTTACCATAGGATATTGAATATAGATAGTTCCTTGTGCTATACAATAAGACCTTGTTGTTCATCCATTCTATATACAACAGCTTATATCACCCCAGCCTCCCACTCCATCCCTCCCTTAACCCTCTCCTGCTTGGCAGCCATCAGTCTGTTCTCTGTGTTCATAATCCTGTTTTTGTTTTGTATATAGGTTCATTTGTGACGTATTTTAGAATCTACATATAAGTTAAATCATACTATATTTGTCTTTCTGACTTCGTTTTGTATGATAATGTCTGACTGCATCCATGTTTCTGCAGATGGCATTCTTCTGTTCCTTCTTACGGGTGAGTAGTATTCCACTGTATTTATGTACCACATCTTGCTAACCCGTTCATGAGTCAGTGGACATTTAGGTTGCTTCCCTCTCTTGGCTATTGTGAATAGTGCTGCTATGAACACAGGGGTGCATGGGTCTTTTTGAATTTTAGTCTTATCTGGATATATGCCCAGGAGTGGGATTGCTGGGTCGTATGGGAATTCTATTTTTAGTTTTCTGAGGCACCTCTATACTGTTTTCCACAGTGGCTTCACAGTTTATGTTTCCAAAAACAGTGTGCGAGGGTTCCCGTTTCTCCACATTTATTATTTGTATACTTTTTAAGGATGGCCATTCTGGCAGGTGTGAGGTGCTACCTCATCGCTGTTTTGATTTGTGTGTCTCTGATAAGTAGCAATGATGAGCAGAGTCACGTGCCTGTTGGCCATCTATGTATGTATCTTCTTTGGAGACATGTCTAAGCCTTCTGCCGGTTTTTTGATTGGGTGGTTTTTTCTGTTGTTGAGTTATATGAGCTATTCGTATTTTGAAAGTTAAGCCCTTGTCAGTCGCATCATGGGCCCATATTTTTTCCCATTCTGTATGTTGCCTTTTCATTCGTTAAGATTGTTCCTTCTGACCTTCTCACCCTGCAACACTTGCCTGTGGCAAGCATTAATCTGTAGGCTTGGATTTTTTTTAAACTCACATATAAATGAAATCATATGGTATTTGTATTTCTTGCTTGATTTATTGCAATTAGCATGTCCTCAAGATCCAGCTATACTGTCACAATGGCAACATCTTTTTTTTATGGCTGAATAATTTTCCCTTGTAAATGTATACCATATTTTCATTATTTATCAATGGACACTGAATAGTTTCCACACTTGGCTATTGTAATAATGTTATAGTGTGAACATAGGGATGCATATATCCTTTCATTTGGTGGTTTCATTTTCTTTGGATAAATACCAGAGGGGAATTGCTAAATCATATGATACTGTAATTCTATTTTTAATTTTTTGAGGACAGTCCATACTATTTTCTATAATGGCTGCACCAATTTACATTCCTCTTGACCGTACACAGGGGCTTGCTTTTTTTATGTCCTCACCTACACTTGTTATTGCTTGTCTTTTTGATAATAACCTTTTTAACAGCTGTGATAGGGTATTGCATTCTGATTTCTACTCCCTGATAACTAGTGATCTTGAGCACTTTTTCATGTACTCGGTCATCTGTATGTTTTCTTTGTAAAAATGTCTCTTCAAGTCTTCTGCCTTTTTTAAACAGTTTATTCTTTTATTTATTTTTGACTGTGCTGAATCTTTGTTGCTGTGCTCTGGCCTTCTCTAGTTGCATTGTTTGGGCTTCTCTTGCGGTGGCTTTTCTTATTGCAGATCATGGACTCTAGGCACACGGGCTTCAGTGGTTGAGACATAGAGGCTTAGTTGCTCTGAGGCATGAGAGATCTTCCTGGTCCAGGGATCAAACCCATGTCCCCTGCATTGGCAGGTAAATTCTTAACCACCAGACCACCAGGGAGGTCCCTCTTCTGCCTCTTTAAACAGATCAGGTTGTTTGGTCTTTTGCTGTTGAGTTTTATGAGTTCTTTATGTATTTTGGATATTAACCTCTAATCAGATATGATTAGCACATATTTTCTCCTGTTCAGTAAGTTGCTCTTTTTCATTGTGTTTGTTTCCTTTTCTGTACAGAAGATTTTAGTTTTATGTAATCCCACTTTTTTTGTTGTTGCCTTTGCATTTGGTGTCAAGTCCAAAAAAAAAACATTGCCAAGACTGATGTCAAGGTGCTTACTGCCTATGTTTTCTTCCAGGAGTTTTATGGTTTCAGGTCTTATGTGCCAATCTTTCATCTATTGTGAGTGTATGGTACATCTATTTTTGTGTATGGTATAAAATAGTGATCCAGTTTTGTTCTTTTGCATGTAGTGGTTCAGATTTCTCAATACCATTTATTAAAGAGACTATTCTTTCCCTGTTGTATCAATATATTCTTGGCCTCTTTGCCATAATTAATTGATCATATATATGTGAATTTGTTTCTGGGCTCTCTGTTCTGTGCCATTGATCTAAGTGTCTGTTTTTGTGCAAATACCATACTGTTTTGATTACTGTTGCTTTGTAATATAATTTAAAATCAGGAAGCAGCAAGCCTCCATTTTTGTTCTTCTTTCTCAAGATTGCTTTGGATATTTGAGGTCTTTCATTGTTCCATATGTCTTTGAGGATTGTTTCCTCTGTTGTGTCTGTGAATTTTTTGGGATTGGAATTTTCATAGGAATTACATTGAAGTGTAGATTACTTTGGGTAGTATGGACATTTTAATACTGTTAAGTCTTACAGTTTATGAGCCCAGAACATCTTTTATTTGTGTCTTAGATTTCTTTCATCAATGTCTTAAGGTTTTCAGTGTACCAGTCTTTCACCTTCTTGATTAAATTTGCTCCTGGGTATTTTATTATTTCTGATGTGACTGTAAATTGGATTGTTGTCTTAATTTCTCTTTCTATAGTTTATTAGTATATAGAAATGCAACATCATTTTGTGTATTGATTTTTGTATCCTGCAAATAGTGATAGTTTTACTACTTCCTTTAGAATTTGAATGCCTTTTATTTCTTGAATAATTGCTCTGACTAGAACTCACAGTACTGTACTGAAGGAAAGCAGTGACGGTAGACATCCTTGTCTTGGTCCTGATCTTAGGGGAAAAAATAGTAATTTTCATTTGTTGAGTAAGATGTTAGTGGAGGGCTTGTCATATATGGCTTTTACTATGTTGACGATATATTTCCTCTATACTCACTTTCTTGAGACTTTCCATCATGAAAAGATGTTGAGTTTTGTCAAATCAATCAACTCCTTTCGTATATTTATTATACCCTAATACATAAACGGGCTTAATTATCTGATGGCCAGTCCTCCTGTCTTCCTTTCCTGTAGATGCTATGGAAAGTGAAGTGAAGTCGCTCAGTCGTGTCCAACTCTTTGCGACCCCATGGAGTATAGCCTACCAGGCTCCTCCGTCCATGGAATTTTCCAGGCAAGAGTACTGGAGTGGCAGTCCCACTGCTGGGCATACACACTGAGGAAACCAGAATTGAAAGAGACACGTGTACCCCACTGTTCATCGCAGCACTGTTTATAATAGCCAGGACATGGAAGCAACCTAGATGTCCATCAGCAGATGAATGGATAAGAAAGCTGTGGTACATATACACAATGGAGTATTACTCAGCCATTAAAAAGAATACATTTGAATCAGTTCTAATGAGGTGGATGAAACTGGAGCCTATTATACAGAGTGAAGTAAGCCAGAAAGAAAAACACCAATACAGTATACTAACGCATATATATGGAATTTAGAAACATGGTAACAATAACCCTGTATACGAGACAGCAAAAGAGACACTGATGTATAGAACAGTCTTTTGGACTCTGTGGGAGAGGGAGAGGGTGGGATGATTTGGGAGAATGGCATTGAAACATGTATAATATCATGTATGAAACAGTTGCCAGTCCAGGTTCGATGCTTGGGGCTGGTGCACTGGGATGACCCAGAGGGATGGTATGGGGAGGGAGGAGGGTTCAGGATGGGGAACACGTGTATACCTGTGGCAGATTCATGTTGATATATGGCAAAACCAATACAATATTGTAAAGTTAAAAAATAAAAAAAAATTAAAAAGAATAAAAAAAAGAATATTGCTAAAAAAGTGCGAACCATTAAAAAAAAAAAAAAGAGTACTGGAGTGGGTTGCCATCATGAAAAGCTGTCACCATGCAGACTAGACTCTTGTCTTTCCATATAAGAAGAATCATGTCTCCCTTCTGTAAGAATGTCATTTCTCCCCTCTGTAGATTTTTAGACTTCTCCTGTAACTTGGTTTGGTAGACCACGATTCTCTCTTATAATCCCATGAACTCTGGTTTTATTTTTCAACAATATTTCAGATATGGACACATTATTGTCATAATTGTCTTGGTAAATACGATGCCATGAACTAAGATAAAGTCGTAGGACCAATACTATTGCTTCTTGTAATTTCTTTGCTTCCCCTGCATAAATCTCAAGGTTGCATATATATATCCAGTTTTACTTTCCCTAGTCATCCTGACCAAAATTCCATATTTTAAGTTTTCCAGGATTATAGGTTTTGAATCTCAGTCATCTTCTTTATCATTGCTTCATCAAGTATTAGCTCTTATTTGGATATATAGATTGAAATGTTGGTAGAAAATGATCTAAAAAGGTTTACTTTTTGAAATTCTGTCGGCAGGAGGTGGTGTTTCTGAGTTATTGTTAAAGTGAAGAAATGTCATTATTTGTTTGACCTCTCTTATCCTTTTTTAAAGATTTATTTATTTTTGGCTTCACTAGGGCTTCATTGCTACATGCGGGCTTTCTCTACTTGTGGCGACTGGGGGCTACTCTCTAGTTGCAGTGTGTGGGCTTCTCATTGAGTGGTAGGTGGCACGTCTACCACATCTAGTTTGAGGTTAACTTTGGTTGGTCTCTAGTTCAAAGGACTCTGTGGTGCCAGATGGCTCTACATTGAAAGGGGTGATAATCTTACCTCTCTTTTCATTCATATAAGACTAGATCCTATAATCAAAACATCACATGGTACGGCTTAAATAGAAACAGTTTTTTAGTTTGTCAGTTATACCTCAAGAAAGCTGGGGGGATAAATATATCTAACTTTCCAATTCTTTCTCTTTGGTTGGATAGGTTTTCTTGGTTTGGTATCCTTTTTTCATGAGGGATGGATCCCATGTTCATTTTGTTTACACATGATTCCCTTTAATTTTACACGATGGGCGTTCCCTAGTGGCCTAGTGGTTAGGATTCTGGGCTTTCACTGCCATGGTCCCAGGTTCAACCCCTCTTCATGGAACTAAGATCCTGCAAGCTGCATGGCACAGCTAAATAAATAAATATCTTTATTCTTTTTTTAAAAAATAATAATCTCACACATGAAGATGTTAATGTTATCTTTTGCTAGCATAGTGTTCATCATTATTTATTATCATTCACTGAAAATGTTCTGTAATCTTGATGTCAGCAGAATATGCTCTTTGCCTTTCTCTTCAATATGGCGAAAGAATTTCCACTCATACATCAAGCCCTGTTTGCTCACCATGGCTGTGCAAGATGGTCATTTTTAAGCTCAGGATAGTGTCGAGAATCAGTTTAATATTTGTTCCTGTGTTCAGGAACTTTGGCCACTGATGCAAAGAGGTGACTCATTTGAAAAGACCCTAATGCTGGGAAAGATTGAAGGCGGGAGGAGAAGGGGATGACAGAGGATGAGATGGCTGGATGGCATCACTGACTCAATGGACATAAGTTTGAGTTAACTCCGGGAGTTGGTGATGGACAGGGAGGCCTGGCGTGCTGCAGTCCATGGGGTCACAAAGCGTCGGATGTGACTGAGAGACTGAACTGAACTGATTAACAAAGTAGGTGGGTCACAAGCCCATTTCTACTGAAAACTGTTGCCCCTTTCCATAAAAAGTTGGTTTGGAGCTAGAATATTTAAGTGTAGTTATAGCTTTCTGTCTATTCCCAACAGATTTGTGCACTGTCTCCTTTAGAAAGTTAGTATTTTCAGTTGATCAAGATCCTGAATTGTTGGTTGGCAAGTGAGGTAGCTGATCATCAATTAAGAACAATTAGAATACCCATCATTGGGAATTCCTGGTGGTTCAGTGATTAGGACTTGACGATTTCACTGCTGGGGCCCAAGTTGAATCCCCTGTGGGGTAACTAAGATCCTAGAAGCCATGGGATATGGAGGATAAAAAAAAGAATACACATTACTTATTTAAGCCATAAGATTTATTCATTATGTTTAGTACTCTTACAACCCATTTCTTGGATGAAGAAACCAGTATGGAAACCAAGGAACTAATTCAATGATTTGTAGCTAGTGGATGGTAGGACATTGGTCAAGGATCTACACTGCCTTGAGAAGCATCCATTATGTCAACTTCTGGCTCCAGCCTCTTGCAAGGAAATAATCTGTATTTTACTTGTTGTTGTTCAGTCTCTAAGTCATGTCCAACTCTTTGCAACTCCATGGACTGCAACACGCCAGGCTTCCGTGTCCATCACCAGCTCCCGGAAATTGCTCAAACTCATGTCCATCAAGTCGGTGATCCATCCAGCCATCTCATCCTCTGTCATCCCCTTCACCTCCCGCCTTTATTCTTTCCCAGCATCAGGGTCCTTTTCAATGAGTCAGCTCTTCACATCAGGTGGCCAAAGTATTGGAGCTTCAGCATCAGTCCTTCCAATGAATATTCAGGACTGATTTCCTTTAGGATGGACTGGTTGGATCTGCTTGCAGTCCAAGGGACTCTCAAGAGTCTTCTCCAACACCACAGTTCAAAAGCATCAATTCTTTGGTGCTCAGCCTTCTTTATGGTCCAACTCTCACATCCATACATGACTACTGGAAAAAAATAACAGAGCTTTGACTAGCCGGACCTTTATCGGCAAAGTAATGTCTCTGCTTTCTTTTGGAATTTTGCCACATGGGAAAAACATGGTACTGGATTTCTTTTGTTGTTGTTCAGTCGCTAAGTCACAGCCAACTCTTAGCGACCCAATGGACTGCAGCATGCCAGGTTCCTCTCTCCTCCAATATCTCCCAAAGTTTGCTCAAATTCATGTCAATTGAGTTGGTAATGCTATCTAACCATTGACTTTCTAGGATTTGTAAAAGCAAGTAAATAAGAAGTGTAACAGAAAACAAATACAGGTATATGAGTATTAAGTGAAAAGAAACATTTTCTTCCAGAGCAGTGTGATTTTGACATGGCATATTTCGCTGTTAAACTTTAACAAGATTCTATGTGTGTTTATCGACAAAATGTTTTAACTTAATTCTATGAGACAGCTAGAAATTGCTCACATTTGCTTTTTTGCTCAAAATATTTGTTTGGAATTAGTCAATTGATTTAATATGTAACATCAGTTAGTGTGAAGAAGGAAAAAAGTGCAGTTGACAGGGAAGAAAATATTGTTGTATAATGTGACCATTGTGTTGATAGAATGAGTTAGTGTTCTTCAGTAGAGATGTTTAGTGTTAACTCTGATTTGGAATATAGTGAAAAAAAACCTGTACTGTCAATCTTACACTCAGATAAAAAACCTGCAGAGGATAACAGGTTTTTTTGCTCATGCTTAGAAAATTGTTAAGTCAAGTACCCTGATATAAGTGTGTTCAATCCCTAAGTCAGTCCAACTCTTTATGACCCCATGGACTGTAGTACATTCAGCTCCTCTGTCTTCTACTGTCTCCTGGGGTTTGCTCAGATTGGTGTTGATTGAGTTGCTGATGTTATTTCAGTATCTCATCATTTGCCCCTTTCTCCTTTTGCCTTCAATCTTTCCCATCATCAGAGTCTTTTCCTATGACTTGGCTCTTCACATCAGGTGGCCAAAGTATTGGAGCCTCAGAATCAGGCCTTCCAATGAATATTTGGGGAAAAAATCAGGGCTGATTTCCTTTAGGATTGACTGGTTTGATCTCCTTGCAGTCCAGGGGATTCTCAAGAGTCTTCTCCAGCACCACAATTTGAAAGCGTCAGTTCTTTGGTGCTCAGCCTTCCTTAAGGTTCAACTCTCACATCTGTACATGACTGCTGGAGAAGCTGTAACTTTGACTATACTGACCTTTGTTGCCAAAGTGATGTCTCAGCTCTTTTAATATGCTACAATATAAAAAACATCAGAATGATCTCTGTTCATTTCCAAGGCAAACCATTCAATATCACAGTAATCCAAGTCTATGCCCTGACCAGTAATGCTGAAGAAGCTGAAGTTGAATGGTTCTATGAAGACCTACAAGACCTTCTAGAACTAATACCCCCAAAAGATGTCCTCTTCATTATAGGGGACTGGAATGTAAAAGTAGGAAGTGAAGAAACACCTGGAGTAACAGGGAAATTTGGCCTTGGAATACAGAATGAAGCAGGGCAAAGGCTAATAGAGTTTTACCAAGGGAACGCACTGGTCATAGCAAGTACCCACTTCTAACAACACAAGAGAAGAATCTACACATGGACATCACCAGATGGTCAATACCCAAATCAGATTGATTATATTCTTTGCAGCCAAAGATGGAGAAGATCTATACAGCAAAAACAAGACTGGGATCTGACTCCCAGTCAGATCATGAACTCCTTATTGCCAAATTCAGACTAAAATTGCAGTAAGTAGGGAAAACCATTAGACCATTCGGATATGACCTAAATCAAATCCTTACTGATTATACAGTGGAAGTGAGAAATAGATTCATGGGATTAGGTCTGATAGAGTGCCTGATGAACTATGGATGGAGGTTCATGACATTGTACAGGAGACAGGGATCAAGAACATCCCCAAGAAAAAGAAATGCACAAAAGCAAAATGGCTGTCTGAGGACGCCTTACAAATAGCTGTGAAAAGAAGAGAAGCCAAAAGCAAAGAAGAGAAGGAAAGATATACCCATTTACATGCAGAGTTCCAAAGAATAGCAAGGAGAGATAAGAAAGCCTTCCTCAGTGATCAATGCAAAGAAATAGAGGAAAACAACAGAATGGGAAAGACTAGATTTCTAGAAAATTAGAGATACCAAGGAAACATTTCATGCAAAGATGGGCTTAATAAAGGACAGAAATAGTATGGACCCAACAGAAGCAGAAGATATTAAGAAGAAGAGGTGGCAAGAATACACAGAACTGTACAAAAAAGATCTTCACAACCCAGATAATCACGATTGTACGATCACTCACCTAGGGCCGGACATCCTGGAATGTGAAGTCAAGTGGGCCTTAGGAAACATCACTGTGGTGATGGAATTCCAGTTGAGCTATTTCAAATCCGTAAAGATGATGCTGTGAAAGTGCTGCACTCAATATGCCAGCACATTTGGAAAACTCAGCAGTGGCCACAGGACTGGAAAAGGTCAGTTTTCATTCCAATCCCAAAGAAAGGCAATGCCAAAAAATGCTCAAACTACTGCACAATTGCACTCATCTCACATGCTAGTAAAGTAATGCTTAAAATTCTCCAAGCCAGGCTTCAGCAGTACGTGAACCATGAACTTCCAGATATTTGAGCTGGTTTTACAAAAGGCAGAGGAACCAGAGATCAAATTGCCAACATCTGCTGGAACATCAAAAAAGCAAGAGAGTTCCATAAAAACATCTCTTTCTCCTTTATTGACTATGCCAAAGCCTTTGACTGTGTGGATCACTACAAACTATGGAAAATTCTGAAAGAGATGGGAATACCAGACCACCTGACCTGCCTCTTGAGAAATCTCTATGCAGGTCAAGAAGCAACAGTTAGAACTGGACATGGAACAACAGAGTGGTTCCAAATAGGGAAAGGAGTACATCAAGGCTGTATATTGTCACCCTGCTTATTTAACTTATATGCAGAGTACATCATGAGAAATGCTGGGCTGGATGAAGCACATGCTGGAATCAAGATTGCCGGGAGAAATATCAATAACCTCAGATATGCAGATGACACCACCCTTATGTCAGAAAGCAAAGAACTAAAGAGCCTCTTGATGAAAGTGAAAGAGGAGAGTGAAAAAGTTGGCTTAAAGCTTAGCTTTCAGAAAAGTAATATCATGCCATCTGGTCCCATCACTTCATGGGAAATAGATGGAGAAACAGTGGAAACAGTGAGAGACTTTGTTTTGGGGGCCTCCAAAATCATTGCAGATGGTGACTGCACCCATGAAATTAAAAGATGCTTGCTCCTTGGAAGAAAAGTTATGACCAACCTAGACAGCATATTAAAAAGCAGAAACATTACTTTGCCAACAAAGTTCCGTCTAGTCAAAGCTATGGATTTTCCAGTAGTCATGTATGGATATGAGAGTTGGACTATAAAGAAAGCTGAGCACCAAAGAATTGATGCTTTTGAACTGTGGTGTTGGAGAAGACTCTTGAGAGTCCCTTGGACTGCAAGGAGCTTCAACCAGTCCATCCTAAAGGAGATCAGTCCTGAATATTCATTGGAAGGACTGATGTTGAAGCTGAAACTCCAATACTTTGGCCACCTGATGTGAAGAGCTGACTCATTGGAAAAGACCCTGATGCTGGGAAAGACTGATGACAGGAGAAGGGGACATCAGAGGATGGGATGGTCAGATGGCATCACCGACTCAATGGACATGAGTTTGAGTCAACTCCGGGAGTTGGTGATGGACAGGGAGTCCTGGTGTGTGGCAGTCCATGGGGTTGCAAAAAGTCAGACACAACTGAGTGACTGAACTAACTGAACTGGTTTTGTCAAAGCTTTCCTTCTAAGGAGCAAGCATCTTTTAATTTTGTGGCTGCACTCACTCTCTGCAGTGATTTTGGACCCAAGAAAATAAAATCTGTAACTGTTTCCACTTTTTCCCCACCCATTTGCCATGAAGTGATGGGACTGGATGCCATGACCTTTGTTTTTTGAATGTTGAGTTTCAAGCCAGATTTTTCACTCGCTTCTTTCACCCTCAAGAGGCTCTTTCGTTCCTCTTCACTTTCTGCCATTAGGGTGGTGTCATCTGCATATCTGAGGATGTTGATATTTCTTCCAGCAGTCTTGATTCCAGCTTGTGCTTCATCCAGCCAAGCATTTCACATGATGTACTCTACTCATTTATAAGTTAAATAAGTAGGGTGCAATGTACAGCCTTGACGTACTCCTTTCTCACTTTTGAACCAAATACCATGTTATATTGAGTCATGTATTTTCTTCAATTAAATTAATAGTTATTTTTACATATTCTGTAAAATCTGGAGGATTCTCTGCCAGCTGAGCCACCAGGGAAACCCAAGAATACTGGAGTGGGTAGCCTATCTCTTCTTCAGTGGATCTTCCCGACCCAGGATTGAATTGGTATCTCCTGCATTGGAGGTAAAGAATCCGCCTGCAATGTGGGACACCTGGGTTTGATCCTGGGTTTGGACGATCCCCTGGAGAAGAGAACGGCTACCCATGCCAGTATTCTCGCCTGAAGAATTCCACGGACCATACAGTCCATGGGGTTGCAAAGAGTTGGACATGACTGAGCAACTTCCACTTCACTTCACTTCATAGCAGAGGAATTAAGATTCAAAATATTAAGTGGACTTATGTCTAGGAGAGAGCTGATAAATGCTTGCTCAATTAATAAATTGATAGAGCCAGGTTTAAAACTAGATTTTATAAGCTTAAGTTCAGTTTTCTTCTTGCTTTATCGTTTATCTTCCTGGAAGGGGCTTGAGCAAACCTAGAACAATGGTATATTGTGCTATTTATTCAACAATTAATGTTTGCTTTTGAAAGAAGAGAATTATGGTGCTTTTACCAGCCTTTATTTAATAAAGGAAGTGTGTGGTCTTCCCTGATGGCTCAGACAGTAAAAATCTGCCTGCAATGCAGAAGACCTGGGTTTGATCCCTGGGTCGGAAAGATCCCATTGAGAAGGGAATGGCAAACCACTTCAGTATTCTTGCCTGCAGAATTCCAGGCAAAGAGGAGCCTGGCGGGCTACAGTCCATGAGGTTGCATAGAGCTGGACACGATTGAGTGCTACCATTTTTACTTTTCAAAGGACATGTCTACCTTTTGCTTAGCCTATAATTCATACCTTCCTATCCTTAAAATTCTGAGATATAAGTGGCACATAGCATTGAATTAACTTTAGGTATACTGATTCAATCTCCCTGGTAGTAATGAATTTATTCAGATTTTCTCTTTCTTCATGATTCAGTCTTGATAGGTAGTATATTTCTAGAAATTTCCATGTCTTCAAAGTTGTACAATTTGTTGACCTAAGATAGTTCATAATAGCCTCTTATGAGTCTTTGTATTTCTAAGTGCAGTTGTGTTTCCTCCTTCATTTCTGATATTGAGTATTCTTCTTTTTCTTAGTCAAATGTTGCCAATTTTGTGTATTTTTTCAAAAAACTAGCTCTTACATTTCAATGACCTTTTGTCTTTTAAGGCTGTTTCTTTTTCAAAAAATTTTAATTGGAGAATAATTGCTTTACAATGCTGTGTTAGTTTCTGGCATACAACATGAATCAGCCGTAAGTATGCATATATCCCCTCCCTCTCGCTCCCTACCCCAGCTTACTCTTATTTCATCTCTACTCTAATCTTTATTTCCTTCCTTATATGAACTTGAGATTCATTTCTGTTTTGTATCTTTAAGGAATAAAGTTAGGTCATTTGAGATCCTGTTTCTTTACACAGGCACTTATCATTATGAGCTTCCCTCTTAGAACTGCTTCTGGTGTCCCGTAAGTTTTTGTATGTTTTATTTCCATTTTCACTTGTCTTAGTTTTTGATTGCTCTTTTGTTTTCCATACCAATGTAGTCAGAAGAAAAAAATGCTTGATATGATTTCAGTCTTCTTTGTTGATTTGTTTTGTGCCCTAACATCATATATCCTAGAAAATGTTTCATATTAGCTTGAGAATAATGTGTATCCTGTTGCTTTTGGATGGAACGTTCTGTATATGTTAAGTCCATCTGGTCTGACATGTAGTTTCAGTCCAATGTTTCCTTTCTGGTTTTGTCTGGATGTTCTGTTTATGAAAGTAGATTATTAAAGTCCCCTAATATTATTATGATGTCTACTTCTCCCTTTAGGGCTGTTAATATCTGCTTTATGTTTAGGTGCTCCTATGTTGAGTATCGGAGAAGGCGATGGCACCCCATTCCAGTACTCTTGCCTAGAAATTCCCATGGATGGAGGAGCCTGGTGGGCTGCAGTCCATGGGGTTGCAGAGAGTTGGACACGACTGAGTGACTTCATATTCACTTTTCACTTTCATGCATTGGAGAAGGAAATGGCAACCCACTCCAGTGTTCTTGCCTGGAGAATCCCAGGGACCGGGGAGCCTGGTGGGCTGCCGTCTATGGGGTCGCACAGAGTTGGACACGACTGAAGCGACTTAGCAGCAGCAGCAGGATGTTGAGTATAATTCACAAATGTTATATCCTCTCATTGGATTGACTTATCATTTTATAATTATCTTTTGTCTCTTATTAGTCTTTGTCTAAGTCAGTTTTGCTTGATAAAAGTTGTTACCTCAGGTTTTTGTTTTCCATTTGTGCAGAGTATCATTTTCCATCCCTTCATTTTCAGTGTGTGTCCTTATGATCTGTGAGTCTGTTGCAGACAGCATATAGATGGGTCTTGTTTTTAAATCTATCCAGTCATGCTGTGTATTTTGGAGAATTTAGTCCATAAACACTTTAGGTGACTATTGATAGGTATGTACTTACTGCCATTTTGTTGATTGTTCCCTGGCTGTTTTGTAATTCCTCCTTCTCTTGATCTCTTCATCTGTGGTTTAATGATCTTCTGTAGTAATATGTCTAGATTCCTTTATCTTTTGTTTATTATTATGTTTTGTTTTTATTATAGGTTTTTGCTTGTTTCCATGAGGTTTAAATTTATGTCTCTTTTTAAGATAAAATAACAAGTTTGAATGTACTCTTAACTCCTGTCTTTTTAATATCTAGAAAATTTTAAGCAATGTTCCCCTTTCCTTTTTTGGTGTTAATCATTTGTTTTACTTTTATCCTTTTTATTAGTTCCTTCCCTGCTCCCCCACCCTGCCCCCCACCCAGAGGTCTTTTGGTGTTGCTTTTTTCATAGTATAGAACTGTTGTTTCATGGATTTCTCCTTTTATCTTTTTTCTTACAATTTTGTGACTTTTAGTATATTCAGTTATGCAACCATCACAACTTGATAAAACATTTTTATTACCCCCAAAGAAACCCCTATACATTAGCAGTTATTTCCCAGTTCTGTTGCCCCACTCAATCCCCATCCTAGGCACGGGCAATTGCTAACCCCTTTTCTACCTCTATGGTTTGCCTACTGTGGCCATTTCACATAAATGGAATCATAATATGTGGCCTTTTACAACAGGCTTCTTTCTCTTAGCAGGTGTTCAAAGTTCATCCATGTTGTAGCACGTTTCATTATTCTTAATTTTCAAATGATTTTTCATTATATGTATATACACTTATTTATCCACCCATCAGTAAACATTTAGGCTGTTTCCACTTACGGCTAGTATGAATAACACCACTATAAACATGGAAAGAAAAGTTTCTGTGGTATATATGTTGTTTCTCTTGGGTGTATACCTAGGAGTGGAAACACTGGGTCATACACTAGCCCTTGATTTAACTTGCTGAAGAACTGCACTACTGTTCTTCTAAAGTGATTTCACCATTTTATATCCCCAACAACTACTGCAGAATCCCATTTTCCTCACGTCTTGGCCAACAGCTGTTATTGTCTAGCTTTCTAATTTAAACATCCTTGGGTAGGTAAGATGGTATCTCATGACTTTTATTTGAATTTCCCCAATGACTGATTTTGTTAAGCATGTTTTCATGTGTTTACTAGACATTTTTTTTTTTTATCATCTTTGGTAGTATCTCTTCCAATCATATGGCCATTAAAATTTTGTTGTTAAGATTTCTTTATATATTCTGGATACAAATTCCTTATGAGGTAATGAGTCTCCAATATTTTCTCTCATTCTGTGGGTTGTCATCTCATCTCTTTGATGGTGTCCTTTGAAACACAATGCTTTTAATTTTGATGAAGTTCAATTTATCTTTGCTGCTACTGTTGTTTTTGGTATTCTAAGAAACACTGCCTAACCTATTGTGACGAGGAAAATTTCTTCTTTTATTGTTTTAGCTTACAAGTAGATCTCTGATCTTTTAAATTTTTACATAGAACGTGAAGTAGAAGTCTGAATTCATTCCTTTGCACGTGAACAATTGTTTTTGCATTGTTATTTACTTTCAGTTTGAGATGAAAGCTTACCTTTTTATTTTCCCAACTTTCTATAAAGTTACATATTTGTATTTAAGCACTGCTTTATTTCTATCCCACAATTTTGCTGTCTGCTATTTTCATTATCATTCAGCAAAAAATATGTTCTAATTCCCACTGCAATTCCACTTTGACCCTTGGGTTATTCAGAAATGTGCTGCTTAATCTCCAGACTTTTGGGGATTTTTCTAGGTTTGTTTTATGGTGCAGCCTATGGTCTAGGGTTAAGTATCCCACATGGACGTGAAAAGAAAATGTTATCTGCAGTTGTCTAATGTCATGTTAGATACTTGTCAGATCAAGCTAAGGTCCCAGTCATGGGAGTTAAGGCACCTACACTCTCCTAGCTGGGCCTCCAGGCTAAGAGGCAGACAAGCCATTCCCGTTGTATTTTGTTCAAACCCCTGAGCCACAGGCTTTATAAAATGATTATGTCATGAAGTTTTAGAATGGTTTGTTATGAAACAATTGTTAAGAATAACAGATTATGATGTAGACTCAGTGTTTATGAATAGAATCTATGGTTTTTCATAATCCTTATGGAATTTAGGAGCAGAGTTAGAGAACTAATTCTAGCATAATATTTTATATCCATTTGGAAATAAGCAAGATTAACCCCAAATACTGACATTTTACAGCTGTAATTGTAGTAGCTCGTAACACACTCCTAATACAGTGGAGTTGTTATATATAAAATTGGGGGCTTTCCTATGCTAAAATCTACTTATCATTGTCAATGTGTACAAAAATATAAATACAACCCCCAAGAGATTTATAGAGGAAATACATATTATTGAAGTAAAAGTTCAGTTCTGAAATTCATTATGAGGCTATCTTGTCTGCCTTAAGTGAAGTATTTTCTGGGTATTCACATTTCAAATTATTGGGCAACAAAACTACTGAAATACAGTAATTGCTTTCGAAAGTACACAGGAAGGGGCTTTGTCCCCCAGGTTTTGGTGCTTCTGACCATTTGAGTTGCTAAGTGCAAGGACCTGTTGAGGTGCTGTGTGAGTCCAAAAGGCATTTGTTCTGTGCTGGTAGGGCTACTGGGCAGACTCATTTAAGAGTATGTTATTTTGAGCTATGAATGTAAACAAATCAAGGGTAAAGTTAAAGAAAAAAAGTGTTTATTTAGGCCATCGACTAGGATCATAATAAATAATGCAATATACTAACGTAATAACAGATGTTCTCATGCATTTATCACATTTATAAATATACAAGAAAGCTGGCTTACAGGGCTGTTGGGACAAATTTGGAAATGTGTAGTTGGCAATACAGTGAAAGTTAACAGTGTTAAGACTATCAAACAGATTCTCTTTCCTATCATTTTTTAAAATACATCCTCTATATATCTGTGAATAAATGGTAATGTTCCCTTATAGTTTCTACTTTTTATACACATGCCAGAGCTAAGCCAATTGTCAAAGATTGAGGTTGATAATTTATTTATCAATATTTCTAATGGAAACCAGATTTTAGAAATAATAAAGGTAAAAATTCTTCTGCATGTCAATGTGGAGGCTGATGTATTGCATGCCAGAATCACTTAAACAATAAACGGTGCCTGAATGAAATAAAATCCCAAAGTAGAAGTCTATAAATAGTAACCTTGATACTTAATATAAAAATGCTATTGTAATATGATGTCTGTAATTTGGCAAATGACCAAATTATCTGACTGCAACAGTGATGAACTTTGATTAAAGCTTAGTTTTGCTAGTAAATTTCACATAAAGAATTTAAATAGGGTAACCTTTAACATAAAGCTTTAAAACAAATAATTTAAACATATCTTAAACACTGAAAATGTGTCTTTAATTGTTATTTACAGTTTATCAGTGATACCAGTGTATAGCTTCATTGGGCCACTTGCCAGTCTTGCGTCCTTTTTTCAACATCTGCTATTACAATCTTCTTTATAAATACTTAGGCAAATCAGTTTAGTGAAGGAGAGCGATCTGTGGTCCAGAGTAATTCAATGTATGGCCATTTGGTTTGGAGACAGCGTTTAATGGGCGTGTCATCTGTCTGTAGCAGGGGGTCTTCAAACCCCATAACAACTGCGGTTCCTTCCACATACATTACCTATTGAACAGAAGCAAGCCACTGAGGTCAATCAATCTTAGCAGAGTCTTATGAGGGACTTTTTCATAGACCAGCAAACAGGGTACTGTGTTTATGATTCGGGATTTTAAAAAATCACAAAGAACGTACTGCTTCTGATAAAAGAAAATTCATTCTTCAAATGTTGCCTCATCATTCAAATGCTGCCTTATTTCAGATAAAAAGTTGTAATAAAAATACAGCTATATATTCTGAGAAGGACTTATAATGAAAGCAGAAAATAAAGTGCTGAATTTCCAGAGCTGGAAGCAAATTGGATATTTGTCAATGAAATTTTCTGTTATTGTATTA
This sequence comes from Bos indicus, assembly GCF_029378745.1. NCBI lineage: Eukaryota > Metazoa > Chordata > Mammalia > Artiodactyla > Bovidae > Bos > Bos indicus. Next base: position 30,364,274 of record NC_091772.1, read on the forward strand.
AATACTTCTGAAGTGCTCTTCATTTTGGTTTGGCACCAAAAATCATGGAGAAAGAAAGACTTCAGTCAGAAACAGAAATAGCAGGAAAAGGTTGATGGATAAAAAACTAGGTAATTGATATGCAGTGGCAGGTGGACGTCAAAAAAGGTTTCATTCTAATTTAAAAAACTTTTAGACATTATCTATGAAGTAACATACTAACAATGAGTTAGCATTTATAAGCACTCACTGTATATATGAAAGCACTGTCATTAATTTCTCTATCAGGATATTCTAATTGCATAATTTGAAAGACAAGAGAATAAGCCTGCTGTGTTGAAAAAGTATGTATAATGATTTTCACATTCCGTGGCTGATACATATGATTGTAATTATAGCTTTTATCTTGGAAGAACATAAACTTAAGCCTTAAGTTGGAGTCTCCTTAAAAAACATTAACTACAGGAGTGGAGTATTTTCTATTACTAGGTCAGGTACTTTGGTTTCTTAATTAGGTTCTAGGTTTGATGGAGTAAGTTTACTATTAAAACCCTAAGTAATCATGCTTTTTAGCTCTCTAAAGCAAAACTTCTTTTTCTGAAAAATTGTCCACCAAGCATATAGCAGGTTATCATAATGAACAAGAAAGACAAGACCTCCCTTCCATGAGAAACCTTCCTTGCTCACAGCATTAGAGCAGAAGTGCTCAGGGCTGAGTACCATGATCTCCTCTGTGGCCTCACCAGCCTGGGCTGCCCTGGTGGGCCAGGCTCCCTTCCACTTGGCCAGCCTTCTCCTGCTACCTGTTTCCTCAGGTATTTTTAATAGTATCTTCTAAGCGGTCTACCACATTTCTAGCTTGTAAGTAACTTTATGTTATACCTTTGCAGCTTAATAGTATAATACATGCTTTGCATTCTAATTCTTATGTACTGTTGTCAGGTTAATAGTTCATCTTTGATTTCTGATCTTTTTGTTAGTCATGTCAGACACTTGTCATGAGCATGACTTAAAAACTTACTATACACTATACACATACAGCATGGGCAAGCAGACCAAGGACAAGACTGGGTTTCAGGAACTCAGTTCCAGTCCCTGCTCTGACAGTGACTGGCTGTGTGACCCTGGGTGAGTCGCTTAATCTCCGTCCCAGAGGCTTCATCTGTAAAATACAGATAATATTTGACTGATCTACCTTGCAGGGATTGTGTAGGCAAGTAACTACTTTGTGACTACAAAGTACCTTCTAGTACAAGGCTACACAGAACTTACAACTAGATGAAGCGCTCATTTACACATTAGGACCAAACATACAAGTTTTCTTATTGACAATTTCTATTTTTCACAATAGGTATCAATCAATTACCCTCCTATGAAAAGATCTTTGGCCCTAATTTAGTAAAAGTTCTAATTTATATTTTGTTATGAAAACAAAAGTATATTTTAGGGGCAGGTTTAGATTTGCCCTAATGCACATGATGATCTGTTTTCTGTAGCCATCCTCAGTATATCAAATACACATGAAGTCAGCATGGGTACTTCAAATTAAAAAGGCATGTTAGGCCTTAGTCCTAATATGAGCTGTATCTACTGTGACTCTTAACTGGAATAAATGCAAACAGAGTAGATACATCTCATGTGTCGCCAAGCTCATTAATCAAAGAAGGTGAATTGGCAAGACCAAGCTTCTGCTGTGGAGTGGGTGAGCACATCTGCAAGTGAAGCACCCGCGGGCCCTTGTCCGAGATTCAAGAAGACAAAATTGGAGCACAGCGGGTGAACCGCAGGCTTGGAGGGAGACACCAGGCCTTTGCTCCAGCTCTGCTGTCTCCTGGCTGCCTGACCTTGGTGAGCTGCTTCCTTCTCTGTGCCTCAGTTTTCTCTACTGTAAACGGAGAATATGCAAGAATACTTAGTTCACGGGGTGGGGTGAAACTTTGGAGAAAACAAAGTGTTGATGACAATTCTAGGTACATCCTCAATAAATGCTCGCTGTTATGGTTATTAATTTAAATCCTTTAAAATAGATTTCTTTTTTTTTTAAATAAAAAGTCTCCCTCTTGCCCCTTCTTTCTTCATTTAAGTGGATCAGTAACTTCAGTGGACTAAACTTGATTTTGTAATATTTGCACACCAAGGGTAACAACATGTATGTAGATGAGTTACCTTGTTACAGTGAAACCACTACTCCAAAATTCCAATGATGATCTCACGAGTCCAGGTCTAAGATAAGCTGCGACAGTAAGAGACTCCTAAAATAACCTCCTTGCTTAGGCATCAGTTTTATGGGACTCAGACATTGTAATACATACTCCTGTATTTTATCAACTCAGGTGAAGACAAATTATACTGAGTTATCATACCTTTTCATTGTAATTTGACTGTTTCAATCCGTTGTAGTGGTAGACAGTAAAAGACTCTGGACCACTGGAACCCTATATTATAAATAACCAACAATTAAAACTGTAAATCTTTATATCAGGCAATTTCTAACTAGCAATTCAAAGTAAAATGGAAGCTTCTTAATTCTACAGCCTTGATTAAGGAATCAGTTGACAAAGCAAGAAACTTAGATTTATGTACTTAAGTACTATAAAATCTAAAAGCTGAAATAGTCGCATCTGGGGAAGAGACTGGAAATTGGCGGAGCGGTGATTTTTATGATAAGCTCTTCTACAGTAGTTTATGGTTTTGAATATGTGCATGTATGGGGGTGGAGATGAGACTTGGCCCAGTCCCAGAAGCTCCTGGAACCCACCTTCCAGGCACTACCTACCTCTTCCATCCTTCAGGTATTCTGAGCTACTCCTTCCTGCTCATGTTTAGTTCATGCTGGGATTTGTAACCAAGAATCCTAAAAATGTAGGACCTAAGCTGCTTTTCCAGTCTTGTCCCCAACCACTCACCTTTCTCAGTTCTCTGAGACAAGCATATTCCTCATCTTCCCATGAAAAGACCTTTTGTTGTCAGCTCTGTGCACATTTGTGATTTTTTTTTTCAACTTCCCTTGTTTTACAAGATCTAGTTCAAATCGTACTTTAAGTTTTCCTTAAATATACTAATTGGACTTCCAGTTGTCTCAATAATTTGTGCATCATATTTTAAAAGTTCGTATTTTTAACTGTTTTTAACTTTTCATGTCTAGAATCCAAGCTCTTTTTTGTATCCCACTCAAAAGTTTTATAAGACATATCAACCATCCTAATTTATACACGAGTCGGTGCAATTACTTAGATAAATGATTTGACTGGATTTTCAGAGTTAACTTACAAAATAAATATTTTACTGCAGTTATAGTAACAAGTGGCATAAAATAGCAACACAAGGTAATGTAATGGTGCTAAAATGCTTTGTCTCTGGGCTTAGACAACCTACACTGGAGCCTGAATCAGCCTCGTGCTAGCAGTATAACCGTAAGCCATTTTTTTAAGTTCTCTAATCTTCAATTTCCTCACGGGGAAAAATAATACACAATTTAGAAGGTACACAGTATCTCATGCATAGTACATGCTTATTAAATGGTAGCTGCTTCTGCTATTCTTACTGTAAACCATGCTGGTATCTGATGAAATCACAACACACCTTGCTAAATAATTTGAGGGAGTGGTAAAACCCTGCACTCCGACAGGAGGAAAAGTAAGTGTAGGCTGTAGAATTAGCCAGTGACATAGACATGACCCAAAATCAAACAGTACAGTTGCACTCAAAGGGTCTTCTTTAATGCAACTAAAATTCTCCTGGGATACAGGAGCACTGGTAGGAGTTCGCACTACACACAGGCTCCTTAACCTTCTTTGCTAGCATTGAGAAAGTTGTAAAGATAGATACCAATCTGTTGACAATAGGGACCTGAGAGAAGTTACCCAGGGGCAGGAGGGAATTAAGAGAATCTTTCTTTAGAAAACAGTATCAAAGTATCTATATTGGTGTATATACTCTTTCACCACCTCTGTCCTTTAATCAAAATTTTACATTACTGTATTGGAACACACATGGCCCTTCTATCCTCTTGGTCTGGGCAAATATTTACATAATAATAGTGCTTTCTTAGTCTAATATCTGCATGTTAGAACATGTTTGGTAGGGAAAAATGCTGAAACAATCATAATATGATCATCCCAATAGAATGAAACAATGTTACCTGATCAGGAAAAAATTCTTGAAGAAATGGACCCAATAATATGATTCCTAATCCTTCTGGATCTAATTTATTCTTCATAAGATTTATACTATGGAGAGAGAGAAAAGAAAAACAGTGGATACCACAGGAAAAAAAAAGCTTATTTTTCTTCTTTCATGATTAAATTACTGGTACTGCAACACATTTGACTGCCAAAAATCCCGAGAGCTGTTCTTTTTTAGACCCTTAATGACAAATACACAGGAATGACATCTAATTTGCCAAAACTTGGTTATTTTTAAACCAGAGTAATCTGTTACTATTTAGAATTTAAATTATGATGATGACTTTGGAATATTGTTCCTTATTAGGTAACGTATAAAAAACCCAGGCTTGTAAAAGCAGGCCTATAGCCTCCCAAAAGCACATTCCCTTTGCTTCATAGGTATCCCTGAATTTAGCTACCAAATGAGGCATTTAGGCTTAAAAATAAACATTTTTTTCTTTTACGTTAAAGAGAAAAAGGAACAGTGTCAAAGGCAGCGGTATGGGGGTATAATCAGAAACATCTCCTGAAAAGCTTACTTTCAAGAACCAAATAAGGTGGAGGTTTAAAATTCTTAGACAGTGTAAACTGAAGGTTAAAAAAGGTAAGACAATTCTCAAAGAGCTAATAAAGTACACTGAATTTCAAGAAGTGGCATGACTGGAGTAGCGCTTGGCAGAGCCCTTAGCATTTGGTGTCACTGAGGTTGCTGAAAGGTACTATGTATAGAAAGAAGGCAGAGAAGATGGATTGCAGTTTAAAGAGTTTTAAAAATGAAAATGGTCTTTTCAGAACATTTTTTTTCTCCATATTACCTCTCAGGTTATAAAGGTAACTTTTATACAGTTGAGCCTTGCATAACATGGCTTTGAATTGCCAGGATCCACTTACACACACACACACACGTATTTTTCAATCAATATATACATATATCATAAATATATTTCTCTGATGATTTTCCTAATAACCTTTCCTTTAGCTTACTTTAAGAATACAGTAATACATATATTTACTATATTTATTAATCCTTGATACAGTCCAGTTAGCTTATGGCCATCAAACATTATAAATGTGACTGGACCAAAAGACCAAGTGAGTAACTGTCCAATCTTACAGCTATTTCTAGAAAAAACAATTTGACTCAGCTGTGCTAACTTTAATAACGACCTTTTTCTTCCTTCCCATCTTAAGACTTCTTAGTAACCAAAATTATCCGAGTTCAAGTCTCTCTTGAGTATTAGAGCAATGTCAACAAAAAGATCTCCACTTGGTAATCAGTTGAGAATAAATACGGTAGTTACTATTATACCATTTATTGGACTGGTTCAACTGTCTCTGAATTTCTCCTCTTTAAGTTGGAATCACCAATTATGTCTACTAAGAAAGGGTAACATCCCAGCTCTAGGTGGTGAGATTGAGACATTATTTCACATGTGATTAATTTGCAAATGTTTATACATATTTCATACTTTCAAAGAAAATAAGCCAAACTAACTGAAAACAGAATAGTATCAAGTTCTAAAAACTGTGTATACCAATTTGTTTTGGGTTGCTTTTGCTGAATCCTTTCCTTAAATGTTTGTTAGCTAAAGCTTGTTCACTGTCAGATACACTTTCAGAAAAAGGGAAAAAAAGAAATGTAGATCAAAGGTGATTTTTAATAACCTATATTTGATCAATATATTATGTATTTGATTAAAAGATGTGTCCACCTAACTAGACAGAGATCTTCCCATGGATAAGAAAGATCCCAAATTTATAGAAGTTATAGATGGAATGATGTACATTTTTAATGAAGACAATGGCCACGTGGGGCAGTTAAGAGTCCTCCTACCCTCCCCCCTCACTAAATAAATAACACTTTGTATGTATCTTACTATTCAGGATCGGAAACAAGGTCCAATGCTTTCATCACATCTTCTAGAAGTGAGTCAGGTATGAATCCATTATCTGAGAAAAAATATTACAGAAACAATTTAGATAGTTTACTTCAAGAAATGCTATTATTGCTGATCACGGACACCATGAAAAGTCAGTAAGAGGGATACAAAGAGTTAAGGAATAGCATATTCAGTTTATTTTGGGCACAGTGTCTATCAGGTTCTTTTTTTCTGTTAGTGTTCTTGAGCACATAGGCAAAGATTTATTTTCAAGGTTAGTTTTTAATACAAAAATAACCACATGACTTCTACCTGAGAACACCAAGGAAACCTTAAAGCCAAATTACTTCTTAAACAGGCTTACAAATTTAAATGATGTAAGTTTTTTCTACTTAAGTTTATAACAACTATTTATTAATTAGGTATATTTTTCAATATTTATTGAAATGTAAACCTTTAAATTCCCTTTAACAAATCCAATTTAAATAATCCTTTACCAATAAATTCCTCTTGTTACAATGTTTTTTTAACTTTTTGAAAGGATTTTCATGATCGATTGCTATTTAGATCTCTAATAATATAAGATCAAGAAAAGATATCTCTTGACTTAAATCAACAGACCTGACTTAAATAAAAGCCAAAGAAAAAAAAAAGTTGGGACGCAGAGTAGACTCAAATGTAGATGAAGACTAGTCAATAGAAAATACTCCTTTTCTGGGGCTCAATGAGGATGGGAAAATGGCCCAAACTCAGATGACGCAATAGAGCATGACACACAAAAAAAGCTTGTAGGGCTGTCTGAAATCACAGTGCTTTTAAACAAGCAAGTTGTTGATTCCCTTAAATGTACAACACTCGAATTCCTCTACCCATTTACTCATTTCTGAAGACTGTCTTGGCTTCTGATCAGCTTCCAAAATGATACCCTTTTTCAGGGATTATAATAATAAAAATAAAAATCTTGTCTTGGAAAATGAGGTGTCCACAAGCCCTGCTTCTGTCATCAAACCACAATATAAAGCATAGCTGCTCTTTCTGGATGTAGCATGTACTCTGTCTCTACCAGAAAGGAAATAAAGAAGTTATGATTTTTTAAAGTATTTTCTTAAACCTCCTTAAGCACATGCTTATTCATATGAAGACTGGCCTTGACTAAAAGGCTGAGAATCATTTAGGATAATTAAAAATTTTCCTAAACATAGTTTTATAAAGTTGGGGTTTAGAATAATTCGTTTGTCAAGCTACCAATAATTTACAATATAGAGAATAAAGAACTTGTTTGAAGGCACCTGTGAAAATATTCCAGCTTTGTAAGCCTAACTTGAGTTCGAAAGGTAGAAAAAAATTATTCATTTTGCTTAGTTAGGTTACAGCTGAAAGCTTAGCATCTCCAAATGTAAAACAGGCTTTATCAGGTCACTGGCAGACAGAAACAGTTCTGTGTTTATGGGTTAGCACATGTATCACTCGACACAGGCAGCGTGTATTACAATATTCTTCAGGAGCACTGAATGGCAGGCAGCCTAATCTCTTCTTACTGTAACTGAGACTCTGCTCCCATCCTCAAAAAAGCTAATTGGCTGTATAAGATACAAACAACAAGCAGGAAAACAACACAATGACCTCGTTAACTCAAACATGATTTACCTCAAAACGTAACCACTCCAATACTTTTTAAGCAGCCTATGAGATTTACAGCTTGTAAACACGGAGCACAGCAGTGACTATAAGCCAGTGACTATTTTTTTATACATACAGTATAACTAGAGACTGGAGAGCATTTTTTCAATACCTCACAGACTTTTAATATACCCAAGATCAGAAGAGGAGATTCGGAATTACCTTTTTAAAACACTGATTTTGAAGTTACTTTATTCTTTAGCAGTCATTCATATCAAGACAAGGTCTTTAGAAAAAGAAGCCTTAAGTCTAAGCAGATGAAACTCATGCCATCTAGGATTTAGTTGGTTGGTTCCACAAAGAATATGGAAATGGAGACACAATGGTAAGATAACCTCAATACCAACAGCAGAGGAAACCTGAGAGTCAATTTGTTGACTTCTCAAGCTATTCTTGCCTGGAAAATTCCATGTACAAAGGAGCCCAGTGGGCTATAGTCCATGGGCTACCATGCTGGTGGGTTGCAAAGAATCGGACACGACTGAGTGAGCACACACACACACACACAGAGTGAGCGCGCACGCGCGCACACACACACACACACACACACCAAGCAGGGCTAAGAAGCACACAAGAAAAAAGGAGAATGTGAATGCATCAGTAATATTTTTTTTTTTTGCATCAGTAATTTAACCACATGAATATAAAACAGACCTGTGCAGGCGCTCCACCTCAGAAGAATGGGGAGGATGAGAGGGGGCACTGTGTGTGTGACAGTGAGCTCGTGAGCAGCTACAGAGCCAATATTCACATACAGTTAGGCTGTGTTTTAAGACATTTGAAAAGGAGGGGAAAAGCTATTTGTTTACAAATGTGAAAGAGTTTTGCTTTTTAAAAACAGGTAAACAGATGGTAAGAAGTGCCCAGCTCCTAGAGCGTGAGAGGAGGGACATAGCGCAGAGCAGTGCTGGGAAGGAGCGTGACAGTGGAGTGAGTTAACAACCTGCTTGGTATGATGAGAGTTCATGAGGGAGAAGAAGTCAGAGCTGGACGTGAAGGAAAAGGAAGCACCCACTGTGATTCCCACTGGGAAAACCTGGGGAAGACAAGGGGAACCTGGCAGGTCTCTCTTAGCAGAGGCCGCAGCTGACAGAGAGCTGCAGGAGAAGAGCTGTGTCAGGAGTTCAAGCGGGTGAGGGAGAGCTTGAGAGGAGGCAGGACCCAGCACTGGGACTGTAACATATTCAAACCTCTGTAGATGATAAGAGTAAAGTTTCTTAGGAACAGAGGAGAAAATCGAGAGCTAGTTATTGTTTACTGTTTAGTCGCCAAGTTGTGTCTGACTCTTTGTGACCCCAAGGACTGTAGCCCGCCAAGCTTGGAAATCCCATGGACAAGGCAAGAATACTGGAGTGGGTTGCCATTTCCTAGAAGAGATCTAACTGAGGAGACTGTACACGCTGTTGGTCTTAGTCAAGAAAATAATAAATTATTTTTATTAAAGGTTGTATCATACTTTACCTATTATTATTATCAATCCTTTACTAACAAACAATTTAGTAGAACTCTTAGTGGAGAAAATATGTGACTCTGGCCCTGAGGCAAGGTCCGGGCATTTTTGTGGTTGCTTTTGCCCTGGTTTCCTGTCCCATGTCTCCCTGCTGCTTTGCTTCTCTGGCCCCTGGACAGCAGGGAAGACATAGCCCCAGGACCAGCACAGGGCTTGATATAAGAAGCTGCTCAATCACAGTTCTGACAATTATTCAAGCTAACCTAACTTTACACTTACATAAACTGTTCTGTTCAGGCACCATGGTTCAACCAAAAACAGCTTTGTGAACTGTACCTATGAAGTTTGGAAAGAAATGAGTAGTTGATTTCTGGCCTATCTTGCAAAACCACTTTACTTTATATGTGATGGGAAAGTTACAAACCAAACGTGGTGCAGAACACAGACAAGAGTACTATGGTGGGGGTGGGGAGCAAATTAGTAAGGTAGCTGATTAGTTTGTGACTAAAAATGAAGAATTTTCTTTTTGGAAAACTCAGCAGTGGCCACAGGACTGGAAAAGGTCAGTTTTCATTCCAATCCCAAAGAAAGGCAATGCCAAAGAATGCTCAAACTACCGCACAACTGCACTCATCTCATACGCTAGTAAAGTGATGCTTAAAATTCTCCAAGCCAGGCTTCAACAATACATGAACCATGAACTTCCAGATATTCAATCTGGTTTTAGAAAAGGCAGAGGAACCAGAGATCAAATTGCCAACATCCGCTGGATCATAGAAAGAGTGTTCCAGAAAAACATCTATTTCTGCTTTATTGACTATGCCAAAGCCTTTGTGTGGATCACAATAAACTGTGGAAAATTCTGAAAGAGATGGGAATACCAGGCCACCTGATCTGCCTCTTGAGAAACCTATATGCATGTCAGGAAGCAACAGTTAGGACCAGACATGGAACAACAGAGTGGTTCCAAATAGGAAAAGGAGTACGTCAAGGCTGTATATTGTCACCCTGCTTATTTAACTTATATGCAGAGTACATCATGAGAAATGCTGGACTGGAAGAAGCACAAGCTGGAATCGAGATTGCCGGGAGATATATCAATAACCTCAGATATGCAGATGACACCACCCTTATGGCAGAAAGTGAAGAGGAACTAAAAAGCCTCAAAGTGAAAGTGGAGAGTGAAAAAGCTGGCTTAAAGCTCAACATTCAGAAAACGAAGATTATGGTATATGGTCCCATCATCTCATGGGAAATAGATGGGGAAACAGTGGAAACAGTGTCAGACTTTATTTTGGGGGGCTCCAAAATACTGCAGATGGTGACTGCAGCCATGAAATTAAAAGACGCTTACTCCTTGGAAGGAAAGTTATGACCAACCTAGATGGCATATTAAAAAGCAGAGACATTACTTTGCCAACAAAGGTTCGTCTAGTCAAGGCTATGGTTTTTCCTGTGGTCATGTATGGATGTGAGAGTTGGACCGTGAAGAAGGCTGAGTGCCAAAGAATTGATGTTTTTGAACTGTGGTGTTGGAGAAGATCCTTGAGAGTCCCTTGGACTGCAAGGAGATCCAACCAGTCCATTCTGAAGGAGATCAGCCCTGGGATTTCTTTGGAAGGTGAGTCTGAGTGAACTCCGGGAGTTGGTGATGGACAGGGAGGCCTGGCATGCTGCGATTCATGGGGTCGCAAAAAGTCGGACATGACTGAGCAACTGATCTGATCTGATGATACATAAGAAAGCAGACTTATAGACTGAAAGGTAACTAAAGTTATATGGGTTACCAAGATTCCTAGAATTTGTGTGACTGAAAGAGTACATCTCCAAGAACAAAAAATCTCAAGACAGAAGAAAATGAATTTATAAAAATAACTGCATTCATCAGTTGATAAGGACTAATCCAACAACGTAGGTTCCTACATGGTAATTTACAAGGGAATAGAAGGCACAACTCAGTTTTAAGGTTATCCTGGAAAACTCAGTTAGTTGTGACCATCACCTAACCAAAGGTGATCAAAACCACCTAGTTAACAATGATACAGTGGACAACAGAGTGACATCTATCTATTTATGAACTTTTCAAAACAACCTTTGTTAGTGTGGTAGAGAAGCTAAGATCTGGCTCAAAAACAAATCATAAAGTTTCTTTTTCTTCTTCTGTATTTTCTTCCACAGTATTACACAGAAATATTCTGGGGAGTGTTATCAGCAAGACGGAGGCTTGGAGACCCCAACTCATGTCTCCCACACAAAAACCCAACAAAACAACAAACAACTACAAACTGAAGAAAACAGTCCGAGGATAGCACTGGGCTATGAAGCAGAAGCAAAAACCCCATGGTGTTCCAAGATACATTGAGGATAGTGGTGTAGAAAAGTACACCACTTTTTAAGAAGTATCCCCCAGCCAAAAGCAGCCTGACACCAGGAGGGTTGCCCTGGGAGGAAGTTCACCACCTGGGGGAAAAGGAAAACCCATGCAGGCCTCCCCAGCAGTTGGGGCGGGGCACATGCAGCCCCTGCTGTAATGGTCTCCTACCGTCTTCATCAATGCTGCTCCGGTATCTCCTCCCAGAAGGTCTACCCCCGGGTGCCCTGCCCTGTTTTTAGGTGCTCACCTAAAACAGCCACACAGATCAATGGAACAAATAGAGTCCAGACATAAACCTACACATAAATAGACAATTAACTTACAGCACAGGAGTTATGATATACAATGAATAAAGACCAGTCTCTTCAACAAGTGGTACTGTGAAAACTGGACCACTTGTCTTACACCACACACATAATTTGATCCACTTTGAGTTAAGACTTGACTGTAAGACCAGAAACCTTAAAACTTGTTAGAAAACACAGGTGGTAAGCTCCACGACACTCTTGGCATTGATTTTTTTGGATGTGACAACAAAAGCAAAAATAAACAAGTGGACTGTATCAAACTAAAAAGCTTCTGTGTAACAAAGGAAAATGAAAAGGCAACCTACTGAATGGGAGAATATATTTGCAAATCTCACATCTGATAAAGGGTTACTATACAAAATATGTGAAGAACTCACAGAACTCAATACAGAAACCCCAAACACTATGATTAAAATAGAGGCAGAGGCTCTGAATGCACATTTTCCTATGAAGATATACTGATTATATACAACAGGTACATGAAACCGTACTCAACACCCACTAGTTGTCAGGGAAATGCAAATCAAAGTCACAATAAGAAACAGCAGGTGTTCGAGAGGATGTGGAGAAAAGGGAACCCCTGTGCACTGTTAGTGGGGATGTACAGCCACTATGGAGTACAGTATGGAGGTTTCTCAGAAAGTTAAAAAGAGAAAGAACTACCACATCATCCAGCAATTCCACTTCTGGGTATTTATTTGAAGGAAGAGAAAACACTACTTGAGATGCATCTTCACGTTCAATGCTGCACTGTTTACAACCCAAGATACTGAAACACTCCAAATGTCCATCAGTGGATGAATGGATGAAGAAAATGTGGTCTATACACTAAATGGAGTATTATTCAGCCAATAAAAAAGGAAGGAACTCTTTCTATTTGCCTCAACATGGTTGGAACTTGAGGGCATTATGCTAAAGTGAAGTAAATCAGACAAAGACAAATACCATATTATCCCAATTATATGTGGAATCTAAACAAGACTGAGCTCACAGATACAGGAACAAATTGGTGGTTGCTAGAGGCAAGGGGTGGGGGAGTAGGTGAAAGGAGTAAAAGATGTCAGAGGTACAACCTTCAGTTATAATATGAGTCATGGGATGTGATATACAGCATGGTGACTAGAATTAATCATACTGTACTGCTTATTTGAAAACTGCTAAGAAAGTTTAATTCAAAAGTAGTATTTTTCCCTGTTTAACACCATCAGAAGTCAAGATTCAAGTAACCATACTTAAGTACCATGTGAAACAAAACCCTTCCTTGTGAGAATATGATGATCACTTTTTTTGGTTCTCATTTCCACTGTTTCTTATTTAAAACTTTCAACTAGTCCAAGATAGATTTCATTCAGTAATCCAACAACTCTTTAAAAATAAAACTCAGGAAAGGATCAATGTATTTCAAATATATAAAGATATAAAACAATGTTAATAAAAAATAAAATCTTTTACCTTCTGGATCATAAGTTTGAAAAACTCTTCTGGCTTGTTCTGAAGGAGCCTCAGGGGCAACTAAAGCCATATCCTGAAAACATAAAAAAACATGCTATCAACAAGCTGCAATATCATGACACTAAAAACAAAATAAATACAAGGCTAGAGAAATGAAGACATTTGGAATCAAAATACTGTGAGTTATGTTAATATTTGTATCATAGCTGTATGACTCTCTGGGCCTTAACTTTACCTCTGAAAAATGGCAATACTTCACAGAGAACTGTTGTAAGAATGACATATAAAGTTTTATATAACTCTTGAAAAAGTCTAATATTGCATAAGTAATTACTATAAAACTGAATCTCTAAAAATTAATGACATTTTTTGTTGTATAGTAATAGCCAATGAAAAATAACAAAATATACTCTAGTTTTCAAATATCTAAAAATTAAATCCAGAGATATGACAACAATTACATAAGAATTCATTTGAAATTTTTTACTTTAGAAAGCATGTTATATCAACGACCTAGGGACAGATCAATAACAACTTCAGCATGTTCAGAATTTTAACTTTTATTAAAGGAAATATCCAAAAGGCAGGTTTTTTCCCCCTATAAAACTTATTCTCTATCATGATGAATTTCTTTAAAAGTAAGCCACAACTTACCAAAAATAAGCATAAAATTCAATGTTATCCTGGACTCTTCACAAAGCTTTACTCCACATATTTTAACCATTATGAAATTCTACACTTAACCAACATGAAACTAGAATATAGGCTCTAGTTGTTTTCCCCTATTCATATATCTGGTCCAAGCATCTGCCTATAATTATGTTCATTCAGACAAACCTTATCAGAGAGCAAGTTTCCCAAGCTTCTCTTTTTACCATCTTGATTCCTTTTTGAGGAGTAGGTATAAAGGGAACATATCTCAACATGACAAATGCTATTTATGACAAATCCTCAGCCAACATAAAACTCAATGGTGAAAAGCTGAAAGCTTTCCCACTAAAATCTGAAACAAGACCAGGATGTCCACTCTCAGCTCTTCTAATCAACATAGTATTGAAAGTCCTAGCCACAGCAATTGAACAAGAAAAATAAAGGGATTCAAAATAAAAGGGAAGTAAAATTTTCATTATATGCAGATGACATATATGTAGAAAATCCTAAAGATTTCATATAAAAACTTCTAGAACTGATAAATAACCAATAATATAGCAGGATACAAAATTAATATACAGAAATCTGTTACAGTTCTTTACACTAACAATGAAATATCAAAAAGTACAAAAAAAATCCCTTTTAAAATCGCATCAAAAGTAATAAAATACTTAGGAATGAACCTGGCCAAACAAGTGAAAGACTCATATGGTGAGAACTATAAAACACTGATGAAGGAATTTGGAAATGACTTAATGAGACAGAAAGACATCCCATGCTCCTGGGTTGAAAGAATTATTATTAAAATCTCTATATTACCCAAAGCAATCTACAGATTTAAAGCAATCCCTATCAAATTACTTATGACATTTTTTTACAGAACTAGAACAAAGAATCCTAAAATGTATACGGAACCATTAAAGACCAGAACTGCCAAAGCAATCCTGAGAAAAAAGAACAAAGCTGGAGACATAACCCTGCCAGACTTCAGACAATACTACACAGCTACAGTAATCAAAATAGCATGGTACTGGTACAAAAACAGACATATGGATCAATGGAACAGAGTCCAGAAATAAACCCACACACTTGATTTACAGCCACATATAAATCAGTGAACTTAGAATACTCACCTCAATACCACACACAAACTCAAAATGGCTTAATGACTTAAATATAAAACATGACACCATAAAACTCCTAGAAGAGATCATAGGCAAAACACTCTGACATAAATTGTAGCAATGTTTTCTTCGGTCAGTCTCCCAAGGCAATAGAAATAAAAGTAAAAATAAACAAATGGGACCTAATCAAACTCTTAAGTTTTTGCACAGCAAAGGAAACCATAAACAAAGTAAAAAGACATCCTGAAGAATGGGAGAAAATATTTGCAAATGATGCAATTGACAAGGGCTTAATTTCCAAAATATCCAAATACCTCATACAATTCAAAAAATAAATAAATCAAAACTACAATGAGGTATCACCTCACAAAGGTCAGAATGGCCACATCATTAAAAAGTCTACAAATAACAAATGCTAGAGAGGGTGCACAGAAAAGGGAACGGTTGTACACTGTTGGTGGGAATGTACATTGGTACAGCCACTATGGAGAACAGTATGGAGATTCTTTTAAAAGCTAAACATAGAACTACCATATGATTTAGCAATCCCACTCCTGGGCAGATATCTGGAGAAAACCATGGTTCAAAAGGATAAATGCACCCCTGTGTTCACAGCAGCACTATCTGAATAGCTAAGACATGAAAGAAATAAAGATGTGGTATACACACACACGGATATTACTCAGCCACAAAAAAGAATAAAATCAAGCCATGTGCAGCAACACAGACTGACCTAGAGAGTATCATACTAAGTGAAATACACCAGAAAGTCAAATACTGTATGATATCAATTACATGTGCAATCTAAAATATAAAAAAATGAACTTATTTATAAAATGGAAACAGACTCACACAGAAAACAAACCTATGATTACCAAAGCAGGGAGGGGATGGGGGAGGGATAAATTAGGAGCCTGGGATTAGTACATACAAATAACTATATATAAAATAGCTAATCAACATGGTCTACTGTACAGCACAGGGAACTATATACAGTATCCTGTAACAAACCACAATGGAAGAGAATATGAAAAAGAGTATATATATTTGTATAACTGAATCACTTTGCTGTACAGCAGAAATACAACACTGTAAATCAACTATTCTTCAATTTTTAAAAAAGTGGGATATAAATGTTAAATAGAATTTAAATTGCTATTTCTCCATGGAAACAAATTTTAAAGAAATGCACTAAATAACTTTTGTCCTAATCATCTTGCCCTTATCTCAAAGATGAAGGAATAAACTCTTCAGGGTCAGTTAGAGTAGTTCTCACCTGACCATGTTTGAGCACCTTAATAGTATGTTCCATTCAATGGGGAGTAGGTATCAAATGGGTATGGGAGTCAAAACAAGGCAATATATACAAGCCCCTACACAGTTTTAATGTATTAAATGATAAAATAATTTTAAAAAATCTGTTACTTTATAATGTAGATCTGGTAATGTACAATTATTTCCCTTTTACCATCCCTTGATACCAACTTTTAGGGTCTCCTTTTCCTGCATTTTCAGTATCATTAATACACATGTCAAGGGCCATGCTTTCATCTGGCTGAACTTTCAACGCCTTTCTGATTTTATGATCCAGTCCTTTACTGCTGGATACTTGGATTGTGTGTAACATTTTACCATAACCACTGCTGTACCAAATACACTGGAACATGTGATTTCATACGTGAACAGTCATATCTATAGGACATGAACAGTTGTATCTGTAGGACAGAGTTCCAGAGCAGGATCATTGAGCCAAAGGAAAAAGGCACTGTAGTTTGGTACTACAGATACTACCCGATTCTTGGGTTAAATTTGTTCATTTAACCTAGTCTGAACAATATTTCTTAAAATGCTTTCCTTTCTCTAATACATCACCAGTACAGCCTTAGCTCTACAATCACCTTTGTATCAAGGCCAGGATTGTAGTGTGGGTTCTCAGATTTAGGGAGCGTTTAATAGCATTGAGACTATTGTTATTATTATTACTTAGCTTCCTTTACCACTCCCAAACCTTAATTGCAAACGTTTCTACATGTAGAAACTGTTTCCAACTCTCCTTTCTTTTTCAATTGTCCCCTTGAGAACACATGTTGGAATCTGTGGAGGAGCAAAGTCACTGAAACGCTGGTGAAGGAAAAGGTATACAGCTGTAGATGAGCTCTTATGCAAAGGGGAGGGTTTGGAAGCACAAGATGAAGATAAAGTCATTCTTCCTACTCACCACCTGTTGCATTTCAACCTTTGTTTCTAGTAAGTGATGAGGCAGAGCTCGAAATGAGTTTTAACACATTACTTCAAAATTTCTAAATATTAATTAAAACTGTGATCTAAGTAGAAGGAACGGGCATAATGTTTTTCTTGGTAAAAAACAAACAAAAAGAATCTTTTGCAGGGAAGAGGTGGCAGAGAATATAAATGAAGCATCTTTTAAATCTTCCTACAAAGTGAAGTTTTGGGAAATTGCCACCGTTTATAAAGTTTGGGGAACAAGGAAGATTCCAGTTCTAGCCTGAGGAAAAGGTTGGCATCAAATTCTCTGACATTAAAGATTTCAGAAAATAAGGGAGTATGAAAAGAATTTATTAACTACCTGATGTCTCATCTTTAAGTTTCAAGTGCTACAAATAAATAAATACTATGCTTATGTAAAAAAAAAGAAAATTAAAATAGACTAACAAAAACATTCACTGCTGATCTCTTGCCTCCGGTTATAAACATATAAACAATTTAGGCTTCAGAAAACGTGTACTTAATTCTTGTTTGAACAGTGATGGCCTAATATAGAAATATCAGATGAAGCCTGGGCAAAGTTCTGGTGTACTCTGGTTTAACAAGTGTTCATTTGGAGTGAGGGTTGGCAAATTTTTTCTGTGATGGGCCAGACCGTAAATATTTTAGGCTTCACAGGCCATAAGGTAGCAAAATAATGCATAACAGCAAGATAATATAATACATAAACAAGAGCACCTGGTTGTGTTCCAATAAATATTTCACAAAATAGGTGTAGGGCTTGACTTAGCCTGTGAGCCATAGTTTACCGACCCATGATTTAGAGAATATATTATATTTTTCCCCCTCAATGCTCTAAGATGTAGTAAACATGCCTTCTTTTGACATATCTGGGGATATAATGATGTCTTAATCACCTTAATAAATTTTACAAAGAAGGTACTTTGGCTCTCATGTGAAACAGAAAAGAGGGTAGGAAATTCTCACTAGCCGGAATGGAATCATCAAAGGCAGAAACCATGTGAATGAGCACAGCCCAGGGAAACTGCTGAAAGAGCTGAACAGGATGGAGAACTGTGAGAGACAGGGAGTGGTTAGGCAGGGGAATCCGCTCTGATGGAAGAATACACATGCAGTTTGGAGGAGATGGTTAAAAACCCAAGTGGAGCACTGGCTGTCTTAACACTATGCCACCCAGTGGGTGCCAGTCGTAGGCCTCTCACAGGCCAGCAGAAGAAGGCGATGAGGACTAAAGGAGACCAAAGCTGGAGAGTCTGCCAGGCAAAATATGGTAACAGGTGAAAGGAGATTATAGCAAAGATGTCAGGATGGAGTATTTCCAAAAAGGAATTTAGAGAACTTCTTGTTTGACGTTTAAAAGCTAAAACAAGTATCTCAAAACACTATGAGGAGACAACGAAAAACCCTCAGAAGTAAACTACCAAAACAGAAATTCCTTTTTCCTCTTAAAATACAACCCAGTGGTAGTGGTCGGGTTCCATATAATAAAACCATCAACTATAACTGTCATTACTAGTGAAGCAAACTGTGTCTTGAATAATTAAGAGAAAAAAAATCTTGTTTTGCTCCTTTGGTTTCAGTAATATACTAATAGCTAATCTGCCATACTCCTTAGGAATTAATTGTTCTTAACTCATATCACTGATTTTAAGATGTGTTTGTATCACAGAGGGGAAAAGAAAAACACGAAGTCCCCCTACCAAAACCACAAAAGATTACAATAAATTCTAAGGCAAACATTCCAAAAGTTTTCATCCATAAATTAAAAACAGTCTTCTAAATTGATTGTTGGCTTGCTTATTTTGAGTGTTTACAATGCTTTTTAGATTACTGTAGAAAAAGATCTCTTAGTTAAAGCTTGTTTAAATTTATGTTTAAATGTTTATATATGAAATCAGGACAAGTTACAAAACCACCTTCTATTCCCATTAAAGTGCTTCATGCTGAACTCCAAACTTGTAACTTTCTAATTTGGTTTAAAATTACAAATTCCAACACTCATTTTTACCAATTTATTTAACTTCAACACTTCTAAACAAGGTTCCCTGTGTAAGACCTGGAGTAGGATGGCCCATGTAGTAATTTTGGCGATATCGTAATATTACATCTATTTCATATCTGCACAGCAAGTTTGAACAGCAAGTGTAGAATTTCATTAATTGAGAAAGGGTCCTTTTCAACCTTAAGACAAGATATTTTAGTGAGATATAACTGCCAAATTTTTTTCATTGCACATAAAGGAAATGATTTAATTAGAAAGGATAATATAAAATAGAACTCATGTAAAAACTGTATAAATGTGAAGAACAATATGAAGAGAATCCTACCCTTAGATTTTCTATATCTAAGACTTAAATGTGGCAATAGTTTTTAGACTACATATTTAACATATTTTCCCCATATAACTACCTACATACCCATAATGTTTTGAATACCTGTCAAGCCTATTAGATGAGATAAAGACATCACAATCTAATGGAAGAAAGAAAAATATGTTCCGTGAATTTTATTAAAATCCTCTTAAAATTACTTTCTAAAATAAAATTCAAACTCACATATCCCCCATCCTCAAGAAACTACCGAGTTGCAAATAAATAGATTCCAACGATGTAATTCCAAATTATCTAAGGCAGCAAGGACAACTGTAAGCATTTTTTTTTCTTCCCCAGTTGCAGTACTTAGGAGAAAATTTCAGTATATACTGCATCCAAAACTCTTTAAGGTACTCCCACAAAAGAATCTAAACCTGGGAGTCAAATATTTTAATTAGCAATACTTCTAAATTCTGATTTATCATCAACATTAATTTTATTTTAAAAGTAGTATTCTACACTAGTTAAATATAATCGGATGCTTTAATCACAGGAATGTTATAGCAAACACCTCCTTCTCAGCCAATTTACTGGTCAACAGAGACTGCTAAACAATATAGCTTTTAAAGTTATCTGGCTTCATCCACCTTTCCTTAACTGGCAAAGTACTATAAGAGATGAAAAAAAAAAACAAAACAAAACAAAACCCTGAGGTGTAATGGGACTATCCAATATCCTAGAGTCATGAAATGAATATCTCTTTTTCGTGTAGCTCTGTCTATCCACCATAAACCTTTTAAAATGTTGTAACATTAGCTATGCTTCTAAAATACCTACGGAAATATAAGGAAGGCCCGTGTTCAGTGTGTTAGCTAGATGTTAATATGTAGCTCATTACCAGAAAGGTCTTTAAAGCTTATTTATTATACCTTTCATCATTATCAAGAGCAATCTGTTGTCATGAGTAATCAAAGAACCCCTGAGAACCTTATCTATTTTCAGGAATGATCATGCACATATAAATTACATTCTAGCTTGCAGACAACATTTTATAGTGCTATGAGGAGTCTTTCCACACACACACACACACACACACACACACACACACACACACACACACACACACACAAAGCTAACTGGGATATAATTACTCTTTAGACTTTAAGTAAAATTTTGCTTTAAAAATCACTTTATTATATGTTCCATATTGACTTTGCTCATTAACTACTTAAGGAAAATACTTTGGGAACCACTAAGAAATAAGATTTTAAATCAGTTATCAAATGCTCTCAAGTAGGGAATTCCCTGGTGCTCCAGTGTTTAAGAAACCGCATTCCAATGAAGAGGACTCAGATTCAATCCCTGGTCAGGGAACTAAGATCCCATATGCGGCAGAGCAACTACTGAGCCCATACACTGCACAATGACAACAAAAGATCCTGCCTGCCACAACCAAGACCCAAGGCAGCCCAGTAAATAAATAAATATATATTTTTTAATGCTCTTTAAAGTAGGTAGGACAGTGGCCTTTTTTCTTACTCTTCCATGATTGCTCGAATATGCAGCAGTCCCAGTTACCCCACAACAGCTCACTGCTGTGTGCTGACCTGTGCTGTGTCAGCGAAGTCAGAGTAGAAAATAACACAAGCAAAGCCTTTCAAGATTCTTTCTGCACAGAAACATAAACTCTAAATGTGTAAACAAGACCAGGCAATGGAAGGAAAGTCTTCAATATGATGCGCTGAAATCCTTATGATGATTCATATTAACACCGGTTGGATTCTTTTCCTCCCTATCGCTATGACTGGACCACTCACTGCAGGGATCCCTCTAGCCTTCTCCACTGCTTTATGCCAAAGAATTCATCCCTCAGGCCTAAGGTGTCCTGCTCTCCTGGACATCTAGAATAACTTTCTCTCTTGTTTACTCTGAAGAACTGGGCCAAGAAAAGCTCTTTGCCCCTTTAACCACTGTATGTCATGAAGAAAACCGCGAACACGAGCTGTTACTCTCTAGGCACATGGATACCTACAAAATTCAAGAAAAATGATTATCTGGCTTTTTTTTAAATGGTAGATGTTCATATTATAACAAAAATCAATCTGATGGTCAAAAATTCCTCATTTCTAGGCTAAGACACTCTATATCCTTTAAACAAACTGAAACTCTGTGACATTACCTGGCCCCACAGTAGCCCAGGGTGATAAGACAGTGCAGTTGATGTCAATTCCTTGCACTTTCCTGTGAGTATAATCACTGCTTGTTGTCATGGGCTCTGTAGTACCTCTCTGTGGCAGGGGTCTACTCCTGAGCCCCACTGCCATCACGGTTTGGTTAGGTGCCATTGCTGGCCAAAGAAACAGAAGCAGAAGTGACATCCTGCCAGCTCCTGGAAGAAGCTGTGAGGGCCACCTGTGGCCGTGCCAGGAGAACTGCGAAGTCCTCACAGCAGGAGGCAGGCACCTGCGGGACACGTGCGGCCACCCTGCAAATTAAGAGAAGCTTCGGGGCGTGTGTCCGGGGAGAAGGTTAGAGTGTGCCTCAGCACAGCAAAAAGAGGGGACACTGGCCGCAGAGTTTAAACATAATAAAATGGACTTGGTCAAATTGCTCTTTATCCTTGTCATATGCAGGCAGTTCTAGACGATTTCAGTGGCCAAATGCCTGCTCTGGCCTGGGGTGACTGTTCTCACTGCCCCACCCCACCCGTCTTGAATACTGCTGTGTGAACTGCTCAAACTTTAGGATTGGTTGTGACTTCAGGAAGCTGGCAAAAGGAATTAAACCCTAACATTCTAGCTGAGGTTTTAGTTTATGTCACATGTATAATATCTGCTCGTCCTGTTCATCCTTGACCTGCTTCTTCCTCTTCTATTCCTCCGTGCTACCCATGGACGTGAATTTTAGCCACATAAGCTGCACAGAAGGAATCTCCATACACATATATACACTTCCTATGTTTCCTGTGAAAACAGAAGCCTAGAAAGATGACTGAAACTACAGTCCACACAACACTACACTGGTCATTTAAACTTCGTAGTCCTGGATTAGTATAAGTGCAAAGTAAGGGACATCCCTGACCCTAGATCCTCCCACAGCCTCCTTCCTTTTCTACTATTTTAAACAAGGTTTAACTGTGAAAAATACTGACAGTACTCAACTTCTAATACTCTGTAAGTTTCATCACAGCTTCAGAGAGAAAGTTCTTAAGAAGGTTGTTCCACTTCCATGAACAGGCATGGTTAGCCTTTCATATCAAGATAAGCATGCATAGCTTATCAAGATAAGCAGAGTACAGTGAGATGTCAGAGGAGAAATGATTATACCAGTTGGTGCTGTATCTAATCCCAATTTTTGCTTCCATCTTATCTCTTAGCACAATGAATATAGTTCAGCCATCATGAACCGACTATTATTCTCCAAATACAGCACAGAGCTTCACATCCCACATCTCTTTCTGCTTCCTCTTTTCCCAAGCCTAGAGTGCATTCCTCATTTCGTCTCAGTCTAATATACATTGCTGCTGCCAAGTCGCTTCAGTCATGTCCGACTCTGTGCGAGCCCAGAGACAACAGCCCACCAGGCTCCCCTGTCCCTGGGATTCTCCAGGCAAGAACACTGGAGGGGGTTGCCGTTTCCATTACATCCTTTAATTCTAGTGCCATCTCCTCTGCACACACCTCTCCCCTCTTTCAGTCTCTAGTTCACCCTAGTATCATAATTTGCTTTCCTAAGGGACAGAAGTATTTAAAAGCTCAGTGAACAGAATTCAGGCTTTAGCCAGGAGGTGTTATTTCTCACTGGTCCCAGACTCTAAAATGTAGATGAAACCAGTACTTATTTCACAGGGTTGCACCGAGGCCTGAATGAGGAGTGCACACAAGATGCTGACCATATAGTTCCCTGGGGTCGCAAAGAGGCAACATGACTGAGCCACCTTCAATTTCACTTTCATCATACATTAAATATATGCTATAAGGCCTTTTCTGCAACCCACTCTATTTGCCACAATTATTTTCATCAATTCTAGACGGACAGGTAGAGGTATGGACTTATCAATGCTGATTCTAAACAAAAACTCATAGACTTTACTCATAACAGAATGCCTGTAGGCATATATCAGCAATACCATATCTTGTATGGACAATGATCTGGGTTCTAATGTAACAAAAAGCTACAAGACACAAATTCAAATGGAAAGAGTTTACTAGTTTCAGTACACTGCATGATATCATGGACATGACTGAGACAATAGAAAAAAATTCATAAAAAATACAAAAATATGACAATTATGATTTAAACTACAAACAGTAATATTTTAGCTCTTAAATCCATTTTCCTTTCTGAGGCAAATAAGGCATGAAATTTAAACAAATGCACAAAACTCTAAAATTTACTTAGGATAAATGGATGGGATGACTAAACCGTATTAATACATAGGAAAACCGTATTACAAAATGCCCAACTGTGAATCTAATTATATTCCAAGTTCTAAGACTTTTATCAGTAATGAAAGATACATAGAAGTTAATTTTCTTTATGATAAAATCTATAAAGCTTCATTTTGCTTCTTTTCCTTAAAACTGTGTTAATACACGTACAGGAATATATTCATGATAAAGTAGAATGGTTCAACTTTTGAACGCCCTAAAAAAAGTTCTAACATGTAACTGCAGTAGTCCTGCTAATGTTACACCAAAGAGTAAGAACACAAAAAGAGCATGCTCTGTATAAAGAATTCTATCTTGATTCCCAGTAACAGATACCTCTGTAAAAAGAGTCAGCTCATGCAGGAACAATTCAATGTTTTGTTTCTCTTTTGCATTAAATTCAGTTTCTCCATATACTTTGCATTTAAACAGAGATGTGTTTTCATGTGTACTTATCTAAAAGGAAACCTGTTTTATCATAGGAAAGGTCAAAGGCAAGACTCTACACAGTATACAAGGAGTCCTTTTAAAACCATAAAAGAGAGCAAAAAGGAATGTAAAACTCATCTTCCTGGCTTCAAAAGAAAGTTGGAAATGGATTATCAAGGAAATTAGTCACTGATCTTCTGAAGATGAAGCTAGATGTCACAGGTAGGTTCCAACTATTTTTATGTTGAATCAGCAGCTTCCATCCCAGAGATTTAAATGCACAATGAAAACAAAACCACTAAATTTATTTGTCTATCCTTTTATAGATATAATTCTAATACTATTAAAGTATCATATTGTCAAATTTAGAGCACCATCTTGAATCCGCATTGAAAATTAGCTCCATAATTAGTTCCAATTCAAGAAGAAAATATGAAAGTGAGCCAAATAATTTTAATCTGAGACCACCAAATGTAAAAAAGGAAGTTAATGAGTCAAAGGGAAAACCGATAATTAAAGAGAAGAAAAAACAAGAAAATTCCAGAAAAACATCTATTTCTGCTGTACTGACTCTGCCAAAGGCTTTGACTGTGTGGATCACAATAAACTGTGGAAAATTCTGAAAGAGATGGGAATACCAGACCACCTGACCTGCCTCTTCAGAAACCCGTATGCAGGTCAGGAAGCAACAGTTAGAACTGGACATGGAACAACAGACTGGTTCCAAATAGGAAAAGGAGTTCGTCAAGGCTGTATATTGTCACCTTGCTTATTTAACTTATATGCAGAGTACATCATGAGAAACGTTGGACTGGAAGAAGCACAAGCTGGAATCAAGATTGCCGGGAGAAATATCAATAACCTCAGATATGCAGATGATACCACCCTTATGGCAGAAAGCAAAGAAGAACTAAAGAGCCTCTTGATGAAAGTGAAAGAGGAGAGTGAAAAACTTGGCTTAAAGCTCAACATTCAGAAAACTAAAATCATGGAATCTGGTCCCATTACTTCATGGCAAATAGATGGGGAAACAGTGGAAACAGTGGTTGACTTTATTTTGGGGGGCTCCAAAATCACTGCAGATGGTGACTGCAACCATGAAATTAAAAGATGCTTACTCCTTGGAAGGAAAGTTATGACCAACCTAGACAGCATATTAAAAAGCAGAGACATTACTTTGCCAACAAAGGTCTGTCTAGTCAAGGCTATGGTTTTTCCAGCAGTAATGTATGGATGTGAGTCCTAAAAATATACTGTTCATCTCAAAAAGAAAGTTATTTCACTGAATAGAAACAATTTTCTCATCCATCCTCAAACCATGAAGACAGATTTTTAAATGATTATTTATGAATACTCAAAGAAGTTTTTTTATTCACTCATCTGGAGAAAGAATCTGTGTATGTATGTGTGTGTATTTAAGTTGATCAGGCCAAAGAAAAAAGTAAGTTCTTCTATTTTTGTCTCCATATAGGATACTGCAAGCATTAACAGTTATTTCTTGATTTCTTGATTTCAAGCTTAGGGATCTATTGAATTCTTATGATAAAAGACAACTTAGCATATGCAGCTCCATTTTCCCCCTTTATCAAGTACCAACATGGTTATATCACAATGTGAAATAAATCTTCAGTGTATTCTGCTAATTTATATCTTCATCTGTTTAACAAAAATCTATAGAGCATTGTTCTAGGTGCTAGAAACAGGAAGAGACAAAGTGGACACGAATTCTGCCATCATTGAGCTTACTAGTGAGATAATACCTAAAACAAGTAAGTAAAATATATGTTATATGCCTAGTGACCAGAAAATATTAAAAATCTTACAGTTTAATAAAAAGACAAACAGCTGAATTCAAAATCAGGCAAGGGACATGAACAGACAGTTCCTCAAAGAAGATATACAAATGGCCAAAGAGCATATAAAAAGATGATCAACATCATCAGTCATTAGGAAAATGTAAATCAAGCCACAACAACTACTTAATGCCCACTAGGATGGCAATACTAATAATGGGACAGTAACAAGTGTTGGCTCCAAGCCAGGCTTCAGCAATATGTGAACCATGAACTTCCTGATGTTCAAGCTGGTTTTAGAAAAGGCAGAGGAACCAGAGATCAAATTGCCAACATCCGCTGGATCATCAAAAAAGCAAGAGAGTTCCAGAAAAGCATCTATTTCTGCTTTATTGACTATGCCAAAGCCTTTGACTGTGTGGATCACAATAAACTGTGGAAAATTTGGAAAGAGATGGGAATACCAGACCACCTGACCTGCCTCTTGAGAAATTTGTATGCAGGTCAGGAAGCAACAGTTAGAACTGGACATGGAACAACAGACTGGTTCCAAATAGGAAAAGGAGTTCGTCAAGGCTGTATATTGTCACCCTGCTTATTTAACTTATATGCAGAGTATATCATGAGAAACACTGGACTGGAAGAAGCACAAGCTGGAATCAAGATTGCCAGGAGAAATATCAATAACCTCAGATATGCAGATGACACCACCCTTATGGCAGAAAGTGAAGAGGAACTCAAAAGCCTCTTGATGAAAGTGAAAGAGGAGAGTGAAAAAGTTGGCTTAAAGCTCAACATTCAGAAAACAAAGATTATGGCATCTAGTCCCATCACTTCATGGCAAATAGATGGGGAAACAGTGGAAACAGTGTCAGACTTTATTTTTGGGGGCTCCAAAATCACTGCAGATGGTGACTGCAGCCATGAAATTAAAAGACGCTTACTCCTTGGAAGGAAAGTTATGACCAACCTAGATAGCATATTCAAAAGCAGAGACATTACTTTACCAACAACGGTCCGTCTAGTCAAGGCTATGGTTTTTCCAGTGGTCATGTATGGATGTGAGAGTTGGACTGTGAAGAAGACTGAGCGCTGAAGAATTGATGCTTTTGAACTGTGGTGTCGGAGAAGATCCTTGAGAGTCCCTTGGACTGCAAGGAGATCCAACCAGTCCATTCTGAAGATCAGCCCTGGGATTTCTTTGGAAGGAATGATGCTAAAGCTGAAACTCCAGTACTTTGGCCACCTCATGCGAAGAGTTGACTCGTTGGAAAAGACTCTGATGCTGGGAGGGATTGGGGGCAGGAGGAGAAGAGGACAACAGAGGATGAGATGGCTGGATGGCATCACTGATTCTATGGACCTGAGTCTGGGTGAACTCCGGGAGTTGGTGATGGATAGGGAGGCCTGGCGTGCTGCAGTTCATGGGGTCGCAAAGAGTCGGACACGACTGAGTGACTGAACTGAACAAGTGTTGGTAAAGATGTGGAGAACTGGGAACCCTTGTTTACTACTGGTAGGAATGTAAAATGGTATAGTCACTGGGAAGCAGCTTGGCATTTCCCCAAAAATTAAAACATAAAACTGCCATATAACCCAGCAATTCCAGTTCTAGATTGATACCAAACTCCCAAAAGAATTGAGAACAGGGACTCAAACAGGTCCTTGTGTAGCAATGTTCACTACAGTACTATTCACCGTAACCCCAGGCAGAAACAAACCACACATCCACTGATGAGTGGACACACTGTGTGACATGCACACAGTGGAGGATCATTCTTTCAGAAGAGGGCTGAAGCTCTGAGACAGGCTAACATAAGGATAAGCCTCAAGACACAAAAGGTGATATGCTGTATGATTCATTTATATGAAATATCCAGTACAGGGAAATTCATCGAGACCGAAATCAAACTGGTGGCTGCCAGGATTCCAGGCAGGAAGAATAGGGAGTAACTGCTAAATAGATCTGGGGTTTTACTTCAGGGTGATGAATATGTTTTAGTACTAGATAACAGGTGATGGCTACACAATATTGTGAAATGTGCCAAATATGGTTAATTTTGTTACATGAATTTTACCTCAGTTAAAAAATATCTATTTTGAAAATAAGTGGGAGAGAGACTGTTAATGAAAAGGGAGGAGGACTGAGATTTTTATAAAGGGTCCCAGGGAAGGCCTCACTAAGAAACTGACACTTGAATTCTGATCTGAAGTAGAGT
This sequence comes from Bos indicus, assembly GCF_029378745.1. Classification (NCBI taxonomy): domain Eukaryota; kingdom Metazoa; phylum Chordata; class Mammalia; order Artiodactyla; family Bovidae; genus Bos; species Bos indicus. The sequence goes on from NC_091772.1 coordinate 30,392,768, forward strand.
TCCATACCAAGGTCACAGGTGTGAGGCCTTGTACTAAGGCCATAGAGTCCCCCACCAAGGTCATCTCCCAGAACTGACTGAGCCCCATAGCAACCATTGCCATGAGTCCTCACATCCTTACCAGCCAGTTCCCTGGTAAAAATGCCCACTCAAGTACTCACCCTATAGCACCCTAACCAATCACCTAATGCCACCCTTTCAGCAAGAATTTTGTCTTGAGGCTACAGAAACTGACTACTAACCCACGAAAGGGGTCGGCTCTCTCTTGACAGGCCCCGATTCTAAGTCAGCTCTCCCTGGTCTGCCAGGTGGTCAGCCCACTGTGCTCACAGTGCCCTCATTATCTCAGCTCTTTGTTCTTAATAATAAAGTCACTCCCTTCTGAAATGCTCCATGTCTGGAGATTGTTTTCCAACCTGCGCTCGGATTGCCATGCACGACATGAAGGTAGGGAGGAATCCTTGATACAGACGTCCACTCCAAGATCCTAAAGGCAAGAGCCGGGGTGGAGGGCTTGTTTCCCGTTGGAGGTACAGGAAAAGCCACTGTGGCCAAGCAAGACAGGAGGGGAGAGGAGCAAGAAACACGCTTATAGGGCGCTGGGGAGTCTGATGAGCCGAGGGAGGGCCGAGGGGGTCACTCTAAGGACACTGGCTTTTACTCTTAGTGAAAAGGGAGCCAATGACATGAAGTGACTCCATTTAATGGGCTCATTCTATTGCTGAATTGAGAAGCTATTAAGCTCCATGAAGGGCAACAGCATGCTCGTCAGTTAGGAACCTACTGCCACGACCTAGGGCAGAGCATTCTCCAATCTGTCTTTCAGTTCTTTCAGGAAGTTTTCGGTTTCTCTTCTGTCCTTCAAATGTCCTTTCCTCACGGCTTCAATAGTTTCATGGAGTTCATCGTAAATTCTCTTATGGTTCTTGGTTTTTTGCAATTTTCTTTTGATGCCTTCATTGTCCTACATTATCTCTAATCTTTTGAGCTCCTTTTCCCTATTTGTTCTGATTTCTGTTTTTCACATTAACATTTCTCAAATGTCTCATGATCCTTGGTGGTCTTTTAATATGTGAGAGACTAAAAAGCACTGTCTGTGTGGGCAGGCCTTGTAAACCTCACTGTGGGGTTATTTTGGCTGGGCCGTTTCACTGCAATATCTTGACCTTGTCAATGTAGCCAAAGAAAAATAAATGGCCTTAACCATGAGTAGCTGCATTTGACAAGCGCAAAGCTGTGGAGTTTTCTGAGGGTCTACGGTCTATTAAAAACACACATCTCATTAGACTTCTCACTCCTCACCTATCTCAATCTATCACCAAGTTCTGTCAACTCAGGAATAAATCTCTCAAATTTGTATACAGTTGATCCTTGAACAATGCAGGGGTTGGGGACACGGACCCTCAGCACAGTCAAAAACTCACAGGAAACTTAAAATTGGCCCTGTGTATTCACAGTTCCTCCGTATCTGTGGTTCTGTATCCACAGATTCAACCAACTGGAGATCCACCCAACCAGAAATTGTGTAGTATTTACTAATGAAAAAAACATCTATGTAAAATCAGTTCAAATCCACATTGTTCAAAGGTCAGCTGTACGTCTATCCATGTCTACCGTTGATACCTTGGATCAAACTACCTTTTGCTCATCAGGAAGTCTACAGGAGTCTTGTTTATCTAGTCCCTAGGATACCCTTCAGTGTCTGCTTTCTACAGTTAGCCAGAGTGAGTTTTTTCAAAATGTACTTTTAGTCCTGTTCCCTTCCTTCCTATCTCTCCCTCAAACTACTCCCAGCACCGATTTTTAAACTCCAGTGGCTGCCCTTACTCTTAGAAGAGCGTGCACAGGCTGTCTACCTTTGCAGCTTCCTCCTGCCCCCACCTCCAAGCCTCAGGGCTCCCCTTCTCTTTCAGCTGTTCGCACCACAGTCCTTTCTTCTGCAGTGATTTGCTTGCTCCAACTATTTTCCCTGTGGGAACTGCTTTTTTCCCTTTCCCTGTAGCTTAATTTTACTGATGCCTCAGGGCTCATTTTCAACATCAATTCCTCAAGGAGACATCCCTAATCTTCCTCTAATCTACCTTTAGAGACCTGTGCTTTGTCAGCACCCATCACAGCTTTAATTTTTTAAGTGTGACTCTTTGATTAATGCCTCCTCCATGAGAATGCACACATCCATAACAGGCGCCTAATCTATTTTTTCCTCACCACTGTATTCACAGCACCTGGCATAATGCCAGGCACATAGTAAATAAACCCTGTAAATATGTAAGAAATGGGTACATACGTAAATGAAGAGAACTGCGACTATAATCACTCCCAGTGTATAAGTCACATGAGAAAGTCTATTGCTTTTCAAAGGCATTTTATTGGGTTGGCCAAAAAATTCATTTGGGTTTCCTGTAACAGCTTATGGAAAAGCCTAACAAACTTTCTGGCCAACCCAACACAATGCCAAATTACAGACTGCCTTTAAAATCATGACCTTAAAACATGCTTTTAAAATAGTATTTCATCATAATCAGTACAAAGAAGTCAGCGTACACAAAATACTTTTCCTGACAAACACACAGGTTTTGTAGAAAAAGGTATCAATATTCTCTTTAAGTTTTGGGGGAGGGAGACAGAGGGGAAATTGTGTTATTTCAGGTTAGGAACATACGAGTGAATAAACCTACCAAAAACAAATCAAAAACAATAACAAAAATAAATTCACTGCCAAAATCACTTACTCAAATATATAAATATCCAAGAAAGTATGATCAAATAACAGATCTTATTGTAATGTAAAAACCAACAAAGTTTACAATATTACCTAAATGGCAAACACTACATGAATAAAATTTTGAAAAATTTAAATTTGGACCCAGTAAATATTATCAAGTGTTATTAATACTGGGCTTCCCTGGTGGCTCAGATGGTAAAGAATCTACCTATAATACAGGAGACCTAGGTTTGTTCCATCCCTGGGTTGGGAAGATTCCCTGGAAGAGGGCATGGTAACCCACTCCAGTATTCTTGCCTGGAGAATCCCCATGGACAGAGGAGCTGGCGGGCTGCAGTCCATGGGGTTGCAAAGAGTCGGACACAACAGAGACTGAGCACATTATTAATATCATTTACCATTTACATGTTCTTCCAGCTTTGTAACAGTTTATTTCAAAGGGAAAAATTCTTTACATGTAACTTTTTAAAGATACCATGTGCAAGCAATCCAAATTCAATTGCTCTAAAATTCACTGAAAAAGAAGTACCATGCTTTTAAGAGGCTTCAGAGTGAGTCATGAAAAAACATTTTTAGAAGATATAAATGTCACTGGAACCTAAATGTGGGAAATTTGTGCAAAGGCTTTATTTATGAAACTAATGAATTCCCTATACTTTGATGGACAGGGAAGCCTGGAGTGCTGCAGTCCATGAGGTCGCAGAGAGTCGGACACGACTGAGCAACTAAACTACACAAAGGTAAGTGTAAAAACAATTAGCACAAAATTTAATTAAGAGTTCTAAAAGAGAGATAAGGTATTTGAAATATACAAATTGAATAATTTCTAACAGCAGAAGAACCTAAAATCTTAACATAAACTTCTATAATCACTTTAAATTTACGTGCACTTTCCTATTAGGATTATTAGTAGCTTTGAGGATGTATATAAATGAAGACAGATTTAAAAACCTTGACTGGACTTCCCTGGTGGTGCAGTGGTTAAGAATCCACCTGCCAACGCAGGGGACATGGGTTGAATCCCTGATCCAGGAAGACCCCACATGCTGTGGGGCAACTCAGCCTGTGCTCTAGAGCCTGGGCTCCACAACGAGAGAAGCCACTGCAATCAAAGCCGGCGTACCCCAACGAAGGGTGACCCCAACTCATCCCAACCAGAAAAAGCAACATGTAGAAACGAAGACCCAACACAGCCAAAAACAAACAAAGGTTGAAAAATCTTGACTGATTTCCACAGTGTACACTGAGTGTGTTTTGAGGCCTACATACAACGGGTGTTGCAGGGGTCTTTGTTTTTTCTCTATATATGTACCTCATGAGTCCAATTCAACTCTTCACTGCATGTGGCTGAGGTCTGTGGATAAGAAAATCAATGAGAGTCCCTGCCCCACACAAGGCTCACTACTGACCAGGAGCCATGAGACAAAAGGCTTGAGGGGAACAACTGTGCATCTTGGGAATGACAAAGGGAACTTCATTGGCAACAACAAAGCAAACCAGGACAGGTAGGGGGCAGTGTGTATTTCACAGAATGGTGCGTACTCCCACGACACTCTCGACATACCTGATATCAATGCTTGAAAACAGAATGTCTGCACTGTTACATAGCTCAACCGACACTGTTGCTTGTATTAATCTCCCATGAAATCTTTTCTGCTATTTTGACAACAAAATCATTTCTTAAATATCACTCATAAAATTTAAGATTTAAAATAGTTTTATCTTCAAGGTTCTACTGTAGGACCTTGGTCCTACAGGAAACTCTGTAGGTCCATAGGAAACTCTACTCAATGCTATGCGGCAGCCTGGATGGGAGGGGAGTTTTGGGGAGAGTGGATACATGTATATGTATGGCTGAGTCCCTTTGCTGTGCCCCTGAAACTATCACAACATTGTTAATCAACTATATACTCCAATACAAAATAAAAAGTTAAAATTAAAAAACACATTTTATCTGTCTTTTGTATTTCATAGAATTTAATAGTTTTCCTAACGCTAAAGAATAGGGCTGTGATAAAAATAATAACTGACTTGAAAACACATTTCTGTATGTGAACTGGAACTGTTTTCCTTTTCTGGAAATTTATAACACTTGACACTAAAATTAGTCAAATGATGAAATCTTCAGTCAGGGAATTAGGTGTTTAGTTTCTGCAGGTTACACTTGCTTTTAACGTCTTCCTCTCTACTTCAGGAGGGAAATGAACAGCAAAAGCTGTCAGATGAAATACAACAAATCAGTAAGATCTGTACTTTTCAATTGTATTTATAGCTTTCCCTGTAAGGAAAGGTTAAGCCTGTATCTGCCACTAAAACCACTTGCTGGATGTTTGCCAGCACAATAAAAATACAGTAATAAATAATGAAACAGATCCACTAAACCTAGCACTGTCAGTTTAGTCTTTAGTACAATTTATATAATTCATACTTCTTACAACAGACACAAATAAAGAACACTAACAAGTACAAGCTGAAAGAGCACGCAGAGTGATCAGCAAAGTGCAACAGGATTAAGAAACATCAAAAATAGAATTCTTTATTTTCTCCCTTTAGTCCAACATCTAGCACGTCTACGCAGGCATACCAGAATAATGAAAAAGGCAATGATGATGACGATGATGACAGCTAAGATTTACTGGGCATTTAACATGTACTAGGTTCTGCTAAATGTTTTATATTTAAGCCTGACAACAATCCTAAGAACAAGATCCTATTTCTAAATCCTATTTTAAAGACATGGGCGAAGAGGCTGAGCCATGTTGGAAGTGGCAAGGCTGGGATGGTAACAAAGGCTTCTGAATTCAAAGCTCTAAACCAGTCAATTGTGGGAAGAGAAAGATTATAAAGCCTTGGATTTAGCAACACTTTTCTGGGGGCAAAAATTTTAAACACATTCAAATGGATTTAACCTAGTTCGATATTGTTATACTATATATACTAAAACGGTGGAAATATTCCATCCTAAAAGAGCAACTGAATTCTAAATCATTGAACTATTAATAAATTTCAAAATATTTTCCTAGATGTTGTAACTAAAACTATTTTATATCACATAAATTAGATTTTTATCCTCTAGAAAATAGTAACTCAAAACATTTAATTTCAATTATTTTCACCATAACACAGTGATTTCTGAAAAAAATCAGAAGTCAAACTTGTAAAGTTGGTAACGATAAAGAAATTATAACTAAATCATGACAGACTTGACTGAAATGATCCCAAAACTAGAGCAGGACAATCGTATAAGCAGTATGATCCTTTAGTATTGCTTTTTTAGATTTTGAAACAATCCACTGAACTCTGTATAAAGATTCAAACTAAATATGGATGTAATATTACCTGTTTGCCTGATGTCAAACTTAAAAACAACAACAAAGAGATCCTGCAAAGCATACCTTGGCAAAAAACACGGTCAGGTGAGTTTCACTGCCAACAATCCAAATAGGGAATTTTGGAGATTTCAAGTAAGAGCCAACCTAGAACAAAGGTAGTAAAATAAGTAAATGAAAATTTTATATTGCCTGTTAAATATTTACCAACAAATGCTTGAAGCATCACTAAAGTGCCTAATTCATATTTAAATGGAATAATGGGATTGTGCCAGAATGCCTTACCCATAAAGGTCAAACGTTAAATGTAAAAATGAGTGTTATAAAGACTGTCAGGGCAAAGCTTATACTGCATCATTCCACTAGAATAATAATAATAATAATACAGATTTAACACAGCAAAAAAGAAATTAGTGTAACCCTAAGAATCATTCTCATGTCTCACTGAAAATCTTAGATAAAATTTAGGCCACTTCTAGGAATTTCAGCTTGGTACTTCAAACTCTAAAACTATAAATCTGATGATAATTACTTTATCAGGAAAATAATCATAAATTAACAAGTGAGTAGATACATGAATAAATAAGAGAAAAAGCCTTAAGAACATCCTGTCTTCAAAGAACTTAGAGCAATATAATAAATAGACTCTCTAAAGCAAAATACATACTTCCATCTAGGAATAGTAAAGAATCCTTCACTTGATTCTTTATGGCAGGAAGTAAGTTCAAAGTTACACAATATTAATTCTCTCTAAAATACATTAAAAAGTTATACGTTATAGCCTGCCTCCAAGGTTACACACTTAACCTATAAAAACAATAGCACCGAAAATTTAAGGGTATCATTTTTGTGTGACAGAGAAAAAGCAAGCTTAAAATTCAACAGGTGAAAAACTGACTTGTGAAATCTGACCATGTTCACATCAGTCACTCACACTGTTAGATGGACAAGGACTCTGAAAAACAAGTAACCTTACCAATTACATTTGCTGAGTTTTCTTTTCTCACACAGGCCTTCACCCGCCCCCCAACCCCCACTGGAGCTGGGAAATCCCAAGTGGCTACTTGCAGCAGTCAGTCAGGGTCAACTATTCATCACTGAGCGGCCAAAAGCCTCGCCATGGTGTCCTGTTTTCAACCACCTTATTGTGACCATTAGGAGGGCAGTGGGAGAGTAAAACTATTTTTTGACCTGTGATGGGAGACATGAGCTGGATGTGCTAATCACAATGAACAACCAGTAGAGGAGGAAGGGTGATCTGAGGACAATACAGAAGATAACAGTAAAAGGAAAAGGAGAAGACAAAGCTTATCAGAGATTCAGAATTGAGGGATTTCAGAGGTTTTCGGCCAAGTCCGTCCATTCTACATAAGGAAACCAGAAGATACACAGGATCAGTGCCTGGTCTGAATTCAAACAGCTAACTAGCAGAGAGTCGGAATTAAAACTCATGTTTTCTGACACATAATGTGGCAGCTCTCCATTACATCATGCTACCTCTTGTGATGCAAAGTTTAGACATTGTTTAATTCCTCTTCTAGAAAAAGTGGGCATGTATCAGTGTGTAAGCGTGTGTGTGTGTTAAGGTAGAAGTAAAAAAAAATGAGGATAAAATTATATACAGTGGCATCAAAGGGTAAATGAATGCTGAACTCATGCAGTGTTTTGTAATAATAAAAATAAATAAATTGAAAGGGCATAAATAGTGCACCCCCCCTTTGGAAAACAGTTTGCCAGTTCCTCCAAAAATTATGCAGATACCATGTGATCAAGTAATTTCATTCCTGGGTACACACCCAAGAGAAACAGCACCATGTCCACAAAACACTGATGTTCACAGTAGTATTATACATTATTATGTTAGTATTATATATTAATGTTCATAGCAGTATTATTCATAAGAGTCAAAAATCAGAAACAATCTAAATGTCCATCAACTACTAAAGAGAAAAACAAAATTGATATAAATTGATAAATCATACAAAAGAATATTATTTGGTCATAAAAAAGAAATTAAGTACTAATACACAGGAATGAACAATGGAAACATTATGCTAAGTGAAAGAAGCCTCCAGACATGAAAGGCCACATACTGTTCGATTCCATTTAGATGAACTATCCAGAAGAGGCAAAGCTTCAGCATCAAAAAGGCGCCAGTGGCTGGCAAGGAATGAGGAAATGACAGCTAAAGCGTGTAGAGGATCTTGGAGTGAGGAAATGTACTGAAATTAGATAGTGGTCATGATGGCAGAGGCTTGTGAATACACAAAAAAACCCACTGAATTATATACTTTAAAATGGTGAATTTTATGGCATCGGAGTTCTATATCTATTTTTTTTTTAAAGTGCACACCCCAAAGCACTCAGAGTCAACCTTTCATCTCAGTACACTCTCATAGACACATGCACACAGGAGCTGGAGACAGGGAGAGAGAAAGAGAGCCAGAGAGCCCATGAGAGAGACTGTTTCCTTTGTCTTAATGAATGCATATGATAAAAGTAATATGAAATTGATCATTTTAACTCTAAAGGGCAATTTGCTACACTATCAAAGAAAAGGAAAACATTCAGACACAAAATCCATTAACAACACAATTATTTCCTTACTGCTGTTTCTCTAAATGTTTGATAAAAAGTATATAATTCCAAGTATACATATTTTTTCAGAAGGACAGCTATAATTATATACAGATGAGCACCACAGTGTAAGAGTTTTATTTTTCTTCTTTTGTAAATGCTTATCTTCACTTAGTTTCGAGGTCCTCACTAGGGGCTCGTCAGCTTCCTTTAAAAAAGGCAGCTGATGAAGTCCAAACCTCCCTGATATGTCTCCCACACTCCAGGCCACCATGCATGGCCCTAATCGCCTTGGAGCCCGGTACCAGACAAGGGATGACTCCCAAGCCCCAGAGCCCACTGAATCTATTCAAACCAGCCAGCCCACAGTGGGGCCAGGCATGGCTTGCACGGCCCTCCAGCCAACTCCACACCAGTTCCCATAAGGAAGCTGCTCTCAGGCCTGCAGTCTACTAGTGCCTTGTCTACAGGTCTCCTTCTCTCCCTGGCCCTGTCTTGGAGCTTTCTCTTGTTTACAGCTGTAAGTAACAGAAGTGTTCTGCCTTTCATCTATCTGAGCATCTGTGTGCTGTATCCTACCATAAGAAATATCTTTAAACCCTAGAAAACACCACCAATACTGCTAGAACACTAGACCGGTAATACTAGGGCAGTACTAAGGCAGTAATACTGGGGTAACAGGAGACTATACAGCAGCTAATGACTTCCCACTATGATCTTAGGCAGAAAACAAACATTCCTCTGTTCTACCTAACTGTTAAAGAAAAGCAAATGTGCATATTTAGAAGAGCTCACCATTGTGGTGAAACTGTCTGCTCATTCATTCAACAAATGTTTACTGAGCATCTAATATGTACCCAGAAAGACAATGTGACTGCTTTCATAGAGTTAATATTCCATTAAGGGCAATAGAAAAATTCAAGATTAAAAAAAAAAAAAAAAAGATAACTAAGCCAACAAAAAAGGTCATTACAAAGTGATTATTCCTACAAAAAAATGTGAAAAGAGTCAGTGGGAAATGGTCCAGGAAAAGGCCCTTAAGGTACCATCTGAGTTAGGGCTTGAAGGAGAGAGGAGTGATCCATTCAGCTGGAGTATTCCAGGCAGAAATGAAAGAAGTATAAAGATTCATCAGGTAAGGGCTTGTTGTTTAGTCGCTAAGTCATGACTGACTCTCTGCAATCCCGTGGACTGCAGCCCACCTAGGTCCCTCTGTCCATGGGATTTCCCGGCAAGAAAACCGGAATGGGTTGCCATTTCCTTCTCCAGGGGATCTTTCCAACCCAGGGAAGGTAAGGGCTTGGCACGTATGAAGAACTGACAAGAGACAGTGTGGCTGGAGGACAGAGAATCCAGACCATCAGGGCCTTAAGGCCACAGGGTGAAGATTTCAGAACATATCACCTTCACTCTCTATCCTCCTGCAAAACACACACCGTGCACTTTTTAGAAAACAGCTTCATTGAAGTATCTTTGACATACAAAAACAACATATTTAAGGTGGACAACTTGATGTTTTAATACATGTATATACTGTAAAAAGATCACCACAATCAAGCTAATTAACACCCATTATCTCTATCTAGTCGTCATTTTTTTATGTGCATACACAGTCACACTTTTGGGAATATGAATGGTTGTTTGTGGATGTGTTGGGGAGGAGACACAGCTTTATTCCCTGGTTGCTAGACTGCCTCAGGATAGCTTTAGCTTGTGTAACTGAAGTCACTAAAAATGTAAGAGTTACTACTGTTTGACAGGACAATTACTATTAATGAATAAAGGCAGGATGAAGTCATTTGATCATCATGTCCATATCATCCCTGTGCAAGTGTTGTCATGAAAGGCGAACGTTGTCTAGTAAAAAAGAAAGGAAATAGAGGAAGGAGAGGAAGGGAGGGGATGGAGGATGAGGAAGATGAGGAAGGCAGGCAGGCAGGCAGGAAAGGACTGTTACTGTTACTAAAAATAATCACCACCACTAGAACCACTGCTATGGAACCACCATTCTAAACTGGAAAAGAATAGGAGATCTACTTCTTTTTCCAAAATCAGAACATCTTATTAAATGCAAATCATTAATGATTTAAACTCCATTTAAAACTATTTGGAATATCCATAGTAATTTCAGATTATGCAGGAAAAGTGATGAGATATGTATCAAAAAGTGAGAACTTCATGGTAGCTTCTAATCCTAGCACATGTGTTAAGAGTTTAATGCTGTGAAATGCTTGGGTCTTTCTACTTTTAGTGTGAAATCATTTTTCAGATGAAATAGACAAAAGTTAGAATTTCAGGCATTTAGCTAATTGTTTTACTATGCCTGACAAAATATTACCAGTTGTTTCAGTGAAACATATTGTTAGTATGGAAGATCAAATAGGACATTCTCTCCCCTCAGTTTATCAAAAGCTTTATTTATATTCAATAATGGATATCTGTTTTCATAAATTATTTCAAAGTGGGTTCTGCCTCTGACCCTCAAAAGGAATGAGCCTAAAAAAATAGGAAACTCAGCATGATCGGCCAGCTTAACTCTATCCTTGATAAGCCTGTCAGTTCAGAAAGGGTGATGAAAAAGGAATTGAGAGTATACACTATCAGCAGTAAACTAAAATATGCTGTCATAGGAGAAAAATGCTCTCTGTAACAGTGGACAAGTGAATAAAAACCATTCAAAGGACCTTAAAAATCAACTTACTTTACAGTATCTTAAAGCTTCCATGAGTGTTAAGAATCCTACAGCAGCTTGTTCATGTATACCAAGAAGTTCTGCAACAAAAAAGTCAGCAATGCATTAGCATACAGATCTGAAAAGTACTTCAATATAAATACATATGTACACATACATATATATGTTCTACACCAAAACTTTTACCCAAAATTGTACCTTAAAAGTCTAGCATATATTTACTGTTAAGAGTTCACATCAAGTCACCGTGATAGTCCTATTCATTATAAAATACCAATAGATTAGGTAATAGAGCCTTTGTATGTACATTAAATGCATTTATAAAACTTTATATTCAATGTTAACTTTTGATAGACATTTGATACCTTCCCTTTCTCCTCTAAATAAACACAAGCAGCAGCTTAAGACTGCGGAAATAATGAAGAACAGAACACAGTACCTGCTTTACAAAGGCTAGTGTTAGTCGCTCAGTTGTGTCTGACTCTTTGCGACCCCATGGGCTGTATGTAGTCCACTAGGCTCCTCTGTCCATGGGATTCTCCAGGCAAGAATACTGGAGTGGGTAGCCATTCCCTTCTCCAGGGAATCTTCCAACCCAGGGATCGAACCCAGGTCTCCTACATTGCAGGCAGACTCTTTACCCACTGAGCTACGAGGGAAACCCTTACAAAGGCTAAGAGCTTATCAAAGGAGACAGATGAGAAAACTTGTGCTCTTTGTTTAGATGAACACACACATCTTACAGTGGTGTTAAGAGCATCTGTTCACTGTGTTAGTGTCAGTGAGTCAGTTCAGTCGCTCAGTCGTGTCCGACTCTTTGCGACCCCATGAATCGCAGCACACCAGGCCTCCCTGTCCATCACCAACTCCCGGAGTTCACTCAGACTCACGTCCATAGAGTCAGTGATGCCATCCAGCCATCTCATCCTCTGTCGTCCCCTTCTCCTCCTGCCCCCAATCCCTCCCAGCATCAGAGAGTTTTCCAATGAGTCAACTCTTAGCATGAGGTGGCCAAAATACTGGAGTTTCAGCTTTAGCATTGTTCCCTCCAAAGAAATCCCAGGGCTGATCTCCTTCAGAATGGACTGGTTGGATCTCCTTGCAGTCCAAGGGACTCTCAAGGGTCTTCTCCAAGACCACAGTTCAAAAGCATCAATTCTTCGGCACTCAGCTTTCTTCACAGTCCAACTCTCACATCCGTACATAACCACTGGAAAAGCCATAGCCTTTACTAGACGGACCTTTGCTGGCAAAGTAATGTCTCTGCTTTTCAATATGCTATCTAGGGTGCTCATAACTTTTCTTTCAAGGAGTAAGCGTCTTTTAATTTCATGGCTGCAATCACCATCTGCAGTGATTTTGGAGCCCCCCAAAATAAAGTCTGACACTGTTTCCACTGTTTCCCCATCTATTTGCCATGAAGTGATGGGACCAGATGCAGGTGCATGCAAGTGTTAACATCTGAGTTGAATCCTGAAGCATATGTAGGAATTTTCCAGGCCAAGAAGAGGATAAGAAGATAATTTAAAGAGAAGAAATGGCAAAGAAGTATGAAAAATCAATGTATTCAAGGGGTAAAAAATTTGTCAAAGCTTCCTTAAAGGTTTCTAGCCTGGGGAACCTGATAAATGGTGACTGACTGAGAGAGAGAATAAAGAATTAGGTTCTAAAGTGGTATGAAGAGAGAGCGTGAGTTTGGTTTTAGACTAGAATTCAGTGACCTTGAGGACTTCTAGAGAGAGATGGGTACATTACTAGAAGTAAGGTTCAGGAACATGGAAAAAGAGGTCAGAACTGGATACAAAGCTTTAGGGAATCATCAGCATGATCATGGAAATGGATAAGAGCAGAAAAAGCACAGAAAATGAAAAGACAGACTATTCCACATCAGAAATGTAACTATAATGGTAATAAATTCTTTTCATACACTACAGCTTTCAGCTAAAGTACATTAAGTATCAGGATAATAGTAACTTGGGTAACAGTAATTTGGGACCATACATATTTCTAAAAAGAATATTTTTTCTAGTAAAAAATTATGTCCACTATAAACACAACATATATTTAACTCTACACCCTTTTTACTATTTGGTTATGTATCGTCCATTTTCCTGTAGGATATCATGTTTTTATCAATTAATGTAATAATATCAACTTATTTGCTTTGTTGTAAATATTTGACTATGTATCCTTAAGCACAACATCTAAATGTGTATACCAAGAATCGGTTGTTTAAGCTTTAATTTTTGTAAATTCAAAATTAATAGAAGGCATGTATACACACAGTTTGTATTTTTCACTAGCTTCTTACAGGCTCAGAGGAGACACAGCTACAGTTTCCAAGTTTTGCTTAGAATTCTCAGGGATGTCTAAGTTGCTTTTAGACTTATTTCTCTGTCTTAATTTTTAACAACCCCAAAAACAGTGATTATTATTTTCTTATAAACCAAATATGCAAAAGCTTTTTTGGATTCTCAATAATGTTTAATAACGTAAAGGTCATGAGACCAAGAAATCTGAAAATCGTTGGCATAGCATTCAGACCAAAAAGAGAAAGTGAGGGTTAGCAACCCAGATAGGAAGAGATGGTACCCCATAGCCTTTCAAATTTTTTCTTCCTCTTCATTCTGAAAATTAAGGAGCACTAAATATTCTCAAGTTCAAATAATACATGTTAAGAAACTATTTCACGTTTTAATTTCTAAAATCAGTTACCACCACCTAGTGTTATGACTTGATTACTACGTCATCTATTTCCTTACAGATGTCTGGAATACTATATTTATAATATCATGCTACTAAATACACCAAATCAGCTTTCAAAACTCTTGAATAATGAATTATTCAGATGCAGTCAGTAATCACATGTTTAGCCATGTTGTTTGAATGGTAATATTGTAAATGGTAAAATGTATCATTCCTATGTACTTAAAATTTTTATCTTATTTTGATAGCTAAAGTGCATCATTAATAATATTATTGTACAAAGTTATAATTACAGTGAAGACATACTATTCTCACATATTAAAATTTACAGAATTTAGTTACACTAACTATACTTTTCTCACTAAGTCTCCAAGAAATCTGTTTAAGTTTGCAGAAAATTCTAATAATTCTGTCATTATATTTCAGAACTTTCTCTTGTTTTTAGCCTAGCAATTAAAACTAACCATGATTAAGTGTCTATCCACCTTTGTGTTCAGTCAGTCAGACTGTATCAAATTGTAGTTTCATATATTCACGAGTTTGCTTCTCCATACCCTTCTCTGCTCCCTGCTATCACTTCGCACTACTGTCAGGGTGTCTAAAGAAGTCCTTCTTAGGCCTTTCAAACTTGATACTGACTTGGAAAGCACATACTTGCACTATATTTATTTAACAAACACCCTGAGGGCCAGTATTGAAAAGAACAATGTTAAGCACAGTGTGGGAATACAAAGGCATCACCAGGACTACGAAGACAAAGAAGAAACTCTCTGCAAACTATGTATCTAATGAGGGGTTAACACCTAAAACATACAAGGAATTCCTAAAACTCACCGTTAAAAAAAACAAAAAAAGTAACTCCCCAAACCAAACAAATTGCTAAACAAAAAAATCTGGGCTAAAGACTTAGACATTTCTCTAAAGAAAACATACAAATGGCCAACAGTATATGAAAAGATGCTGAATATCAATACCCCCAATCATCAGAGAGGAGGAAATCAAAACCACAATGTTAGGATAACCATTCTCAAAATCAGAAAAGATAAGTAGTAAGTGCTGGGGAGGATGTGTAGAATCCTTGTTCACTGTTGGTGGGAATCTAACATGAAAAACAGGATGCAGGTTCCTCCCCAAAATTAAAAATAGAACCACTGTATGATCGGCAATGGCACCCCACTCCAGTACTCTTGCCTGGAAAATCCCATGGATGGAGGAGTCTGGTGGGCTGCAGCCCATGGGGTCACTAAGAGTTGGACATGACTGAGCGACTTCACTTTCACTTTTCACTTTCATGCACTGGAGAAGGAAATGGCAACCCACTCCAGTGTTCTTGCCTGGAGAATCCCAGGAATGGGGGAGCCTGGTGGGCTGCCGTCTATGGGGTCACACAGAGTTGGACACGACTGAAGCGACTGAGCAGAGCATGATCCATCAGTTCCACCTCTGTGTATTTAATTGAAAAGAGTGAAATGAGGATCTCAAAGAGATACCACATTCCCATGTTCATTGCCGCACTGTTCACAACAGCTGAGAAACAGACAACCTAAATGTCTAGCAACGAATGAATGAAGAAAAGCGTGCAACATCCATACAAAGGATTACCATTCAGACTTACAAAAGAAGGAAATCTTATCGTATGTGCACATACATGAACCTTGAGGACCTTAGGCTAACTGACGTTCGCCAGTCACAGAAGGAGAAACATCGCATGATTCTACTGAGATGAGGTATCTAAAACAAACTCAGAAGCGGAAAGTAGAATGGTGCTGATAGGGGGTAGAGGAGGAGGAAATGGGGAGAGGCTATTCTACAGAGAGAAGAGTTTCAGTTACATAAGACAAATAAGATTTGCTGTACAATCTCATACCTATAAATAATACCATACTCTAAAAATTCGTTGCAAGGGTAGATCTCATGTTAAATGTTCTTACTACAATTTAAAAAAAGTCAAATTCCCCACCTCCGCCAAAAAAAAAAAAACTCAACAGTAGGTGACAATGTAGAATGTGATAAGTATGATGAAGGCAAAATGCTCAGAGACCAGACAGATGACCAGCAGCTGTGGGTCTCAGGGGACTCCTGGGGACAGCACAAGCAGTGGCAGCTGAAGGATTGGCCGAGCAGAGATGGGAGGGATAGAAGTCTTCAGGCACAAGGAGCAGCATGCACAAAGAAATGAAAGTAAGTAGCATGATTCTGTGCAAGCATCGATAAGTTCGTGAAGGCTGAAAATATAAGCTGGGGTGAAACTATGTAAGGTCACTGAGTAAGTAAACAATCTACACACAATGGAGTATTACTCAGCCATAGAAATGAATGAAACTGTACCATTTGCAGAGACGTGGATGGAACCAAAGACTGTCATACAGAGTGAAGTCAGTCAGAAGAAGAAAAACATCAAATAGTAATGCATATATGTGGAACCCAGAAAAATGGTACACCTGTGTCTTATCTAAAAGCAGAACTAGAGACACAGAAGTAGAGAACAAACTTATGGTTACCACGGGGGGAAGGAGGGTGGGATGAATTGAGAGACTGGGATAGACATATATACACTACTATGCGTAAAATAGATAACTAATTTAATGAGAACCTACTGTATAGCAAAGGGAACTCTGCTTGATGCTCTGTGGTGATCTAAATGAGAAGGAAATCTAAAAAACAGGGGATACATGTATATGTACAGCTGATTATGATATAGCAGAAACTAACATCACTGTAAAGCAACTATACTCCAATAAAAATTTAAAAAAGAATCTATAGTTTAAAAATGGAGGGGGGAGGCTTTTTTAATAATGCTGGAATACCTAAAATTTTTAAAAATACCAAAAAAGGCTTGGTTCATCTCACTTACAGGTAAGGGTACATGCACTTTGAGCCATGAACTTTGTGAAATCTACTTTTGAAGTGAAGAGCTTTTTAAAAACCCACTAACTGGTTGTTATATTCCTGAGAAGTCAGGTTGCTACAGAGTTGGCATCTAGCCAGGGTTGCCAATTTCAGCCAATAAGAATACAATATGCCCAGTTGTATTTAAATTTCAGATACAAAATTAAAATTTTCAGTATAAGTATACTCCAAATACTAAACAAGACATACTCCCACTAAAAAGGATTGCTTATTTGAAATTCAGATTTAACTGGGAGCTCTGCATTTTATCTGGGGTGTGTGTGTGTGTGTCCCCAGTATCTAGGGGGGTGTGTGTGTGTGTGTCCCCAGTATCTAGGGGGGTGTGTGTGTGTGTGTGTGTGTGTCCCCAGTATCTAGGGGTGTGTGTGTGTGTGTGTGTGTCCCCCTCAGCAGTGTCCAACTCTTTGTGACCCCATGGACTGTAGCCTGCCAGACATCTCTGGAAATTTCTCCAGGCAAGAATACTGCAGTCGCTTGCCCCTTCTCCAGGGGATCTTACTGACCCAGGGATCGAATCTAGGTCTTCTGCATTGCAAGCAGATTCTTTACCATCTGAGCCACTAGGGAAGTTAGAATTGGGATATTTGGTAATCCTTTGGGAAAAAAATAAAAAGGTAGATCTCTATCTCATACCACTCATAAATAAATAAAATCCAGATGGATTAACAGGATAAACATTAAAAAGAAATAAAGCCCACCAAAGCATTTGAAGAAAATACTAGGCAGTGCTAGCTTTAACTTTGGGGTGGGAGAAACACAGAATAGATACACAGAAAAAAATGTAAAAACAAACAAACAAACCCAGAAGCCCTCAAAGAGATCAAATGATTTAATTTCATCAAAAATGAAAGCTTTGGTATATAAAAGGTAGCAGTGGCAAAGTTAAAGAAAACAGAAATGGTTGAGAGAAAGTATCTACAACAGATTTAATACATAAAGAACTAAGAATTTGTAAAGTACCCCTAGAAATTATAAGTAAAATAACTTCTCCTTCTAAAACGCCAAAAGACAGACAATTCCCAGAAAAAGAAAACACTGAAAGTTGACAAACATATGAAAAGATGATTAGGTGCAGGTTCACTAGGAATCAGAGAAATGTGAATCAAAATAGGCTACCAAGTGTCAGTAAACTGACTGACAAAAATATTAAAGAGTCAAAGTTCTGAGTGCTGGTTAGGACGTAGAGAAACAGGAACTACACACTGCAAGCATAAGTTTATACTCTTCTAGTCGGTAAAGCAAATTTCCAAAGGTAATTTGGCATATGAACGTTTAACAGGTATTCCTCAAAAGGTTAAATAAACACACAGTTATCATATGACCCAGGATTTTCACTCCTGGGTAGATGCTAAAGAAAAATAAAAACATCTTCTCACTAACATTTGTACATAAATGTTACTAACCACATCACTTATCATGGCCAAGTGGAAACAAACCAAATGTCCATCAACTGATGAATGAAAAAAGAAAATGAGAAAATGTGGTATAAGCTATACAATGAAATATTTTTCAGTAAAATGGAGTGAAGTGCTGGTTCATGCCAAAATATGGATGAACCTTGAAAATACTACACTAAGTGAAATAACCTGGTGCAGAAAGTTTAGATATTACATGATTCTATTAAATGTCCAGAATAGGCAAATCAACAGAAATAGAAAGCAGATTAATGGTGGCTGAGGGGAAGTGACTACTTATGGGTTTAAGGGTTCTTTTATGATACATATGTTTTGAAACTGATATGGTGATGACTGCACAACTCAAGAACATATTAAAAACCAGTGACTTATACATTTTAAATGGCAGATGTGTAAATTATGTGAATTTTATCTCAATAAATCTATTAGTTAAAAAAAAGAAAAAGAACAGAAGCCTAACTGTAACCTTTATTGGTTGGATCCACTCTAAATAATTCTATGTAACCTCATCTGAGCTCTTAACTCTGATTGCACATTTACACATTCCTTTCATAATTCATCTTTATACTCCTTCTTAAAGCAGTGGATGTAAACTCTTTCTCCTTTACATGCCTCTAACTTTGTCCATTCATTGTCAGTGGACAAATTCAAACTCTCAAAAGTTCTCCCAATTTAAATATTTGATACCTCAAAATGCCTTTTTCTTTTCTCAATACATTCTTTCTTCTTGTTTTAGAAGAACTGTGTATCTTTCCAACGTCACTGTTACCATCAACTCCATTTACTATCTCTTCTATTAAAAGCAGTTTTCCTCCTAACAGACAATTTAGGAGACTTCTATGCCTTAAAACAAAACTGGTGTATACCATCTCTTGGTCTTATGACCAGGCAATGAACTCCTCTCTTTCCATCCTTTCACCAGCAAAATGTCCTTGCCTGCATTCCTAAAATATTTATTCCTTATGCTATGGATTCTATTTCAATTGCTCTTTTAAGGGAAAGCCCTCATTAACTGCTAAATTCATAGCCTATTCTTAGTCCTCATTCTCCTTGACTGAGAAATTCAGCATGGCTCATTCACTTAACTCTATCACAAAAAAAAAAAAAAAATCTTTGGATAAAATTTTCAATCTCTGCTTCTCTCTATAAATGAGGCAAAAAATTACCTCTTAGGGCTATTGTGAAATTAAATAAAATGAAATTCTTCTATATCATCTTATATATTTATTTTCACACTGAAAACTCTGTTCAGATCAGATCAGATCAGTCGCTCAGTCGTGTCTGACTCTTTGCGACCCCATGAATCGCATCACGCCAGGCCTCCCTGTCCATCACCAACTCCTGGAGTTCACCGAGACTCACGTCCATCGAGTCAGTGATGCCATCCAGCCATCTCATCCTCTGTCGTCCCCTTCTCCTCCTGCCCCCAATCCCTCCCAGCATCAGAGTCTTTTCCAATGAGTCAACACTTCACATGAGGTGGCCAAAGTACTGGAGTTTCAGCTTCAGCATCATTCCTTCCAAAGAAATCCCAGGGCTGATCTCCTTCAGAATGGACTGATTGGACCTCCTTGCAGTCCAAGGGACTTGCAAGAGTCTTCTCCAACACCACAGTTCAAAAGCATCAATTCTTTGGCGCTCAGCCTTCTTCACAGTCCAACTCTCACATCCATACATGACCACAGGAAAAACCATAGCCTTGACTAGACGGACCTTTGTTGGCAAAGTAATAGGCTGTCTATCATGATGATTAACTATGCTGGTTGTAAGGGAACCAGACAACTGTGGTTTAAACTCCAGCTTGTTTGCATGAAATAAGATAATTTGGTGCCTTAGTTTCCTTTATTCTAAGACCTTCATAGAGTAGTTTTAAGAAAAGAAGTGAATAAAATAGGAGAAAAGAAGACAGTCACTAAATATTAAGAACAGAGGTTGGCACTGCTAAGATGATGCTTGTCACTGCTGGATAATGGGCTTTCTGTTGTTATTATTATTTATTTATTTTTATTTATTTATTTACTTGGCTGTGCCAGGTCTTAGCTGTGGCACACAGGATCAGCATTCTTAATAACTGTCAACAGTTGTTTAAAGAAAATGAAATACCTGAGGACAAGAATTGTTCTCTGCTACCAAAACAGTGACTTAAAGCTGACTTCCTATGTAATGTTTCTTGCACTTATTCATTCACTCAATAAAGTTCATTTGAAAACCTATTGGTTATTTGTACCTTACTCTCATCTATCTAATTCACAGCTGAATTCTACAGATTCTACTTTCCCAGAGGCTCTTTCCCAGAGGCAGGGGTCGAGCAGAAGAACATGCTATGGTGGACTGAGCACAGGCCTGGGCTGTGGTCAGAAGCCGTGGACGCCTGCTGTTGGACATGGGGTGAATTACAAATGACCTAAGCCTCGGTTTTCTTAACTATCAACTGAGGTTGAGAAGATACACACCCAAACATATTGCTTGGCATGAAGTACACAATCCTAGTGGCTCTCTTTCTCTTCCTTTGCCACACCTATTTCATCCTGTTACTTCCCACCCACTGACTACCTGTTCTAGTTTGTGACCTGTCATCCCATCCCATTCCTATGCATACAAGCTGACAGGTTCAAGTTCTTATTTTGTCTTATGTTACTGTTCTGCTTAAATGCCTTCAATGACTCTCTTCCTAACACTTGACAACTAAGGTTTAAACTTCTCAGTATCAAGATCCTCTGGTTTCTTACCCAACCTTATATTTATGATCTTTTCTGTGTTCTTCACAGTCAATGCTTTTATCTCCTCAAATCTGGCTGTACATTCTAATTATGTACAGGTAATTTTTAAATTATCATGTCCAGACCCCACTACCCAGAAATTCTAATTTGTTTATTTGTTCTCAGCTGGGGCCTGAGTACTGACTTACTCTTAAGCTTCCTAAGTGAGGAACACATAGTTGGGATTAAGATACACTGCTCTAATCAGACTGGTCTGTCTCCCTGTCTCTAGACACAAACCTGTTTTTTTCCCTCTCTCTCATTCCATGTGGCCTCATTAAAATGGCCACTCCTACTTAATGGCTCCCCACTCATCCCAAGGCAAACACAGTAGGAAAGGTTTCCTCCTTTCCTTGAACTTCTATCATACTTTACTTCAACTTGTGTTCATTTCACCTTGCATTATAATTACCTGTGTGCATGCTCTTGTTTTCCTCTTTTGAGGAAAGGCCAAGTATTCCCATGAGCTGGTTGAGGCATTTTAGAAATTTTATCTTAATCTTCATAATCTAACATTTCTTTAAGGAAGGTATTACCTCCCTGAGTTATAAATTAGGAAACTGCAGACAAGAGAAGTAAAGCAGCTTGCCTAAAGATTGCAAAACTAGTAATTCTTTAATTATAATTTTTCCTTTGTATAATACATATATCACAATCTCCCCCATGTTGTCAGACAGAAAAATATCCAATAAATGCTGGATGAATGTATGGATTTTCATTTTAATTTTGGTGAATGAAAACAGATTCAACCTTAAGCCAACATTCATAACAATTAAGGGAGAATGCAAGAAATATACCATGTCTATTTTCTTTTCCAAGATAATATTTTAAAGTCTTTACTTAGTTTTGATATTTAAACTATACTTTAAAAAAAAAACACTGCCAGACAATAGCTTTGAAAGCTAGTATTTCAAGAAACAGAAAAGGATAAATTAGTACATGTCAACAATCTAAACTGGATAGCTGACCAATATCCTGTAAGTATTGGGTTGGCCAAAAAGTTTTTCAGAAGATGTAATGGAAAAACCCAAATGAACTTTTTGGCCAACCCATATATAGCATGAAGAAAAGCCTATGGAAGACTTGAGAATCTGACATGTCTTTGACTAGCAGGGTTGAATACTTTCAGCTATCAATCAGAATGAGGGCTCAAGAACAGGATGGGTTCAATTACAAAAATATAGAGCAAGTTCAGCTCACTACTTTTTTTGTCAGTGAATTTTACTGTTTGAACTTTGACCTTTACCAGAAATCACCTAAACTAGGTTCTCATTTTCACCTCATCACTGAGATAATTTTGTATACATTAGCTAATGTAGGATGGAAGGGTACCTCTTAGATTTCTTAAATAGTTAAGTGAAAGGTTGGATGGTGTTAAGGTGCTCTTCAATTTTGAAATTCAGTCATTTTTACTGATTTTTCCCCCTAATATTGTCTTCTTTCATGTTTCTATTAACTCCATGTATTTCTAAAATTTGAGAAAATTTAAATTTAAGATCAAGATTCATTCATTTAAATGGGAGCAGAAAGCAGTAACTATTATTTTCTCAGTCATAATATTTGCTTCTGTAATTTGTTGACAGTTTTATCCAATTTTAGGAGAAAAATTAAACTTCCCTGTGAACTACAGGAGTCATGATTTCTGTTCTATATCACACACTTCAAGTATTACATACTTAAGAGTCTGACATGCCTTTAACATGCCTTTAACTTATTCAACGTATGCTGAAAGAACAAATAAATGAATTCAGACTGACCAAGTAACAATAAGCTACAGGGAATCTTTTGCAGAGCTGTATATCAGCTCTCCTTAACTAGATGGATCGGCCAAAGGTGCTTGACTTCAACGTTCCTGGCAACATATGAAGGTATACGAAAGAAATAATTGAGACCAGAGATGGAGGTGGTGGTGGTTTAAAATTCTCAGACAACCTTAAATTTACCCAGCATTTTAAAGGAAATTACAAACCTTAAAAGTAATACAGGAAAAAAACCACTAGACTCTTAAATACTTCAAATCACAATACTCATAATTTTTCAATTTTAAGCAAAATTCAATAGTGCTCTCGACTTACAGACAGATATCACTAGATAAGTACAAACTTTACATATATATACATTTTAATTTTACATATATCCAAAGACCTATGACTTTTTCTAAACAAGTTAGTCCTATAATCTTAATTTTATATTAGAGAGAGCTAAAGGCTTAAGTAACTTGACTCAAGTCATATACTTGTGATTTGAACCCAAGTTTGTCAGCCTCCAGAGTCTATGCTCTTCATGTTATAGTGCTGTGAAAACTGTAAGCGATTCCTCTATACTAAAGCATTTATCTTAACCTCTAAGTAACACAGAACCATTAAACAGATGAATCAACAATCAACTGTATGTTAGTGGAATACTCATCATAAACAAAATAAACACAACAAAGAATAAATATACTTACTCATTCCTGAGCATTCTCTATCACCATCCCATACATTAGAAACAGCGTGTCCTGTCAGCAGGAGGTTAATTAAACTTTGGCTATTAATGAAGATTAAAAAGTAATTAAAGTATGAATATACTAATTTTTAAAACAAATTACTCTTATGACAAAGCATAAAATCATGACTTTTTACATTAAATTATGTTGTTTAAAAAACAGAAAAACCTTACAGTTCTCATTTTATACACAACCTTGCTAAATGTATCACTTCCTGTGTCACCACAGTGGCATTTGTTGTTCTATATAATCACATAAATTTAACAACTTTATTCAAGACATCATATTAAAATAGATTAACAAAATGATACTTAGACTGCTAATTTATTTATAATCACCTTAAAAACACATATATACTTTTTATTATTTTGTGTTTGATACAAGACATGTGAATTTAACCTCTGGGGCAGAAAGATCTAAAGGAAATATGTTTTGGAGTGAGTTAAAAATCAGTCATTGTGTCATCAATTTTTAGCATAAATAGCTATAAAAAGCTTGAGAGGTAGGGTTTTCTCAGAGAAAAAGAAAAAAAAAAAATTTTTTTCCCGCAAACAGGGAAAGCATTCACAAATACACATGGGTGTACTTATTTCTAAGTTAACGTGAGCAAATTTCATCTATTAGAAAATTTCATGAATGCACTATCAAGTAAAATTTGTTAAAATATTCCCATTGTCATCCTAAAAGAAACTATTTGCTACAATAAACCCAGTGCATACATAGACCTAAAGTGTAAGTTAATACTTCATACCTAAAAGCAATGTATAAAGCGTAAGACTGCTCATACTCAGAGACTTTAAGCTGTCCGTACCGACAAACAAAATTATCTGACTCAGTGTGTTATCTTATGTGCATATTATCAGTCCTAAAACCTGAAGTCCGTATAAGGAAATAATAGATTTTAGTTAATTACCTGCCATGTCCATACACAGGATCTATCAAAGGCTCACTCGAATCTTCAATTTCATTTTTTATGTTTTCAATGCCCTAAAGAAACCAAGAATTCATTGGCTTATTTTTAAAACTAAAAATGAAAATTATGGTAGTTTAAAAACTAACCAGTTTATCCTATGAATTAATAAAACACAATTATATAAGTAACTTTTCTCCCAAAGAATTATCCAGATTTGAAATGGGGGGTGCGTTTGAAATGAAAATGGTGAGAAGCAGTTAATTCTTAGAATCTTTTCTTCTGTGTATTCTACATCAGAACAGGTAACAGATTCAATGCGTGAGTTAAAGGGGTGGGGGGGAGGGCCAGAGAGGGAAGACAGAGAGAGTGTTTAAGTTTCAAGAGAAGTGAGGAGAAAATTATTTTATCTGAAAGTTAATACTCATTTAACTTCAGGTGAAATTAATTTGATCCCAATATACTTACTGAGGTACCTGATGTATTTTCTTAGATCATTAAAACACTAAATATATACACACATGATAAAGATGTACATTTAAATACACAACAGGTATTTCTCATACATAAGAAAATGGAAGATTCTCTTGTGATTGTGTGTTCTTATATATTGGTCATTCAAATGTGCACTGACAAAATGTAAACTAGGAGGGCAGGAGTTTCTTATTTCCTGAAAGCCAATTTTCTGGTATTTTTTATCGCCCCAAAGATCACCCAAATCCCTAAAGGTCTAGCTACTGGATAAGTACAAGAAGGCCTCGGCATTTCATCTCCATCAATTTCAAAATGACAAAGATAAACAGCCATTCACTGTGCTATTCACCATTGATTCCATTTGATTACAGGCCATTTCTAAAAATTAAAGAGATGATAATCAACAATCAAAATAGTAATGATTGTGGAAATACTGTAGAAGGATACAAACAAGTTTAAGATCTCACACTGGCCTTCCTTGTAGACAACTATACAAAATGGACCATCACAAAGTCACAATGAATAACATAATCAAGTGCCAAAAATCACTAGGGAGAGAGTGGACCTTATTTCAAAGACCAGGTCAAGGAAGAACTAGACATGATAGTTTTCTTGGCTGTGAATGACAAGACAGAGAGGAGGTATCAAAAGTTTTGAGTGTAAGAACTGGGAGAGTACTGAACAGTCATGATGAACTCATTAAGAAACCAGGCATCCTCGGGACCTCCATCACTGCCAGTCCCCATTGCTAATTGACTACTAACTACTTTTCATTCTTTCTCTTAAATATGCTCCTAAATGATTTAAAATTTCTAAGTTTAAAACATGCTTCTAAAAAATATGCTCCTTTTCTTTCCATTTCCATGATCACTGCTCCGGCTTAGGGTCACCTATTTCAGGAACTACTCTTTCAGTTTCCCTGACTCTAGTCTTCTTATCCACATACCAACTCCCTCCAGCACAACTCTGATACCAATTTAATGAACCTTTTAGCAACAGAAAGATCTTGTTACTCCACTGCTCACAATTTTTGATTTGTTCCAATTCTGGCCACATGAAATGAGATTTTAAGTATTTTTGCACAAGAATTCTTACATATATGCCATTCTCATCTTCCATGGTTGCCTTTCTGGTATGTTATGCTACGCTAAGATAATGTCTTTATACCTGTTGTTCCCACAGCTTGGAATTTCTTCCCATAGTTATTCTGTCCAGAAAACTTCTCCCCATCCATCTAGTGATGCCTACAAGGTCTGCTCTTGATTCAACCATATGAACTGAGGCACGCCTTCTATTGTCCCACTACGCTTTGTGCATGAAACAAACACACACCAAAAACACTGCCAAAATGGAAGTAACTATTAAGGGGTCTACTTTTTTGTTTACAACATCGAAGAGGAATGATTAAACAAAAATTGTACCCCACATTGTAAGTTTAGTCCCTAATAAACAGTCAATGCTCAATAAACATTTATCAAGTGAATGAAGTCTGACTCCAGATATGGCAAATCCAGCAGGATAACTCAGACCAAACAGGTCACTGGAGATGTGAGGCTGGCACTTGCAGAAAAGGGCAGGACCAGAAGTGTACAGGTCAGAATGAACCATATAAAGGTAAGCTGAGAGGATACAAAGGTAACTAACAGGAAAAGATGGAAATGAAGCTATAAGCAGAAAAGTAATTATGAGGCATTACAGAAAGAGAACCAGTACAGTGATTTATCAGGTAAGCTAAGAAGGGACTGGTGTCAGATACAGCTGTTCCAGAAGGGGTTTAGGGGTCAAGTGCTTCCACTATGATCAAAGAAAATAAAATACCCAAGACCTCACTGCACTTCATAATTAGAACATTACTGATGAATCTCTGCAGTCTAGAAGATCATGGGTGAAGCTTGAAAAGTGGTTAGGTAACAGGTGAATGAAGAGAGAGAGAGACTTATTCTTCATTACTGGCACAAGACATTCAATTCTGAGATTTAGAAACAACATCAGGAGTAAAATTTCTTTCTGCAGCAGGAAAAATACTAAACTCAAAATGAAAAAAAATCAGAAAAACATCTTCTTTAACCAACCTTTGTCAGTAACACAGAATACAGAAAAAGCAATACTCCAAATTTGTTTCCCCACATTGAATACTGGTCCAAGACAGCATCTCTTAATTCTGCTAAACTTCTGAATGATCTTTTTCTGGGGGGAAAAAAGAATTAAGTATTAACATGATGATGAGATTGACTACATTCATAAATGGGAACATTTTAAAATTGTCTTCTACATTAAAATGCATACATACAAACAGGAGATTTTTGTGTCTCAAATTTTCAAATATAAATTTAGCCATTAAAAGCCAAAGCTATTGCTGACAACTGTCATTATACGTAATAGGTACCATTAAAATAGAAAGCCTACTTGGTAGCGAACCTCTTCATCTCTTAGGTGAACTGTCTGACATCAATGACTTCTTTAATGATCATACAGTTATTTAAGGAATTAGGTGGTCCTCTTCTAGGATTGTTTAAGAACAAAGAAACTTGACTTTTTAAAGCTTGAGAATTATTTAACAAATATGTGAACACCAAGGATAAGGTGTACATTTGTGGCTTCTTTTAAAATAACGTTGTATTTCAAATCAAATGCCACTCACAATTCTACCAACATAGCTATCCTTACCTTTTATTTCACAACAAAAAATTTAAATACTCTAATGAAAATATGGCACTGTTAATGAAAATTATAGAAAGCATATTTTGACAATAAGCAATAACACAAATACTTATCATACTAGAAATCTTTATTTTCACTTGGAGAAACATTAAGCTAAAATGTTTTTTCATTATAATGATGAAAAAGCCTTTAATGTTATAAAAAGTGTATTTCCAAAGTTAATTTGGGAATCAGAATATTTTAAGAACATATTGACAAATTATTCTTTTTTTAAAAAATCTGAAAACAAATTAATCCTCAAGCATACAAATCTAAGTACCTTTCCACAGTATGAACAGACTTAAAATGGCAAATGTGTCCACAAGTTAAGTATTTTAAATGTTCCAATGTTACTTACTGAATTAATGCATGAAATCGCTCAAAGCCAAGCTCTTCGACAGCCAAGGCAGCTATACATAAAAGACACTTTTCAGCACTACACATGGCAAATAAATGACACAAGATACACACAGCAGGCTGTAAATACTTTTAAGCAATCAAAAGTTTCCCTCTTTCCTTACTCCTTAGAATTCTCAGTTTATTTTCCACTTTACTGAACATAAATTTATATTTCAACATCTTAGGTATCATGAATAGAACTAAAATGGATTTTAATACTGAGAATGTAGAAAGGTGATTAAATAATAAACATTTTCTTTGAATTCAGTTGTGCTAGAATAGTTAATAACATGTGAGAAAGCATTGACAATCATAGTGCTTCACACATAATTGCAATGTGTCCTGCACTTCTAAATCATCTTTTGTTTCTTAGAGCCAAGTCAAATCTTCACAGCTAATCTTCCTCTAATATAAAATCTTTAGACTTGATGTTTCATTATTAAACAAATGTGTATAAAAAGGCAGAGAACTTTGAAAGTACACAGGTTCAACGACAGCTTTAAGTTTGTTTCCTCATCTACTTGTATAACTAACTGTTGACAAGTTTTCAGCATCTTATTTAGATTATATTGACTAATAAAATTATAAAATTTTAAGAAATCAAAGGAAATCAAAGAAAGCATTTAAATGAAAAGTAATGCTTACTTAGCACAGTTCTAAGTTCCAGGCCCCTTTTTAAATGCTCTATGGGCCTTAATCTCATTTAATCCACAAACAACCCTACTATCCCATTTTACAGTAGAGGAACCTGAGGCCCAAAGAAGAATCCTCCCAAGAGCAAAAAGCTATAAACAGCAGAACTGAGATCTGAACCCAGATAGTCTCAGCTCCACAAAGATGAAATCTTTCAAGAAATCCTACACAGATCAAAATGCTCACTCTAATCACAAGGAACAATTTCATATATACCTTATTAAATAAACGTTAGTACTTTCAAATACTAATCCTCACTAGAGAACTGAAGAAACTGTTTCACTATGTATTCAAAACTGAAATTTTGATTTACAATAAAAAATGTCACATTATTTTAGCCTTTCAAAGTCCAGACTTAATTTTCAAATGTTTTGAATTACTTAACATCTGTAAAGTCCAAATGGATTCATTTAAATAATCTTTTGATTTGTGTGTGGGAAACAAACTGAAATTGAACCTGAGTATTCACTACTGCAAATAAGTGTGCATTACCAAAAGCCAAACTACACACCACAAAAGCCAATGAAATTAATGTTTGTACACAACGTAATACTGACAAGGGGAAAAACACTTCACATGTAAATTTTCAAGATAAAATAAACCTTCTGCCTAATCTTTTCCAAACTGTACTAATTTCTCTGTGGTACCTGATTATCTAAATAATTTTACTAAGTGTACAATATGAAAGTTGACATAGAGATAGTAATTTAGAGTAAAGAGGCAAGCAAAATAAAAAGCTTAGCAGGCAGGATGGTAGAAAAATATAAAACACAAGAAAAAGAACATAGCTGGGAATAAAGGAAAAAACAGGTAAAACAGATTGTTATATGGAATAAATTTTAATATAAGTTCATTTCATTGTCAACATCTAATGTGAATTTTCAATTACTAAAACTTCTCAAATTTATATAACATTAAAAATCAATTTATAATAGTTTCATTTCATGTCTATTTTAAAAATGAGACAAAGTAAATTGGAAAATTACTAAAAAATGTTTTTCGGAGGCAGAGTCAATATAATATGCCCACATAGGTTACTGAAGTGCCAAAGTTAACATCAGAAGGCCATTTAACCTAGAACAATTTAACCCATCCACACAGAAATGCACAGCACATCCAGTGAGCACATAGTTTACTAGGATACTCATGAAAAATGTTAGCAAAAAGCTATTTTCTTATAATATTAATACATGGAGTACGTTTAGCCACGTGTTCTTTAAAACAACTTCTAACCTCTTCATCTATTCCTATTAAGATTTTAATATCCTAAACTATTAAACATGCTTTTACGCAATCCAGTAAAATCTGGAAAATATTTTAAAACCAGCCTTAATGACATTTTTAGATTATCAACCTTGTGAGTATTTTCCACTTGTTTTCTTTAACTCTAAAAATATATTAAATTCTTTTTGAAATGCTATGTTTAAAAGGCCTAAAAGGAAATGCCATTCAACTGTTTAAATTTGAAAAATTATTTCTTGCAAATGTACTATTAGTAGAATTTGCCATTGTAACTGCAAAGGTGAGAGAGAGAAGATGCTGACATCATAGAGACATGTTGGCTCAAGGATACAACTTGCCTCATAGACAATCCTATAGGGAGAGCAAGATATATACCATAGCAACTGAAATTTACTTTTTAGAAATTGGGTGTCTACAGTTTCCACAGAGACGAAAGTTAATGGATTGCACTGTAAGTCGAACAAGTCACTTATTTAGTAAAGGCACTTACAACTATCAATTACCAAAAGCAACCTACAAGCAAGTTAATTTCTAAAAGAAAACCAGAAAAGCAACTCTTTATCTGTAGTACAATCTTACTAGTTCATTCTGGCAGTTTGTAGGTCAACTATGTAAGAATTTTTAAAAACCATAGAATATATAATTCTATAGAATATATAATATATAGAATATATAATTCTTGTGAGTGAGAAGAGCTGTTATTTTTCTTTAAGAGAAATCTTCAAGGTATGAAAAACTTAAATGAATGCAAAATTAAAACTCATAATAAAAAAACTATCTCAAAATAATTCATCTATAGTAACCTTGTCCAAAACGTTCAGGAGGAAAAGAAACAACACAGGGAAGAAAAGTGTCCCCATTTTTGCTTTAGGAAACAGCTGAAGATAATTAAGACATTTCCTAATGTAAAAAACAGTCATAATAATTTCCCTGTTTTTCCCAATACCATGGAAAACACTGAAGTATTTGAAGCACTGAAGTATTTGAAGCAAAGAAAACAGAAATATGTTCTTTCAGCTTTCTAAATGAGAGTTCCGAAGCTGAAAAGAGACTGTCATCAAGTAGAAGTTAACTAGAACTTTTACTAAGTTTACTTTAAGAGATGCAGTTCCTATGGTTTTTCCCCAAAAATCAAAGAAAAAATAAACAAATGTAATATCCTCCAGCAATTAAAATTATCAAGAGAAATGAAAACTAACAAAGCTCAAGGATTAAGTAAGCTTAGGCTAAAAAACAGATCTTATACAACGTTTAAATCTTGTTCTCTCTTTAAAATTTCCAATAGTTCTATTCAAACACACAGACAAGAAATTACTTCAGGAAATAAAAGTGTGTCTTACAAGAATGTTCCACTTGGCAACTAGACTGTGCAGGGCTCCCAGAAAGGCTAGCGGTTTCCTCAGTTGTCTTTCCTCTTAACCAAGAAACCAAGCAGTAGGATCCTGAGTTGTCACAACCAGCACTTTCTAAAATATCACACAAGGTATGACAAAGGAGTTCCTTCCGCTCTTCCTCTAAAAATAACCGAAGCATAAGTTACAATGGTTTTCTCTGTGGGGGACAAAAAAACCCTGTCAAATAACAATGTTAAGAATGTGTTAATTTAGTGACGAAAATCGAGCATTTTTTAGTGGGGCAGAAATCCATAAACCACTGATCTTCAATTACAGTTTAGA
The DNA here is from genome assembly GCF_029378745.1 of Bos indicus. Taxonomy (NCBI): domain Eukaryota; kingdom Metazoa; phylum Chordata; class Mammalia; order Artiodactyla; family Bovidae; genus Bos; species Bos indicus. The sequence goes on from NC_091772.1 coordinate 30,424,463, forward strand.
AAAACAATGTGCTTGAGGGTTAAAATGTCACTGCTATTGAGTATTTCCATTCAGGAGAAAAAGAATCCTGGAAAATGCAGAATTAAACATCAGAGGAAAGAATATGCTATGTGGAGTAAGCTGATACTGATTATCCCTTTCTTAGGCTGCAAACAGAGCCTTTCAGGCATGAGGATTCCCTTCTTGTAGAACCAGGTCTTCTAAGGGCCTGTGGGGACCTCTGTTTCTCCCCATTTCTGAATTAGTCTCATGTCTTTGATCTCCCAGTCCCACAGGGGGAAGGATAATGAGATACCATCAGCACATATAAGGACACAATCCATTACACTAGCAGAGGCCCGTTGCGGTTATGCTGCATAGTATACAAACCACTGATACTGTACTGTGGTGATGTGAGCATCAGACATTTATTAAAAATAGCACAATGCTCAACTTTGTCCTGAACCTTAGCCACCCTCCCCTTTTCGAGTAGTGTTCGTCTCCAGAAGCAGTACCACTTTCTGAAGCTTTCAAACAAAGGGGATAAGATAGCTATATACCCCATGTAAAATTTTATGCTAGAGGGAGGTTTCTCTCTCCCTAGACAGACTAAGAGTTCTTTAAAGACTGGAACTGTCCTATTCACTTTGGCACCCCACTCCAGTACTCCTGCCTGGAAAATCCCATGGACGGAGGAGCCTGGTAGGCTGCAGTCCATGGGGTCGCTAAGAGTCGGGCATGACTGAGGGACTTCACTTTCACTTTTCACTTTCATGCATTGGAGAAGGAAATGGCAACCCACTCCAGTGTTCTTGCCTGGAGAATCCCAGGGACGGGGGAGCCTGGTGGGCTGCTGTCTATGGGGTTGCATAGAGTTAGACACGACTGAAGCGACTTAGCAGCAGCAGCAGCCACCACAGCATTTACAACATGACAATGCTACAAAAATTTCTTATCAATATGAATGTTTCTATGCAAGAAATTTTAGAAATTTAATAAAATGTTCATGCTAGTAACAGTCTCTTTTGAATAGTTTCTTTCTTCTCTACTGAAATTTATTTTGCATTTCAGTTATTAATTAAAAATACATGACAGTGACACTTTATCTCTTAAATTTAAAACCACTAATAGAAGGTACCTGCATGGTTTGGAATGAAAGCTGTTCTGCCCTTATACACAAAACTGCGATTATAATATATTCTACCTTCTTTCAGTAGTCATTGTGAGTTCACATAAGACAGTCTAAGTAAAGAAAATACCTTTGTAAACTGTCAAGGATGCAAATGTTTGTTATTATCAGGTAGCACATACAGTTCTCTGATTTAATCATATTGCAGAAGCCATGAAAGCTTCATTTGCGATTTAACTCAGAATTACCTGCAGTAGTATTCGCATTGTGTAAAGTGTTATACTAAAAGGTTCAGCAATACAAAGATAATCTTGAGTTTTTGCTCAAAGCTAAATAAGACAATACAAACATAAATGATCCTCCCTTATGGTATGCTACCATTTAACAGTGCACCAAAAGATTTTTCCCTTAGTTGTAAAAACCTGTCTTACCCCCTCAGTTAGGAAAACCACATTACAAAATACACATTTTTAAGATCTAGAGTCACTGTTCATGAAACTTTCGGGAATATTTAAAAAGTCAACCTCACGAAAAAGTAACTGATAGTTTACTTTTTAAAAACAGATAATTTCAACTGAATTACTGGCAATGAATGCTGCATCAATCACTTATAAAATAAAAGATGGAGTAAAAGTTGATAAAAGACAGCTATCATACCTGGGCAATCCCTCCAAGAAGACTTCTCAGAAGAAAACAGGAGCTTCTTCAAAAGAAATGCCTTTATACAATTAAAGCAATAATTATTAGAATTTATTATAAACATACCTTATATCATTCTTTTATTCTATAGTGGGAAAAAAACCCACTTAATTTACCTCCTTTCTGATCTTTTGAATAGTGCTATAGAATTTCAAATAATTTCCCTTCACATTCACCAGTAACTGAACATAATTACTTACTTAGAATATACTACTATAAACTTGATTCTAGATCGATACAATTCTTCTTTTGTAGTACATATTTTTTGGCAAATAGAACGGACTCAAATAATAACCACATAACTGAAAAAGAAATTTACTGCTTCATTCACAGAGTGAAGGCCCTATGGACCAGGAAAAAAAACCCACGTTTCTCTTTGATTCCTTTGAGCAAAGAAAGCTAAATACAAAAGTGGTTCTGTACTAGTTCTCATTTGTGACACAGGAATACCACTGTGTGGGTCACTGATAAGGAGTTCCTAACTTTCTGATTTAACTCAAAAAGCTTTAAGATCCCAAAGAAAAAACAAACCCATTTTTAACCTTTTCTTAAGTGTGCCAACTAGGTTACATTGGTGTTTTGATAGACAGCAGTTCTGAGTATAATACTGTTTCCTTCTCAAAGTGTAGTTAACCTGACTTGTTTATTTAAGAGGCAGATCCTGATGCTCTACCTACTTTATCTCCAGCAGGCAGATTCAAGAAAAAGTAGTTACTATGGTGATTCTTACTCATAAGTGTCTGAAAACAGTAGTATACAGATAAGAAAACTACTTTTAGTTGCTACTGCTGCTAAGTCACTTCAGTCCTGTCTGACTCTGTGCGACCCCATAGACGGCAGCCCACCAGGCTCCCCTATTCCTGGGATTCTCTAGGCAAGAACACTGGAGTGGGTTGCCATTTCATTCTTACTCATCAACGTCTGAAAACAGTAGTATACAGATAAGAGAACTACTTTTAGTTAGATAGACCTAAAGTTGAATTCTGGTTCCATTATTTTACTAATTAAAAACAATAGCACAAACTTTAAAAGGTTGTAATGAGGATTACATGAGATGATCCAGTAATACACTTAGCACAATACCTGGCACCAAATAAGCTATCAATTCTAAACATTTTAACAAAAAAATAAGTAACATTCTATGATATTCTCACAGAAATAAAATCTACAAATACTACAACCAAGTGCTTCTGACTTTTCCCCAAATAACAAAGACCATAAAATTGAGTAACATAACTATATTGTAAAACTGGAAAAGTGAGGTGGGACAACCTTATTTCACCACTAATAGAACCACCATTCACATTTTGATATACTTCCTTCCAGTCTTTCTTTCATACCTGTTTGAAATTTTAAGTGAGAAGCCTAATGGGTATGTGATTGTTTTCCATTTTTCTGTTTTTCCACATAATTTATAAGTCAATCTCTGTCTACCAAGCTATTAAAATTTACTTCAACATCATTCCATGTTTACATGACGTTACTGTGCATTAGGTTATTTGCAATTTTTTAAAACTACTATAAATAAAAAACATATTTGGACTTGCTCTAAAAAAGCTAATTCTTGCATACAACCTTTCGATCTTAAGGATTATTTCTTCAGCAAAGAGTCACAGAAGTAAAATTATTCTCATCAAAGAATCTGCATTATTTTATTATGGTTTCAATTATAATGTAAAATTCCTTCCCTCAGTCATACTACAAATTTATACTACATAGAGTTATCTGTAGCTACAGAGTGTGCCAGCATCACCCGACCCTTATATGCACTGGCAATTATTTTATATATAAAGATTAGGAAGAGTAAGCCTTTGGGCCATTATTTTATATCTAAAGATAAGGAAGAGTAAGCAAAAGAACCTATTTAAAAGTTTTATTTGTACTTTGGTGGATTCCTAGTGAGCTTGGGCATCTGGATTTTTTGGTTGTGCAGCATCACATGATTGCCATGACTGCATATACTTGCCCATCTCACCCCTGAGGTTTAAGGGTCTTTCTAACCAATGTGTACGAGTTCTTTGTCTAAGAAAGATAGACATTTATTGCTAACATTACCTGCAGATACTTTTCTGAGCCTGGAACTCATTTATTCTCTTAGAGGGTTGATAACCCATTATTTTCAACTTACCATGGTTAAGTGTTATATCAAGAATAAACTTGGTACATGGTACGAGACAACCCAGATTCAGTTTTCCCCCTCAAATTATCAACCTGTCATATCAGTAGCATTTACTAAACTACATTGTATTTCATCATTGATTTGCATTCCTTCTTATTATGATATGCGATTAATTCCAGGTAAACTTGTATTGTATGTAACATGGTCTACTACTGTATTTTCTACTTGGTTCCATAATGTCTATTCTTCTAGCAAAAGTGCCATGTTCTAGAGTTCAGTTTTAAAAAGTTCAACATCCAACTCGCACACTTCCCTTCATTACTCTCAGTAATTTAGTTTTCATTTTTACATTGAAATATTAATACAAACAAAATTCTATAACCAAAAACATTTATGTGACTTTGAAGCTAAGTTACTACCTCAAAGATATATCTTAATTTTGAATATTACAATTATTTCCTGTTACATAACAACTCCACTTGCAAAAATAATTACCGTTTTGGAAATATACTGAATTTTATAAAACATGAAATTCCTGCTGTTTATCTTGCATTTAAGTATATTCATAGACTGGTAATAAAGACTCTAAGGTACTATCTGGAGAAGGAAATGGCAGCCCACTCCAGTATTCTTGCCTGGAGAATCCCATGGACGGAGGAGCCTGGTGGGCTACAGTCCACAGGCGGCAGAGTCGGACACGACTCAGCGACTTCACTTTCACTTCACTGAGGTACTATCACGGCCCAAGAGGGTCAGTGGCAATAAAATCTATCTTGTATACGAACAAGACACAGAATCCTCAGATTCAGAGAAGATTCCTACTAGCAAACCAAAACCTACCTCAGTTGTTCAACAGCCCTAATAACTAATTTATAGTTAAATTTATTTATACTCCAAAATCCCTAGGCAAAGCTCATTCAAATTTTTCTTAATTAAAAAAAAATCTACTAATGAAAAAAATGTTTCAAATTTACTTTTTAAAGAGGAAACAATGACCTACAAAGAATATATTTTAGAATCAACCATAAAGGAAAACATTTCTTCTTCAGAAAATGCACTTTAAATTTAACAATGTAAGTGCATGGAGTTTGAGAGACAAGTTTATTTTGCAACTAACAGTCAGGAAAGCATTTTTTATGCCCAATGAATAATAAATACCACATTAAAAATGTATTTTCAAAATGTGCTGATTAAAACAAGCAATAAATTCAAGTTTCTTTTTAACAGTTCTGAAGTTATACTGCTGTCTAGATATCGTAAATATCACAGCAAACTGAAAATTCAATTCTCCGTTTTAATAATTTAATAGTTCATGGCAAATCAGCCTTTGAATTTCAAACAATACAACACATAAAAATTCAAAATCAAATACACACACTGAAATTCACCCTTTCTCGTGTGCAAAGAAAAAAAATCTTTTTTTTTTTTTAAATTTTGGGAATTGTTTGAAATCTGCTGTTACTGATTTTATTTTAAAGACCAAAAAGCTACAGCCTAAAACAGTATATATTGTCAACTTACTTTAAAATCTGATTAAGTTTTAGGCCATGAAAATATTAACTCATCTTCAACTTTTTTGAAGAGTCATTTTAAGAGACAGAACAAATACAAATGGTACCATGATTACGGTATAACTACCTTTGGCATAAATTATTATTACTCAATAGGATCACTGTGTAAGATGTCATGCTCATTATTTTCAAGAAAACATAATAGAAAATTTGGAGTTAAAGTCAGCCAAATGGCTACTGCTGTATAAGCTACTCACATTCTGAATTCATTTTTATTTCAGACATTTAAAGCAATTTACATGAACACAAATTAAGAGGTAACTGATCATGCTTCATGATTACACGGAGAACAGGTATTAGAAAACACAAAGTCAAGGAGGGAACGTTTGAACACGTCCCTCTAAGGAGTTGGTAAAGTAGTCTATGTTACCTGAACAGGTGCAATAACAGCACAGGGGCCACCTTCAAACTGTTCTAATGCAGATCCCTCTGATTCACTAAACACAAACCCTAAAAATGAAAGCAAGCAGCAAAGATTAAACATGTCATTCAAGTAGTAGCTGAAAGAATTTTTAATGTACTTTGCTTTGATAGAGAATCACTTATCACAACAGCAAATTATCTTTAAGTCAGTCCATTGCTATAGTTTTCAGCTTTCTGGAGGATAAAAGAACCCTTTGAAAAAAGATATGGAACCTAGGCTCCCTGTCAAGTGCACGTGCACGCACACATACACACAATTTTGCACTCAGGGCCCCCTATTAAGTGGACTAAAGAGATACAGTGTAGACATCAGTAAAAGGACACAATCTGATTTTTTAAAAGTAATTTAATATACTGGAAGAAAGACTAGACAGTTTACTGAATTTAAACAGAAATTTTAGGACCCTCTACAGAGTTATCTTTTTTAGTTTCATCTTTGAGTCACATTCTATAAGCTAAAAATTAAAGAGCATTATACACACTGGCTTCCCTGATGGCTCAGATGGTACAGAATCTGCCCGCAAAGTGGGAGACCTTGGTTTGATCTCTGGGTTGGGAAGATCCCCTGGAGGAGGGCATGGCAACCCACTCCAGTATTCTTGCCTGGAGAATCCCATGGACAGAGGAGCCTGGCAGGCTACAGTCCAAGGGGTTGCAAAGAGTTGGACATGACTGAGCAGCTAAGCCCAGCACATACACACCAAACGTGCTCATACTGGCTCCATCTTAATTCAAGTATTACCAAGTCGCACTGATTGAGAGCAGCCAGGACAAGCTCCCACAGAGAACACGGCACACTGTGGAGATATTGCGGCCAAAGTCAGGAGAGGTGAGTTACTATCTGTACAACCTTCAGGAAATCATTTCACCTCCCTAGGCCTCCGGGTACTTAGCTTTAGAACAAACATTTCCAATTTCAACATACCTAATGGTTATAATTCAGTCATTTATCCAATAAATATTTCATGACCCTCAGACACGACACCAAACATCCAGGGTATAAATGACATGCATGACAAAGTCCCTCATCTGGAGAAGCCAACAGTCCAGATGAAGACAGACATACAAACAAATCACTGAAATAAATGAATAAATGAATGTTTCAACAGAAGTATGAAGACAGTGTTGAGGAAACTGAAAGGAATAACTTTGCCTAAATCAAGTCATAACAGGTGACTTGAAGGCTGACCTTGAATGGAACTTTACCAGAAAGGCAAGGGTGGGAGAATGACTTTCAGGTAAAGAAAACATCTTTAGTAAAGGAAAAAGGTGTGGTAAGAACAGGACAAGTTCATGGATCAGAGGGAAATGTCATGCAGCTGAAGGGCTGTATGGGGCAGGATGGTGAGAAAGGAGAGATGACAGGACATTCATACTGGGAAGGGCCACATCATGACACGTACTAATTAAAGCAGTAACACAACCATACTGGTATTTTGCTTCTTTCTTTAAAGGACCAGAATGGGGAGGAGACCATTTCAACAGACCTATGGAGACAGTGCCAGACTAATAAAAACAACACTAATGTTGAGAGAAAACACTATATACAAACAGTATTTCTAAGGTAAAAATTAAGATTTGATGAACATATGCAAGTGCAGCAAAGGCTGGGTACGTAAGAAATTAGACCTAACTCTGTTTCTACTTTGAGACACTAGGTAGCAAGTGAGTTAACAAATAGTATGGAGGACACCAATCCAGTCCACCTCCTCTCTCTTTACCTTTCAATCCCTTTCAAATAGGATTTAAACATGTACCTCCTATTTAAAAATGAAAATTCTCCTTAAGATTCTACCAGAAGGTCCTTGTTTACCCAAAGGAGTTGAAAATTTAGCACCCCCACCCCCCCCACCCCCCACAAAAAAAACCTACACACACTGTTTACTGCACCTTTCCTAATTGCCACAACTTGGAAGCAGCCAAGATATCCTTCAGTGGGGGAATGGATAAATAGTACATACAGAAAATGAAATATTATTCGGTGTTTATAAAAAATAATGGCTTGCAAGCTGTGAAAAAACAAGGAGGAAACAGTTATATACCATATGATTCCAACTATATGACATTCTGGAAAAGGCAAAACTATGCAGACAGTAAAAAGATCAGAGGCTGCCAAGGGGAGGGGAGTGGGGGATGGGGTGAACAGATAAGAGCACAGAGGATTTTTACGGCAGTGAAAATACTCTGTGATATTATAATGATGGATACATTCCATTATATTTTTGTCACCACCTATAGGATGTATAGAACCACAAATAAAAACTGTGGACCTTGGGTGATAATGATGAGTCAATGTAGGTTCAAAATTGTAACAAACACTCTGGTGGGAGATATTGACATTGGAGGAGGCTGTGCACGTCATGGGAGCACGAGGTATGTGGGGAAATCTCTGTATCTTGCCCGCAATTTTGCTGTGAACCTAAATAACACTGTTCTAAAAGGAAAAGTCTTAATTTAAAAAATCATTTGACCATTAAAAAAAAAATTTCCATCCAAGATTCCAAACACCACTCGCTCAAAGCATACCTAATTGTCTGTATGCACTGTCTTAATTTCCTTATCTCCCAATTAACTCAACCCACAATAATTTGGTTTTCAACCTGTGATTGCATCAAACTCACTGTCACCAAATTCACCAATGACCTCTCAAGAGAATCATCTGAAATGCTCACCATTGACTTGTGAAACCTTCTGGCCCTTGGCTTTAGTGGTCCCTCTTGTTCCAAATTTTCCTTTTTTGTTTCTACTCTGTATCAATGTCGATCAGCAACTAAATGCTGAAGTTCTTCAGGTCTTGTCTTTAGAGTCTTTGTTCTTTTCATTCTACATGTTCTCCCTGTGTAACTCATCTACTCCCAAGGTTTCCACTATGGGTTATAATCAGGTAATCTCCAAATAGAGCCCTGACTGGAACTCCAGTCACTGACAAAATCTAAATTCTTTAACATGGTCTTGTATGGTCTGGCTTCTGCCTATATCTCCTATCTTATCCTTTGATACTTTCTTCTTTAGCCTCCAGGTGTGCAGACTTTCTTTCAGACCCTCAAATATCCATTCTCTCTCTGGTTTCTCATGCTTTGAACATGTTCCCTCCACTTGAAACACTTTCTCCAAAAAACTCCCACTTATCTTTAAGGCTTCACCTTATAAGATCCTCTTGGTTCAAGGGCCCAAAACACATCTGTATCTGTCCATCTCCACTCCGCTTCTGGTTCACCTTCAGGTTCTAACCACCATCATCTTTCATCTAGAACACCGTTAGGAATTTCCAGTCAGGATCCCCCTACCCCATTTCACCCACATCCCAACTCCCAACCCACCCCTTAACTACTCACCATAAATTTACCAGAGAAATAGTCTAGAAATGGAAATCAATTTTTCTTACAGACTGCTTAAAACACTCAAATGGTTTCTTACTGAAATTAAAACAAAATTCAAACTCCTTTTTCATTGCCTAAAAAAGACCCTATATGATCTCTCAATCCCACCTTCCCTCAGTTCACTCTTACCTTCATCATACACAGTGGTCTTAGTCCTCAGAACATCTCAAGGTCTTTACCTGGGGCCCTGGTGTCGGCTGTTCTCTCTGCATGAAATGGTCTTTACCCTTCTCATAGCTGAATCCTTCTCATCCTAAAAGACTCAGCTGAGGTATTAACTCCTCGGAGAGATGTTCCCTGACAAGTCTAGCTAAGTAAATCCTTCCTACCATTCCCCAGACCAACCAGGACTTATCATCATCTGTAATTACGTTATTGTTCATTTGTTTATTATGTCTTGCCTTGCAAGTATCTTGCCTCTCTTACTGACCACTGTTTTCCTAGTGTGTTATTATTAATACAGTTAATACTCAACGAATACTTGCTGAAGTTTTGGGAGGAAAGATAAAGGGGGTGAGTTCATTCACATCCAACTCTTTGTGAGCCCATGGACTGTAGTTTGCCAGGCTCCTCTGTCCAAGGGGTTCTTCAGGCAAGAATACTGGAGTGGGTTGCCATTTCCTTCTCCAGGGGATCTTCCCGACTCAGGGATCAAACCCATGTCTCCTGTGTCTCTTGCACTGGCAGCTGGATTCTTTTCCACTGAGCCATCTGAGAAGCCTGATAATGGAAATGTTTGTTTCTAAATTCAGTCTCTAAAATGTGGCGGGGTGGCGGGGGGAGGGATATGGGTCTGGAGCTCAGGGCAGGGGTGAAGATTAAAGATAGCAACTTGAATCACCCTAAACATGGCAGTTAAAGTGAATGACAACACAGAACAAAGATAATGAAGGCGGTTAACATTAAAAAAAAAAAGAAAAAGAAATAAGCAGATGCTGAGTCAGCAAAGAAGACTGACAAAGACTTGAAAGGTAAGAGAAAAAACACAGTGAGGCCCCAGAAAGGAAAAGCAGGCAGTCACCTGTTTCAAATGCTGAGTGGAATAAAAACATAAATGAAAACCCTGGATTAAGCATGTCACCACGGGGAATATAAAAAAAGGAAACTTAGAATGTTAGGAAGAGCAGTCAAATTTTAAAGAGTTGAGGTGTGATTCAGAACACAAGCAGAAGGAGAAGCTGCAAACTGTGTTAAACAAGTGAAGGTGAAAAGGATGATAGCTTGAAGGGTAGCTGGATAAAGAATTATTATTTTATAGACCAAAGGGCATGAGTTTAAGAGAAGGAAAAGAGTGACCAAATGGAAAAAGAGATAAGGACGCTGAGTTCTGAGAAAGCTGAGATGGTACACAGTAGTGCTGGACTGGATAAAGAGGTTCTCAAAGTATGGTCTACAGAGCCCTGGAAATTTTAGTGACCTTTTAGGGAACCTGCTAGAGGTGAAAATCAGTTTTACTATAATACAGATTCTCGGTTTGATATTCACGGTGATGGTACAAAACAAAGAGCGGGTTATGTTACTGGCGCCTCAGCACACATCAAGGCAATGCCGGTAAGCTATACCGAGACACCCTGATATGCTCTCCAACACACAGAAAAAGCTCTTGCTAATGCTCATCTTATTAAATCTTGACTTTGAATACAAAGTACTTAAAAAAAAAATAGTCTGTATGACATAACGGAAACTACCCACGAAGCACCTCTGCTACGTACCCTGTACAGGTGTCTCAAAGAAAAGCAGATGTATAATTTTTTGAACTGTGAGCTGAACTAACAGCTTGTCTGTGAATGTTATTTTTACTCTGAAGAGCTACTAACAAACTATGATTATTTAGACTTTTTCTCAGAAGTAAATGAAGTGAGCCTGATACTTCAAGGAAAAAATAAACTGACAGCACTTTTGCCAGCAATAAAATTTCAAGCTTTCAAGTGATTAACTAAAATTCTGGAAAACTCAGGGCCAGCACTGTGAGCTTGAAACTTCCCAATACTCAAAAGAGATTTTTCTGACAGGATCAGTGAGATAATAAAAAATATGACTTTAGATATTGTTTAATAATATGTGTTAACATTTGGAAGATTTGCGTAAACCAGCAGACCAATAATTTCCAAACAACCGATGCAAATGGTTACAAATTAATTCACGGGTAGAAGATCCACTCAAAGTACAAGACAAACCAATGGATTTCATTTTAATACAGTACAACTGTTCATTAATGTGGCTTCGGATTTCATATTTCAACTAACCTCTAAGAAACTACCATTTGCTGAGTTTCAGTGTAGTATCAAAGAAGAATATCCACAATTATTTGAAAATGCTATTATGATACTCCCATATTACCAATTGCTTATATGTATGAAGACGGATTTTCTGCATACACTTCAACCAAAACAACAGACTGAATGTAACAGACTGAATGGAGAAGCAAGTGAGAGAATCCAGCTATCTTCTAATGAGCTAGACACTGAAGAGATTTTTTTAATGTAAAATAATGCCATAGGTCTCAATTTTTTTTCATAGTGAAGTCTTCAATAATTTTTAAGAGTGTAATGGGGCCCTGAATTTAAATAAACTTGAGAAAAAGACAACTTTAGCCAGTTTTCAACTTAGAAATATGGGCAAAGAGAAAGTGAAGAGATGTTACTGACTGAGAGCAACAGAATGAGGGGCATAGAAAACTGAGAATATTAATTCCAAAAAACACATAAGAGTCAACAGGATAAAGAACTAAGAGAAATACTGAGGGCTCAGCTAAGGTTTAATTAGTACACCTGTACTGATGCTGACCACAATTTGCTCCAGGAACACACAACACATTGGGAGAAACAGAATAGAGGACACGCTAAACATAGGCTAAAAAACAGGAATGATGGATGGGGCAAATTTAATAAGGCAAGTTTAGTAAGTGAGAACTAAGGGTGCTGGTGATCTCATCAAGACAAGCGAAACTGAGATCCAACCTGGAAACAAGAGGGGAAGCCAAGGGACCTCTACTCTTCATCCACCTCTTTTCCTAATGGCAAGAAAAAAAGGGTCACTGGTCTTGGGCCTAAGTGCAGAGGCGCAACTAAGCTCTTCCAAACTTTCAGGGTATGTCATAAATAAGAATCAGTAATGGATTCTTCGGAGAAGGCAATGGCACCCCACTCCAGTACTCTTGCCTGGAAAATCCCATGGACAGAGCCTGGTGGGCTGCAGTCCATGGGGTCCCTAGGAGTAGGACACGACTAAGCGACTTCACTTTTCACTTTCATGCATTGGAGAAGGAAATGGCAACCCACTCCAGTGTTCTTGCCTGGAGAATCCCAAGGACAGGGGAGCCTGGTGGGCTGCTGTCTCTGGGGTCGCAGAGTCGGACACAACTGAAGCAACTTAGCAGCAGCAGCAATGGATTCTTGCCTTTCTTAAAATCACTAATAATGTATTTCAGTTTTCAAGGTCCATGGGTGGGGCTTTTAGACTGAAGTACATTATGATGAGTTGCTTTTGTACTTTAGAGATAAAACCCCAGGGAGAGAATTCTAGGCAGATCTGCTTTATACCAAATTCTGTTTAATTGCAGCATATATGCTTGAGGGTGTTAATTTGATAATGAACAAGGGCTCTTACAGCTTAAAATGTAATAAAGTCAAACAAATGGAAATGAACTTTTCTGTCCTAAAACAGGACTATGCTATGTAGGCATCTCCTTTTATAACGTTTCACTTGAGTTGGAATTTTTTAGGATATCGTTATTTTTCTTGTCAAGTGTTCTCATATTTGTATTATTTCCTAGTTTTAAGAGGAATTAACTTATCACAAAATGACTGTTTTACTAATTAGATCTGAAATTAGCCGTCTACCTTAGCGTCTGATCCTAAGCATATGATTTTGTATCACACCGGACAGCACTACAGACACAGACGTCTTTCTCAATTTTACGGCTCATAACTAATTTAAACCCAAGCCATCAACCTCTTTGCAATTTCCTAGTCTTTTATTTTCATATGACTTACTTATTCAAACCAGTTTGACAACTATTGCCTATGTAGTTCTTCTAGTCTTCCATGTAAACAAAAGGCTACACAGAAAGACTTCATTTGTCATTATAAGTTAGATAATATTAAGTGGAATCTGAACTGAGCCTTAGTCTCCTCATCTATAAACAGGAGGATAACTACATTTATCTCTTGCCGTCTCTTGGGGTTGTTGCAAAGATTAAGCAAGATTTTCAAAAACTGTGAAGCATAATACAAATGTAAGTATTATCATAAATATTTTGAACTTAAAAATACATTATGTACTCAAAGTACCAAGAAATTGACTTTATCACATAAGGTTACAAATTGGAGATTTTAAAAATTGATTTTTTTAGGTCAAATGCGATGTAGGTAGGTTTGAGAAAGTAAAATCTATGTTGGAAATAAAAGGTTTCCAACAACAACAAAGATCTTTGAAATTATATGATCCATAGTACTGACTTACCTTCACATCACACTTTTGGATTTTAACCCAAATGGTTTTAACTCCCGATTACATTTTTAAACTTACATTTTTACTGACCCCTCAATTTTTCAAAAGTTATTTAGAATCATTTTTTTTAATCATATAGTAAACACTGTCCTACACAGAAAGTGCAAAACTAATTTCAAACAACCGCAGCTCCAAACACTCCACCTCTACCCTAAAACACACTAAACTGCAATAAACAGCAAAACTGGGTTTCTCTTCTGGCTAATCTTTAGGTGAAACAATGAAGTAATTTAAAGCTCGAAGGAACTGGGTAGAAAAAAGGAAAAGATGGGTTCTTAGAGTTTATAATGTACAACAGGGTTGGCTTGTTTTTCAAATGCAGATTTGGAACAGAGCCACACCCATCTTATCAAGGGCTGCTTCTGCTGCAATGCCAGACAATAAAGTCACTGGCCCTTTAAAGAAAATATTTGCCAAACACTGGCTAGACAATCAATACTGAAAAGAAAACAAAGTCTCAACCAGCCAAAATGTTTTCCTTTGTAATAAGATTAATATTTACTTTTGTCAGATCATGAGGACTCTTATTCTGGTTCTGCTGGGTTGAGGTCAACCTGACCACTTCCAACCACCTCCACTACCACTCTCCCGGGCTAAGTCGCCGTCTTTTACCCCCTGGATTACTGCAATTCTCTCTCATTTGGTCTTGTCTCACTCTAGGACTACAGTCCGTCCTCAATTTAGTAGTCAGGTCAGTCCTTTAAAAATTGTCATGTCGTGTCTCTCCTTTGTTCCAAACCTCCCAATGACCCGTCATCTCATTTAGAATAAAAACCAAAGTCCTTACAATGGCCTATAAAACCTTAGTGATCTGGGCCATACTGTTTCTAATATCTTTATTGGTCCCCTCTTCCCTCATTCTGTCTCCAGCCAAACTCACCTCCTTCCTGTTCCTTAACCAGATGTATTCTGCATTAAGTCTTTTATGATGGCTATCCTTGCTGCCTGGAATACTCCTCAGATACCTGCGTGACTAATGCAGTTACTTCAAGAGTCTGTTCAAATCTCATCTTAAAATGAGGCCTTTCCAGGCAACTTCACCCTATAATTCCTATTTCTTTACCCTCTAGTATATATACTATGCCATATTTGTTATTTGTCTTCCCTTGTGCCCTATCAAGTAAGCCTGGAACACTTCAGTTTGTGAGAAAGGAAGGAAGAATAAATGATATTTACAAATAATGAAGTAGAAAAAATTTTTTTTTCCTTTAAAAAGCATTAGCGACAATTGAGCAGGAGGGAAGCAAGCAGGAGTAGGGAGTAAATGTCCAAGTTAAACAACAAAACAACTTCAAATCTTTAAATTATATGACTTATTGGCTTTAAAATAAAAACTGCAAAAAAACCCAAAAAAACTCACACCAAAACCCTACTTTTCTCTCTTTTAAAAAAAAGTATTTGCAAAAGAGAATTATCTTAAACTGCCAAATGAATTTTAAAAGAACACACACACACACACACAAACCTATGTGCTACTCCTGCACTTACATGCTTTAACATATTATCTAAAGCTGCCAAATCAATTAAAGGGGGGAGGGGGAAACTCCTAAAGCTGTTTAACATATCAAAGGAATTTAACAGGACCAATCAGTATAGTTTCATAAATGGAATATTCCTGGACATAGTTCTATAAATATTTACACCAAAGACCTTACATCTATAACTTGCTTCCAAAAGATAATGAGGTAACAGTTGTCAATTCAAAGCACAGCTACAGATGATGAAATAAAGCCAAAGCTGATGTCACATTACGAATGCAGTAAGTCAAGTACAGCAAAGCAGTGTCTTGTGTCATTCCCAAATCATTGCCACAGCAACCTTCAGCAATTTCTGTCTCCTCTGAGAAAGAATAAATGAATACAAAGTCAACAGAGCAAAACCACTAACAACATCTCTCTAATTCAGAAGTGATAACTTAAAAATACATATTCGGTTGCCTTAAAACCATGATCAATTTAAGACCTTGAAGAATCAGCCACAATATAGCTGCCCTCTGTAAAGAACAAAAAGTAAATAACCTTTTATTTTCAAATGATATTGATTGAACACATCTTGTTAAGGAACTTCCCTCTGACTACAAGATGGTAGAGCATTCTAATGTGTCATTACAACGTGATCTAATTAATAATAATTTCTTGCAACTGTCAGGGCATGGCTAGAGAGTGATCTTTGGCTTGATCTATTCTACAATTAAGCACTTTGTAAACTAAGCTATCATTTTCTGAGTGTTTATATCAGATATTGTGTTAAGCACTTGCCTTTAATCCTCACAACAAACCTGTAAGATCGGCCCTAGTATTATCTGTTCTCCACAGAGAAGGAAACCGAGGCTTAAGTTAAAAAACTTGAACCTAGAACCAAAGAATTTCTATTCCAAAGACTGCTCCTGCTCCTAACCATTATTAGAACTGCCTCTCTGAATTCTCCTTGTATCTGCAACACAGTACTAAAATAAATGAGGCCAAATATCACCCTATTCTGTGCTATATTACTGCTTAATTAACAAAAAGTAAAACCTTTCCCAATCTTACAATCTTGTGTACTTTAGGGCTATTCGTTACTAGAATAAATAAAACAAATAGGAAAATAAGTTTTAAAACAGAACTTGCAAATGTAAATGCCCATGATTTCTGAAAAAAATTAGCTAAGTGACAAAATTAGGTGTGTAGAAAGAGCCAAACTAATTACATGTCTGGTTAAAAATAGGAAGGAAAACAAGACAGAGCTGTGACTTGTAATTCACTCCCAGTTCTTACCAATTCATGCAACTTTGGCCTGGTCATTTAGCCTTCAGGACTCCGTTTTCTCATTTTCAAACAAAGAGTAATGAACTAAATAACCTAACTAGCTGTTACACATTATGATTCTGTTTTTACCAGGTCTTAGAAGTATCTGAGGGAAGAAGAGATTATTTAAACCCTAAATGTTTGTTTCTAAGTAAACATTATGAAGTAAAGACATAGATCTACTATGCTAAATTTACCCCAAATCCTTTGAGAATCAGTATTTTCTAAATAAATGTTTTCATAACAAAATATTTTAATAAGAGTACTAAATAGCTACTATTCCATTGGCTTGTGATGTTTTACATAAATACATTACCTACCCTTCTGACTTCAAAGACTATGCTGTTAACTTCACTTAACCTCACCAGTCTTTATCACCTTAACCAATGTGTCCGTTTCGTTTTAATATTAAAAGGCACGAGATAGGGATGATTACTAGCATGAACTGCCCAACGCAGAGCCTGGGACAGCTCTGGAATTAAATCTGTGTGTGTGTGTGTGTGTCTTCTATTTCACAATTATTCGTATTAACAAAACTTCTTATATAATTCAAAATCCTGTCTGAATAATCAGATCGGCGCAGCAAGTTCTATGAGCCACGGAACAGATACTAAATCACCTCAAAATCAGGCATATTGGGGTGTAGAAAACACTTTGCAGCAGCGTTTTATTTTTCACCGACTACCACGCCTAATCGCCTAATTAAAATACAAACTGCACAATCGTTTCGTGGAATTAGCCACAGTGAGTTTCACGTGGACTTCCCTTCTCTCCAAAATTAGACCAAACACCAAGATGAAGACCCAGGAGGCCAGAGCAAGTCTTGAGAAATGGATACCAAGGCACAGGGCACACCTTCAGTGTCACACCCTGCAGCCCGACTGCCGCCCCCTTCTCCTTTCCAGCCCAAGAGGCAGCCCAGGGAGCGGCAGGGGCACCTCGGGTCTTTAGCTGCCAGCTGGAACCATTCTCCTACTCAACCTCTACCCCCTGGAAGGGTAGGGCGTTTCTAGAAAGTCCAGTGTCAGTGCAGAGCAGGGGAATTGGGACAGAGTGCAGGGCACGGGAGGGGACTGGCGCGAGAGACGTCACGGCTCGACTCTCTCGGGGCAAAAGGAAGCGGGGGCTGGAAGCCTGAGTCCAGCCGGGGTACCTTGCGTCCAGCGGCAGAAGATGGTGTCAGAGAGACCAGGGCTGCTGTTGGTGCCCCACACCAGCTCCATCAGCTCTTTAGTCAGTTCGGACATGATGGGATGCCGGCGAGCTGGTCTTGGCTTTCAGGACTCCTGCCCCGGCACATGGGGAAGGGGCGGCTTCCGAGACCAGAGTGGCGGGACGGCGGCGGTAAACGAGCTTGAAGGTCAGACTGGAGGGAGGCAAAAGGAGAGAGACCTACTTGCAGAGACCCCGCCTGTCAAGCCCGGTCCGAGCGGCAGCAAGGAGTTTCCCGTACCGGAAGTACCGGAGCCACTTCCGGCTTCTCTTTCACTGCGGCCCCCACGGCCGGAGGGGCAGGCGGCGCCTCCCCGGAAGCGGAAGTGGGGGTGGGGCGAGAAGAGCTGCTGGGGACTCTTCGGGCTACTGGCCTTTCTGAACTCAGTGCAAGGGGGCTGTCGTGCGGTGGCTGCTTTTGTGTTGGCCGGAGCATCGCGTCCCGTGGGCGTTGGCATATTTCTACCATTGTAGAATACCTCCTTCTCCGCACTGCTTTGGGATTAGCCCTAGGACCCCAGGCCCAAGCCCTGGGACTCAGAACATAACCTATACCTTAAAATTTGTAATATTAATTATGCCAAACTACAGCTTTAAGAGTATGGTTGAGTCTCCTTGAGGAAACATTCATGTCTGTGTGGAGAGCTGCCCATAAATTGAAGGTTCTCAATCTCTTGCTAAGTCACATCAAGTTAAACCAGCTATCAACATAACTGAAGAATGTGGCCGAATGAATGTTAGAAATGCCTGCTGCTAAGTCGCTTCGGAGCAGGCAATGGCACCCCACTCCAGTACTCTTGCCTGGAAAATCCCATGGATGGAGGAGCCTGGTAGGCTGCAGTCCATGGGATCGCGAAGCGACTTCGCGATCTGAGCGACTTCCCTTTCAAACTTTTCACTTTCATGCATTGGAGAAGGAAATGGCAACCCACTCCAGGGACGGGGGAACCTGGTGGGCTGCCGTCTATGGGGTCGCACAGAGTCGGACACGACTGAAGCGACTTAGAAGAAGTAGAAGTAGAAGTCTCTTCAGTCGTGTCTGACTCTTTGCGACCCCATAGACGGCAGCCCACCAGGCTCCCCCGTCCCTGGGATTCTCCAGGCAACAACACTGGAGTGGGTTGCCATTTCCTTCTCCAATGCATGAAAGTGAAAAGTGAAAGGGAAGTCGCTCAGTCGTGTCCGACTCCTAGCGACCCCATGGACTGCAGCCTACCAGGCCCCTCTGCCCATGGGATTTTCCAGGCAAGAGCACTGGAGTGGGGTGCCTAGAAATGCCTGACCCAAACATAACTCAGAATTACAAAGCTCTTTACAGGAAAACAGATTCAAAGCTGCCCGTTTGTAAATGGTAGAGCAATTTTACCTACAATTTTGAAGACTGTAGGGTATATGGGCAACACGTGAGCTTAAAGACCAGGTTTCAATCATTGACAAGCATTCAGTTGAATTTAGTGGTTTCCCTGAGTTGGTGATGGATAGGGAATCTTGCTGCAGTCCATGGGGATCGCAAAGAGTTGGACGCGACTGAACTGAATTGAACTGAAAATTTTCTATTTGTGACACTTACAAAGAAGAAAACTTATTCTGGCTGAATTTGGAATTTCAAACAGAAAGGCAAAAATCTGATGGGCTCCTTCAGGCAGCAAATAACAGAGTTTGCTAATTTATACTCTATTTTTGACTTAAGCAACCTTTGTTGTTGTTAAAAGGAATTGCTCAAAGTACCTTAACCCTATCCATAGCCTTCTTCCCAATCTTTATTCCTTGTGAAGTATCCTTTATCCTGTTTTTCAAACCGAATCTTATTCATTCTTCAAAATGTATGTTGACTTAAAAAATACAGCCTAAAAATTCAAAGTTGTTTTTTTTTTTAATTCAGTGAGTATTTTTAGGACTTTAAGGCCAGGAGACAGCATCTCTAGTAACCCTGAGACAACTGCTCTGAGGAGGCGAGGGGAGGAGACAGGTTGATAGAAGTTTTGCAACAAAGGGCAGGTAGTCTGAACATCAAAAGATTATTGTTAATTAAAGGAAGCCAGATATTTCACAATCCAATATTCTTGGGCTTCACTGGTGGCTCAGATGGTAAAGGATACACGTGCAATGCAGGAGACTTGGGTTCGATCCCTGGGTGGGGAAGATTCCCCTGGAGGAGGGCATCTCAACCCACTTCAGTATTCTTGCCTGGAGAATTCCCCTGGACAGAGGAGCCTGGCAGGCTAAAGAGCTGGACAAACTGAGCGACTAAGCACAGCACAGATATCCCAAGTTAAAGAATTTAGTGCTTTTCTAGGTGTGGGAAGATGCAAGAGTCTGGGATCACTGAAATCATTTCTTTCCATGTATCTCAGCTATCCTGGGCCAGTAGCCTGTGTTTTTTCACATCCTGAGCTCCATTGGGGCTCACCTTAGGGAGTAGCTACAGTCTTGGTGGCTGCTAGTCCACAGGTACCCTTCTTCCTGAATGCCATTAGGGCTCAGGAATTCACATTGGAGTGCTGTAATCACTGATTACTGTGATATCCCTGGTTACTGATATGGCAAGAAATACTCCATTTCTTGGTGCTTCCCTGGTGGCTCAGGTGGTAAAAAATCTGCCTGCAATGCAGGATCCAGGTTTGGGCTGATCCCTTGGTGAAGGGAATGGCTACCCACTCCAGTATTCTTGCCTGGAGAATTCCATGGACACAGGAGCCTGGTGGGTTACAGTCCATGGGGTCACAAAGAGTTGGACACAATTGAACAACTAACACTTCCACTTTTCACTCTACTTCTCACATAGTAGAAATGGTACTTTGTAGTAAAGCCTTCTCCAGTTGTTACAATATAAAAGAAAATTTTTAGCTTCTGAAATTTCGTGAAAGTGAAGTTGCTCAGTCTTGTCTGACTCTTTGTGACCCTATGGACTATAGCTTACCAGCCTCCTCCATCCATGGGATTTTCCAGGCAAGAATATTGGTGTGGGTTGTCATTTTGTAACTTGCTTATGACAATTACTGTCATTTGTAATTTGCAAATAATTATTTACTTTTCTCCTGTGGAAGATGTTTAAGGAAGAGGAGGACCTGTCTTATTCGTAGTAACTAATAGAGAGCCTTGAATATAGCTGGATCTCAGTATTAGAATGAAACTTGCCTTAATGGAGCTTGAGAATTCACTTACGGAACTTAAGAATTCAAGAAGTAAGGAAATGAGGGGAAGTACCAGTGACTGGTCCAAGTAAATGTCTATTATTTGCACAGGTGATTTATAATTTGCACAATTATTTCACTTCCTAAAAGACATAGAAGGGCCAATGTTCATAGATCCTGTAAGTGGCAGAACTCTAATGTCAACTACAAATTGGCACTTGCCATGGGAGCTTGCATCTACCTTTAATCTACAAGGATTAAATCATGTGCTGCGGCAGCTGCTGATTTTTAACACCCCTGAAAGGTCTTCAGGGTGAAGAACAGAAATGTAGCATTCTGTGCTCTGGGAAAAATGGGCAGAACAGGTCTTCAGATAGTTAGATATTTTGAGGAGCTGATTTTATGAGCCCAATTCTAGTATCTTGTCATATCTAGAAAAGCACTAAAATCCTTCATGGTGACAACTGCTTGTTGTGACTAGCAAAAACCTTCCAAAAATATGTGCTTGATTGCATGTACATCCCCTTCACCAAAATCACATATATACTGACCTTCACCATTACCTCTTTAGAGCAGTTTCTCAGAGCTATCTGAAATGCTGTCTCAGGCTATAGTCCTCATTTTGCCCCAAATAAAACTTAACTCACAACTCTCACACTGCATTTTTTTAAAATCAGTAATAAGTTCAGAGGTGTTTGCCACGTTTTTCTCTTTTCATTATTATAGAGACATAGTTATAGATATAATTGTCCATGAATAGAAAGAAATACTTTCAAAAAAAATTTAATGAAATATTTCTTGATCCATGATTTTTCTTAGTTTTCAGCTGTGATGAAACTGGCAAAATCTTGGGTAGATGTTAATATGCATGATCTTTCTACCTTTAGGTTATATTCTCTATTTGCAACATACTTTAAATTTTTAAATTAGCTGGACATATTTTTAACAAGGAATATTTGATTGTTAAATTATTTATGTTGCTTAATTATTCATTACTTGCTACATTTGAATTGTGAAGTTACTTACACTACATTAGAAATGCAAATTAATGTTCATTTAACATTTTTTTAGTTAGTAATTATTTAGAAAAATAATAATTGTAACAGTCAAGTTTGTTGCATATATTTCTGGTACAGGAGGATAATGCCTTTTTCGTTTTTATAATGACTTGAAAATTATGTAATTTTTCTTTGGCATATTTATCTTGCTCCATATTTACAGTATTTTTTTCCTTAGGACCATCTATGTGTCTTAGTCTAAGTAGCTAACTTATGTCCGACTCTTGTGATCCCATTGACTGTAGCCCTCCAGGCTTCTCTGTTCATTGGGTTCTCCAGGCAAAAATATTGGAGTGGGTTGCCATTTCCTTCTCCAGATTGCCATTTCCCAACCTGGGGAATCAAACCCAGGTCTCCTGCATTGGAGACCGATTCTTTACCACTGAGCTACAAGGAAAGCCCAGGACCATCTATAGTTTTTATTAAATTGATGTGTGTCATTAAGATGCACATATTCATGAATGCCCAGTGGCTCAGTCATGTCAGACTCTTTGCGACCCCATGGACAGTAGTCCACTAGGCTCCTCTGTCCATGGAATTTGCCAGGCAAGAACAGTGGAGCAGGTTGACATATAGGTTGCATAAATGATTTTTAATCCTAAAAGAGAGTCTAAAAATATCAGAAACTTCCTGTTAACATATTAAATTTTATTTGTAGTATTCCTCTTTCAAATTCAAGTCAGGGCACCTCTATAAAACTGGGCTTAGATTACCAGAATCGTCAATTCTCTTTAGCCAAATTCACTATTTCAAAGAAACAGAATTACTCATTATTAAATACTAACTCCATGCTGAATTATTCTGTTGTCTTTTCCCAAATTTCCCTGTCAAAAAAGAGCAAAACAGCTTCATGACCATGTTACTAGCAACTACCATGAAAGGGCTCTTCTCCAACTAGAAGCCCTCAGATTCGAATTTAGTATATTTGCACCACTTGTTTAAGAGAAATCAATCTTTCAGAAATCCACTCTACAATAAGATAAGTTCTAAGCAGGTTACTAAAACAATCCTCTCTGTATTTATTAATAAAAACTATTTCATGTATATGCCCCTTGGCTTCCAATAACAGTGTAAATCTGTCAAGCACATGAAATTCTTTCCTTTGCATCAAACTAAACACATCTCAGTTCCTTATAAATCCACCACTGTCATGCTCAGGTATGACATAAAATGTCATTTCCTACTAATACGTGGTGGAAAAGGGGTTCTGTCATTAAATGCTGAGTTAAATAAAGTCAAGCAAGAGATGCTCAAAATTCTCCAAGTGAGGCTTCAACAGTACGTGACCAAGAACTTCCAGATGTTCAAGCTAGATTTAGAAAAGGTAGAGGAACCAGAGGTCAAATTGCCAACATCCATTGAATCATTGAGAAAGCAAGAGAGTTCCAGAAAAACATCTACTTCTGCTTTATTGACTATGCCAAAACCTTTAACTGTGTGGATCACAAAAAAACTGGAAAATTCTTCAAGGGATGGGAATACCAGACCACTTTACCTGCCTCCTGAGAAATCTGTATGCAGGTCAAGAAGCAACAGTTTTAAAGAACTGGACATGGAACAATGGACTGGTTCCAAATTGGGAAAGGAGTGCATCAAAGCTGTATATTGTCACCCTGCTTATTTAAATTATATGCAGAGTACATCATGAAAAATGCCAGGCTGGATGAAGCACAAGTTGAAATCAAGATTGCTGGGAGAAATATCAATAACCTCAAATATGCAGATGACACCACGCTTATGGCAGAAGGCGAAATGGAGCTGAGGAGCCTCTTGATGAAAGTGAAAGAGGAGAGTGAAAAAGCTGCCTTAAAACTCAACATTCAAAAAATGAAGATCATGGCATCTGGTTCCATCACTTCATGGCAAATAGATGGGGTAACAAAGGAAACAGTGACAGACGGTATTTTCTTGGGCTCCAAAATCACTGCAGATGGTGAATGAATCCATGAAATTAAAAGACACTTGCTCCTTGGAAGTAAAGTTATGACCAAACTAGACAGTATATTAAAAAGGAGAGACATTACTTTGCCAACAAAGGTCCATCTAGTCAAAGCGATGGTTTTTCCAGTAGTCATGTATGGATGTGAGAGTTGGACTACAAAGAAAGCTGAGCACTGAAGAACTGATGCTTTTAAACTGTGGTGTTGGAGAAGATTCTTGAGAGTCCCTTGGACTGCAAGGAGATCAAACCAGTCCATCCTAAAGGAAATCAGTTCTGAATATTCATTGAATGGACTGATGCTGAAGCTGATGCTTCAATACTTTGGCCACCTCATGCAAAAAACTGACTCACTTGAAAAGACCCTGATGCTGGGAAAGATTGAAGGAGGGAGAAGAAGGGGATGACAGAGGATGAGATGATTGGATGGCATCACCCACTTGATGGACCTGAGGTTGAGTAAGCTCGGGAATTGGTGATAGGGAAACCTGGCGTGGTACAGCCCATGGGGTCGCAAAGAGTCAGACACAACTGAATGACTGAACTGAACCGAACTGAGCAAGAGATGGAATTATATTTGAATCATTTTTTCACTGAGTTTCTCACAGTTTATTTCTACAGAAAACTGTTTGGAAATCATTGGCCACAGTATAATGGAATAGATTTTTTAAAACTTTTTTTCTTAGGTTATTTGGATGTAGACCATCTTTAAAGTCTTTACTGAATTTGTTACAGTATTGCTTCTGTTTTTTGGTTTTTGGCCACAAGGCATGTGAGATCTTAGCTTTCTGACTAGGGATTGAATACACACCCCATGCATTGAAAGGGGAGGTCTTAACCACTGGACCACTAGGGAAGTCCCTAACGAAATAGATTTTTTATAGGAATTAGAAAAGCTGGATGTTAGTTTTTATTTGGGTACCGTGACCTTGGATGGATCACTTAACTGTGCTTTCTCTGTTTATAGTAAGGACTAAATTTAAATCATCTCTTAATATCCCATTTACTTTAGATCATGCCCAGTTCTGATTTTAAAAACTGGCTGATTAGAAGTTAAGATGTGTAGAAGGAGTGAGAAGAAAAAGAATGTTGAGCAAGTATAAAGAGTAAACAGTTTAGCACTATTCTTCACTAACACATAGAATTAAAGAGGTTGGTGATTTGCCACTTGTCATTTAGTTGTGCTAACATTTTAACTAAGATCAACTTCAAACTTGCATATTAATCCAGAACTAACTATATTAACTGAGTATATAAGATACACACTTGGATGTGTCACAAGTACTTCCAACTTAGTATGTGCCAAATCAAATATCTTGCCCCAGAAAACCTCCCCTTTCATGTTTCATTATCAGTGAATGGTGCCATTCTGTATAAACATGCACATATTTAAATATTCTCTATTTTGATATAATAAGTAAGCACTTTGAGACTCAGATGCCACACACAGAAAATAAACTTACTAATAATTACATCATACAGGGATTATGGGATTTAACAGAGTTAACAGAAAAAAAATGCATAATGAAAAATGCTATTCTTATGTTAGCTATATTGATGGTTTGAACCAGGAACCTTGGGGAGAAAGGTGGAAGATGAGTTCTTGCTGCATTTGAGCTGGAGAAAACATCAGAGAAGTTTAAGCTGGACAGAATTTAGTTTTTTGGCCACACTGTGTGGCATATGGGGTCTTAATTCTCTGACCAGGGATCAAACCTGCATCCTCTGCATTAGAAGCAATCATCTTATACACTGGACCACCAGGGAAGTCCCCTGAACTGGATAGAATTTTGACTAGCAAAGACAGGGAGGATGTACGTTTAGGCATGAAATATTGCAGCAGGAGCCTGGCATTAGTGTCACTGGAGAGATGAGTGAAGAATGCCAGATTAAGGAGGTGCCATAGACTGAATTTTGCCTCTTCCAAATTCATATGCTGAAGCCTTAGCCTCAATGTGACTTGCAAACAATGCCTTTAAAGGAGTAATTAAGCTTAAATGACATCATAAATATGGTATTCTAATCCAACAGAACTGGTGTGCTAATTAGAAAAGGAAGAGACACTGGATAGCTCCCTCTTTCTCTCTCTTCCCTCTCTCTTCTCATTCTCCCCCATCTTTATCTTTGGTTTTCTACTGTTCTACTGTGTTATAGGGTGTGGGTCATTTCTATTTATCCTGCTTGCTATTTGTTGTACTTTTTCAAATTGTAAATTTATGTCTTTTATCAACTTGGAAAATATTTCAGCCATTTAGTTTTTAATATTTTTTTCTCAGCCATTATTATCCATCTCTGGAAATCCTAACACATACATTGGGTTTAGTCACTCAGTCTCCCATGCTCAACTTGTCTTCCATATACGCCATTTATTTTTCTCTACATAATATATACGTAAAATAAAGTCTTCATCTTTTAATCTCTGCTCACCTCTGTCTTTACTGCTTTTAGCAAATTTAATTGAAAATTTAAATCTCAATTGTTTCATTTTTATTTATACAAATCAAAATCTTTGATTGTTTTCCAGATTTTCCAGAAGTTTTATAATAGTATTTTCTAACTCATTTATTATGAAATGTTTTGTTAGTTCTATGATTTGGATTATAAACTTTTTTTCCTGTTTTGGACATACTGTACAGTTTGTGGGATCTCAGTTCCCCAACCAAGCACTGACCCTAGGTCACTTACACTGAAATCCCAGAATCCTAACCACTAGGCCACCAGGGGACTCCCAAACTTGTTTTTAAATTAAGTTTGGTTTGTGGGAATCTTGTATGACTGTATTATCTAGATTGAGTATTTGTCCCTCAAAGAAATTTTGAATTTGCATATTGTGCTGCCATAGATCAATTTTATGTTGCTTTCTGAGATGAAATTTTCCTGGGCCACACAGAGAGTGAAAATGATAACTGCAGCCTATGTGAGGAAGATACATCATTACAAATTCTCAAATGTGGCTCTTTATTGATCCATCTAGATTCTATGTCAAGACAGAGACCCTTACTTGTCATCTTTTGGACAAATTTTCCACAAACTTTTGCATAGCAAAGGAAACCATAAGCAAAATAAAAAGAAAACCTACAGAATGGGAGAAAATATTTACAAATAATGCAAGTGACAAGGGCTTTATTTCCAAAATACATAAATGGCTCATCCCACTCAACAACAACCAAAAATAACCCAATCAAAAAATGGGCAGAAGACCTAAATAGACATTTCTCCAAAGAAGAAATACACATGGCCAAGAGACACATGAACGTTGCTAGTTATTCAGTTCAGTTCAGTCGCTCAGTTGTGTCCGACTCTTTGCAACCCCATGAACCGCAGCATGCCAGGCCTCGCTGACCATCACCAACTCCTGGAGTTCACCCAAACCCATGTCCATCGAGTCGGTGATGCCATCCAACCATCCCATCCTCTGTCGTCCCCTTCTCCTGCTACCCTCAATCTTTCCCAGCATCAGGGTCTTTTCAAATGAGTCAGCTCTCCACATCAGGTGGCCAAAGTATTGGAGTTTCAGCTTTAACATCAGTCCCTCCAATGAACACCCAGGACTGATCTCCCTTAGGATGGACTGGTTGGATCTCCTTGCAGTCCAAGGGACTCTCAAGAATCTTCTCCAACACCACAGTTCAAAAGCATCAATTCTTCTGCACTCAGCTTTCTTTATAGAAATAGAAATTAAAACTGCAGTGTGGGCCCACTTCACACTGGTCAGAATGGCCATCATTAAAAAGTCTACAAATAACAAACTCTAGTGGGGTGTGGTGAAAGCGAACCCTCCTACACTGTTGGTGGGAATATAAGTTGGTGTGCTGCTGCTGCTAAGTCGCTTCAGTCGTGTCCGACTCTGTGCGATCCCATAGATGGCAGCCCACCAGGCTCTGCCATCCCTGGGATTCTCCAGGCAAGAACACTGGAGTGGGTTGCCATTATAGCCACTCTGAAAAACAGTATGAAGGTTCCTCAGAAAACTGAAGCAGAATTATCATATGATCTACCAACCTTACTCCTGAACATATATCCAGACAAAATTATAATTCAAAAAGATACACTTACCATTATGTTCATAGCTTCACTATTCACATTAGCCAAGACACATAACCAGTCCATTCTAGAGGAGATCAGCCCTGGGTGTTCTTTGGAAGGAATGATGCTGAAGCTGAAACTCCAGTACCTTGGCCATCTCATGCAAAGAGTTGACTCACTGGAAAAGACTCTGATGCTGGGAGGGATTGGGGGCAGGAGGAGAAGGGGACAACAGAGGATGAGATAGCTGGATGGCATCACTGATTCTATGGACATGAGTTTGAGTGAACTCCGGGAGATGGTGATGGACAGGGAGGCCTGGCGTGCTGCGATTTATGGGGTCGCAAAGAGTCAGACACGACTGAGCGACTGAACTGAACTGATATACATTTATACTCAGTCATAAAAAAGAATATAATACTGTAATTACAGCAACATGGATGCAGCTAGAGATTATCATACTAAGTAAGTTAGAAAGAGAAAGACAAATACCATATGATGTCACTTATATTTGTAATCTAAAGTGAAGTCACTCAGTTGTGTCTGACTCTGTGACCCCGTGGACTGTAGCCCACCAGGCTCCTCCGTCCGTGGGATTCTCTAGGCAAGAATACTGGAATGGGTTGCCATTTCCTTCTCCAGAGCCTCTTCCTGACTCAGGGATCAAACCCAGGTCTCCTGCATTGCAGGCAGACACTTTAACCTCTGAGCCACCAGGGAAGCCCTTGTAATCTAAAATATGACACAAGTGAACCTATCTATGAAACAAAAACAGAATTACAGACATAGAGAACAGACTGGTGACTGCCAAGAGGAAAGGGGTTGGGGGAAGGATGGAATGGGAGATGACGGTTAGCAGATGTAAGCTTTTTAAATATAGAACGGATAAACAACAAGGTCCTACTGTATAGCATAAAGAACTATATTCAATATCCTATGATAAACCATAGTGGAAAAGAATACGTAAAAAAGAATGTGTGTATATACATAAAACTGAATTTGTCCAACTTTGTGAAACCCCATGGACTGTAGCCTGCTAGGCTCCTCTGTCCATGGAAATCTCCAGGCAAGAATACTGGAGTGGGTAGCCATTCCCTTCTCCAGGGGATCTTCTCAACCCAGGGATTGAAACCAGTTTTCAGTCAGATTCTTTACCAGCTGAACCATCAGGGAAGCCCAAAACAGAACTTAACACCCATTGTAAATCAACTATATACTTCAATTAAAAATATTGAAAACTAATTGTAAGTATATACTTTCCTATGTTCAAGAAATGATTAGCCCTTAAAGGAATGCTGTGCTTAAAGGAATGCCCATAAAAGAATGCCAGAAAGTCAAAGAACAATTGATGTAAGCCAGTCAATTACCACCTAACCATCTCACCGATGGATTTCACCTAATCAGTAGTCAATGATGTGTATATCCATACCTTGATTTGTAATTCCAATAAATATTTGATATTGTATCTGTAATCTTAGGATTTCAATTCTGCAATTCCATCAACAGGTGGTGCCATTGTATTATAGTTTGAATTTTGTAAACCAAAAACCTTTTTGGAGTAGTTGCACCCATAAACATCTTCCTTTTTCCAAAGGCTTTGGTCATTACTTTTGTACCTTAGGAACCTTGATTTTATGATTTTGTTTAAAACATGTATATTGTTGAAATTTATGTCCTGGAATAAACTTGGCTGGATTCTTCTACTTTATATAATACTTCTAGAAATTTCAGGATATAATGTGTGCCATTTTGTTGACAAAGCAACGAGTAACCAAAAATAATAACTATGTATTCTGATATCTACAGGACCAATGTATGCTTTATAATTTCAGATTATCACAAGTTCTCATTTCATAAAGAAAATTACAGGCCAATATCCCCGATGAATATAGATGCAAAAACACTCTAAAACAGAATTCAGAAGCACATGAAAAGCATCATTCACCACGATAAAGTGAGATTTATCCTTGGGATGCAAGGATGGTTCAACATACAGAAATCAATGTGATCAACCATATTACTAGAATAAAAAATTTATATGTTCTCATAAACACAAAAAAAGCATGTGGCAAAAAACTTTGATTCATGATAAGGGTTTGTAAATTAGGTATAGAAGGAACATATTTCAACATAATAAAGGCCATATATGACAAGGCAACAGAAGATTTTATAATTTTTAAAATACTCCTTTGCAACCCACTCCAGTATTCTTATCTGGAGAATTCCATGGACAGAAGAGCCTGGTGGGTTACAGTCCATGGGGTCTCAAAGAGTAGGACAGGACTGAGTAACTAACTAACAACTCTTGCATTTGTAACAGAACACCTCTGCATGTTTTCTTTTTTGTACTGAGAAAAGCAAGACAACACTCAATGTCTATTTGTGTAAGGGTTATTTTTTTAAAGATGCTATTAAATATTACACTGGTCACACCTCTGTCAAGAGATCTCTTTATAGTTCAGTATTCCCAGAAATAACACCGCTGGGCGATCTCTCCACGTTGCAGCCAGTTGTGGGTGTCAGCCTGGAATGGAATGGGCGAACCCCATACGCACCGGCATTAAGAAAGTGCGTGGAGGATAACTGGCTCTGCCCTTTCTGAGTTCTGCCTTTGGTTCACTGTGTAAACTGGCAAAGCTATTTCCCTCGAGAGTGCTTGTCAAAGTCACAGCATGATCCCAGAAGGTGGTAAGAAGAAGTTGTGACTCACCAAAAGAACTTACTTTGAGGTTTCTTGTAATTCTCCTCAGTGATTTCAGGAACCCATAGCTTGTCTAAGCTAATTAGTCCTGCATTGTTGGTGTGGATGATCTGAGAAAAAGAAATTGAAAATAATACAGTTCTTTAGAAATACTAAAAATGTATACTCACACACAAATCTAAAAATGTACACAACACAAATGTCAAGAAATGAAACAAACCTACTTAAAATCATTTGCATCAATTTGATGAGCAGATCAGCAGATGGAAAACTCAGCTCAGGGTAGACAAAATACAATTTATTTGGCATTTGAAATCCAAGTTAGGGGCTACATGTTAAATGATACAATTATCAAAATACTGGATACATTTTGTTTTATTATAAACTAAGAAATGTTAACATAATTCTCCTTCAGTATAAGTTTTAATATATAATTCTCATTTATTAGCACACCTCTATGGTTCAAAGGCACATTTTCAAATTTATTATCAGACTTACTCTCATTGATTCTTATGATACAACTCTGTAACAATCGTCATTTCATAATCAAGATTAGTTTTCAAAAATTACACTGAAATAAGTATTGGAGCCTACAGTAAGCCACATCCTTTTAAGTTATGTGTTCTTTTCATTACACAATGAGGAGTGAAAAGAGTAAATTTTAACAACTGAAGTTGCTCTGTAGTACAGTAAGTGATTAAGTTTAGAGGAAAAAGATATAGAATAATCCAAATGTTATTTTTATTAAATTGTGATAATAAATGATATGCATCTCATCCTCTCCATGAATTATCCTAACATACTGCAATTCTGTCTTTACTAGGGCTTAAAATGGGCAGGGAGGATCTCTTTGATGTTCAGATCTAAGCTTTTTCCGGTTGGAGTGGTAAGTGAAGAGTGGGGAATATTTTTCTTGGCTCAAAAATAGAGTGAGGGCATATCCCAGACATATTGTGTTAATATTCAATTCCTCTCTGCCATTATGCTTTTTCAAAGTTTGGTTGTAGGTCCTTATCCATTCTGTGAAAAATCATAAGATTTTACATTTGCACTTTTTCCTTTATGTCCAGAAAGTAAATTCATGATTTTTCAACAAGGGTGAACTTTTTATCTTCTTTGAGATTTTGTTTTCCTTGATAGTAGAAAGTATCCTTTATATTTATTGAAAATTTTTCTGCTCAATTTTTTACAGAGAAATTTTATACAAAGTGACTATCTATTGCATATAACATGTATTATACATAACAATAAGTTTATATAAGTTAAGACACTGTGAAAAATCAAGAATATTTTGTTGTTAAAAGTTGAAGAAAATAGTTGAAGCTACAAGGATGACAAGATGCTTCTAGGGGAACATACTTTTGGAAGTGAATTTCAAGACACTGTTTGCATCCTTCATAGTATAAAGAAAAAATTCCCTTGATCCAGAAAAGATTACAAGGATAGAAAATATGAAATAAAGTGTTAATAGGTAAGGAAGAAAATAGAAATGACTGTTACAAAAGGGATATATAGGGATTTCCTTGGCTGTCCAGTGATTAAGATTCCTTGCTCCC
This sequence comes from Bos indicus, assembly GCF_029378745.1. Classification (NCBI taxonomy): domain Eukaryota; kingdom Metazoa; phylum Chordata; class Mammalia; order Artiodactyla; family Bovidae; genus Bos; species Bos indicus. Next base: position 30,456,687 of record NC_091772.1, read on the forward strand.
AATATGGGGGGCTGGAGTTCAATTCCTGATCAGGGAACTAAGATCCTGCATGCTGCCTGGTGCTACCAAAAACGACAACAACAACAGAGTGAATATACATGGGAGAAAGAGTGTGAAAAATACCAAAAACACAGAAGAAGATAGATTTGAAATGGAGGCAATAAAGAGCATAATTAGTGATGTAAGTAATCAGTTTGGCACTAAAATACACAAATTTGGATAACTCTCCCAGAATGCATATGAAAGATTAAAGCCATGCATAAAGTTATGATAGAATAAATTACACAGAGGATGGAGACTCAAAATAAAGAGAGTTGGATGGAATTAACTCTCTGAGGGGAAGGGCATTGTTTCTGCTTCGTTCATCGAATCTGGGGGACTGCCTGGGTCAAAGAAGGCATTCATTATATATTTACTGAAAAAATAATCAATTGGTTACTGCATCAGTTAAGATGCTTTTAGGTTTATGTTTTAGGAAACTCAACTGAAAGGGACTTAGATATTAATGAAAATGGTCCACATAATTAATAGTCCAAAAGTAGGATAAAGGTTAAGATTGGTTAATCAGTGGTTCAACAATATCATCAAGGACCAATATTCTTACAATTCCTCAGTATACACTTTACTTTACTGTAGGTTCCACTTGGAGTTTTGGAATAATGGCTACTTCCTCATTCATGTTCAGTGGCATAAAGAGAACATTTTTTCAGCTTTTGCTCAAGTGTTCTTCCTCAGTTTCACTAATTTAGTTAATAAATCCAGCTCTGTTGCCAGGGGATCACTATGCTGTTGATTGGCTTAAGCTTAAAGTTAGAAACCAGTGCATAAGAAGAGTGATGTGATTGCAACGATTAGTTAATACCAACCAGAGACCATTCCTGGAATTTAGGCCAATTTTCTCCATCCTATTGCTGCTACACGGAGAAGGCAATGGCAACCTACTCCAGTACTCTTGCCTGGAAAATCCCATGGGCAGAGGAGCCTGGTAGGCTGCAGTCCATGGGGTTGCTAAGAGTCAGACACGACTGAGCGACTTCACTTTCACTTTCCACTTTCACGCATTGGAGAAGGAAATGGCAACCCACTCCAGTGTTCTTGCCTGGAGAATCCCAGGAACGGGGGAGCCTGGTGGGCTGCCGTCTATGGGGTCGCACAGAGTCGGACACGACTGAAGCCACTTAGCAGCAGCAGCAGCATTGCTGCTACATATTAACAGAAGGATAAAACCGGACAGTGAGGGTTTCACCACACATTCTTTACAAAATTTATAAAGAAGACATTTGAGGCAAATAATACAGCAGATACAATATTAAAAAGTCTTTTGTTGAAGAAAGTTTCGTGTATACATATTAGAAAGGCAGTGCTGGGGCTGCCATGCAAAATACCGCAGATTGTGTGGCTTAAACAAAAAAATTGTGTTTTCTAATACAGTTCTGGAGGCTAAAGGCCCAAGGCCAAAGTGACGGCAGAGTTGGTTTCTGGTGAGACCTGTCTTCCCAGCTTGTGCACGAGGACCTTCTCATTCTGTTCTCATATGATCATTCCTCTGTGCAGTTCAGTTCAGTTCAGTCGCTCAGTCGTGTCCGATTATTTGCGACCCCATGACCTGCAGCACGCCAGACCTCCCTGACCATCACCAACTCCCGGAGTTCATACAAATCATGTCCATCGAGTCGGTGATGCCATCCAACCATCTCATCCTCTGTCATCCCCTTCTCCTCCTGTCCTCAATCATTCCCAGCTTCAGGGTCTTTTCACATGAGTCAGTTCTTTGCATCAGGTGGCCAAAGTATTGGAATTTCAGCTTCAACATCAGTCCTTCCAATGAACACCCAGGACTGATGCCTTTAGGATGGACTGGTTGGATCTCCTTGTAGTCCAAGGGACTCTCAAGAGTCTTCTCCAACACCACAGTTCAAATGCATCAGTTCTTCTGTGCTCAGCTTTCTTCACAGTCCAACTCTAACATCCATACATGACCACTGGTAAAACCATAGCCTTAACTAGATGGACCTTTGTTGACAAAGTAATGTCTCTGCTTTTTAATATGCTGTCTAAGTTGGTCATAACTTTCCTTCCAAGGAGTAAGCGTCTTTTAATTTCATGGCTGTAGTCACCATCTGCAGTGATTTTGGAGTCACCCAAAATAGAGTCAGCCACTGTTTCCCCATCTATTTGCCATGAAGTGATGGGACTGGATGCCATGATCTTCATTTTCTGGATGTTGAGCTTTAAGCCAACTTTTTCACTCTCCTCTTTGACTTTCATCAAGAGGCTCTTTTGTTCTTCTTCACTTTCTGCCATAAGGGTGGTGTCATCTGCATATCTGAGGTTATTGATATTTCTCCCAGCAATCTTGATTCCAGCTTGTGCTTCATCCAGCCCAGTGTTTCTCATGATATACTCTGCATATAAGTTAAATAAGCAGGGTGACAATATACAGCCTTGACGTACTCCTTTTCCTATTTGGAACCAGTCTGTTGTTCCATGTCCGGTTCTAACTGTTGCTTCCTGACCTGCATACCGGTTTCTCAAGAGGCAGATCAGGTGGTCTGGTATTCCTATCTCTTTCAGAATTTTCCACAGTTGATCGTGATCCACACAGTCAAAGGCTTTGGCATAGTCAATAAAGCAGAAATAGATGTTTTTCTGGAACTCTCTTGCTTTTTTGATGATCCAGCGGATGTTGGCAATTTGATCTCTGGTTCCTCTGTCTTTTCCTCTGTGCACAGGCATGACAAAAGAGAGAGAGGGAGAGAGGGAGGGAGAGATAGAGAGATCTCTTCTTTTAAGGACACCAGACTTACTAGACCAGGGTCCCACCCTCATGATGTCATGCAACACTGTGGTGGTGGTTTAGTCCCTAGGTCATGTCTTTTGATCACATGAGCTATAGCCTGCCAGGCTCCTCTGTCCATGGGATTTTCCAGGCAAAAATACTGGAGTGGGTTTCCATTTCCTTCTCCAGGAGATCTTCCCAATCCAGGGATTGAACCCTTGTCTTTTGCATTGCAAGTGGATTCTTTACCACCAGAGCTACCAGGGAAGCCTCAAGGCCCCATCTCCGTGACATTTCAGGTCCCTAGGCATCAGTGTCAACTTGGACACTGTGTTCAGAATTCAAGAAATGCTGAAATCCCTTCTTCAGTGCACAGTTACCTGAGTAAAAACCTTTAGGTCCTATTGGGAATGCAGTAAGGGAATCACGACTGTGTGTACATCTGATACATTCTTGCAAGGTCTTTTTTTCCTGGGGACCCTATCTCAGGTCAATAAATTCCATGCCTAAAACCTGGATTAGGTCTGGAAGCTGGCCTAGGGATCATCTTTTATTTAAATTGGGGCAACTGTCTTCATTCACCATCCTTTATTTTGTTTTTGCAAATTGGGAGGTACCTTTGTTGGCTGCCCATCCATTTTGCCCTTAGGGGATGCCGTGTTCTTTAAACCATCTCCAACCTTGCTATCCACTACAATTGCATCTACTTAGCTTCCTATGATTATTCGCATTCACCTCAATTCTAAAATCTAGAGGGAACTGTTATCCCCACCGTGATCAGGAGCCCTGGGCTTTAAAGAACACTTCAGCTGTCATCCTAAAACACGGGAGATCTAACACTGAAGTTCTTAATGATGCTGGTGATCTCTCAACAGTGCATTTCTTATGGCCTGGAAATGGTATCTCCCACAGGATTTCCCATGGAACATAATCATTTGACAGATTTTCTGGTCTAGCAGGCACACCTCTCTTAGCCTTTGGATCCCTTTTGCTACCATCATCCATGGCAACTCTGGAATTTCAAACTCCTTTTGTGTGGACCCATTGCTTTTTCCATGCTTCTAGGAGTAAACTGTACCACCCTCCTGGAGTCTTTGCCAGGATATTAAATCTTGCATCTCTGGATTGTGTATTCAACCTTACGGGGCTTCCCAGGTGGCTCAGTGGTAAAGAACCTGCTGTCATGTAGGAGATACAGGTCAGTCTCTGAATCTGGAAGATCCTCTGGAGAAGTAAATGGCAGCCTGCTCCAATATTCTTGACTAGGAAACCCCATGGATAGAGGAGCCTGGTGGGCTAGAGTCCATGGAGTTGCAAAGAGTCTGAGACAACTCAGCAACTAAACAACAATAACAAATTCAACCTTACACACTTGCCTCCTTCATCAAAATCTCTCAGAATCTAATCCTATGCAAATTTGCCTGGTTCTTTCTGTATCTTGCAGCTCATTTGAAGCATAGGTCTTTTCTTCCTGATTGCCTTATATTGTGACTTTCCCTAATTATGGGCCTGGTCACCTGGTGAGGAGATGAGGCAGATTTTGGGAAGGCACCAAAAAACTTAATAACTAAGGAAAAAATAAAATGACCCTCATGAACAAATAACATATTGCTCTAGAGATTAAAGGGCTACATCTTGAAATAAGATACTGTCTCCTTTCCTACTGACAATTTAAAATCTTTATAGATATTTTGATAAATTATCACACACATTTTTGGATATTTTTTCAACATGTCTCAAAAGTCTCACAAAAAGTACCTGCCCTTTGATCCAGCATGTACATTACTGCGTTTCTGTAAATTCATCCTAAGGCAATTATCAAATAAATGTGCAAAACTATATGTCTAAGGATTTTCTTTTGAGGGTAAAAATTATACAAAAATAGTTATTGGTTAAATAAATTATGGAACTATAACATAAAACTGCTGCTGCTGCTGCTAAGTCGCTTCAGTCGTGTCCCACTCTGTGTGACCCCATAAGCAGCCCACCAGGCTCCCCCATTGCTGGGATTCTCCAGGCAAGAACACTGGAGTGGGTTGCCATTTCCTTCTCCAATGCATGAAAGTGAAAAGCGAAAGTGAAGTCGCTCAGTCGTGTCTGACCCTCAGCGACCCCATGGACTACAGCCTACTAGGCTCCTCCGTCCATGGGATTTTCAGGCAAGAGTACTGTGCAGTAATGAATGTTGATGAGGTAAAACCATATTTATTAATATAAATATACTCTTGGTATTACTGAAAAAGAACAAGTAGGTTATTAAATGTGTGTGTACAAGTGCCTGCATGTGTTTGCAAAGGAAAGAAACCAATCTGAGCTATAGCCAGCCAAAGCAAAAGAAAGGGAATTTATTAAAAAAATAAAGAGATGTCTCAAAGATTCCAAAGCTACATTTTTAGGAGAAACTTCTTAGGAAAAGACTAAACCACATATTAAAAACTTACAAACATTCTTCATCTTTCATCTCTGTTTTGCTATTTGTATTTGCTTATTCTATGATCCATGTGATGAATTTGTCTATCCTAAAACTCAGTTTCATATATTATAGTCCAACTATACCTAGAAACTGCCTGACATTCTGCAAATCTGAGCTCCAAATTCCTGGAGAGACTCTGGGCTAAGAATACATGAATATATGATGTCTATCCTTAGTGTATTAACTGTGGACAGAGGAATAAAATTGTGTCAGACAAATGTGACTGCCAGGAACCCACTAGGTTTAGAAAGTTGATGTCATCATTTGAAAAAGTGGAATGATTATGGCTGGGCAGAAAACCCACAGCTATCATAAAATATGTAGATGTATTATTCATATAAAGCTGAATCACCTATTGGTCTTCATTCAAATAAATGACAGTATAAAATTCTCCAAAAATTTGAGAATACATTTTAAAGTTTATAGTGGTATACTCAGCACACATTACTTAAAGTTCCCTCTGATACCTACAGCCAACATCTGATACTATTAATAAAAAGTTTATTCTTTCTCTTTCCTGATTACATAAATACTCTCTCATTATAATCTTTTCTCTCTTCTTTTCGTATCCCAGATCTATTTAATTCTCTTCCAATGTTTTTTTCCTATGTAAATCATTCAAATCAATCTTGCTTCCTTTTTTAAAAAACAAACAACTGTGTTAACGCAACACAAGATCTACTCTCAACAAACATTTGGTGTACAATATATAATTTTTAACTACAGGCACAGTGTTGTACAGAGGATCTCTAGAACTTATTCATCTTGTGTAACTGAAATTTTATACTCATTAAACAGCAACCCTTTATTGTTCTTTCCCTGCACACCCTGACAACCACCATTCTACTCTCTGTTACTGAGTTTGACTGTTTTAGATACTTCATATAAGTGGACTCATGCAGTATTTCTCCTCCTGTGAGTGGCTAATACATGGAGATATCTATGGTTGTGGATTGAAACACTTAATGTTGTTAAAATATCCATGCAGCCCAGAGAGATCTACAGATGCAACGGAATCACTATCAAAATTTCAATGGCATTTTTTACAGGAAAAAAAAAAAAAAACACCTCTAAAATTATATGGAACTGCAAAAGACAATGAAAAGCCAAAACAATCTTGAAAAAGAAGAACAAAGCTGGACAGATCACATTTCCTGATTTCAAAATACCTTGAAAACTATAGTAATTAAAACAGTACGATACTAGTGTAAAAATAGACTTATCAACCAGTAGCAGAGAATGCATATACAGTCAACTGATTTTCTACTGGGTGCCAAAAATACAATTGGAAAAGGATAGTCTCCAAAACAAATAATGTTGGAGAAACTGAATATCCACAAGCAAAAGAATGAAGTCGGGCCCTTACCTTACACTCTCTACAAAAATAACTCAAAATAGATTAAAGATGAAATTAAGATATGAATCTGTAAAACTCCTAGGAAAAAAGCTTCATGATAGTGGTCTAAGGTAATGAAGTTTTGAATATGATAAAAGCACAAGCAACAAAAGGAAAAATAGGTACGTGATATGACAATCTTCGGAGAAGGCAATGGCACACCACTCCAGTACTCTTGCCTGGAAAATCCCATGGATGGAGGAGCCTGGTAGGCTGCGGTCCATGGGGTCTCGAAGAGTCTGACGCGACTGAGCGACTTCACTTTCACTTTTCACTTTCATGCATTGGAGAAGGAAATGGCAACCCACTCCAGTGTTCTTGCCTGGAGAATCCCAGGGACGGGGGAGCCTGGAGGGCTGCCGTCTCTGGGGTCGCACAGAGTCGGACGTGACTGAAGCAACTTAGCAGCAGCAGCATGACAATCTTGCTTTCTTTGTGTCTCCCTGTCTCCTACAACCGCACTCTGCACCAAGGAACTCCTCTGGCACAGTTTCATTTTGAGTGAGAACAGAACTACTGATATCTTATTTTTGCCCTGCCCAATATGTATGGGGGGAAAATAGAAAGATATAAAGTATTAATACTGTTTATCACTAGAAGGTGAAATTATCGATAATTAAAACATGCATTTTATTTTTCTTATCCATTTTTCTACTTTCTTAAAATGATAAATATGCATTAGTTGTAAAACAATTTAAAAATCCATATATGGAAAATAAATGTGCCAATGATTCTAATTAATATTGTTAACATATTTTAATTTCATCTCTATTTTATCTCAAGCAGATCAAAGCCTTCAAATCAAACACCTAGCAAAACACTACTTATAATAGTGGTTTAATAAATAATTTATTTTAAAAATGAACAATACACAAATGCATAAAATAAAACTTAATCCTGTAGTTTACGTGGCAGCCAAAAGAGAAATACCTATTAAGATCACATAACCAGGGCTAATACTGCTTTAAGTCAGAAAAAGACCTAGTGTAATCAGTATATAAAATTGATTTCTTCCAAGAAGCAACTTCATCATTTTGCAAAACGTTGTCAAAAATTAATATCCTTTACTTAGCTGGAGTTGGATAAGAGTTTAACAAAATCCATCACTAGAAATTATATAATGTATCAAGTTAGAAGCTATCCCCTTACTGTGGAGTTTTTTGTTGTATGTTGTTAAAAAGTTGAATTTCGGGCTTCCCCGGTGGCCCTGTAGTTAAGAATCTGCCTGCCAATGTAGGGGACATGGGTTCAATCCCTGGCCTGGGAAGATCCCATATGCTGCAGGGCAACTAAGCCTGTGTGCCACAATTACTGAAGCCTGCACTCCCTAGAGGCCATGCGCTGCAATAAAAGAGCTATACGATGAGTAAGCTCTGGGGATCTAAAGTACAGCATGGTGATCATAGTTAATAATACTTCTTTGTACATGTGAAGGTTGTTAGAGGAGCAAATCTTAAATGCTCTCACCACAAAAAGATATAATTTGTGATGTGATGAAAGTGGTGATTATGGTGGTCATAATTTTTAATATGTACCACATCAACACATTGTACATCTTGCATTTACACAATACTATATGTCAGCTATATCTCAATAAAACTGAACAAAATGAACAAAAAGCGAAAAAAAAAATTTTTTTTAAAAGCTTCCCATGGTGTGTTGGTATTCCAAGGTTGAATAGAATTCCTAACACTCTACTCTAAAATAGAATCTGACAAGGTGGCTTGTTCTCCATTGTATTAGGTTGGCCAGAAAAGTCTTTTGGGTTTTCCATAAGATTTTATGGAAAAAACCTGAATGAGCTTTTTGGCTAACCCAATATTTCCCATGCCTAGTATAACACTGGTACATAACAGGTTCTCAGAAAATATTTTTTTGTTGAATAAAATAAAACATTTTTTGAGAAATTTAGATGTGTCAGAAATTAATTTTTAGAAGTTGGAAATTTTTCATCTTCTAGTGATAAGAATTTCTGGAATTATATCTACAGGGAAGGTAATACTATGCTTCTTTAAACTTTTAGTAATATTTTGATTTAAAACATTTTTATTGGAGTATAGTTACTTTACAATGTTGCATTATTTTCTGGGTTCAGCAAAGCAAATCAGTTATATGTATACATATATCCTCTCTTTTTTGGATTTCCTTCCCATTTAGATCACCACAGAACACTGAATAGAGTTCCCCTGAGAAGGCAATGGCATCCCACCCCAGTACTCTTGCCTGGAAAATCCCATGGAGGCAGGGCCTGGTTGGCTGCAGTCCATGGGGTCGCTAAGAGTCTGACGCGACTGAGCGACTTCACTTTCACTTTTCACTTTCATGCATTGGAGAAGGAAATGGCAACCCACTTCAGTGTTCTTGCCCAGAGAATCCCTGAGACGAGGGAGCCTGGTGGGCTGCCATCTATGGGGTTGCACAGAGTCGGACACGACTGAAGGGACTTAGCAGCAGCAGCAGCAGTGTATGTATGTGTGTGTGTATGTATATATATATATATATATATATAAATTCCAATTTCCCAGTTGATCCTACCCTTCACCCTCCTTGGTGTTTTATACATTTGCTCTCTACATCTGTGTCTCTAATATTTTGATTTTTGATCTTTCCTATTTAAAGGGGATCTTCCCCAACCAGGGATCGAACCATGGTCTCCTGCATTGCAGGCAGATTCTTTACTGCTGAGCCACCAGGAAAGCCCATTTAAAACGTTCACTTTTTTTTTTTTTTGTATGTCAGGAAGCGTGAATGCTCAGGCTCCTCTGTTTCTCTGCTTCATGGATTTTGATGGAAAACTCCATACCGGGGAAAGAATAGTTGAGCTGAAACTTCAAATAGAATCTCATGAGTCATACACATGTCTGCTAACAGGAGGAGACAGGCAAAGATGTACAAGTACAGAAGATAATGGGAAGGGAGTTGCTTGATTTTTTCTTCTCCTCTTAATCAGGAAATAGTCGTTTCTTCCCCACTTTTATTGTTTTGAACAATACATTTCACCAACAAGAAGAAACTTAATGATGAGTCCATTTCAGGAAGCAGGAATTTTATTTTCTAAATCCTTAGTTCTTTAGAGCAAGCAGAGATCCAACAGTGACATTTAAAAATGATTCTGTTTCTGTAACTTGGCTAGTCTTTAAAACAAAAGGATGATGTATGTGGAATTCTGTACACCTACATGATAATTCATGTCAACCATGCACTTACTGCTGCTGCAGCTGCTGCTAAGTCGCTTCAGTCGTGTCCGACTCTGTGCGACCCCATAGATGGCAGCCCACCAGGTTCCCCGTCCCTGGGATTCTCCAGGCAAGAACACTGGAGTGGGTTGCCATTTCCTTCTCCAATGCATGAAAGTGAAAAAATAAAGTGAAATCGCTCAGTCGTGTCCCACTCCTAGCGACCCCATGGACTGCAGCCCACCAGGCTCCTCCGTCCATGGGATTTTCCAGGCAAGAGTACTGGAGTGGGGTGCCATCGCCTTCTCCATGCACTTACTACACACTCTCAAATGCTTCCCCACATAAATCAATTCTGAGACCTAAGAGTTTCCCTCATTAAAATTTACTTGAGATTCCTGTAACCTTTTCTCAGGAAGCAACAGCAGGTATAAAATGTGCAGCTTTGCATGTGTGTGTATGTGTGCGCGTGTGCAAAGCTTTAATTCCAATCTATAAAAGAAAACCTTTTTTTGGTGGGTAGTTGAAAGCCTGGCAAAGGTGGGCGAGAAAGTCATGGAATTTTGGAAGTATGACATAATAGATTATAGAAATTAGAAATTTGTCACAGAATACTGATGGAGGAGATGCCAGGCTGAGTCAGATTTTCCCAGTGCTTAAGCAAGGATCTAGTTATAAATTGGACTCCCTTGAAAATTGCACTAACATTTCTGGTCACTAGATCAGTTTGTCTGAATTCTCTTCTTCCAGATGCAGCCATGATGAGAGTCAGTTTGCATATGGTATAGCTAGTGGTGTACTATTTATTGCAAGTGACAAATTCATAAGCTGGGTGTCAAGTGTTTGGAGGAATCTCATGACATTCTCTTGCTTAATGGCTACCAATGACTCTGTTTCTGCTGCAGAATAAAGTACACATCCTGAAGTGTGGCATGCAAAGCTCTCTGGGATCTGGTATGTTGCTTAGATCTCAGCATCTGGTTCTACTATCCACCTAGTTTCTATGTCAAGATTTAGACCCATCTCTTCCTTCTTTCTTTGGAAGGACTGATGTTAAAGCTGAAACTCCAATACTTTGGCCACCTCATGCGAAGAGTTGACTCATTGGAAAAGACTCTGATGCTGGGAGGGATTGGGGGCAGGAGGAGAAGGGGATGACAGAGGATGAGATGGCTGGATGGTATCACTGACTCGATGGACATGAGTTTGAGTGAACTCTGGGAGTTGGTGATGGACAGGGAGGCCTGGCGTGCTGCGGTTCATGGGGTCACAAAGAGTCAGACACGGCTGAGCGACTGAACTGAACTGAACTTCCTTCTTTATGCCATCACTGTACATTTTAGAGCCTCATAACAGTAAATACTTATTCAGAAGTTTATCTCCTTGAAGGAAGGAACTATGGTTTATTAATTTTTTAAAAAATTATTTATTTTAGTTTTGTCTTTTTTGGGTCTGAGTTGTGGCATGTGGGTTCTTCACTGCTGTATGGGCTTAATTGTCCCAAGACATGTGGGGTCTTAGTTCCTGCACCAGGGATCAAGCCTCTATCCCCTGCATTGAAGGGCAGATTCTTGACAGTAGACCACCAGTGAAGCTCCCAGTTTATTAATCTTTGTATCAGCAGCATCTAGTATATGGATGGAGTATCATCACTGTTTGTTGAATTGATGGATTTATGCTCAATCTTTTTAAAAAATAATTATTGTCATTCACTTGACATGCAGTAAGCAGATTCTAAGAATGTCTCTTATGACACTCATCTAATGATAATAATCCCCCTGTCTTTTGAATGAGGTCAAATCTCTGCATATCATGAGACATCACTCCCATGATTATATTATTGTGACTATATCAACTTACAAGGAAAAAGGAGGTGATCTGGGTGGGCGTAATTTAAGCCAACAAGTTCTTTAAAAGCAGAGTTTCAACTGACTGATGGGAGAAAATGAAGTCAAACATTCCACGTTTGAGGGACATTCGATGCATCATTACTGGCTTTGAAGATGGAGGGGGTCATATGCCAAGGAATGCTGGTAACCTTTGAGAACTAATAGTGGCTTGCAGGCAGCCAGGAAATGGAGATCTCAGTCCTACACCCACAAAGGAACTAGATTCTGCCAACAACCTGAGTGAATTCTAGATTTTTCAGATAACAGATCAGCCTGCTGACACCTGGATTTCAGCCTTGTAAGAATCTAAGTAGAGAACCGAATCTCATCATCCCAGACTTCTGACCTACCCAGTTAAGGGATAACCAATGGGTATTGTCAAAAGTCAGTTAAGTTTGTAGCAATTTTCTCTGCTGCAACAGAAAACAAGTATAGCTAGTTTGCAACCTCATCAGACAAAATGGATACATATGTTCTCCTCTGTCTTGGTTTATTAATTAAATTAATGGAAAATAGGTGTACCCATGTCCAATAGATGCCTGTTAGCAATGGCACCCCACTCCAGTACTCTTGCCTGGAAAATCCCATGGCCGGAGCAGCCTGGTAGGCTGCAGTCCATGGGTTCGCTGAGGGTAGGACACGACTGAGCGACTTCACGTTCACTTTTCACTTTCATGCATTGGAGAAGGAAATGGCAACCCACTCCAGTGTTCTTGCCTGGAGAATCCCAGGGACGGCGGAGCCTGGTGGGCTTCCGTCTATGGGGTTGCACAGAGTCGGACACGACTGAAGCGACTTAGCAGCAGCAGCAGCTATGTAAGAACACTTAGGCCAAGGCAGTTTGGTCATTTCAAATAAAGTAACAAACTGTTATTGGATACATTCCACATTTCATGCACTAGATGGGGTTCTGGCTGGGATTCAGTCCTGAATATAATACACTTAGTCAGAACAGCTTGATGTTCTAGCTCACAATAGCAGGGACACAACTGCAGACAAACACTTTATGTCAAAGAAGTCAACACAATAGCGTTAAAAGTTTGAATATTCAGGGGCTATTGTTGTAGCAAGTATATTAGTTTTCTAATTACTGAAGTTCTGTTTGGTTCTGTGTCAAATATGCCTGGCATTTAAATTTTTAAAAAAAATTTGGATAATATCTTCTCTTATTTTTAAGAAACCAGCCCTGAATGTTTCTAATTTAAAACAACCTTAATTTATGTAAATTTAAGACCATTGGAAATTTGAATACTAGATATTTAATAATATCAAGGAATGTTTTAGATGCAATATTACGTTCGATTTTGTTAAAAAAGAAAGTCATTCTCTTTAGAAATTCATATGGAAATATGTATGGTTGTTGTAAGGGATTTGCTTTCAAATAATCTTGGAGGGAGGGAAGTGGATGGCAGTTTAGATAAGGCCATGGACTGGCTATGGGTTGATGGTTATTGGGGTAGGTGATGGGTCCATGGGAGGTTATTTTTAAAAATGTTGTCTTTGATGTATTCAAAAGGATGTTTGCTAATTTTTACATATCATTTATAATGCTTAACTGTTGGTATTTTCAGGTTAACTAGTTAGTTATATAGCTAGAAATGGAAGTATTAATTAATTTTTTAGGTTTGGAATTGGTGAAGATGTGACTTTATGTTAAGTATACTTCTATTGAAGTCATACCCCCCCCCCCCACACACATATGGCTTCAATAGAAGCATACTTTACTTAGCATAAAGTCACTTCACCAATTCCAAACCTAAATTACACACACACACACACACACACACACACACATACTGGACTTCTCCAGTGGCTCAACAGTAAAGAATCCATCTGCAAAGCAGGAGATGTGGGTTCAATCCCTGGGTCGGGAAGATCCCTTGGAGGAGGGCATAGCAACCCACTCCAGTGTTCTCGCCTGGGGAATCCCCATGGACAAAGGAGCCTGGTGGGCTAGAGTCCATGGGGTTGCAAAGACTCAGACACAAATGAAGTGACTTACCATGCATGTACACACACACACACATATACTGTACTATATATATATAATTATATGCAATATATAGTGTATACACTTATATATTATATATACAGTATCTTGTACATCTATGCATACTGTACCCTAGCATCCTAAAATCATCAATATAATATTATGAAAATGCTGAATTTATAGTCCCTTTAATATCTTTGGACTAGAGCCAGTAGGTGACAGATGTTGATGGCTCATGACTGTGGTAAACTCCCCCAGTATTTATCACAGACCTGTAGATCAACTATGATAGGTCCCATAATGTACACAAAAAATTAAAATATCTGAACATTTCAAGATCTCTATCTCTAATATGCATAGCACTGGCCATGAAGTAGGTTGGCCCCACATCTGTACTCTTACATCTGTAGGTTGTGCAGAGCATCAGAAGAAAATGATTAAAACTGAGAAGATCTTATTACAAAGATTTTCTGAGAATATGCACTGTGTGTTGTCAGAATAAATACTTTCAAGTAGCTTGATGGTGAGGGCAGTAGTGAGTCCCCTAGAGGGCATGCCATACTGCAGGGCTTGTGTTGTGGGGAGCAGGATGGGAAGGTTCTGGGAACAGCAGAACAGTGGCTGGGCTTTGTGCTCCGCCTATGTTCTTCCCCCATACCACATTAGCCTCTCCTTTACAAAATGGTTAAACTAATATTTAACTAGAATGAATTAGAAGGCAGCCAAATTATTAGCCTGTTGGGGGTAGGCATGCACATTGGCCCATAAGTTGATAAGAAAACAAATACTCTACAGCAACAGTCCCCAGCCTTTTTGGCACCAGGGGCCGGTTTTGTGGGAGACAATTTTCTCACAGACCAGGGTGGGGAGGGGATGGTTTCAGGATGATTCAAATGCATTGCATTTATTACGTGGCTGCTGATCTGAAAGGAGGTGGAGCCCCGGCGGTAATGTGAGTGATGGGGAGCGGTTGTAAATACAGATAGAGCTTTGCTTGCTCCCCCGCTGCTCACCTCCTACTGTGTGGCCCAGATGCTAACAGGACTCAGACCCATATTAGTTTGTAGCCCAGGGGCTGGGGACTCCTGCTGTATGGCATTTTGGAGTGAATCTAAAACATGAAGATCATATAGGATTCAGAGAGTTAAGACCATGAGAGGCCACAAAAGTCAGTCCAGGAGATGTTAAGACTTGAGATAGACATCGAAACAGTGGAGAAGTAACATTTTCCTGCAGGGGTAATTGTTCTGCGGGGAGATGCATGGCAGAGTGGGGACCAATGAAAGAGAAGCCCAGCTGGCATCGGGGCTTTGGAAGGGGATGTGAGCAAATGAGACGAGACCAGCTGGTGGAGAGCCTGAGTTCCTGCCAGAGAGAGGTTTTAGACTTGATCTAATAGACAATAGGGAACCATTCACTTTTGTTAAACAGGTGGTGCTAATTAATTGAGGATAATCAGGAGTCAGCTGTTCAGCAACAAGTTAGTAGTGGAAGAGTTTTAGTTTATTAAAGAAGATTTGCATTGGAAAAGTGTTTCCCAAACTGGTCTGAGAAGAATCCCTCAGGGGCAATTGTTAAAAGTGCAGACTGGCAAACCCTTCTTCTGATGCCGGTGTTTTAGCAGACTGGGGATAAAAACAGTGCTTTTATAAGCTTGCAAAGTGAGTCATTTATGCATAACTCTCTTCTAGGTAGTTAGAAAGTGTGTGTAATGACAGATTTAGTGTTTGCTGTGACTTTCAGTGGGATTGGACTTCCCAGGTGGCGCTAGCGGTAAAGAACCCGCCTGCCACTGCAGGAGACTAAGAGATGTGGGTTCAATCCCTGGGTCAGGAAGATCCCCTGGAGAAGGGCATGGCAACACACTCCAGTATTCTTGCCTGGAGAATCCCATGATCTGAGGAGCCTGGCAGGATACAGTCCATGGGATCGCAAAGAGTGGACAAGGCTGAAGTGACTTAGCACACGCAGATTAGCGGAATTAGGCAGAAGAGACAAGGATGCTGAGGAAGAAAAAGCTTTGGGGAGCTTCATTTAAGAATTGTGATACTTTCCAATTCACGGCTTTAACGGTTTCCTCAGACTTTTGGAGTCTTTTCTCTTACTAACAAAGCTTCTAAATTGTGATATATATAACAAAAGAAAATGCATGTTTAGATTAAAGGAATATATTCCAAGACATTGCTGTTTTACAAGGCAGTTTATAATGAAATGTTCAGTCTTTGTTCTAACCATTGCATTTATTTCTGAAACCACCCGAAGATTTTCTAGTTTTGACCTGTAGAGGGAGCTGTAACTCTTGCTATAAATAAGTCTTCTTTTCCCAGGCAGACATAACATCACCAACCTATAGTATATTACTGAACTATTATATTCTAGAATTTATAATGAATATCCTAGAAATGAAATGTGGTATTTCCTTCATAATTTATAACTCAGGATTTGTACATACTTTGTTTATGACACTCCTTTTTACATATCTCCCAGCACGAACTCCTTTGGCAGTCAAAATGGATTGCATTATAGAGATATTTTTGGCCCTTTCTTTTCCATCCCGTTTACACAGGCTTTCTCTTTCTTTGTGGAACAAAAACGGTTGTCATTTGTCTAAATATGACTTCCTTGCTTGGAACCTAATTAAGAAATAATTCTTTAATGAATCCTTCTCTGATCTCCCACCTCTCAGCTTGTATTACACGGTATCTCGTAAACCCAACCATAAGCACCTTGACTGCAGAGCTTCTGTCTGGCTCATATTCATAACCATAGAATATAGTGTCAGCTCATAGTGGCTGTTCAATCAATGAAATGGTCAAAATGTAATATGTGGTTACATGCAAAGGATCACTACTTTTGAACACCATGACTACTGGCTTTGAAATTATCTACATCAGTCTTGCACTAATGTGTTGACAGTGAGTTTTTACCCATTCTAAAAAAGAAAATAGTTATAAGAAAGAACTATATGCTCACTAGATACTTCAGGATTTAAAAATAAAAATTGGAGGGAACACTTGAAAGATATTTAAGTGTCTTAAAATAATTCTTCAAGTGGTTAAGAAACATTATGTGGTTGAGAAAATTCTCTTGTGGAATGATTATGGATCCCTTACAAGGAAATATAAGTGTATTATCGTAAAAGATGCACTGCGATTGAAGCAAAAGATAAGTTCCACCTATATTACTCACTGTTTAGAATAATGAGCTTAATCCCCACACTTTGCTTTTGAAAAAGACAGAAAAAGTGTTGGGAACTGCATTGTTGAAGAAATGAGCTGCCTGTACTTAAATAGCTATAAGATTGTTTTACCTTAAACCAAAACCTAGGGTACTTCTCCACAAATTTAAGCTCTTTGACTTACCATCTTAGAAAAGATAGAGCAAACATTCTTATTTTTTTCTCTATCAAAATGTGAATACTGTGTAGTTCTAAAGCCTCCTTCAAACAGCTGAAAGTCATATGTTGGAAGAATCTTATGACCAAGTTATATTATACTCAGTGTGAGATGACATTAGTATGTGTAGAGATTACAGTCCCTTTAAAAGCATACTAGTCTAAAATAACTGATTCACACATATACACACACAAGTGACAGAAAGTTGAAAACAATTTAAATCTCATTCAGGTCAGTTCAGCTGCTCAGTCGTGTCCGACTCTTTGTGACCCCATGAACCGCAGCACGCCAGGCCTCCCTGTCCATCACCAACTGCTGGAGTCCACCCAAACCCATGTCCATTGTGTCGGTGATGCCATCCAACCATCTCATCCTCTGTCATCCCCTTCTCCTCCTACCCTCAATCTTTCCCAGCTTCAGGGTCTTTTCCAATAAGTCAGCTCTTCACATCAGGTGGCCAAAGTATTGGAGTTTCAGCTTCAACATCAATCCTTCCAATGAACACCCAGGACTGATCTCCTTTAGGATGGACTGGTTGGATCTCCTTGCAGTCCAAGGGACTCTCAAGAGTCTTCTCCAAACCACTGTTCAAAAGCATCAATTCTTCAGTGCTCAGCTTTCCTTATAGTCCAACTCTAACATCCATACATGACCACTGGTAAAACCATAGCCTTGACTAGACGGACTTTTGTTGGCAAAGTAAGGTCTCTGCTTTTTAATATGCTATCTAATTTGGTCATAACTTTCCTTCCAAGGAGTGAGCATCTTTTAATCTCATGGCTACAATCACCATATGCAGTGATTTTGGAGGCCCCCCAAATAAAGTCAGCCACTGTTTCCACTGTTTCCCCATCTATTTGTCATGAAGGGATGGGACCCGATGCCATGATCTTCATTTTCTGAATGTTGAGCTTTAAGCCAACTTTTTCACTCTCCTCTTTCACTTTCAAGAGGCTCTTTAGTTCTTCTTTGCTTTCTGCCATAAGGGTGGTGTCATCTGCATATCTGAGGTTATTGATATTTCTCCCAGCAATCTTGATTCCAGCTTGTGCTTCATCCAGTCCAGCATTTCTCATGATGTACTCTGCATATAAGTTAAACAAGCAGGGTGACAATATATAGCCTTGACGTACTCCTTTTCCTATTTGGAACCAGTCTGTTGTTTCATGTCCAGTTCTAACTGTTATCTCCTGACCTGCATACAGGTTTCTTAAGAGGCAGGTCAGGTGGTCTGGTATTCTCATCTCCTTCAGAATTTTCCACAGTTTATTGTGATCCACACAGTCAAAGGCTTTGGCATAGTCGATAAAGCAGAAGTATATGTTTTTCTGTAACTCTCTTGCTTTTTCGATGATCCAGTGGATGTTGGCAATTTGACCTCTAGTTTCTCTGCCTTTTCTAAAACCAGCTTGAACATCTGGAAGTTCATGGTTCATGTATTGCTGAAGCCTGGCTTGGAGAATTTTAAGCATCAGTTTACTAGCATGTGAGATGAGTGCATTTGACATTGCCTTTCTTTGGGATTGGAATGAAAACTGACCTTTTCCAGTCCTGTGGCCACTGCTGAGTTTTCCAAATTTGCTGGCATATTGAGTGCAGCACTTTCACAGCATCATCTGTTAGGATTTGGAATAGCTCAACTGCAATTCCATCACCTCCACTAGGTTTGTTCGTAGTGATGCTTCCTAAGGCCCACTTGACTTCACATTCCAGGATGTCTGGCTCTAGGTCAGTGATCACACCATCATGATTATCTGGGTCGTGAAGATCTTTTTTGTACAGTTCTTCTGTGTATTCTTGCCACCTCTTCTTAATATCTTCTGCTTCTGTTAGGTCCATACCATTTCTGTCCTTTATCGAGCCCATCTTCGCCTGAAATGTTCCCTTGGTATCTCTAATTTTCTTGAAGAGATCTCTAGTCTTTCCCATTCTGTTGTTTTCCTCTATTTCTTTGCATTGATCGCTGAGGAAGGCTTTCTAATCTCTCCTTGCTATTCTTTGGAGCTCTGCATTCAAATGGGTGTATCTTTCTTTTTCTCCTTTGCTTTTCGCTTCCCTTATTTTCACAGCTATTTGTAAGATCTCCTCAGACAGCCATTTTGCTTTTTTGCATTTCTTTTTCTTGGGGATGGTTTGATCCCTGTCTCCTGTACAATGTCACGAACCTCTGTCCATAGTTCATCAGGCACTCTGCCTATCAGATCTAGTCCCTTAAATCTATTTCTCACTTCTTCATTAGTAACAAATAAAAGCACTTTATCATAATATGATAAAACTCTTCATCTGTTTGTTACCCCTTACTATTTAAAAAAAATTATACTGCTGACTATTGGCTATACGTCATAGACTCTTGGTGAGTGTGAGAACTGATATGGACTCTCTCTAGAAGAGATCTTGGCTATGGGTATGTATATTACCTTTAAAAGTTCTACACTTACCCAGTAAGAGCCCTTTAATAAATTCTTGCTAAGAGAATATACAGAAATTCATGGGCTTCCCTGGTAGCTCAATTGGTAGAGAATTCACCTTCCATGCAGGAGACCCTGCTTTAATTCCTGGCTTGGGAAGATCCGCTGGAGAAGGGATACGCTACCTACTCCAATATTCTTGGGTTTCCCTGGTGGCTCAGCTGGTAAAGAATCTGTCTGCAATGCAGGAGACCTGGGTTTGATCCCTGGGTCGGGAAGATGCCCTGGAGAAGGGAATGGCTACCACTCCAGTATTCTGGCCTGGAAAATTCCATGGACTGTAATAGTCCATGGGGTCACAAAGAGTCAGACAGAATTGGGCAACTTTCACTTTCAAAAGAATATACAAAAACTCATACGAAAGTCCATGTGCAGATAATCCCATTATGTTTTAAAAATTGGAGTATAATTGCTTTACAATGTTATGTTAGTTTCTGCTGTACAATGAAGTGAATCAGCTATAGGTATACATATATCCCACCCCTCTTAAGCCTCCCTCCTACTGTCTCCCTATCCCATCCCTCTAGGTCATCACAGAGCTGAGCACCCAGTGCTATATAGGAGCTCCCCACTGGCCATTTTACAAATAGCAGTGTATATATGTCAGTGGCCATTATCTTAATTTGTCCCCTGCTCTCCTTCCCCTCTTTGTCTACAAGTCTGTTCTCTATGTCTGCGCCTCTATTCCTGCCCTGCGACTAGGTTCATCAGTATCATTTTTCTAGATTCCATATGTATGTGTTAATATACAATATTTGTTTCTCTGAAGCACACTTTGAGGAAGGAAGGGATATTCACAGTTATTGGTGAGGGTGCCAGAAGTGACTCTCAGAGCTCCCCCAACCCTCAGTCCCCACTGGTCTGCTTCGGCTCTTGATCAATAAGCAATATGGGCCAGGATTTGCCTTTTCATGTGGGATCCTTCATTTCTAGCCCTGCTATTGCCTCCCGTTGAGATCCACTCCCTCCATTGCATATTAACCCCCAGTTCTCCTGTGTGGATGACCTCATGGGTCATAGCACTCCTGGCTGGCTTATAAGCAAGATGCATTGATTTCTCACAGTTCTGGAGACTGTAAGAATCTGCAAATTCTACATCTGGTGAGGACCCTCCTTCATAGAGGGTACCTTCTCACTATATCCTCATGTGGTAGGAAGTGTGAGGGAGCTCCATGGAGTCTGGAACCTTTTCAATTTTTTGACTGTGCAGCATGCACAATCTCAGTTCTCTGACCAGAGATCAAACCTGTGCCCCTTGTAGTGGGTCTTAACCAGTGAACCTTCAGGCAAGTTCCTATGGAATCGCTTTTTAAAAGGGCACTGATCCTGTTCATGTGGGTTCCACCTTCATGACCTAATCATCTCCCAGTCGCCCCTCCTCCAGATGCCATCACATTGGGGGTTAGGTTTCAACATGTGACTTTTGTGTTGACACCAATATTCAGTCTCTAGTGCCCTGGGCAAGAAGTGGCCTTGAGACCAGCTTGGCTTCTGTTCTCGTGGCCTGGGCAGAAGGATGTTGTCCTTCAACCCTTTTCTGTGTGACAGCTTGAAGATTGGAGGTTTGGCAGATTGGAGGTTTCAAGATTAGGAACTACATGTCCATCTCTACTGACCCCTACAGTGGACTGGAGGAAGTACAAAGGGCCTGTGGAAAAGTGGACATCAAAGTGGATTTTCTTAGTGTTCAAGACAAATGGCAGTCGATTCAACCTGGTGCTTCTGACAACTCTTACACTCCTAGGTCCTTGATCTAAGAGAGACTGTAATTAAAGATTTTTCTGTAATTATATTGTTCTCTGAGAATGAGGCCGACTCCACTCCTTTGCCCATCATATCATATGCAAACTATCTAACAGGTAGGCATTCAAATTTGAAATGCGTTTTCAGGAAAATCTTTAAAATGACTAATCTTTCAATTTAAACAAAATTTGGGCCTAGGAATCCTAAATTAAACAATTTCCACACCCTCACAGCCTACTGTTTTACAAATAAATCTTCCCTATTGTATCTGACAATTTTGTAGACCTTTCAGTATTCCAATCACTTTCAGCATTCTACCAACATCTTAATTTTTTCTACTGTATTACAATAGAATAATTTATTTCCACATTATTCCTTATTGTCATTAAAAATTTAAGATATCAGGTATCTGATTCTTACCTGTTTCAAATGAATCCAGATGTTCACCTACTGAAAGGGAGCCAGTATTTTTTTTTTTTTTTTGCAATCATAGATTTAACTTTGGAGAATAAATTTGGAACAATTCTGTAGGGACTATTGGTCACAGATGGCTGAGTGATAATAAATCCTCAGGTTGAGACACAGTCCTTCTGGATTGTAGCACTCGAACTGATTTTAATAATTCAAATTACTCTGCATGATCCAAGTAAATAAAATATATCTCTGGCCTAAGTCCTTCTTTTTTCCCCCCAAAAGATATATAATTAGCTTATGACATATTAACTTTTTCTTATTCTTACTCTTAATTTCTTTCTTACTCTTAACTCAGTTCTTCAACATCTCCTCCAGGAGTGTTTTTCCTTTCTTCCAAGCCATAAAGAGTTCAATCTCTTTCATCTTTTAAAATGATACCCTTTCTTGCAGGAAACTTCCATTTGTATACCCAGGCTGAGTTTTTGTAATTCTCTTTCTTACTCATCATCATATTTGCCACATGGCTTACACATCTGAGCTCCTTAGAGGCAGGGACTGGTTTCTTAACAATTTTTGCATCTCTACAGCTTAGCAGAGTGCCTGGTATACAATAGATGCTCAGTAAAGAATGAAGGCTAGTCCTTTCAGTGAGAGGTTGGTATCAAGTCATTTATATTATCCAGTGGAGGACCTAATCACCTCCCCAAATCTCACCTAATACCATCACCTTTGGGGGTTAGGATTTCAACATATGAATTTTGCAGGGCGGGGAGACATAAACATTCAAGCCATAGAATTAACAGATTATTTAACAGATTACCCTGTACCTCTTAAGAAAAGCACCAATATTAAAACCTTGACTTTGTGATCTATCCCTGTGTAGCTTTGGGATGTATTTTGCCCTATTTACATAGCTTTTGCTGATTAATTTCCACTACCATATTTTGCCTTTGGGGATAAATCCTATGTTCCTTTTATTCTTTGTAGTCTCAGCTTCTAGTATAATGTGTGGCAACTAGTTAAATCTCAATGTATATTTGTTGACTAGATGAGGTTACTATAGCTGGGGGAAAGACAGATTTCACATCTCATTACTGACTATATCCTAGTCTAAGAGTTTCCATGCTTCTTCTTATGATCTTCCCTTTCAGTGACAACTAAGCAGAATTCTGGTTGTAGGAAATTGTAACCTGGTAAAAACATGGTCATGCAACAGTGCTTTTCTGTTGCTATGACAGTATTTGTAACGCTTATCTCCATGTTTTGATTAGACTAAGAGATACAGAATAAGCCATTAGACATGTCACCTAGTGCAGAGGTCACCAACCTCCGGGCCGTGAATCAGCACTTCCTGTCAGCTCAGCAGCAGCTACATTAGATCAGAAATAAAGTGCACGATAAATGCAATGTGCTTGATCAATGTTACAGGGCAGCCTGGATGGGAGGGACTTTGGGGGAGAATGGATACATGTATATGTATGGCTGAGTCCCTTTGCTGTCCACTGAAACTATCACAACATTGTTAATTGGCTATACTCCAATACAAAAGGAAAAGGTTAAAAAAGTGCAATGTGTTTGAATCATCCCCAATCCATCCCCCCTGCCACCCCCTGGTCCATGGAAAAATTATCTTCCACAAAACTGGTCCCGGGTGCCAAAAAGGTTGGGGACCTCTGACCTAGTGGACTTTTGGGGTGGCCTTCATTATCTAAGGCAGATTCAACGTCAAGTCATAAAATGACAAGCATATGGTCTTATTATTAGTTCTCTCTGGAATTCAGTCTCTTTCTATATGACAAAAATCTGTTACTAGTATTTCTCGAGCCAAAGAGTCTCTGTAACCTATAAATTTAAATCGGATCTTGACTGTAATATATGCCTCCTGTAGGTAGAAAAGATGTTCCTATTCACACTGGTACAGTTTCTTTGGATTATGCGTCTCAGTGTCACATTTTTTTAAATAAAATGTTTTAATTTTCTTTCATCGGAGCACTGCAAGCTTTATTTTTAGGACTAAAGATTTAATTCCAACAGGATATGTTTAGAACGCTCATGTACTGGCTTTCCGAAAACATTGAGTTTCATCTTATTATGAAAAGTGTAAACAGGTTATAGCTCAGAAACAGGTGCTAGAGCACTCAGCTTTTTGAACTTCACAGGGATGTCTTCCAGCAGCGCACAGCAGACTGTTCACATGTGATTTCACATAACTCTGCACTTAAATCTCATATCTTTCTGTCATTTTACCCCCTTTGTTAGCTGGCAGGATACAACACAAACTATATTCATATGTTAAATCAAAAAAGCAGCCTCTTCCCAATTTTGTCAACATTTTCCAAAGGAAACCAAGTGTCAAACTAAGCAGAGTGGAAACTGAAAGTGTTGGTCACTCAGTGGGGACCGACTCTTTGTGACCCCATGGACTATAGCTCTCCAGGTTCCTCTGTCCATGGGAATTCTCCAAGCAAGAACACTGGAATGGGTTGCCATGCCCTCCTCCAGTGTATCTTCCTGACCCAGGGATTGAACCTGGGTCTCCTGCATTGCAGGCAGATTCTTTCCCATCTGAGCCACCAGGGAAGGCCATAAACTAAGCAAAGGAAATCTTCAAAGGAAAATTTTCACCAGTAATGGAGATTCAGTATAATAAAAGTGTGCCCTACCCATTTTAAAATTTACATGCCATTTATTTTTTTATTGGCCAATCAGCGTGTGAGATCCCAGTTCCCAGACCAGGGATCGAACTCTGCACCCTGGCATTGGGAGCTCAGAGTCTCAACCACTGGACACCAGGCAAGTCCCTACCCACTCTTCTGTAATAACGTTTACTGAGCATCTACTAAGTGCTACATACTATTCATAGGCTAAGAGTGCAATTGTAAATACTATAGACAAGATCCCACAACTCATAACACTTGCATTTTGAAGGAAGGATATGAGTAAGTAACCAACCAAACAAATAATGAAACAACCAAACAACAAGTCTTTATTGCTAATGACAAATTTCACGGAGAAGCAACATAACACGTGCCAGATAGAGAATGCCCTAGGGCTGGGTGCATAGAGAATGTGTGGTAGTTAGTGGAATGACACTCTGTTTTTAATGCTTCTTATTCAAAAGCATTTAAAAGAGATTTACTGATATTATAACATTCCACACATAAAAATGAATATGCATTTCTAAAAAGTAAGGACACTATACAATTAGGCAAAACAATGTAACATTATCATACTTAATAAAATTAATAATTATTCCCTAGTGCTATCTAATAGTCAATCCACATTTAAATTTACCCAATCATTTCCTGAATGTCCTTCACAGTTGGTTTGTATGAACATTATTGAATCCAGGGCTACATATTGAATTTCTTTTTTTTTTTATTTTATTTTTAAACTTTACATAATTGTATTAGTTTTGCCAAATATCAAAATGAATTGAATTTCATAAGTCTCTTTTGATCAAAAAATTTTCTTGACACAGGAACCTAACTTTACCTAGTCGAATATTCTACCATTTGGACATTGCCTCATTTCTCTCACATGGTGCCATTTAATTTTATAGTTTAATAACTTGTATTTCTGAAAACCTAGAATTTTATTTCAAAGTTTTGATTAGACCACGTTAAACATTTTTGTATAATGCACCATAAGTGATGTTGTCTATTTCATAATGCATTATATCTAGAAACACATAATATCTGGTTGTCCTACTGCTTTTTAAACTAAGAGTTGGCCATCAGATTAGGGAGAATACAGCCTTGTCCCTTTATTGCACATTAAATTTTCCTTTTGCAATCAGGAAATAATCTGTGTGGTATACTTCAGCACCATATATAGATCCATTTCTTAATCAATGTTTTGTGTAATGGTTTTAAAATCAATTTGCAATCCTAGTCTGAATATATAATTTCATTGGATTTTGAAAAATGGTGATTCTTTTTTAATTTTATCCTTCCTTCTGTGATTATTTGCTGGTCATTTTAAGTAAAGTAAAGGTTTTCCTCATGAACTGGGGTCATACGGTAACTTCAAAATACAGATCCTATTGAAAAGGCAAAGGTACATGCATTTTAAGTTTTCTCTTTGATTTCTAATTTTCAAAGAAAAAACTGGCTTAATAGTCAATGTAGAAGGCAGCAATGAGTTATTCCCCCCATTTTTTCCTTTTTTGGGGGTATTAATACAGAGTACAGAGAAGGCAATGGCACCCCACTCCAGTACTCTTGCCTGGAAAATCCCATGGATGGAGTAGCCTGGTGGGCTGAAGTCCATGGGGTTGCTAAGAGTCAGACACGACTGAGCGACTTCACGTTCACTTTTCACTTTCATCCATTGGAGAAGGAAGTGGCAACCCACTCCAGTGTTCTTGCCTGGAGAATCCCATGGACCGGGGAGCCTGGTGGGCTGCCCTCTATGGGGTCGCACAGAGTCGAACACAACTGAAGCGACTTAGCAGCAGCAGCAGCAGCATTACAGAGTAATGGATTTTTACTGATTTAATGTTTTATCAAATATTCAACAATCATGTTCTCTTATTCTTCTCAATGCTCAAAATTGTAACAGTTTTGGCTTAAAACTGGCTTTTGAGTTCTTTCACCATGGCTTCATCGTGGGATTGCTTAGGAAAAATTTTCATAGAGAAGAGAAAGAAATCACATCCTTAAAACTAAAAAAATTGTAAGATGGACATCTTTTAAAAAAAAACTACCAAATCTTTGCTTATGAAGAAAAAGTCAACAAAATACAACATCCTTTCATGATAAAAGCCTTGAACACATTGGAAGGAACATAATCTCAACATCACAAAGGCCATATATGACTGATGCCCAGCTAACAATATATGCTATGGAGAGACATTGAAAGCTTTTCCCTCTAAGATTAGAAAAAAAGACAAAGACGTCACTCTTACCACTCTTATTCTATATAGTATGGGAAATCATTGCTGAGAGAAACTATGCACACAAAGAAATACAAAGCATACATATTGGTAAAGAAGTAGTAAAATTGTTGCTATTTGCAGGTGATATAATTTGTATATAGAAAATCCCAAAGCATCAACCAAAAAAGTTTCAGAACTAATCAATGATGTCTGTAAAGCTGCAGCATACAAAATCAACATACAGAAATCAGTTGCATTTCTAATACACTAATAATGAAACATCTGACTAAATAATTTAAGACTCTTTCTTTCACAACAGCATTAAAATCAATGAAATACCTCTGAATACATTTAACCAAGGAAGTGAAATATCTGCAGAATAAAACTACAAGACTTTGATGAAAGAAACTAATCACACAAAAAATCGGAAAGATGTTCTGTTCGTGGCTTGGAAGAATGTTGATAAAATGTTTATACTACCTAAAGCCACCTATAGATTCAACCTAATCCCTATGAAAATACCCATGACATTCTTCACAGAAGTAGAAGAAAAACTCTAAAGTTTTTATGGAACACAAAAGACCCAGAGAGCCAAAGCAGACCTGAGGGAAAAGGACAAAGCCAGAGGCGTCACACTTTCTGACTTCAAGTTAGACTACAAAGTTATAAACAGTACGGGGCTAGCACGAATAGACACGAAGACCAATAGAACAGAATAGAGAGCCCAGAATTAAGCCTCCACATGTGCAGTCAACTAATGTTTGACAAGAAAGCCAAGAACGCAGTGAGGAGGAACAAATGGTTCTGGGAAAATAGGATAAACACAGGAAAAACAATGATACTGCACCCCTATCTTATAGCACTCACAAAAATTAACTCCAAGCAGATCCAGGATTTAAGCATAAGATGAAATACCATAAAGTTCCAAGAACAAAACATAGGGAAGAAGCTCCTTGACACTGGTCTTGGCAATGATTTTCTGGATATGATACCAAAAGCACAAACAAGAAGAATAAACGTCAACAAATGAGATTACATAAAACTTAAAATATTCGACATAGCAAAAGAATCAAAATGTAAAGTGAAGCCACAGAATGAGAGAAAAGTTTTGTGAGCCATGTATCAGATAAAGGGTTAATAACCCAAATTACATAAAGAACTCATGTAACTCAATAACAACAAAACACAAAAACAATCTATTTTAAAAATGGGCTGAGGAACTAAACAGACATCTTTCCAAAGGAGATATCCAATGACCAAGAGGTATATGAAGAGATACTCAACATCACTAATCACTGCTACTGCTAAGTCACTTCAGTCGTGTCCGACTCTGTGCGACCCCATAGACGGCAGCCCACCAGGCTTCCCTGTCCCTGGGATTCTCCAGGAAAGAACACTGGAGTAGGTGGCCATTTCTTTCTCCAGTGCGTGAAAGTGAAAAGTGAAAGTGAAGTCACTCAGTCGTGTCCGACTCTAGCGACCCCATGGACTGCAGCCTACCAGGCTCCTCCGTCCATGGGATTTTCCAGGCAAAAGTACTGGAGTAGGGTGCCATTGCCTTCTCCGCACTAATCACTAGGGAGTGTAAATCAATACCACTATGATATATCACCTCACATGTTAGAAGAGGTAGCATCAAGAAGACAGATTATAACAGGTGCTGGTGAGGATGTAGCGAAAAGGGAACCCTTGTACGCTGTTGGTAGGAATGTAAATTGATCCAACCATTATGGACAACAGTGGAGAGGTCTTTCAAAAAATTAAAAATACAATTGCCATATGATGTATCAGTTCCTCTTCTGGGTATGTGTGTGTGTATCCAAAGGAAATGAAAATAGGATATTGAAGAGATATATGCACTCCCGTGTTTAGTGCATTATTATTTACAAGAGTCAAGATATGGAAACAAGTGCCCTTGAATGAATGCAGGGATAAAAAGATACATATACAATGGAATATTATTTAGCTATGAGAAGGAAAGACATCTTGCCATTTGCATCAACAAGGAGGGACCTTGAGCATTTTATGCTGAGTGAGAAAGGTCAGATGGAGAAAGACAAATACTGTCTAGTATCATTTTAATATAAAAAATCAAATTCATAAAAACAGAAAGTAACATGGTGCTTACCAGGGAATAGGGAAAGGGGGATTGGACAGATGTAGTTTAAGGGTACACTCTTATAACAAGTAGTAAAGAAGCACTAGATCATAGACAATACAGTATTATTGTCATCAAACTTAAGAGACTAGAACATAATGATTCCAAACACTTGAAAGAAAGGATAATTATGTAATATGCTGCTGCTGCTGCTGCTAAGTCGCTTCAGTCGTGTCCAACTCTGTGCGACTCCATAGACGGCAGCCCACCAGGCTCCCTGGTCCATGGGATTCTCCAGGCAAGAACACTGGAGTGGGTTGCCATTTCCTTTTCCAATGCATGAAAGTGAAAAATGAAAGTGAAGTCCCTCAGTCGTGTCCGACTCTTCTCGACCCCATGGACTACAGCCCACCATTATTGCTACAATGGTAACTGTATTGTATTAATGTGTCAAATTAACATAAATACCTCAAAGCTATACGATATTCTATATCAATATTTCAATAAAAAATAAATACAAATTTAAAAGAGAAAAATCTTGTTCTCTCTAAGACATCAACATAATGTAAACATCCTTACTGAATGGACCTAGAGTCAGAAATTGGCCCACCACCTGCTTTTAATAAATAAAGTTTTATTGAAACACAGACACACTCATCATTTAGGATTATCTCTGCTATAGCAGCAGAGTTAAGTAATCTTGATGGAGACCTTATGTTTCCTTAAAACTAACATATTTGCTACCTATGCTTTTGCAGGTTTGCTGAGCTGTGGCTGGGACTAAGAAATGTTCAAGCAACCTGATATTTTTTGTTTGATGTTGTTTCAGGCATTCGTCTTGTTTTTTTCCTAACCAAAACTTTAGCTGCTATTTAAAAGTAGGAACCATGACTTAGGTTTTGTCTGTATCTTTCATAATCCCCAGCACATAGCTGAACATAGAGCAGGTACTCCATAGATACTTGATTGCTTTGTCTGCTGAAAGTGTACTTTCACAGAATTTTTTTGGTTTGCTTGTAACAAAGAATATCTATTGATTCAAAGTAATGAAGTGTCTAGATACACGTGTTTATTCATCGCATTGGAATAATATGTGAATGTACTGGAATTACTGTTGTGAGTGAAAGAAATCAATGTTCTATACCCTTTATATTACATTACAGAGATGACCCTACATTTCTACCTATTCTGCACATTTGCTTTTTAGAAGAGAATAATTTTTTTCACCAACTCACTGAAGTCATTGTTATTTCACAACTAGGTAATATCAGATGACTTTACTCTTTAGAATGAACTTCCTGTGCTGGAAAAGCCTCTCACTTTGCAGGGGGAAACATTAAGGTCAGTGTCTGTGGCTCTCAGGGGATTTTGCTCACCTTAACATAGAAAGAAATTAAAAAGAAACAAATTCATATTAGAAAGAGCAATAAAAATAAGTGCACAATTTAGCTCTATGGAAGACTCACTGGGCATAGACAGAGAATTTGCTGATAGGTGAATTCACTGAAATTCACTCGAATTCACTGAAATCTATCATTGACTTTAAACAGTGTACACACACTTTATCTTTCCTTTGTGCAGAGTGCCTGCAGATTTATACATGAATACCTTTGCTAAAATTCAATGTAAGGATGGGCTGTGCCTATTTGCCATGGGAATGTTGGGAGAACTTGAATTTATTTCTGTTTGCCCTTTTGTGTCTAATGCCTTATGGTTTTTGTCATCTTGTTTGGCAAAAAGGACAGCCAAGCATTCACTGATGTACATTCAGATTTTTCCCGCATCTTGGCAAAGGTGATTAGTGCTGCACTGACCATATGACTATGGGACTACTGGTGTAGCTTTGAGATCCTGATTTTGGTTCTTTTGGATAAACACCCAGAAGTGGGATTGCTTATCTTGTAGTTCTATTTTTTTGAGGCATATCCATACTGTTTTCCACAGCGGCTGTGTCATTTTCTGTTTCCACCAACAGTGTACTAAGTCCCAATTTCTCCATATCTTTACCAGTACTTATTCTTTTGAGTATTTGTGGGAATAGTACTGTATTGTACAATTAAATTTGTTAAAGGTGTAGATCCCATCTTAAGTGCTCTTATCACAATAAAATAAACTTAAAAGAAGTAACCAATATTGGCTGTCTATCACTGTGGTTAATATTTGTAGTATTTGTTTTGCATGTGTATTACAATTAATGTTTGGTTCTGTGAAAATAGCAATTTAGCTCCCATTCTTGAAATAGTAAAATCTGCATGGAACTAAAATCTATTAAACAAATACAGTTTCTATGCAGCAAGCAAATTATTTCTTATGCTACTGTTCATAAATAATGGAGCATTGTGAAATGAATAAAGAAATACAAACCTATTAAAATAATGCACCATTTGCCTAAGTTTATGCAGTTAGCAGGATTTACTATAGCTGCAAATTATTTCAAAATTGACTGCAGTATTCCATAAATTTAATGTGTGGATAATTCGGCAAGCAGCCCATTAACAAAACAAAACGGGAGAAGCACTGACTTGTTTTCATCTAGTAATACTTTCCCTAAGGTAGAAATATAAACCATTTTTGTCATTTTTGTAATGTTATAGACTTCTGTAGACAGACTAATGTATTTGATAATTCTTAAACTTTCTGTAGAATTATATCTAAGCACTATACATTTCTGTGTGTGTGTACACACACACACACACACACATATATATATATATACACATATACACACACACACATGGGTCAGGAAGATCCCCTGGAGAAAGGAACGGCAACCCATTCCAATATTCTTGCCTGAAGAATCCATGGATAAGTAGCCTGGTGGGCTACAGTCCATAGTGTTGCAAAGAGTTGGACATGATTGAGCGACTAACACTTTCACTTCTTCATATGTGTTTATAGATACACATATGTATGTATATGTGCATATATGTATGTGTATATCTGTACACACACATATGAGTGTGTATGCACATACGTGTGTTTTATATACATATGAAAAAAGTTCTTAGATTACAAAGAGGCTTTATTTCTCTTTAAAAATTTTTTAAATTAAATTTTATTGGAGTATAATTGTTTTACAATGCTGTGTTAGCTTTCACACTTAAAAAAAAACCAAACTGTTGGTTTGTGCATCTTAAAACTTAGAAACCCAAAGTGGATCATGCTTTTATTTTCGTGTAGTTTTTTTTTTTTGCCCTGGACTGTTGCTCTTGGGTTAGTTCCATTTTGATGAAATCTGTCATTGATAAAAGAGAGTTCAAGCTTCTCTAAACCAATTAAAATGTTTTTGCCTCAGGAGGTAAATAAAAGCACATGATAGAACTAAAGCTGAATGGAGAGTGGTAATCAGTATAGTAGTTCGGTATTGAACAATATTGAGCACCATAACAATAACACCTAATAAATCATTCTGAAAGGTACATTGGATATATTTTTTTTCAAGGACAAATAAAGTATACTCATGAGGATCAAAGTGATGCCTATGTTATTTTTACGGCCTATTTTAGAAAGTATTGAAGATTTCTCCTAAAGTAAACTCTACATGCCTTTGTTATATGAAACATTCCTCCAAATATTTGAAGCCTGTCATACTACATTTACACACATTATGAAGTGAGAGGTAAATCAATTTAAAGATTTATCTAAATTTATTTGGAGCCCTACTTAAATAATTTTAAAGTCTGTCTGTTTAAAAAATATTTGTTCTACTTTGATCACAAAAGAAATTTTAGTGTTGAATTCAAAGCATAGCTATTATTACTTTTTCTTTTAAGAATATCATAGTTTCTGTTTAGTTTTTGAAAATGGAACTTTTTTTTTGGTAAGAACTTTTCAATTATTTATGATTTAATGATTATAATGCCATGATTAGAAGATGGTGACTCTGAAACCGTTTATGCACATAGTGGTTTTTAAAAAACATGTTTGGTTCATTTAATCATTTGCTTATCCATCCATTTATCTGTCTATTCATCCATTCATTCTTCCACCTACTCATCATCTATCCGCTCAACCATCTTTGTATTAACCATCTACTTATCATCTATCCATTCACTCTTCTATCCACCTACCCATTCTACAATCTATTCATTCAATGTTTTTGAGCCCCTATTATGATAGACTTTACATATACATAAATACCATGCACATACACAAATATATACATATATATAATATTACATTTTCTTTATCCATTTATCTGTTTAGGGACACTTAGGTTGTTTCTGTATCTTGAGAACTATAAATAACACTGGTATGAACATGGTGAGTGCATGCATCCTTTTGAATTAGTGTTTTTGTTTTCTTTGGATATACACCCAGGAGTGGAATTGCTACATTTATGCCTTCATTTAATTTGCTAATACTTTACTTAAGATTTTTCATGATTATTCACAGCTGATATTTGCTTATTTACTCTTTTTTACCTTTAATTGTTTTTTTCTCTCTTTTTAATAGTGAGATGCCTTAATCAATTCAAGCTGCTATAACTGAATACCCTAGATTGGGTAGCTTAAAACAGTGGAATTTTATTTTGTACAGTTTTTGAGGCTGTGATGTCTAAGATCAAGGCACCAGCATATTCAGTATCCGGTGAGAGCCTGCTTCCTGATTCATAGACAGATTTCTTGTGTCCTCACTTGGTAGAAGAGGGTTGAGGGGCTTCTCTGGGGTCTTTTTTTTTTTTTTTACAAGGGCACTAATTCTATCATGAGGACTCCACTCTCAGGACCTAAGGACCTTTCAAAGGCTCAAGTCCAAATACCATTACATTGAGGATAAGATTCCAACTTGTGAATTTTTTTTTTTGAGGGTGGGGGGAATGTCACAAATATTCAGTAGTGAGCACGAGGTAATTTTTGTTTTATAAAAGAAGTTG
Organism: Bos indicus; assembly: GCF_029378745.1. Taxonomy (NCBI): domain Eukaryota; kingdom Metazoa; phylum Chordata; class Mammalia; order Artiodactyla; family Bovidae; genus Bos; species Bos indicus. The sequence goes on from NC_091772.1 coordinate 30,490,263, forward strand.
TGATTCTTTCTGTTTTTTTCCTTTGTTACTGAGAGCTCTTCACTCATCTGTTTAGGAATTCCTGTTCCCTCCAAATCCAACATTTTTAAACCTAGAATTTTGCTAATGTTTCACAGTACATGTAGAACTCAAATGCCTTACAGTAAATACAGTTCTGCCCAACCACGTCTAGAAATATTGAATCCTGCCTCCATCTAACTTGGAATACCAGGTCAAGCTGTATCTGTGAATTCCAAGTACAGGTGGCAACAGTCTCCATTCTAGGGCTGCTGGAAGTTTGGTTGAAGCCATCGTGGCTGGCATTTACCTGCTGAGCCTGTGCACCTCGTGTTTGCTTATTGGTACCTGAGTGGCCAACATCTGCCCAGGCAACTCTGTGCACATCACCCTTGCTGAGACCCATGCTGCTTCTAGAGCTTGCATGCTTGCTAAGGCCTTTGATATCACTTAAAGAAGGTCACACTCTTGAGTTGTATATTTATAGTCTGGCAAATGCAACCCTGCCTCTATATAACAGCCCCTGTCTGTAGACAAAAGGCTCAGGGATCCCCAGGGGCAAAAGCACCAGGACACTGTACTAAATACATGAAAAATAAAGAACCACAACTGTAAAAAAAAAAAAAAAAAAAAAGACACATGGCCCCAAAAAAGTCTCCTAAACTTTCAAGGTCATGTCCTAAAGTCCAAATGAAGCTACATTCTCTAGCCTAATTTGGCTTCTCCATATGGTTCTTTCAATCTCTAGGTTCAAATCTTTATGTATTTGTCAGGGTCCCCTACCCAAAGTACTGGATCATAATATCACCGTGGAATAAATTTACTCTCTCCTTCCCCAAACTCCCCATCAAGGGAAGAGCCTAATTCTCTAGATCTTATGGTCTGGATGAGACAGCAGAACACTGGTCTCCTGCAAGTAGCTGGGTCCCTTCCATCTGGGAAAAAAGGGATAAAATTGACGAACAAAAGGTCAGGATGTGCTGTGAATTGGACAAGAACAGGAAGGGGAAGCAGCTCCTTCTCTTTCACCTGCTCCTGCCCATGTTTACTGGCTTGCTTGAGTCTGTCTTTCATATCTACTGTATTTTCCCCACTGTACTTAGAGTAACTGTTTTCTTCACTACTGTTAATTTTCTGCACCCTGAGTTTTGTCCTCTACTGTTATTTCGAGCATTCCTGTATTCATTTCTTTTTTTTTTTTTTAATTTTAGCCTGTTTTTCCCATCTCAGTATGTTCTATTTCCAGACTATTCTGACACCCTATTCCTGTTTCTTAATGGCTATAGCTTCCTACTTTCTCTGGAGTTCATAAACAGTTTCACACTTCAATACAAAATTTTGTTGTGTATCACATAGTGGATCGGTGTCAAAGCCACATGGATATTCTTCCTTTCTCTTTTTCTGCAGTATTTAATTCACAGTTTCCTCTTTAGCCCTTTCTGCTTCAGCTCCTACTCATGCTCAAGTGAAGAAATCTTTCCTGACTCATTATTTTTAGACAAAATCTTATGGGTAAATTGCATTTCATCTTGTTCTTTGCCTGACTGGCACTTTAATTCCTCCTCAGATCTATGACTGTAGAACAGATTGAAATGTACAGGTCTTGGTCAGTTCTCTAGTTTCCAGCCCAGTTGTAATTCTGTTCAATAGAAGCACCAGTGTCCAGCTCCCTGGTTCTTAGGGACTCTGGTAGGATACATGAAACTTTTTAACTGTACTCAGTTGTACTAGAATTCACCCCCCAGCTGCCTTCAGAATATTGCTTTGGCTATACATTATCAACATGAATTTAACTACCAAGGCATTTGCTTTTGAAATTGAGAAGGAGTGGGGCTCTGGGGTACAAAAGCCCATGTCCCTCACTTCTTGATTACAGGCACTTAGGCTTCATTCAGCCTCCATGACCTTCCCTGAACTCAAAGGGGCAGGTTCAAATAATTGTTAATTAGGGAAGGGGGGGCATGTGGAGACAAGGGAGGAGCAATCAAATGGAACAATTGCACAGCCTTGGGGGCAGGGTCCTGGTCCCCTCTTCAAGGGACACATACAACATCTTTGAGCTGTTTTTCAGGGACTGGAACCCCCACTCGGTGGGAGAAGTTAATGGAATGTTGCTAACAAGCTTGTAGACCCTAGACTGGTTGGAACCAGAAGGTTGATGATGCTGACTCCCACTGAATATGTTTTGAAAATACTGTGTTAAAATGATAGAGGTTCATCTACTATAGAACTTTTCAACAGCTTTAAAATGCCAGTGTATACGCATTGTGAGCCACCAAGAGGTATAACCAAGCATCACACCCTTTACTTGTTTGAGCATGAATCTATGCAATATTATTCTTGCACAGTGTTCCGCAGATCGCTTGTTTAAGAAAGAGTACACTCACTATGTACTCTGTATTTAAATGTCCCAGAGTCCTTAATACTCTCTGGTCACAAGGAAGACACTTAGACACACTTAATCTATTCAGCCTTCCTGGTTATCATTTTCTGCACTTCTGCAGAAAGACATTTAGCTCTTGACCTTATGTTAAGCTTATTGACTACATCGTTTAAAAATTATTGTTCAGTTCAATCACACAGTTTGATTCTGTTCCAAGGTCTCCATGTAATATATAAACAAAGCAAGGGCTCAATGAATTTTTTTTATTCACTTACATAATCGCATGTAGTCTTCTGTATTTGCTTTATAACTCTTAAATAATGTTTAAGACTAAAAACTTTGCTATATATAATTAGAAGCACACATATACATTTGTGGCATAGTGTTGTACCTTATAAAAACTTGATACCTACTGATTGATTAATGATACTAATACCTAAAGATGATAGAATTCAATGTTTGGCTCTGGTTATTTTAATACGATCTCTAGAGCTGAATATAAAACAAATTTTACTCTGGAGCTGAGTAAAACAAACTGGAACATATATTGTTTTATTGTATATATTAATTAAATCTAGACTCAACGTTGATTTTGCAAGTGTTATAGAGAAACAAATTAAACATCTGTAGAAAAAAGTGTTATGTCTTTAATAAAATGCTTTAAAAAATAAACTCAAAGATATTCAGGATTTGAAGAACTTTAGCAAGAATTTAGAACCCTTTCAGTAAAACTAAGATAAGATTATTTTGCATTAAAGACAAGAAAAGGTCATTCAGGTAATAAAGTTCTTTTATGGTACTGAACTTTAAAACATTAAGTAAAACAAATAAAACTGAAAATAAAAATTCCTTTGTAACTTTTCTCCTTTGACCTCACAAAATGAGAAGCTCTGAAATGTGAGTCATGTGATAATGCTAAGAATTCTTTCAATATTTTTGACAGTGAGATCTTTTTAAGAAGTTGCTTTCAAAGTCATTTAACTAAGAAGGCAAATATGTACAACTCAAAATTTTAAACTGCCAAAATTACACCCTGATTTCTCTCCCATATTACATATTTATTTTATTAAGTTTATTTAGCCTGGGCTTACTTCATAACATCATTTAGCTGAATGTACGAGCACAGCCTTTATTATGTACAGGTGGGAAATTATTTTCTGGGCCTGAGATGGAGCCATAACTTCATCTCTTCTGAGGAATTGAAGAAATGTGTCTGGTCTTGTTAGATGCTCGAGCTATAGCAGATTTCTGTGCCAACATCATCAAACTTGGCCGAGGAACTGACTCTGGAGCCCCTGGTCTGTGACCTGAGCTGAAGCTTCAGCAATAAATTGGGAAGTCCAGGGAACACAGAAAGTATAAGAAGAGCTTTAATTAGCACATTCAAGAGAAATACTGTATCAGCTTTTTATTGCTTATAGCATATTAACGCAAATGCAGTGGCTTAAAACAACACACACTTGTCGTCTGAGAGTTTCTATGGGATGGATGTCTAGGCATGGCTTAGCTGGATCCATTGCCTAAGGTCTCATATGGCTGTTATTAAGATGTTGGAGGAAATGCATCCTCACCCAGAAACTTGACCAAGGAAAAATCCTTTCCCAAGGTCACTCAGGTCAACGGCAGAATTCATTTTCTTTTGATTCTAGGACTGACATCCCTGCTTCTACTGACTGTCAGCTGCCCTCAGCATCCAGAGGCCACCCACAACTCTTTGCCAAGTGGAATCTCAGACACAGCTCCTTAAATTCTTCAAATCCAACTAGGAAGGGAGGGTCTTTGGAATGAGACTGCTACAAAGACAGGATCTTATGTAATGTAACATAATCATAAGAATGATATTCTCTCATCTTGGCCATATTCTGTTGCTTAGAAGAGAGTCACAGGTTCTGCCGCTCAAGAAGGGATTATGCAAAAGTGGGACTGACCACCAAGAGGTGAAGATCATGGGGGAACGACCTCTGAGTCTGTCGTCACAGATACTGGGTTCTTACTTAAGGAAGATCTCCTCTAAAAAATTCTTAGCATTCAATAGAGTGGCATCAAACATGAATATAAGAAAATGATGTCTCTCCTGCTCCCTACTCCTGGGCATATACACAGACAAAATTATAATTCAAAAGACACATGCACCTCTGTGTTCATAGCAGTACTATTTACAACAGCTAAGACATAAGACATGGAAACAACCTAAAAGTCCACTGATAGATGAATGGATAAAGCGGATGTGCTATGTGTATTTATATACGTGTGTGTGTATGTATTACTCAGTCATAGAGAAATGAAATAATGACATTTGCAGCAACATGGATGGCCCTAGAGATTATCATACTTAGCGAAGTAAGTCAGAAAGAGAAAGATAAAGACCATATGATATCACTTGTAAAGTGAAAGTGAAAGTGAAGTCGCTCAGTCGTGTCTGACTCTTTGCGACCCCATGAACTGTAGCCCACCAGGCTCCTCCATCCATGGGATTCTCCAGGCAAGAATACTGCAGTGGGTTGCCATTTCCTTCTCCAGGGGATCTTCCCAACCCAGGGATCAAACCCAGGTCTCCTGATTGCAGGCAGACACTTTAACCTCTGAGCCACCAGGGAAGCCTTAAAGTGGAATCTAAATATGGTACAAATGAATCTACAAAACACAAACAGAGTCACAAACGTAGAGAACAGACTTGTGGTTGCCAAGGGGGAGGGGAGTGGGGGCCGGAAGGATTGGGAGTTTGGGATTAGCAGATGCAAATTAGTATATTAGGATGGATAAACAACAAGGTCCTACTGTATACCACAGAGAACTATATTCAATATTCTATGATAAACCATAATGGGAAAGAATATGAAAAAGAATAATATGTATATTTGTATACAAACCACTTTGCTGTACATAGAAATTAACACAATATTGTAAATCAACTATATTTCAAAAATTCTTTTTAAAAAGAAAGAAAATGATGTTTGTCACAATTTTGTAACGTTTCAATGATTTCTTGACCCTGCTTGTGAAACTGAAATTTCTGTGTCTCCCAAGTGACTTCAAAGGTCAATGAGTAAGTTCTTTGGTGAGATAGTAAGAGTGTCTCTCACTCAACTAGACTGTTCTTTGCATGCTACCAGTTTCTGTTACTAATTTGCCAGTTTGTTGATCTCCTATGACATAAATCGGAGAAGGCAATGGCACCCCACTCCACTACTCTTGCCTGGAAAATCCCATGGATGGAGGAGCCTGGTAGGCTGCAGTCCATGGGGTCGCAAAGAGTCGGACATGACTGAGCGACTTCACTTTCACTTTTCACTTTTATCCATTGGAGAAGGAAATGGCAACCACTCCAGTGTTCTTGCCTGGAGAATCCCAGGGACAGAGGAGCCTGGTGGGCTGCCGTCTATGGGGTCGCACAGAGTCGGACACAACTGAAGTGACTTAGCAGTAGCAGTAGCAGCATGACATAAATATAAATATTTACACTTAGTAAGAAATAAAAGACTGAACTCAAAACTTAATTGCTGAGAAAAAAATCACAACTTTGCAAAATTAGTTGAACTAGTATAGGGACATTGTGGAGTAAAATTTTAAACAATGAAGTTTTTAAAATTGAAGGAAAATTTACATATAGTGAAGTACATTTCAGTCAGATGCTTTACTGTTTGAACCAACAGGGAAGCCCACATAGTGAAGCACCCAGATCTCAAGCACACAGTTTGGTGAGTTTTGACAAATACAAACACCTGACTAATCAACACCCCAGTCAAGAAGTAACATATGTCTATCACCCCAGGAAGTTCACAAGCTCCCTTCCAGATAATTCCTATTACCCCTAGATGCTTTTGAGCTGAGGATGAGATGGCTGGATGGCATCACTGACTTGATGGACGTGAGTCTCAGTGAATTCCGGGAGCTGGTGATGGACAGGGAGGCCTGGCGTGCTGCGATTCATGGGGTCGCAAAGAGTCAGACACGACTGAGCAACTGATCTGATCTGACACACATATTTCAAGTGCACAATGAGTTTCTACATGTATCTATACCAGTAAAACCATCACCACAATAAAAACTAAAAACATTTCTGTCACTCCTAAAAGCTACTCATGCCTCTTTTGTAAATCTTTCTTCTCTGTATTTCACCATTGTTGCCCCAGCCCAGGCACCAAATGATTTGCTTTCTAACACTTCAGATTAGTTTGGATATTCTATAATTTAAAAACATGCTCAGCCATCATTAGACATCGAGGATATTCAAGTTAAAACCATAATGAGATCTATTATAAACTCATTAGGATGATTAAAAAATTACAAACTAACCATATCAAGAGTTGATAAGAATGTAGAACAGGTGGAATTCTATTGCTGATGGGAATACAACATGGTACAAACACCTTAGAAAATGGTTCAACAGGTTTTTAAAAATGGGTATGTTTACCTATTGTGGAATTCAACTGTTCTACTGCTAGGGTTTTACTTAAGAGAATAGAAACATATATTTACACAAATGTCCACAGCAGCTTTACTTGTTACGGGCAAAAGCAAAGCTGAAAATAGCCCAAATGTCCCTGGATAGGTGAATGAATAAACAGACTGGAATGATCACCCAACAAAACACTACTCAGCCATAAAAGTGAATGAACAATTGATACATGTGACAAAATGAATCTCAGAATTACTATACTGAATAGTAGTTTTCTATAGCTCTTCTTTCTTTTTTAAAAAAATTTTTGGCAATGCCGTGCAGCTGTGGGATCTTAGTTCCCAAACCAGAGATCAAACACTTGCCCCTTGCAGCCGAAGGGTGGAGTCTCTACCGCTGGACCATCAGGGAAGTCCAGGTTTCAGTTTTCTCTATTTTGAATTTCATACACATGGGAAGGTTGTAGCATTTGCTCTGTTGTGTCTGCCTTCCTTTGCCCCACAAAGATTTGTTCACATTGTTGCTAATTCAGTAGGGTATCCCTCTTCATTCTCAAATAGCTGACTTTGAAATTAAAATACTCTTTAAAATCATATAGAGGTTATATGCACATGTACAAGTGATGTGCATGTATATCAATAACCTCAGATACGCAGGTGACACCACCCTTATGGCAGAAAGTGAAGAAGAACTACAGAGCCTCTTGATGAAAGAGGAGAGTGAAAAAGTTGGCATAAAGCTCAACATTCAGAAAACGAAGATCATGGCATCCAGTCCCATTACTTCATGGGAAATAAATGGGGAAATAATGGAAACAGTTAAAGACTTTATTTTTGGAGGCTCCAAAATCACTACAGATGGTGACTGTAGCCATGAAATTAAAAGATGCTTGCTTCTTGGAAGGAAAGCTATGACCAATCTAGACAGCATATTGAAAAGCAGATACATTACTTTGCCAACAAACGTCCATCTAGTCAAAGCTATGGTTTTTCCAGAGTTATGTATGGATGTGAGAGTTGGACTATAAAGAAAGCTCAGCACCAAAGAATTGATGCTTTTGAACTGTGGTGTTGGAGAAGACTCTTGAGAGTCCCCTGGACTGTAAGGAGATCCAGCCAGTCCATCCTAAAGGAAATCAGTCCTGACTATTTATTGGAAGGACTGATGTTGAAGCTGAAACTCCAAAACTTTGGCCACCTGATGCGAAGAACTGATATACTTGAAAAGACACTGATGCTGGGAAAGATTGAAGGCTGGAAAGGAAGGGGATGACAGAGGATGAGATGATTGGAAGGCATCACTGACTTGATGGACATGAGGCTGAGTAAGCTCTGGGAATTGTGATAGACAGGGATACCTGGCGTGCTGCAGTACATTGGGTCGCAAAGAGTCAGATATGACTGAGCAACTGAACTGAATTGAACAGTAGTGTGCAGAACTCAACGAAGGCAATCTATTACACTTAAGAGATTAAAAGTTGAATAAATTTAAATTTGCCTTTCTTTTTTTTTTAATTTTTAATTTATTTTTTATTTTTTTTAAATTTTATTTTATTTTTAAACTTTACATAATTGTATTAGTTTTGCCAAATATCAAAATGAATCCACCACAGGTTCTTTTTAACACTAGGTACATATTTACAAGTCCTACTTTTTTTCTTACCTTGAACTTTACCTTAAAAGAAAAATGCCTAAGACTCAAGTTACACTCTGTAGGAGTACTGTCAAAAACTTCGTGATTAATTTATTAGTGTTTCCCTTTAGTGTCATTCTAAAATTATCATTTTTTAAAAATCGCACTGATCATATCTTTGGGTTCTTCTAAACAAGCCTCTATTCATTTCTTTTTTGCAATTTGAAAATACCCCTTTTATCACAGTACTTTCTTGTTATCATTCAACAAAAAATTTGTATATATTTAGTTCTCTTCACTTTTGTCTATAGATCTTTGTTTTTATAAATCACTAATTCTGGGCTCTAAATTTTTAGTTGTCACTTGTGTCTGAATTTCCTTTGTGAATAGTTTATTGATATTTCCTGATCAGTATTTTAGATACATAAAAATAATGACTAGATTGAAGGAATATTAAGACATTGGTGTTAGCTCATACTCTCATCCCAGATTCTGGAATCATCCAGTTTAACCAATGTGATGCTCCTACATTAAGTAATTTTTAAAAGTTTAACAAGTTCCATGTAAGTTATTAAGCTGCATCATAGGTACTGTTTTATTTTATTTTATTATTTTTTTTAATTTTATTTTTTTCTATATATGATATTATACATGTTTCAATGCCATTCTCCCAAATCATCCCACCCTCTCCCTCTCCCACTAGTCCAAAAGACTGTTCTTTACATCAGTGTCTCTTTTGCTGTCTCGTATACAGGGTTATTGTTACCATCTTTCTAAATTTCATATATATGTGTTAGTATACTATATTGATGTTTTTCTTTCTGGCTTACTTCACTCTGTATAATAGGCTCCAGTTTCATCCACCTCATTAGAACTGATTTCAATGTATTCTTTTTAATGGCTGAGTAATACTCCATTGTGTATATGTACCATAGCTCCATAGCTTTCTTATCCATTCATCTGCTGATGGACATCTAGGTTGCTTCCATGTCCTGGCTATTATAAACAGTGCTGCGATGAACATTGGGGTACACGTGTCTCTTTCAGTTCTGGTTTCCTCAGTGTGTATGCCCAGCAGTGGGATTGCTGGATCATAAGGCAGTTCTATTTCCAGTTTTTTAAGGAATCTCCACACTGTTCTCCATAGTGGCTGTACTAGTTTGCATTCCCACCAACAGTGTAAGAGGGTTCCCTTTTCTCTGTACCCTCTCCAGCGTTTATTGCTTGTAGACTTTTGGATTGCAGCCATATAAGCAAGGTGAAAAGACAGCCTTCAGAATGGGAGGAAATAATAGCAAATGAAGCAACTGACAAACAACTAGTCTCAAAAATATACAAGCAACTCCTACAGCTCAATTCCAGAAAAATAAATGACCCAATCAAAAAATGGGCCAAAGAACTAAATAGACATGTCTCCAAAGAAGACATACAGATGGCTAACACACACATGAAAAGATGCTCAACATCACTTATTATCAGAGAAATGCAAATCAAAACCACAATGAGGTACCATAGGTAGTATTTTATTAGATAAAATTTTATTATCTTGAAAATCTGAATTTTCAAGTTTCATTTATATGGTCATAGGGCTATGAAGTTAACTGAAAAAGAGACCTTTTATTGAGACTTTTATTAATGCCTGAGGTCAAACAATATCCTCTTAAAAAAAAAAAACCCTTAAAATTCTTCAAAGCATACTCACAATGGGTCTGAGTCCTATTTCTTCAATCTCACAATATTGTTTCTCATGCAATGTATAGTTTCTTAAGACTGTATTATTAGAGAACAGCTTCTTCAAACTGGTTGATTCACACACACTGTTGTTGTTTAGTTACTAAGTTGTGTCCGACTCTTTTGCAACTCCATAGTGTATAGCCTGCCTGGCTCCTCTGTCCATAGGATTTCCCGGGCAAGAATACTAGAGTGGGTTGCCATTTCCTTCAAACCCAGGGACTGAACTAATGTCTCCTGCATTGCAGGTGGATTCTTTTACAGCTGAGTCACCAAGGAAGCCCCCCTCCACACACACGTCTTCTGTTAGACTATCTGCTTTGTCATTGCCATAGTCCTTGAGATATTGAATGCTTGATCCACAGCTCATGCAGTTCAATATTCAAAAAACAAACAATGCAATTGAAAAATGGGCAGAAGACCTAAACAGACATTTCTCCAAAGACAACATACAGATGCTCAGCACACACATAAAAAGATGCTCAAAATCGCCCATTATTCGTGAAATGCAAATCAAAACTATGAGGAGTTATCACTTCACACCAGTCAGAATGGCCATCATCAGGAAATCTACAAACAATAAATGCTGGAAAGGGTGTGGAGAAAAGGGAACCCTCTTGCACTGTTGGTGGGAATGCAAATTGATACAGCCACTATGGAGAACAGTAAGGAAGGAGAGGGTGGGATGAACTGAGAGAGCAGCGTTGACATACACACACTAACATGTGTAAATAGATAGCTAGTGGGAAGCTGCTATATAATACAGGGAGCTCAGCTCTGTGATGACCTAGAAGGGGTGTGGTGGGAAGGAGGCGCAAGAGGGAGGGGAGATATATATATATATACATATATATATATATGTATATATATCGGTAGATATATACACACACACACGGCCAATGCATATTGTATGGCAGAAACTAACACAACATTGCAAAGCAATTATCCTCCAATTAAAAATAAAAAGTACTATAAATGCAAAAAAAAAAAAGAAAGGAAAAAACCATTGCTTGATCCAAGGTCATCAGAATTTATACCTGTCTACTCTTTTTTCACTGTTTATGACATCTTGGTTTGGTATTAAGTTCTTGTATTAAGTTCCTGGTATTAAGGGTCACTCCTTTTTTATTTAGGGATTTTATATATGTTTCTTTCATATGAAAGATTTATGAGGGCTTTCTCTCAGACTTACCTTTTCTAATATTCTTCAGGGTCAAACACAGTCTATGGATATTGCTAAAACTTTCTAAACATTCATCTGTTCTAAGAAAAAGATAATTTCTGGGCCCATCAGAGCAGTTTCACCTAAAAGAGATTTTGGCAAGCAAGATCCATGTGATATCAAAGATGTAGGCTTTCATTCAAATCTCCCTCACATCACTCCAAATTTTACTGCATCTGGCTTATAGCTACTCTTCAGAATTGTTTAATGTTGTAACCATGTCCTATTCTAATGAAATTAGATTCTTTTTTAATGATTGTTTTGCATTTTGTTTCATAGAAGATAATAGGGTAGAAAAGCTCTTAATGCACAACCTGATATTTTGACTACTTTAAAAGTGGTTGAGAAGAGATTGACAAGATTAAAACAGCTATTTTAGGTAAAGGAGTGTGTTAATATTTACTGAACAAGAACTGTGTCTTCCCTGGTGGCTCAGATGGTAAAGAATCTGCCTGCAGTGCAGGAGACTCGCATTTACTGAACATGAAATATATGGCAGGCTACCCTAGTTGCCTATTCTGAGGTTGGAAAGAATATTCACATTTTTACAGATAAGTAAACAGCGATGCTGACTAGAATGGATGGTGGAGAATAAAACTGGAAGATTCCATCCAAGATGACAAATGATCTTCCCATAGAAATGGAATTTCTGGAGAGGGAAGGAAGGTAATGACTTGAGAGGAAGGAGAAAGCTGGAGGAACTTTGGCATAGATGAAACGTGCAGACAAGCAGAAAACCATAAAGACTCCCAGGAAAGGGAGTAAGTTAGGGCTGGAAATTCAAGGTAAAGAAGAGTTGCTCAAAAGCATTTGGGGGGAAATTTTGCCATGTTTTTTGTAATGTAGTTCGTGTTTCACTGTCTCCTCAAAAGGTGTTCAGTAAAAGCTTACATAATTTTTCATGACTTTTTGAATCCATCTGTGTTTCAAATTTGACCCTGGGATAAAACCGTCAGTGAGTGATTCAATCCTTGAAAAAAGCTGGGTGATATTACTGTTTCTCTTAAAAAATAGTCTTTTGGTATTTCCTAGAGGTTCTGTGACTTCTTTAGGCTGGGAGCAAGTTTTTAATATACCTCCTACAAGGTTGAGCCTTTCCTATGGATACTTTAAAAAATATTAAGCATCACTATTTAAAATATCATTAAAAAGGGCCAAAAGTTTATTTAGCACAAATTTAAGCCTCCTAATAAATTCAACACAAACCCATAATTTAGTCCAGTATTGAGTTATGAAAATAAAGGTTTTAAATTCTACACATTAAAAAATAATCTTCTAATTAATATTTTAGTATGCCTTTTAAGTGACTTTTTTCTGACAAAGTAATATATTTGTTGCAGAAAATCTGAGTAACACAAAATTATAAAGAAGAAAATTAAAAGCACCCATAATCTTGTCACTTGGTGAATATTTGTAGCATACTGCTTTATACATGTATATATCTGTGTTTCATATGTGAGTACATTCATTTAAAAATCTACTTTTACTTGATGTATTTTTATATCTCTGCATCTAAAATTACACCCTTAAGACATAATTTTAAGTGTTTTCATAGCTATAGTCTTTGAAAGGTAATCTATATTTCATTTAAACAGTCCCTTACTTTATACATAGTCATGGGATGAGTATCATTGAATATACATATTTCTCTTCAGCACAATTTATTTCATTCCAGTTATCCTCTAACTGGAAATTTGGCAATGCTCTTTTAATTGTTTCTAGTCTTTTCCTATCTTCCATCTTACCCTTCCTACTTACCAACACAAACAAACCAGATATTTTGCTTTAATGTTTGCCCTTTGCTTTCTTTCTCATCTAAGAGGTTATTTCTTGGTTCCACAACTTTTTTTTTTTTTTAATTTGGGTATAACTGCTTTGCAATGCTGTGTTAGTTTTTTGCTGTACAACAAGGTGAGTCAGCTATGTGTCTACATATCTTCCCTTCATCTTGGACCTCCCTCCCACCACCTTCCACTTCCACTGCGCTAGCTCATCACAGAGCTCTGAGCTAACTCCCTGAGCTATACAGCAGCTTCCCACTAGCTATTTCACACATGGCAATGTACATATATCAATCCTAATCTCCCAGTTCATCCCACCCTCCCCTTCCCAATTTTGTAAGTTTAATGATACTGAAATCAAGCCTTAGTATAGTCTCTTGTATACAGTAGGTGATTTAAAAAGTGCAAACCTAGCTGTGATTCATGGGGTCACAAAGAGTCGGACACGACTGAGCGACTGAATTGAACTGAACTGAAGCCTAGCCTATTCTAAGGCACCTAGTAAATAATGAAAGAAAAAATTGTAATTGAGCAAAAAAAAAAAAAGTTTAATTTACTTATTTTACCTTGAGCTATGATGATACAGATCTTATTATGTTGAAATGCAAACATCTACTTGATTGGCTTTTCTTTGACTCTTATTAAAGTATGAATATGTGTGTGCATGTGTGCTGCTCTTAATTCAAAGAAACAATCTAGTAAATTTTCCCTCTCCTTCCACTGGCTTAGCATGTAGCTATTAAAAACATTGTTTATTCACAACACACTTGAATTTTACTTAACTCTAGCTTGGAATTAGAAAAAAGGACTGATACAATTACAGAAGTAATTTAAAACTACCCAGAACTGGATAGAAATTTCACTTGTTTCATCACACTTATAATACAACATTACTATATCCATTGAGAGAAGGTCGCTTGAAAATTATGAGTAGTTATGTACAAAGCTAGTTCTTGAATTTCAAAGGTTTCAGAGTAATCTTGTGTGCAAAAGCCTCTGAAAGAATGCAGAATGAAAGAATTACTGAGCTATATTCTAATATCAAAATTAAATGTACATTATGCCAACATGATAGAAAAATTAGGCACTAGAACATTTCAGGATGTAAAAGGATGGATAGATACACTTTAAGAGGTTTGAGTTTTAGCATTAGCTACATTATTTCCAATTAACAATGAGAACATATTGATATCCTTTCCATTAGTGCAGAGGTGAAAGTATTTCTTCACTAATAATAATAAATGGTAGTGTTTAGCATATAAATGGTACAAGCTCTTAAATTACCTTTACTTGTGCTATATGAGTGCAGCCAAAGAGAATTTAATGCATTTTTTACATGGTGTAATTTTATCTTGCTCATACAATGTGAGGCGAGTAATAATGATATTCTAATATTAATATAAGTACAAAATATACATACTGATGAATAATAGCCATGTTTTTTAGACCTCCTTGCCAAGTCATATTAAAATGACAAATAATTGCAATTGCTTCGCGGAGAAATGGTGCAAGATCCGTAGTCAAAAGCACATTAGGGACCAACAGTGTCCATTTGTTATCCTTTGTCAAGAAAACATGGCTGCTAATGAAAGTGACTGAGAGAACGCTGATTGAGGACACTGACACCCAGCATTCCCTCGACAAGAGTCATGACATGAGTATTAATAAGAGGATTGAAAGTTGAAGGCAGGGCGCTGGTTCCTAACATCTCTGTATAATCTTGATTTTCTTTGTGTTTGTATTTTAAATAAAGCCTGGTACTTTTGGAGGGCTGGGGTGGGGCGCGGCTATGAGGGAAGAAATTACAGGATAAAATGTAGTGGAGCCATGACATCCCAAAGACATTCCAGGGTCAACGTGTCCAGAAAGGATTCCCCAGTTAACTTGAGGCAATGTTATTTAAAAGCTGAACAGCTCAGATCAGAATCTGAATGCCTCCAAAAAAGAGAAAAACTTTGCTATTTCTACACGCAACTTGTTAAGCCCTCTTTACCCTCTTAATTGCCTTATCTTTTTGAAAGTGATGGTCTCTCTATGCAAAATATTGCAGGAGGAAGAATTTTTCATCAGGAAAACAAGTAGCCTGTTAGAAGGGAAACAGGAAAACATAATTCCATTTCAGGGATTTACCCACACAATTTTCAGGAATTCTGATGGCTAAGCCCAAGCCTGTACAGTCTCATTTTACTTTTTAATAGTTTTTATGTATTTATTATTTTTGGCTACCCTTGGTCTTTGTTGCTGCATAGGCTTTTCTCTAGTTGCAGTGAGCAGGGGCTACTCTCGGCGGTGTGTGGGCTTCTCATTGCAGTGTCTTCTGTTGTTGCAGAGCACAAGCCCTAAGATGCGCAGGCTTCAGTGGTTGTGGCACGTGGGCTTAGGAGTTGCGGCTCGTAGGCTCTAGAGCACAAGCTCGATAGCTGTGGCCCACAGGCTTAGTTGCTCTGTGGCACATGAGATCTTCCGGATCACGGATCTAACCGGTGCCCCTTGCATTAGTGGACAGATTCTCTACCACTGAGCCACCAGGGAAGCCTTCACTTCATTTTATACCTGCTGATTCCTACCTAGTCCAGCAATATTTACAATAGCAGTTCCTGTCTGAGATGATGTCAATATACATGTACGTATCTTTGAACAGAGGCAAAGTATCTTGTAGTTTCTAGTAACATGTTAAATATTTGTGTGTAACCTATCACATCCCAGGAACTGTGACAGGTTCTGAGAACATTATCATTCACAGTCTAGTGGGAAGGAAACAGTAAACAAATAATATCAACTATCACTGATGGAATGCATGACATATCAGGCACCTTGCTGAGTTTCACAAAGATGATCTCAAGACTCACAACAGCCCTTTGAAATGATACCTTCATTGTTGCCCCATTACAGATAAAAGCCCCGAGTCAGAGAGGTTTAGGATATTTTCCAGATCACACAGCCAGTATGGGCTGAAACCACGTTTTGAGCGTAGATTCCTGAGCCTGAGCTCCTGTTATATCTGTATTTTTATAAGGTACAGTATAATATATGTACACGCACACACTATAAACTTCACTTACCCTGAGTTAGTTACCTGACAACCTCATCTATCCTTGATATAATTAAGGACCAGAAAGTGAGTGAAAAAGAGCTCTGAGTACCCTAAACCAGCAGTCCCCAAACTTTTTAGCACCAGAGGTTGGTTCCGCGTAAGACAGTTTTTCTACAGACAGGGGTGGGTGGTGGTTTCAGGTTGATTCAAGCACGTCACGTTTATTGTGCACTTTATTTCTATTATTATTTTGTCAGCTCCACCTCAGATCATCAGGCCTGAGATCCTGGAGGTTGGGGACCCCTGCCCTAAATAATTTCATTCATTTAATAAATAAGTGAGCCTCCAGGTGCTCATGTGTAATTGTCATCAAGACTGACTCAGCCTGTCCCAGGGCTTTTGTATTGAAGCTTGTACATGTTTCAGATAAATACTTTAGATTTACACTCCCCCCTCGTATTTCCCACACAATTTGTATACATTATAAGTGGTGGATTTTAAGGATGGGAGAGTTGAAGCAGAAAAGGCTAGAGATAGGAACAGTAATATTATGAAAAAAGGGGAAATGAGAAAAGACATAAGTAAGGGTAAGAAACTAAGAAAATAATGTTAAAAGCCTATAGCCTTTTATTTCTCATAGACTCTTAACTACACTGCAACATAACCTATTCTAAAAACAGAGATTCTTAATGATTACTCTCAAGTGATAAGAACAGAGGAAATGATATGATCATTTAAGATACAAAAAATGACAGTAAAAAATCCAACAAAAGGTTAAAATTGTAATTTTTGACGTTTACAGTTGTTTATGGGGTGAACCGGAGAAGGCAATGGCACCCCATTCCAGTACTCTTGCCTGGAAAATCCCATGGATAGAGGAGCCTAGTAGGCTGCAGTCCATGGGGTCGCGAGGAGTCGGACACGACTGAGCGACTTCACTTTCACTTTTCACTTTCATGCATTGGAGAAGGAAATGGCAGCCCACTCCAGTGTTCTTGCCTGCAGAATCCCAGGGACGGGGGAGCCTGGTGGGCTGCCGTCTATGGGGTCGCACAGAGTCAGACACGACTGAAGTGACTTAGCCGCATGGGGTGAACCATCATTGACTTAGGATGAACACATCCTTCTGTACCAACTGCAATATAAATAAGATGCAATCGTACTTCACAGATTAAGAAGGATGTAATGGAGCCCACTCTTGCTATTCTTTTTTTTTTGAAAAAAACCTGCTAATTTTAAAGGGGTTGCTTCTTCTCCCCTACCTCCCGTCCCCACTGCCTATCCTCTGCTGGAGGCTCTGTCTCTAGTCCTGAGTAGAGCACATGACCCAGACCTAAAACCATCAAGGAATCATATTTACACAACCGTACAATGTTCAAACTTGCCTACAATTGGTCCGGTGGGAGTGAACCTCAGATCTATCACTGTCAATGGTAAAACAAGGTTCTGTCTCTTTCCTGTTGGATCTTAAGCTTGAGGAGTGTAACCCGAGGAGTTGGCTGGTCACCATCATGGGACCAGAGAAGAACAGAGAGTCAAACAAAGGGGGGGTGGGGAGCCGAGAGAGAAAGACAGAGAAACCAATCTTGATAATATTGTATAATTTTGTGAGCAAATCTATTCCCTCATTGGTTAAGTAGTTGGATAGTTCTCTTTTTAAATTTGTAATGGGAAGAATCCTCACTAATTGAATAAACAATAATGAAAAAGAACTACATAGCAAAAATGAAAAAGAACTACAATCCCTATTATAGGTAGGGATGTGGGAAAAGTCTATATAAATACATTGAAGTAGATAAATAATATTACAGTTTTTCTGGCAACATCCATTTGTGTTTTTATATATATATATATAAATTATGTCATTATATAATATATCTCCCTATATAATTATAAATATTTCATGCTACTCCAGGGAATTTGTGCCTTAGAAACTAAAACATACATAGAACATATATTTCTAAGAACTGAAGTTGTTTATTGCAGCATTTTTCACAGCCAAAAAGTCGAAGCAAAATGAATGTCTCTGAGCAAGGGGATGTCTGAATACGTTACAGCTCAGTCACAGTGTGGACAGTTAGGGCTATTATGCAGCTTTAAAAGAATGAATTAGAACTGTATCCGACGCCTTGGAAGAATTTCCACAAGGTATTATAGAATGATAATCCAGATGTAGAGAACCAGATCACCATGACTTCACTTTAAAAAATCAGGATAATCCCCATTGTGTGACTATGCATAACTACACAGGATTTTAGGAGTACGGAAAAATAAGAGTAATATTATATTTTAAACATGGATGATTTGGGGGAGGGTGTTTGACATCAGTGAAGAGGGAAGCATAAAAGGAGGAGGAGCCAAATAGAAAAGAATACCAGAAATGTATACTTGAAATATGTACACGTATGCTTATGCTTGTGCACACAATGTAACATTACGTGTCTATGGACTATATGCACAAATACTGGGTGTTCTAAATTATGTGCATATGTATATTTACATATGTATAAAAATTATTGTTAAATGCCATTTAAAAAAGTGCTAGCTGCCTGAGTTTGAAGGTCCATGTGTCTGTTTTGTTATGGGTAACCTGTCATACCAGTTGTACCCACTTTGGAGGGTAGTCCAAAGCCTGCTGGACTTCCCTGATGGCTCGGCAAGTAAAGAATCCCCCCGCAATGCAGGAGGCACAAGTAGACACAGGTTTGATCCCTGGGTCAAGAAGATCCCCTGCAGGAGGAAATGCCAACCCACTCCAGTATTCTTGCCTGGGAAATCCTATGGGCAGAGCAGTCTGGCAGGCTATAGTCCGTGGGGCTGCAAAGAGTCAGACATGCCTGAACAACTAAGTACAAAGCACCAAGGCCTGTGAATTTTTCTGTTTTGCTTACTTTAGGTTTGGGCTGTAATTTTTAAAAATCCTTTTTCTTAACATTAACTTTGCTGAAATATAATTCATATACCATAAAAATAATCATCTTAAAGTGCAAAATTCAATGCTTTTAACATTCTGTACAATTATCATAACTATACATAATCTGTATAATTAACATAATTGTACAGTTATCATCACTATCAATAATCTTAGAATATTTACATCATCCCTAAAAGAAACTCCTTAGCCATTAGTAGTCACTCTCCTTTCTCTCTCTCCCCTCTACTTTCTATCTCTATGGATTTACCTTTTCTATATATCTCATGTAAATGGAATCATAGATACATGGTCTTTTGTGACTGGCTTCTATCGATACAATATTGTCCTCAAAGTTTATGCATGTTGTAGCATGTATCAAGTGCTCCATTCTTTTTTATTGAGAAATACTATTCTATTGTACGGTAAGCAATCTTGAGGAAGAAGAACAAAGCTGGAGGCATCACATTTTCTGATTTCAAACTAGATTTAAAATCTATATGCTAATCAAAACAATGTGGTATTGGCATAAAAGCCAGGCACATAGATCAATAGGACCAAATAGAGAACCCAGAAATAAACCCAAGCATATACTATCAATTAATATATGACAAAGGAACCAAGAATATACAATGGAGAAGGGACAGTGTCTTCAATAAATGGTGCTGGGAAAACTGGACAGCCACTGTTTCACACTATACCAAAAAGTCAACTCAAAATGAACTATCGACTTGAACACAGACCTGCAACCATGAAACTCCTAGAAGAAAATAAAGGTAATAAGCTCTTTCACATGGGTCTTTATGATGATTTTTTGGATTTTACACCAAAAGCAGATGCAACAACAGCAAAAATAAACAAGTGAGGGTGTACCAAATTAAAAGCTTTTCCACAAAAAAACGGAAACCATCAACAAAACAAAAGTCCAACCTACCAAATGGGAGAAAATATTTGCAAATTAAATATCTCATGAAGCATATGTAATAGCTCAGACAGTAAAGACTCTGCCTGCAATGCAGGAGACCCGGGTTTGATCCCTGGGTTGGGAATATCTGAAAAGGGGTAAATATCCAAAATATATGAAGGATTCATATAACTCAGTACCATAAAATGGAACTAAACAGACATTTTCTTTTCCAAAGAAGATACACATGTGGCTGACAGAAACATGAAAACGTGCTTAGCTTCACTAATCATCAGAGACATGCAAATAAAAATCACGAGGATAAATTGCCTCCATACCTGCTAGAATGGCTATTATAAAAAGATATGAAATGACAAGTATTGATGAGGATATGGAGGAAAGGGAACATTCATGCATAGTTGGTAGCAATGCAAATTGGTGCAGCCATTATGGAAAACAGTATGGAGGTTCTTCAACAAATTAAAAATATAATGACCATATGATCCAACAATTCTACTTCTGGAAAAAAGTGAAAGTGAAGGTTGCTCAGTCGTGTCCGACTCTTTGCGATTCTATGGATTGTATAGTCCATGGAATTCTCCAGGCCAGAATACTGGAGTGGGTATCCTTTCCCTTCTCCAGGGGATCTTTCCAACCCAGGGATCAAACCCAGGACTCCCGCATTGCAGGCAGATTCTTTACCAGCTGAGCCACAAGGGAAATCCACTTCTGGCTGTTTACCCAAAGAGAGCAAAAACACTAACTCAAAAGATACATGCACCCCCATGTTTACTGTAGCATTATTTACAGTAGTCAGGAAATGAGGACAACCTAGGTGTTTCAAGATGGAAGAATGGATAAACAAATTGTGGTATATGTATACAATGGAATATTTGGCAAAAAAAAAAAAAAAAAGGAAAGAAATCTTGACATTTGCAAAGACATGGATGGACCTTCAGGGCATTATGCTAAGTAAAACAAGTCAGAGAGAGAAAGATACATGCTATTTTGCCTAATTTATGTATGGAATCTAAAACAACAGCAAACAAAAACAAAACTGAGCTCTTGCATACACAGAATAGACTGGTGGTTGCCAGAGGCAGCAAGTGGGTGGACAGGTAAAAAGGATGAAAGTGGTTAAAGGGAAGAACTTCCAAATATAAAAATAAGAAAAAAAAATTTATCAGATATAGAATTTACAAATATTTCTCGCATTTGGTGAGTTGTTTTTTCAGTTTCTCCATAGTATATTTTGAAGCACAAAAGTTTTAAATTTTGATGTCTAGTTTATATACACACACACACACACACACACACACACACACACACACAGCCTCTTATGCTTTTGGTATCATACCTAAGACATTATTGCCTAGGCTAAGCTCATGAATATGTACATTCAGGTTTATCAATTTTGAATTAAATTTCTCCTTGGCTGTTGTTTATATTTTAAATAAATTCTGTTTATTGGTATTCCCTAGTTGGTGAGACACTGTCCTGATACTTAAATTATTTGGACATTGTTTCTTCTAGTTCTTTGATAATATTTATTCCAGTCGATTTAATGACTTATTCTAATAAACCCAAATATCTGAATTTCCTCATGGACAGTTTCTATTGGCTGTTTTTTCTTTTTTTTTCTCCTGTGTGGCTTTGTACTTTTCTATTTCTTTGCATCTCTCATAAGTTTTGGTGAATTTTGGACATAATGTGGGTATCTTAAAAATCAGATTCACCTCCTTCTCTGGAGTTTGAGATTGTTGCTACTGTTTGGTTGTTTTGTAACTTTCCTGGACTAATTCTGAAAAATGTGCAGCCACTGTAATCTCTCTTAGTTAGCTTAGTGGTCAGGTAATAACTAGGTAGGCTCCTCTGTCCATGGAATTTTCTAGGCAAGAATACTAGAGGGGGTTGCCATTCCCTTCTCCAGGGGAATCTTTCTGACCCAGGCATTGAACCCAGGTCTCTGATATTTCAGGTAGATCCTTTACCATCTGAGCAACCAGGAAAGCCCAATAACTAGATAGAGAGTTCCTTAGATTTCTCAAACCAGTAAGTCAATCTCTTTTTGCTGAGGAGTTTCGTACCTTTTTATGCATGTCTTGAATACTCAGGCACTTTACAATTCTGACCACTTAGTGGTCACTGACATTTGTACAAAGCCTTAAGGTCAGCAAGAGCTATGAGATTAGACAGGTCACAGAGCTTAATATCAAAAAGACAACCCAATCAAAAAGTGGGCAGAAGAGCTAAATAGACAGTTCTTCAAAGACATATAGATGGTCAGTAGAAACATGAAAAGATGTTCAATATCACTTGTTATTAGAGAAATGCAAACCAAAACTGTAATGAGGTATCACCTTACACCAGTCAAAGAGATCATCATTAAAAAGTCTATAAATGATAAATGCTGGAGAGGGTGTGGAAAAAAGGAAAACCTCCTTCACTGCTGGTGGAGGTGTAAATTGGTGTAACTACTTTGGAGAACTGTATGGAGGTTCCTTAAAAACTAAAAATAAACTACCATATAATCCTGCAATCCTATAATTCAGAGAGATTTGGCATGAGCCAATATTCATACCATCTCTGTTTATAATAGCCAAGATAATGGAAGCAACTTAAACACCCACTGACGAATGGATAAAGAAGATGTGATATGTATATATAATACATTGTACATGCAATATTACTCATCCATAGAAAAGCATGAAATAATACCATTTGCAGCAACATGGATGGACCCAGCAATTATTGTATTAAGAGAAGTCAAAGACATATATCATATCACTTATTTGTGAAATCCTAAAAAGTGATACAAATGAACTAATTCGCAGGCATAGAAAACAAACTAATGGTTACTAAAGGAGGTAGCAGGGTGAAGAGAAATAAGTTAGGAGTTTGGGATTAAAATATACACATTGTACATGCATGCTTACTCAGTGTCTGACTCTCTGTGATCCTTTGGACTGTAGCCTGCTGGACTCCTTTGTCCGTGGGATTTTCAGGCAAGAAAACTGGCATGGATTGCAATTTCCTTCTCCAGGGGATCTTCCCAACCCAGGGATGAAACCTATGTCTCCTGTATATCCTGCATTTCAGGAGGATTCTTTTACCCACTGAGCCACGCTATTGTATATAAAATAAGTAAATGGCAAGGACCTACTGTGTAGTACAGGGAACTATATTCAATGTCTTCTAATTAACCTATAATGGAAAAGAAACTGAAATAGAAAGATATATGGACACCTTATCTTTGACAAAGGAGGCAAGAATATACAATGGATTAAAGACAATCTCTTTAACAAGTGGTGCTGGGAAAACTGGTCAACCACTTGTAAAAGAATGAAACTAGACCACTTTCTAACACCATACACAAAAATAAACTCAAAATGGATTAAAGATCTAAACGTAAGACCAGAAACTATAAAACTCCTAGAGGAGAACATAGGCAAAACACTCTCTGACATACATCACAGCAGGATCCTCTATGACCCACCTCCCAGAATATTGGAAATAAAATCAAGATGGGGAACACATGTATACCTGTGGCGGATTCATTTTGATGTTTGGCAAAACTAATACAATTATGTAAAGTTTAAAAATAAAATAAAATTATAATAATTGGAAAAAAAAATAAACAAATGTGACCTAATTAACCTTAAAAGCTTCTGCACATCAAAGGAAACTATTAGCAAGGTGAAAAGACAGCCTTCAGAATGGGAGAAAATAATAGCAAATGAAGCAACTGACAAACAACTAATCTCAAAAATATACAAGCAACTCCTACAGCTCAACTCCAGAAAAATAAACGACCCAATCAAAAAATGGGCCAAAGAACTAAATAGACATTTCTCCAAAGAAGACATACAGATGGCTAACAAACACATGAAAAGATGCTCAGCATCACTCATTATCAGAGAAATGCAAATCAAAACCACTATGAGGTACCATTTCACACCAGTCAGAATGGCTGCGATCCAAAAGTCTGCAAATAATAAATGCTGGAGAGGGTGTGGAGAAAAGGGAACCCTCTTACACTGTTGGTGGGAATGCAAACTAGTACAGCCACTATGGAGAACAGTGTGGAGATTCCTTAAAAAACTGGAAATAGAACTGCTTTATGATCCAGCAATCCCACTGCTGGGCATACACACTGAGGAAACCAGAAGGGAAAGAGACACGTGTACCCCAATGTTCATCGCAGCACTGTTTATAATAGCCAGGACATGGAAACAACCTAGATGTCCATCAGCAGATGAATGGATATACACAATGGAGTATTACTCAGCCATTAAAAAGAATACATTTGAATCAGTTCTAATGAGATGGATGAAACTGGAGCCTATTATACAGAGTGAAGTAAGCCAGAAGGAAAAACATAAATACAGTATACTAACGCATATATATGGAATTTAGAAAGATGGTAACAATAACCCGGTGTACGAGACAGCAAAAGAGACACTGATGTATAGAACAGTCTTATGGACTCTGTGGGAGAGGGAGAGGGTGGGAAGATTTGGGAAAATGACATTGAAACATGTAAAATATCATGTAAGAAACGAGTTGCCAGTCCAGGTTTGATACACGATACTGGATGCTTGGGGCTAGTGCACTGGGACGACCCAGAGGGAGGGTATGGGGAGGGAGGAGGGAGGAGGGTTCAGGATGGGGAACACATGTATACCTGTGGCGGATTCATTTTGATATTTGGCAAAACTAATACAATTATGTAAAGTTTAAAAATAAAATAAAATTAAAAAAAAAAGAAAGATATGTGTTTGTGTATGTATATATGTATTTTTGGATCACTTTGCTGTACACTGAAACTAATAGAACATTGTAAATTAACTATACTTTAAATAAAATGGAAAGAGCTGAGAGAAAAGGCCTTCCCATATGCTTCTAGCATGTGCCTGCAGCACTCTAGGTCCTAAGAAATACGTTATGGGTTGGCGCCTATGGATATCTTATTACCTAGATATTCCTTTGCAGGTTTTTGGTCAGCCTCTTATTGGCCCTACTAGTATCACCACCTCAGATGATATTAAACAGCTCCTTTGTTTTGGACTAATATTTGGAGATAGGACTTCCTTTCTGGGTGATCTCTGATTCACATCTGTCCTCTTCCCGGGGAGCTTCTGGACAGGAAGAACGTAAATCATGACAGTGTCATGAGACTGGGGCTTCTGCAAGAGCTCCAGACCTGTTGGGTTTCCTTTAGGGGCCTCTGGACTTTCTCATATTTATTCTTACTAACCATAGTTCTAAGGCTGCTGGTCTTCAAGGTGATTTTTGAACTAGGGAGAGAGGTCTGGGAAACTGGAGCTAAAGCGCCTCAAAGCTCACTGCTCTTACCCAGCTTCAGCTGTTTTTTCTTGAATGAATGCTCCCTGGATCAGTGTAAGCCTTTGGTTAATTTTAAGATTCTTGAAAAAGTTGACTTTGACAATTTTTGCAGGTGTTTACAATGCTTAGAGAGTCCCAGGGATCGGGGAGCCTGGTGGGCTGCCGTCTATGGGGTCACACAGAAACGGACACGACTGAAATTACTTAGCAGCAGCAACAATGATTTTATGAAGGACTGAATATTCTGAGGTCCTTTGTCTGGCATTCCAGAAATGCTTCTCCCCCAGAGTTGTTTTATTAAAAGGATCCTTTTCATCAAATTAATCTTATCTTTTGAATAGAAACAATGTGTCTCTGAAAACATCTTTCTTATACAGAGATTTTGTTGTTTAGTCACTCAGTTGTGTCCACCTCTTTGCAACCCCATGGACTGCAGAACACCAGGCTTCCCTGTCTTTCACCATCTTCTGGAGTTTGTTCAAACTCATGTCCACTGAGTCAGTGATGCCGTCCAACCATCTCATCCTCTGTTGTCATCTTGTCCTCCTGCCCTCAATCTTTCCCAGCATCAAGATCAGCAGTGAATGTTTATTAAGGAACATTTAACTACAAGCCTAGGGCATGTAATTCAGAAAGTCTCCCTCTCATCCCAATTCTAGCTTATTGTGTGTGTGCGTGTGTGTGCGCACGTGTGCGTGTGTGTTCAGTCATATCCAACTCTTTGTGACCCCATAGTCTGTAGTCCACCAGGCTTCTCTGTCCATGAAATTTTGCAGGCAAGAATACTGCAGTGGGTTGCCATTTCCTATTCCAGGGGATCTTCCCAACCCAGGGATTGAACCCACATCTCTTACGTCTCCTGCGTTGGCAGGTGGGTTCTTTACCACTAGTGCCACCTGGGAAGCCCCTAGCTTATTAATAACACTAAATGAATATTTCATTTCAGGTTGTGGACTCCTAAAAAGTTTTCTCATATACACTATATCTGATATTTTGAAAAGTCATATTTTCTACCAAATGGTAAATTAAAAAAAAATCACTTGTACTTGTTAGCATGATATTTTATTTTATAACTGACCCAGCTCATATTCTTTTCATTTATTTAATTTTAATTGGAGGCTAATTAATTCACAATACTATTTCTCAAACTCTTAGGATTAATATATTAAATCAAACCAAATTCAATTAAAATCACATTTGGCTATTAATGAATGAAAAGTTATAAATTAGATTATTTAATCTAGAGAGAAATAAACCCTTCCTTACCCTAGTCTAAAAGTTTAACTCATTCTCTGCACCAGGAATAACATTCATTTCCTTCTAAGGACACACCTAGAGTGTCCTCTACATTGTGGTTTCAGAAAGACAAATCTTTAAATGATGTATTAGAATCTGGGCTCTTTGACCTCATTCATGAGGTGGGGCATTCATAGATAGAGCAGTAAGAAAGCCATAATGTAAAGAAGCATTTATCAGGGAATAAATACCCTTTGTGGTCCAGTGGCTAAGTATCTGCCTTCCAATGCAGTGGATGTGAGTTTGATTCCTAGTCAGGGAACTAAGATCCCACATGTGATGAAAGACCCAGTATTCTACAACTAAGAGCCACAATTAAGACCCAATACAGTTGAATAAAGAAATATTTTTTAAAAATAAAGTAAATACAAAAGGAAATACCATTTCACATCAGTCATTCATATATATATATAAAGCATATGCCATATAATGCAGAGACACATAATGGATTTTGCCTACACTGTTATATGTACTTTGGCCATGGAGTAACTCAGAACCACTTTCCTTGTTAAATATGGAAGACTCATGTACTAAGTAGACAAATATCAGGGTTCTGATTTGGGCTATATGAGGAAGTATTTGTGTGGTCTTGATTGGATCATCTGATTTCTGCCTGCCGTAGTTCCTTTTTGCTATAAAATTAAGAGGGCAGAGATGACTTCAGGTGACTTACATGTTTCTTTTTAAATTTTGCCCTATATTTTAATGTAGAGAAATCACTCTTACTAAATATGGGTAAAGAAAAAGTCAAAGTTAGAGTGGTTCTGAGGAACTGATGTGAGGATGGGAGGAAAAATAGATAATTTAGAAATATTGTTTTTCCCCCAAATATAAAAGTGATTTAGGGACTTCCCTGGTGGCTCAGAGGTTAAGACTTTGCCTTCCAATGCAGGGGGTTGGGGTTTGATCCTTGATTGAGGAGCTAAGATACCACATGCTTCAGGGCCAGAAAACAGAAACATGAAACAGAAGCAATATTGTTACAAATTCAATAAAGACTTTCAAATATGGTTCACATTAAAAAAAATGTAAAAAGAAAGAAAAAAAGGAATTTAAATTCTGTTTTATGGAGGGTAGCTGCACAGAGTTGGATGTAAGAGAGAACTTGAAGTTTCCTTTGCTCAACCCTTTTCTTTCTGGGACCACTTATTACTAAACCATTCCAGCCAGGCTACTGCCTAATTGTTTAGAGGACTAGAGATTTCAAGACTTTTTTCATTTTTCTGATAGTGCCTTCAAAAAATATGACTATTGTTTTAGCTTCACCATTACGGTCTATTACTTATAAATAAGCAAGAATTTTCAAATGTGTGGTTGGTGTGGTGCATCTTTTACAAAATGAAGTTGCTTGAATCTCCCTATCATGGTTTTAAAAGCAAGTGAAACCCTGAAAGATAGGAAAACCCCATGCATAAGCATCTTTCCATGATACTGTTTATAAAAATTAGAAAGCAAGTCTCCAAAAAGGAAGATGTCACCAGGGGTTTATGACATTCTTGACTCTTTACAAATGTTCTAAGTCTACCCACATTAAATCCATCTTTGAAACCTTTTTTTACCCTCACATTTATAGAATTTTTCCAGTGATATTTGAGGTGCAGAATGAGCTTCTGCAAGACTTTAAATCCTCATGTGGGTGTGTGCTGAGTTGCTTCAGTTGTGTCCAATTCTTTGTGGCCCTGTAGACCTTGGCCCACCAGGCTCCTCTGTCCATGGGATTCTCCAGGCAAGAATACGGGAATGGGTTTGCCATGCCCTCCTCCAGGGGATCTTCCCAACCCAGGGATCGAATCCACGTCTCTTACATCTTCTGCGATGGCAGGCAGATTCTTTACCACCAGCGCCACCTGGGAAGCCCTTAAATCCTCATAGAGCAAATGAAATATGGACCTATACTACTTACTATGCTACTTAATGAAACAAACCATCCTATGTTAGAAACGTCTTCAAAGTGAAGGTCTTTCTTATTGTTCTCAAAACTCAATTAAGTAAAGTATATTATATTCTGAGGATTCTAGGGTACTATTTTCTCCCTAGCAATCTTCCAAAGTACTTGTGTTAAACTTGTCAGGCCATCAATATTCTGCTATTCCTTTTCCCCTGAGTACTACAATCTTTTAAACTTCCCTGTCATTTGCGATCCCTTCTGTGTCTGTAAAACAACCACTCGAGTACCCCTGCCAATTTCTTAAGTACACACACTTATGCATGTTGTAAAAGGAGTATCATCAAGCTCTGATTTGAGATCATCATTTATGGATGCCCCCTCTGTGGCAGTACCAATAACAAAAACAAACAAATAAATCCCTTCCCAGGATAAGAAAACCTCCAAAGCATGAACTTACCCAATCATACTAAGTGGAACAAAAGAGCAGACAGAGCAATTAATTTTTGACTCATGACAATCTGCTTATTTCTCCACACATAAAAGTTATTACTCTTTTCTAAGCAGCCTTCCTACAAAACTATTGACCATAAAATTATCCATAAAAGCTGTTGAGAAACTAAATAATTAAAATTGCCTTTGGTCATAACTGAATTAAATACTTAAAGGTGATATGTTAATATTTTCCAACCTAGACTTGAAAACAGCCTAAAATGATCTTGTTGAAAGTGATGTAATTAAATGGCATTTACATTATTTCAGTGGAGTTGTTTTATTTCTAATAATGGAATAACTTTTAAAAATTCAGTGTCTTAATCTAATGTATATATTAATGTTCATATTTCTGTGCAAATCCTCTTAAACTTCAATGTAGGTCTGTTTTATTTAGATTTTCTTATTTTTGTTCTACTCCAACGTTGCCCTTTCCTTACTGTAACTTAATAGAAAAAGCATACAAGGATGCTATGCAGACAAATGTACAGCAGTCCTGTTAGCATTTAATCTCTTTTTAGGGAAATGCAAATAGTGCTGCTGATGGTCTTGGACTCTTGTTCAGTAATCATTTGGGGAGCTTCCTTAGCCATTTTTCAAGCTGTGTCCATTATAATCAGTCACTGAAAATTGTGATCTAGAATATTCATTCTTGATGAAAACAATAGAATTAAGGTACAGGGTTTTGGAAAATTGCTTTCATATTCAAGCAGGGCTACATACATACAGACACCTTGTTGACGATTTTACTGCCTCAAAGAAAATGTATTGCTACTGCCACAAGCCTGTCTTCTGGCACTTTATCACTTACAAGTGATGATAAAATTGCAACAAAGAGACTTCTTTTTAATCTTATAGGTCATTGCTTGTAGTCTGGACTATCCACCCTTTTGTCCTCTTGTTTAGGCTAGATAAGGTGGAAAATTCCCTTCAGTTGTCTCTAAATTTCATTTAAAGGGTATGAAACAGACTTTTGTCTTCTGATCTTCGAGTCCCCAAGTCTTCTACTATATCAATTTTATTTCTTCATATTTTAAACTTAATTTTTAGGAAGAGGTCTGAATGTGTTTGAAATGGTCATCATGAAACTAAACTGGGTGTGTTTTGAAGGGTTCACATACTTTTAAAAATCATAAAAGAGGATATATATCTGACATCATGAGAATCCTGACAATAAAATAATTTTGTTACTGAGTTTCTTCTCATTATTATAACTATCAGTTTTTGCTGTCTACTCACATAAAAATGGGCTTCCCTGATAGTTCAGCTGGTAAAGAATCTGCCTGCAATGCAGGAGACCCTGGTTCGATTCCTGGGTTGGGAAGATCTGCTGGAGAAGGGATAGGCTATCCATTCGTGTTCTTGGGCTTCCCTTGTGGCTCCACTGGTAAAGAATCTGCCTGCAATGTGGGGGACCTGGGTTTGACCACTGGGTTGGGAAGATCCCCTAGAGAAGGGAAAGGCTACCCACTCCAGCACTCTGGTCTGGACAATTCCATGAACTGTACAGTCCATGGGTCGCAAAGAGTCAGATACCATTGAGCGACTTTCACTCACCTCACATAAGAATATTGACACAGATATTAAAAAGAATACATTTGAGTTAGTTCTAATGAGGTGGATGAAACTGGAGCCTATTATACAGAGTGAAGTAAGCCAGAAAGAAAAACACCAATACAGTATACTAATGCATATATATGGAATTTAGAAAGATGGTAACGATAACCCTGTATGCGAGACAGCAAAAGAGACACAGATGTATATAACAGTCTTTTGGACTCTGTGGGAGAGGGAGAGGGTGGGATGATTTGGGAGAATGGCATTGAAACATGTATAATATCATATATGAAACAAATTGCCAGTCCAAGTTCGATGCATGATACTGGTTGCTTGGGGCTGGTGCACTGGGATGACCCAGAGGGATGGTACGGGTGGGTGGGTGGGGCGGTCGGGATGGGGAACATGTGTATACCTGTGGTGGTTTCATGTTGATGTATGGCAAAACCAATACAATATTGTAGAGTAATTAACCTCCAATTAAAATAAATAAATTTATATTAAAAAAGAATATTTGTACAGATATCCAATCTGGCAACACATAGTTGCCAGAACAGTAGATATTTCTGATTATATTTTTCTAATTATTGAGCCCTTGTATAAAAAAAATGAAGCAAATGAGAAAGAAAACACCAAAAAGAATCTACTTTGGGTCATTTATTTCTTTTGCTCTTTGATTTCTTTCTCACAGGTTTTCTTTGGATAATCCATCTATATATAAATCCATGATTGTATAGTGTCACAGTTTATTTCTCTTCCATAGATTGTGTTATTTTAACAATTTCCCAGTAATAAGGAAGACTTTGTCAATGTACTAACCCTACAGAAGAATATTTTATACTATATAAAGGAGGAGAAACTTTTCTCCTAAGATAGCATTTGATTTCTACTAAAACACTAAGGATGTAAATTGGAATGTCTTTTTTTCAAGTGGTTCCAAATGGTTTATCTTTGATTTAAATATGCTCTCTGGCTTGATAGGCTCATTTTATAGGTAGA
Organism: Bos indicus; assembly: GCF_029378745.1. Classification (NCBI taxonomy): domain Eukaryota; kingdom Metazoa; phylum Chordata; class Mammalia; order Artiodactyla; family Bovidae; genus Bos; species Bos indicus. The sequence goes on from NC_091772.1 coordinate 30,521,832, forward strand.
TAAACCATGAAAAGAAAGTTGGCAGCTTTTTATGTGTTTGTTAAGTCAGTATATGATGTTTAGAGAGCAAAAATATGCAGGGGATGAATTCTTAATAAAATGCCATGAGTGACAGCTTCCATTTACTGAGAATCCACTATGGCAGGCGCTTTGCTTGGTGTGTTATATTAATCACGTCTGAGTACTGACTGCAGTCTCAGAAAGCATACATTATTATACCCATTTAACATGGGAAAATGGATACATAGGGAAGTTTAGTGTCCAGCTGTCAAAGGCAGAGCCCAAATTCAAGTAATGTTTTGTTAACTACTAAAAATGGTCTGATGGAGAGGGAAATGGCAATCCACTCCAGTATTCTTGCCTGGGAAATTCCATGGACAGAGGACCCTGGCAGGCTGCAGTCTATGGGATCACAAAGAGTTGGACACGACTTAGTGACTGAACAACAGAACAACAAAAATGGTCTGAACAAAGCATATTGTACTTTTGCTAACAGAGGCTTGACAAAGAAGTGGAACTAATAAGAACTCAAAGTGTCACTCTCACTGGATTTCTGTTTTACTCGCCAGGCTCTCTGCAGGGTTGCCATTGGCTTTCAGCTTCAAGATCTGTGGTTGAGCACTCTGTCTATGAGATGCTAAGCCTGTCTCCAGATAAGGGAACACATATTTGAGAGGAGGGTTTGTTGGAAGCGGCAGTGCCTGATTTTCTTTCTCATTAGTTTTTACTTTGTCTTGAGTACAGGGCCCACATCTTATAAGGTCATCTGAAAGTGAAGTCGCTCAGTTGTGTCCGACTCTTTGCGACCCATGGACTATAGCTCACAAAGCTCCTCTATCCATGGGATTCTCCAGGCAAGAATACTGGAGTGGGTTGCCATTTCCTTCTCCATGGGATCTTCCTGACCCAGGGATCGAACCCAGGTCTCCCACATTGTAGGCAGACGCTTTAACCTCTGTGCCACCAGGGAAGCCCCCATAAGGTCACCTAGTAGGCATGTTTTCTCACATTGTGGGTATATCCCTGGTGGCTCAGAGGTTAAAGCGTCTGCCTCCAATATGGGAGACCCGGGTTTGATCCCTAGGTCAGGAAGATTCCCCTGGAAAAAGAAATGGCAACCCACTCCAGTATTCTTGCCTGGAGAATCCCATGGACGGAGGAGCCTGGTAGGCTACAGTCCACGGGGTCGCAAAGAGTCGGACATGACTGAGCAACTTCACTTTTACTTTCACCCACTCTTTGCCTCTTATCATGGGCTACTCTGTGCAAGCAGCTTTGTTAAATGGTTTACAGACTCAAATATAAAAATGAAACGACAAGCGGTTGACTCAACAGTCCTTCCCCTTCCTTACTCCTAACATCACTGTGAACTGATAAGCTGGAATAGAAAAGACCACTTGCCACTGCCCTGACCCTATCTAAACATGCAACTCTCATAAGTACACTCAGAGGCAAACAAGAGAAGTAGATCCATTCTTAGACTTTGTCTGGATGTGCTTTTAAAATATGATGGTACTTCTAAAGTCTGACTAAGGTGATAAGGAGCAACCACGACTGGTTTTAAATTTTATTTTATTTTTTAAAGTGGTCTGATTTTAGTATTTTAAAGTCTTCATTGAATTTGTTGCCATATTGCTTCTATATTTTGGTTTTTCGGGCACGAGTCATGTGGGATCATAGCTCCCTGAACAGGGAAGGACCCTGCAGCTCTTTCATTGGAAGCTGAAGTCCCAACCATGGGACTGCCAGGGAAGTCCCTAAATTTTATTTTTCAAGAATTAAAAGAAAAATAAAGTTGAGGTCTAATTGACATATATAACATAATACTCATTTCTGGTACAAAGCATGATGATTCAATATGTGTATGTATTGGGAAATGATCAGCACAATGAATCTAGTTAATATTATCACCTTAGGTAGTTACAAAAAAATTCTTGTCATGTGAATTTTTAGAATCTGCTCACTTAGCAACTCCGATACATGCAGAATTATTAACTAGAGCCACCGTGCTGTACATTATATCCTCATGACTTTTTATTTTGTAACTGGAAGTTTGTACCTTTTGACCTGTTCCCCATTTCTCCCAGTCCCTCCCATCCTCCTGCATCTGGCAATCATCAATCTGTCCTCTGTACATAAGCCATGACTATGTCATACATCTTTGCATGGTGCCCAGAACTGCAGTCAATGAAAAATCACAGGAAGACATTAGTTAATATTTATGATGTCAGAAGACTGCTAGAAACTCCATATCTCAAAGTTTCTGTTTATAGATAAAGGCTTCAGGCTCACAGTTTTATTTTGGACAGAGTATCTGCAATGCTACCTCAGAAATTTCCTCCCCCAAAGCTGCTTTAAAATTACAAAAGTACTTATAAATCCTTTTGTTTATTCTGGGCATTGGAAGTCTTATTTTTGCATCTAAAAGCTTTTTAAAATTTTCTCCATAATTATAAAAAAATGTCTGTATGTGTGACCAGAAATTCTTTAATGGTGAATGTTTAAAGATTCAGAGGAGTAATTGGGTCATTTGTAAAAATATCACAGCCTGTGACTTGCTAAAGAATGTTTTTGCCTCATGCAAATGGGTGAGTACTCGTAGGATTTCCTTAAGAAAATGAATACTTCCTCTAGGAAATAGAACAGAATCTTTAAAATCAGAATCTTCCCACTAAAACTTTGCTGGAAGATAAATTATTATGTTGGGGAATACAGGAGTAGGTTGGTGTTGAGGCCTCAGTTGGTGTCAGGGCTTCAAATTCTTATGAGAAACTGATAGGGATAGAGTAGGATAATTAAATAGTTGTTTTAGAAATGCCACTAGGAGATTAGACAGAAAGGGAATTTTAAGAGCATTATGGGAGACTGTGGTAAGCTAATGACCACTCAAGAAAATAATTCAGTAAGCTAGAAAAAAACCAACTCTACCCTGAAGGAAGACCAAGCACATTCAAGTGCCAAGCACTCTCAAGCCACAGGTTCTGACAGTTAAAACAGAAGACAATAGATATGGGGGCTGAGTCTTGTTACATGAAGTCAGGGAGTTAATGGGCCTTGAGAAGTGGCATCTCTGAATGTAGCTAATACAGGAATATAGGTGAAAGGTGAAAGAAACTAGGGGAAATGAGACATTATACCAAAATCTGAGATGAATATGTTACCATCCTTCTGTTAATACACACATCATTTAAATACACTATGACAGTCCTGGTTAGACCATATTGGGTCAGAGGAGGAACTAATGATGTAAGCCTTGACATCTGCCCAAGAATGAAGAAGAAAATGGTTTTCTCCTTTTCTTACTTTTTCTTTGATTTGAAAAATACAGTCCTCTTTGCCTGCTCGCTTGTATTTCTCACAAGTGTCCTATACCAATAATCTCCCTCTTTACCTGTCACTTTGTCTCTTGCTGAATTCTTTCTGAGCCAAGACAAGAGAATCTGACCTTCAGTAAGTCCTGAGACCACGTGATCAGATTCAATTAAAAGTCAGTGTATTTGAGTCCTCTCCTAAGTCAGGGAATGGGGGTTCAATTTGAGATCCCAATCTGAGGTGTGGCTGGGTTTGAGTACTTTCTGAAGGACTATGGTTTCAAAACTAATGTTCCTTTCTTTAGACTTGCAGGTTGACAGACTGGATTTCATTAGTAAAATCAAAGATGATTTGATTCCTAGTGGACTTCCATTATATAAGACACATATACATCAGAAAGTCAATTTATTACTTTTAATTGGGAGTTCCAGTGACTGGGTGTATATATCTTAAGACATCATCCCTTTTCTTAATGTCAAGATTCCCAGGAAGCCAAATACAAAATATCTTGGTGATCACAGATGAGTTCAAACCTTCAATAATGTTTCCTGGTGAGAGTTTATGGAGACAATCTTTCTCCACAGGGGATGATGTATTTCACATATAGGAATGTGTACAGACTTGAGATCCTGATTTTCTATCATCTATACTATGGTTAACAAAAGAGCCATGAATGGCACCCTAAATGGCTGCAAAGAGCTATTACTACTATTGTTGGTGGTGGTGGTGGTGGTAGTGGTGGTTGAATCTAAGATCTAATTTTTTTCTTTCTCATCTGTATGCTCAGGCTGCGCAGTATGACTTCTTCCTGCTGTTGATGTGTTCCCTTCAATGTCTCCAACTTTTAATGTCTTGCTTCTAATTTGCTATAGACAGAGTAAACAAATATAAGAGACAGTTAAAATTATGTGTAAAGTTAGGGTTAGATACAGAGAGTAAAGGCCTAAAGATTTCTTCAATGAGCAGAGAGCTCATAAAATTCAGTCTGTATGTTATCTGTCTCGACTATTCAAATACTTTTATTACTTCCTGATATTTGTTGTTTTCTAGATAATCGAAGTTACTAGATAAATGATGTCTGTGTCTTTGAGGTGTTGACATGTTGCTGTTATACATGGTCAGTTCTGACTGAAGAGGCCTCAGTAGGATATGTCAAGTTAAGCTACATAATAAGTGGGCCTCTATTAAAAGAAAAGATCCACTATATTTTCTTTAGGGATGGCACACAAAAAAGAAATCGTTTCTCCAGATGCCTGAACCTAATACTCCTGTAACTTAGTTCAGACCTGAGACTACATTCATTTTAGCTTCGAGTTATAGCTTTCACCTAGAGAAATATTTACTACCCATTTTGAAATATCTCAAAATACTGCAGAAATGTCCATCAATCAGGATCCTAAAAATATTTATTGATTTTTATCCTTTGGAAACCTCTGCCATCATTTAATGCTACAATTTTAAATAGACTAGTTTTAGGAGTCAAGTTGCGATTGGATACCCCCAACCCCACCTAAGGTAGTTGCTAGCATTTTATATCTCCTCATAAAACTGTATCGTATAATCAGCATAAGGTCAGGAGAAGTTGAATCTAGTAATGAAACAGTTCCCAGGAGATGACTGATTTTATCCCAATTCCTGTTTTTTATAGATCTATCTTATTCACAGGATGATTCAGAAAGTTTTCTGCAGAACAACATTCACGACATCTATGAATATTTCTTTCCCACCTCTTGTGATGAAAACGTAATTCATTTTCACTTTCCCAATAAGAGGAATTTTTTTAAAAGTCAGAGTATAATTTCTAGGACCTACCCTATAGCACAGGCAACTCTGTTCAATGTTATGTGGCAGCCTGGATGGGAGGGGAGTTTGAGGGATAATGGATACATATATATAGATGGTTGAGTTCTTTTACTATTCACCTGAAGTTATCACAACATTGTTAACTGGCTATACTCCAATACAAAATAAAAAGTTAAAAAATATAATTTCTAACAAATTCCTTTGATGATGTGTATATGAAGTATAATTTGATGTCAGTGATTTGTAAATAGATGACTTTATCTTATTCCTTAAGTCATCTGCAAAATTTGCTCTAATTTTAAATTAAATCTACCTTTAAAGTATATTGATAAAACTCTTGAACAGATCCTCTGGGTCAATTAAATGTTTTGTTTTCTACAGGAAAGGGCATGAACAAAGTAATGATAAGTAGGGCATTTCAAAAAAGTCATATGAATTATGATCAAATTAAGATTTCAGTTAACTTTGAAATTCCTTTAACTATATTCATTTAGAATAACATAAAAATATCTTCCCCATTTTGTTCCAAACCACCATCATACTTGAAATCCATTCATTTTTATCCTTAGGAATTTCTTTGCATCACTCAAAACAGCTAAGAATATTAACCTTTCAATTAAAGATTAATTCCTAAGTTCATTTACATACCTTAATCACATGATAATTTTTCTTGTAAAAATAAATGCAAATACTTATTGAAAATACAAGTGGCATAAAAATCCATCAAGAAAAAAGTTTAAAACCTCAGGTCTCTTTAAATCCCACAGTGTCTGAATGTTTGATGGATACATTGGTGATAAAAGTCTTTGTTTAAAACTTTTTTTTTCACTATTAGAGAACGATGAAGTAACTTTTCCGCCAAGGAATGAAATGTTAGACTTGTACCTGAATGCCATCTAACGTGAGCAAATATGAGCATTTGAAGTTTTGTTTTTGAGGCTGAAAAACAAGCACACTTGAATGCTAGAGGCTAAGGAATGAGCAGAAAAAGTAGAGAAATGGCCTGGAGAAATGTAATATGATCTGTATCTCAGTGCATCTGGCATCATTTAGGGATATCTATTCTTCCTATCTGTCTTTCTAATCTAGTGTTCTCATTTTTCCTTTAATAATACTGAATCTTGGTTTTTGGCCTCATGTGTTTCATTTATTATTCTTTTTCTGTTTATAGAGATACAGATCAGAGCATCCAAGGAGTCAATTAAAAAAAAAAAAAAAACAAGCAAACAAAAATGCTACAAGATAAAGACAGCTGTGGATGTTAGGACCTCAGAGCTCATAATCAGATTTCATTTGCTTTGACTACTGAGATGATGCACAGGATGGAAATGGAGTGCTCATCTACTCATATGTTGCTGTTCCAACAAAGCTCTTGAAAACCTTCTTTTCCCCAAATGCCGTAATTACACTAAAAGACAAAGAGAAAATCATGAAAATTATTTGCAATATTTATGACAAGGAAAAGTCTGTTAGTATCTGTCAAAGAGTCAAACCAATGAAAAACAACAACAGCAATGTGAATTGCCCCTCATAGAAATATTTATAACAGCTCTGGGTTGAAATAGTGAAAAATTGATACCAACTGACAAGTGTAATGGTAGAGAATTGTTCAGTGATTAATGGAAAAGTGATATAAGGAATGTTACACAATCATTTAAATGAGAATTTAGAAATATATTTACTATTCTAAAATCATATTATGATCAGCAGGTTCTGACCATAAAAGTGTTTTAATTTCAAGCTAAATAGAATGCATCTTCTAAGAACAAAATAGCATGGAACCAGATACAAGAGTCCATGAATCTCTGAGAAGTCTTCAGGCTAAGCAGGATGATTAAAAGTAGCTAATTACCTCATATTTTATGTCTCTTAAGCTTGGTAAGATTGCACTTCCCTGACCCCTTAGAGTTAGGATTGGTCATGTGACTTATGGTAAATAGGAACAGAAGCAGTGATGTCACTTTTAGGAATAAGTTCTCTGACCCAATGTGATATTATACCATCTTGCTATACTTTCTTCTTTCCCTCTATTCTGTCAATATTCAACAAAGTGACTGTTCCATTAGCTTAGAGAAGTCTGGAATGAAGATAGCACAGCACAGCCCCATAGCTGATCCAGGATGGATATGAGAAATAAATCTTTGTGATTTTAAGTCACTGCAATTTAGGGGCTGCATGTTACTGCTGCAGAACCCAGCCTACGCTGACTGAGACAACCTGCTTCTGAGGTAATAAACTTAGTGTCTGCTAAGTTTTACTTATCTAGTTCTTATCCTGGCTCTACTGCTAAAGAGTTCTGTTATTCTGAGTAAATTATCCAAATATTAACAGAATTATAAGCCTCAGCCTCCTTATATGCATGTACATGAATAGCTGATTCACTTTGCTGTACAGCAGAAACTAACACAGTATTATAAGCAACTATACTGCAATTAAAAAAAACTGTATGTGTTATAGGTATACATTTATGAGCCTTTCTATTTCTCCATAACCGATATGACGCCATAAATTTAGTGTGACAGGATTATAGCTAGGTGAGAGCATGAGGTGGACAGAAGGCCATCATACTGCTGTTGGCAGGAGTAAGTTGCACCACGGTCCTCTGTGCTCTTGGAGAGGCCACTTCCACTCCTCCAGCACTGAAATATTTACCAGTGAACACATGGTAAGAACACTTCCATCATACCCTTCATCTGTATGCTTCAGTTACCACAAGGGACTCAGGTATACCATTTCTTCCCTTGCCATCTGAACCCTTATCCTCAATATGGTTATGTACTTCCTCTAATCTGACCCCATGTTTAATACACCCTCAATGTTCAAAATCCTCCCACCACATCCTCTGGAATTCAGTCTTTCACCCTCAATCTCATTTCTATGAGCACTCCCTTTATGCTCTCGTTGTAAATGAAATCTGGCTTCTCCCCAGAATACGGTTTCTCCGCTGCCTTCAGAACATGATTGCTGTCTCTCTTCCCTTCCGTGCATCACTAGGTCTCCTTGTTCTTCTCAAATCCTGCTCCTTCCAGACTCCACGGTTACCACCCTCATTGTTTTCACTCTCCTGCTGTAATCTGAGTTCGTATCACACTCCAAACCCTTCTTGCTCTAGACCCTTGCTTATGGATCCTTGTTCCTGTTTTTGATACTACTCCTATAATAATTCATAGTGGTTTTGTATAGAAAAAGAATGACCCTGACCTCTCAGTGCCTGACCTCCTTTTTGTGCACGACATTGCTTAGAATCCTCCCTGCAGGCCCTGTAGACATGCCCTAGGTTTTATCATTGACACTAATTGCACAGCCTCCATAATCTCAGGTTTGCGGATCACAATTTGATCACCAATTTTCATTTTGTTGCTCACATTATTCAATACCCTATAGCCAACAATTCTTTTACCTCTCTGGGTCCTGAGATTCATTGACCCTAAGAACTCTTCCCTGTTCCCCAACCTTCTTCTTGAATTCCATGGTCGATCATTATAACTTCACTGTTTATACCCTCACCTACTATGTTCTCCCCACCGCATTTCAACATCCTCAATAGTAAAACCTCAACCCCGGTTAAACTCAAGCTTGGCCTGTTCAAGGTCTACACCTGTGCTGCCGAGCCTGTCTGGAGAAAACCACCCAGCCGTGCTAACTGGACCACCAACCTCAAGTGATGCCTGAAAATGCTGTGTTGCCCTGTTCGTCTGCATGTGCTCTCTCTCTCCTGATCATTTCATACCTAATCATCTCTTCTTAAACCTTGAACACCCCTTAGCAATCCTGTTTTTCAAATGATCTTTCTTTCTGTCTCTCTGTCAAAATAGAAATAATTAGGGGCTTCCCTGGTGGTCCAGTGGTAAAGAATCTGCCTGCCAGTACAGGACTCAGGGTTCGATCCCTGGTCCAGGAAGGTCCCACATGCCATGGAGCAACTAAGCCCATGTGCCTGTGGTGTTACAACTACTGAAGCCTGCATGCCCGAGAGCCCATGCTCTGCAACAAGAGAAGCCACCACAATGAGAAGCCTGCACACCACAACTAGAGGAAAAACCTCTACTTGCCACAACTAGAGAAAGCCCACATGCAGCAATAAAGACCCAGTGCAGCCCAAAATTTAAAAAAAAAAACTAATTAAAAAAATAGAAATAACTAGCAGAAAACTTCCATGAGCTCCCTTCCTACTTTACCTCCTATGGCTGAATTGTCTGGGTCCCTGCCTAAAGCTGACCCTTTCACTTGTTTTTGGAGCCTATTCTTTTTTATCTACTCTGAGACATTACTGCCACAGCTATCTCCTCTCTCTTTTCTAAAAAGGGAACCTTCCTGTTCATCATTGCAAATATCCATTTCTCTGCTTTCCTTTGCAGTAGAACTCCATGGAAGAGTTGAATCTGCTTGCTGCCTTTACTTTCTCTGTTCTTTACATCTTTGGGTATCAGTTGAAGAATTGTCCAGTGATTCATTTATAGGAAAAGGGAAAGTAGATGAAGAAAGAAAAGAGAGATACAGACAAAGCATCTGCGAGTCACATTTTCACCAGATCCTTGTCTCTTTAAAGCTCTCCTGATAAATAACCAGCTGCCTCTTTTACTCCTGCCCACATCTTCTTTCTCTGGTTTCTTACCATTGAGAGAAGACTTATGTCAGGGCCTGAGTCAGTTTTCAGGACAATGACCTAAACATTTCTACTGGACCAAACCAGAAGTAGACTTTCAAGCAGATAATAAATCCCACATAACGTATTTCTCCAAGCTTCTGTGTTCTTTTGGTCACGGAGAAAATGAGCAAGTCATACAAATTCAGTATAGGGAAAAAAACTAATATCCTACAAGATCAAGCAAGCATAGGATAGGAATGAAAGTGCACATTATTCTCCAGTTTATTTTTGAGATTTTTGGATTGAACTGCTTCTTAGCTACAAAGAACTATGAGAATTAAATGGGTAGTTCAGCAGGAGTAGTTTTAAAGTTAAAGACTGACAAATATTTGTCAAGGTTATGTTTGGGTGTTTAAATACTTTGGATGTTTAAGTTGCATAGATTGTGCTGGTAGTTGTAATATCTACTCAGCATGTATTTTTATATGCATTTCACTTATAGCTAGATATCTAAGCAAATAAGTTTCCGAATTGAAAACACTTCTACATTATTGCTAAAATTCTACAGGTTTAACCTAATCTGATTTGCAAATTACTTTTTAAAATGAATTATGTATCATCTTTATAAAAACCTTTGAGTAACCAATTCCCTTTCCAAGGTCCCTTACGATGACCCTTAAGCCACCCTTGAATACTTATTTTTAGTCTGTCTCATCTCAAATGATGAAATGTTTGAAAACATCTAATCACAACTTTCAGCCAACTTTCTGAGATGAATTTGCAAAGTCATATATTTTGCTTTCCTTGACCCCCTCAAAGTGCAATTTCTGTGTCCTGGTTTTTGAAAGGGAGAGAACCAATTAGTCACATGCTAATCAGAACTTTTGGTGTGAATGTGTAATGAATCATTTTTTGGAATCAATCATTAGTTTTTTCTTTTTTCTTTTTTTTTTACCAAAGAGCCAACTCTGACACAAATTGCAATGGATCATTTAGGAAGAGATAATAAGAAGCAGGTTCTATCAGAAATGAAAGAAGATCCATATATTTTCCAGAAGCTGCCTGGTTCAAGAGGCCCTTATCTTATTGATCCTCATTCTTCCATGTCTAAATTTCTGGGCTCACATCCCAGAGTTTCTGACCCATGAGAGAAGAAGCAGTTTTCGCCATTAAGTGTTCCAAAAGTCCTTTGGATTTTCAAGGTTTAACCTTTGCTCTCCACAACCATGACAAGCCAACTTACTGAGAAAATTAAATATCATCAGGCCACTCGAGGCCTATCACCACTGTAAAGTAAGAATGTTAGTCATATTCATCCATCCATCCATCCATTCACCCAGCCATTCATCCATCCTTCCTTTCATTCATTTCTCTATTTACTCAACAAAATTGAGCATGTCAGACTCTGTGCTAAGCACAAAAGACACACACATAATTGAGACATAGCTGGCACCTTCAAGGAGCTTGTATGTAGTGGAGGAAACACAAATAAAATAAAATAATGCAATACACTCTGGGAAGAGGTTATAACTCTGGGTCTGCATGTCTTGTCAGAGCTCTGCCAGAATTCTCCTGGAGTGGATATTTGCCTTTTTTTTGTTGTTGTTGTCATGTGAAATCCTTCTGTTATGAGTCTTGGTAGGAGGAAAAGACTATCTCCTACTGCTTTTTTTTTCTTTTTTAAATTTAATGCAGTTTATTTTTTTCTTCTTTTGTAAATTGGAGTATAATATCTTGTTAATGTTGAGCCAGTGTCTGCTGTACAATGAAGTGAATCAGCTATATGTATATGTATACATATATCCCTGCCCTCTTAAATCTACTCACCACCACCCCCACCCCTCTAGGTCATCACAGGGTATCCAGCTGAGCTCCCTGTGCTTAGCAACTTGCCACTAGCGATCTATTTTACACACAGTAGTGTGTGTATTTCAACCCAGCCTCCCATTCATCCCAACTTCTCCTTCCCCACATGTCCATTCTCTCTGTCTGCATCTCTATTCCTGCCCTGGCAATAGGTTCATCACTACATTTTTCTAGATTTCACGTATGCATGTTAATATACTATATTTGTTTTTATCTTTCTGACTTCACTCTGTATGACTGGCTCTATCCATCCACATCACTGCAAATGACCCAATTTTGTTCCTGTTTATGACTAATATTCCCTTGTTTATTCCCTTGGATAAACAATTTATCCATTGTTTAAACATCTTGTATCTTTTCTTTCCAGGCTCCCTTGCAGATAGGTTGTGAGTACCTGACTTAGGCTCCTTCAGAGGAATGTCTGCCATTTATTTAAGGTGGTGGCAGTGGTTGGTAGTGGTGCTGGTGGCCCTGTAGAGAGTACAGTGTTGGAGCACTGGGAGATTAGCAGCAAGGCCCCCAGGACACCTGGCGGTGGTTTACCTGGCTGCGTAACCCCATGCCTCTTCTGTCGTCCTAGTCATTCTGCGGGTTACCTACTACCCTTCTAAGGAATTTCTTTTCTGCTTACATCCGGCAGATACCCAAATTTTTAAGTACATTGGAAGCCAAAATTTTTGTTTGTTTTTGGAGGGTTGCTTGTTTTGATTTGGAAGGTAATGACCTAGATACCAAATGTATAAGAGATGTTTACACTGTGACATTATTTAGAACCTGAATTAATTAGGGTGAGTTCAAGGACACACTTGGATTCTATATTTCTATAATCAGGACATTTTGAAACTGTGAAGCCGTGTTTATCAGAAATGTCCAAGGTTTTTAAACTATGGTTTTATTGATCAAAAAGTTTTCGTCATCTCCAAAATACTAATTGCATTTATTATTGCTTTCAGACATTTTCTGGAAAGATTAGGTTGATACTTTTAATGATTAATCTGGTTCATGCTTTGTCCTTTTTAATTTTCTCTTTTGAATGTTTAAAAAATTGTTTTGCTTCATTTTATGATTGTTGAAAGTATATTTCCACCAACTGATTTGTTATTTTACATACATTTAAAAAGATCATGTTGGAACATGAATTTTGGGCAAAACAAAGCACAGATGATGAAGGCACATTTAAAATTATTTCAAATAAAAATTCAGGTGGTTTTGAAGGAATGAGGTCCCAGAGAAACACTTAAAATGACTTTGTCAATAAATTATATCTGAAGCTCCAAATGACTATCTAATTTGGGCAGTTATGAATTGAATTATGACTCTGATTACTGCTCTATTAATATTGATTTGGTGCTTAATTTTATTTCTTACTTAAAGAGGAATTAACGTAAGTCACATTTTTTAGGGTACTTAAATGTGAGAATTATTTTTACAGGGGGAGTTTCTAAGCCACTGTCTGAAAATAGTAACTTTTTAAACCTTTCTTTATATGGTCTCTGAAATAAATATAACAAAGGTCATCAATTTTTCCTGTCTTTCAAACTATGATTTCTTGAGTGTTTTAATTTACTAGGAGTTAAGGAAATATGTTTTTTTATGTAATTAGAATAAGAGTAGGTACACTAGGACTATTTATAGGAGCAGTCCCATTCTTCCATGCAATGTCTCTAGAACTCCATCAAAGCACTGTGTTTTAAAGTCAACTGAGGGACTTCCCTGGTGGTCCAGTGATTAAGACTCTGTGCTCCTAATGGAGGGGTCACAGGTTCAATCTCCGGTCAAAGAACTAATATCCCACATGCCCACAAGCTGTACAGCACATTCAAAATAAACAAAAAATAAAATGAAATATTAAAAAAATAAAAATAAATCAATTTAAGAAGTCCATTTGTCAGTATGGCTATCTCATTAACTTTATATTTTATTCATATGTGTAGAATAATTTCAGGTTGATTTTAGTATTTAGGAAATATACAAATATTATACAAATGAACTTATAGACAAAACAGAAATAGGCCCACAGACACAGAAAGCAACTTCATGGTTACCAAAAAGGAATGCAGGGGGAGGGATAAATTAGGAGGTTGAGATTAACATGTATATATATATATATACTACTATATATAAAATAGATAATAAACAAGGACTTACTGTATAGCACAGGGAACTATACCAATATTTTTAACAACATATAAGGGAAAAGGACATATATATATCTGAATCACTGTACTGTATACCTCTGTATACCTGAAACTAACACGACATTGTAAATCAACTATGTGTTAATAAAAAATTAAATTAAACTAAACGGCAAGTTACTGAAATATGTACAGGGAGTTGGTATAGCATCAGAATCTCTGTGCAGTTTAGAAGGTGAATTTAGCTAAATTTTTAATGTCAATTTTGTACTCCATATAGCAAGAATGCCCAAAATTAAAAAAATAAGGATTATGAGTGTTTTAATTTTGTTGATGGTTTCCTTTGCTGTGCAAAAGCTTTTAAGTTCAGTTAGGTCCCATTTGCTTATTTTTCACTTTGTTTCCTTTGCCTTAGGACAAAGATTCAAAAAACATTGATACAATATATGTCAAGGAGTGTTCTGCCTATTTTCTTTTAGGAGTTTTATGGCTTTCAGTCTTATATTTTAGGACTTCAATCCATTTTGAGTTTATATGGTGTGACAAAATGTTCTAATTTCATTTTTTTATATGTAGCTGTCCAGTGTTCCTAGCACCATTTATTAAGGAGACTGTCTCCTATCTATTGTATATTTTTGCCTCCTTTGTTATAGATTAAATGATCATAGGTTCATGGATTTATTTCTGAGCTTTCTATTCTGTTCCACTGATCTGTGTGTCTGCTTTGTGCCGGTATCATCCTGTTTTGATTACTATAGCTTTGTCGCATAGTCTGAAGTCACAGAGTGTGATTCCTCCATCTTTATTTTTTTTTCTCTAGATTACTTTGCTGTTTTGAAGTCTCTTGTGGTTCTATATAAATTCTAGGGTTATTTGTTCTAAAGATAACCTACTAAATGGGAGAAAATATTTGCAAATGATATGACTGATGAAGGATTAATCCAAAATTCATAAACCGCTCATATGGCTCTCTCTCTATATATATATACACACACAAACATACACATACACACACACACACACATACAACACAGGGAAATAAAGCCACTATTTTATAACAACTTTAAATGGACTATAATCTATAAAATACTGAATCACTATGTAGTATATATCATATTAATATTGCAAATCAACTATACTTTAATTTAAAAAGAATTATGAGAAGTTACCATAATTAGATATAAATGACATCTTAACTATTAAACTATAGCATCTTAAGAAATTATTTTTTAAATACAATTATGACCACTTTGGGCTTCCCTGGTAGCTCAGTTGGTAAAGAATCCACCTACAATGCAGGAGACCCCGATTTGATTCCTGGTTTGGAAATATCCCCTGGAGAAGGGATAGGCTACCCTCTCCAGTATTCTTGGGCTTCCCTCATGACTCACTGGGTAAAGAATCCACCTGCAATGTGGGAGACCTGGGTTTGATCTCTGGGTTGGGAAGATCCCCTGGAAAAGGGAAAGGCTACCCACTCAAGTATTCTGGCCTGGAGAATTCCAAGGACTATATAGAGTTGGACACAACTGAGCGACTTTAACTTTCAATTTGGGATATTTACTTTTATATTTCTTAATCTAGCTCAGAACCATCAAGAATTTCCATAGAAAAAAATAGAAACACAACTTGGTCAAGCCTCATACAAATCACTCAGCTATCTATAAATGCATGATTTATGTAGTCCAGAAAGTCAGACATCAAATTCCTTAGCTGTGTTTGCATTAGAAACTTATTATCATGTAAAAACCCATAGTTTTTCTCTTAAAAGTACACATCATACAAATAGAGAAGTAGAAATATCTTATTATAATTGCCAGCATCACAATTTGATGGTAAAGTGATTCAAAATTATTAACAATGTCACAAAAGCCAAGACAGATGGATTTCTTATAAAGAAGTCCATGAAAATCATGTTAAAGTGGATGTGAGAATTACAGAAGATTATTTACAATACAATTACCTAGGACATTTGAGCTGAAAAGAAAACAAAAAGGACACAAATGGATGGGAAAAAATGACATAAAGCACTTTTTTCTTTAAAGAGAAGCCAGTTAGGAAGGGACTTGGGAACATTTAAAATGTAATAGAGCTATGTGCGATTTTCTTCCAGGACTGAGAACCATAGCATTATCCAGTGAAAAATGAATATGACACATTTATTGCTGCTGAGGGATTCCCTGGGCCGCCTGTGATAGGTCTGGTCTGAGGCTCTGCCTGAAGGTTATGCGAAGACTTTGTCATTCAAAGTCGGCACCACTGACAAGCAGCATGCTCAGTAGGGCTACCTGAGCCCCAGTGCATAAACAAAGGGGTGAGATATATTAATAGATGCGTGGACTCTTTCTAACGCTCCACAATTACTCATTCAGATTTATGGTGTATGATTTTGACTCACTCTGGCCAGGGTCACTGACCATGCTGTAAAGAGTTCATCATCAATAAATATACACAGATCACTGAAGCTGAAGTCTGCACAACTCAGTGTAGACATCATAGTGGAACATCAGTCCTTAAACTGTGGTCATACGCATTTTTGATCCCAAACAGGGCTTCCCTACGTTGATCAACCACCATTTTCAACAGACTCTGAGCTAAATAATTTTTTTCACTATTTCTCAAAAGCAAATTCTCTTGCACAAACCAGAGATTTACTGCTCCACAGGACATTAAAAACATTCCAAAGGTTTTGATAGCCATCTTTAAAAAGAAGTTCCCAAAAGATTTTGAAATGCCAGCATCACTGGAATAAATGCAAGATTTCCCAAGGTAATTACTTTGACATAGACAGCTGTAATTCAGGATTTATATGTAACTGTTTGCAAATTCTGAAATCTTCATCAAAATATCAGTTGTTTAACCTTATATTGCCTTAACTCTTGATTCTTCATTTAGAAAAGGAAGATTACTCACTTATCAATCTTCACCATTTCAGTAAATGGCTACCCTAATAGTCTGTTAGTCTAGAATCCTATGGTCATCATTGACACCTTTAATATTTTGTAGCCACAACCAATCTAACAACAAGTCTGACTAAGGCAATGGAGCAGTTTAGATGTGCAGAGAAACTTTTCCAGGTTATTACATCTAAATTGTAGCTAAAAGATGAGTTTTTTCTTTTGCTTTTTTCTTTGCTGCACCATGCAGCATGAGAGATCTTAGTTCCTTGACCAGGGATCCAAACTGTGTCCCATGCATTGTGAGCATGGAGTCTTAATCACTGGACTGCCAGGGAAGTCCCTAACAGGTGATTTTTTTTTAAAACCTGCACTCGATTTGATGGAAAGTAAAGCAGGGAATACCAGACCACCTGACCTGCCTCTTGAGAAACCTATATGCAGGTGAGGAAGCAACAGTTAGAACTGGACATGAAACAACAGACTGGTTCCAAATAGGAAAAGGAATACGTCAAGGCTGTATATTGTCACCCTGCTTATTTAACTTATATGCAGAGTACATCATGAGAAACGCTGGGCTGGAAGAAGCACAAGCTGGAATCAAGATTGCTGGGAGAAATATCAATAACCTCAGATATGCAGATGACACCACCCTTATGGCAGAAAGTGAAGAGGAACTAAAAAGCCTCTTGATGAAAGTGAAAGTGGAGAGTGAAAAAGTTAGCTTAAAGCTCAACATTCAGAAAACGAAGATCATGGCATCTGGTCCCATCACTTCATGGGATATAGATGGGGAAACAGTGGAAACAGTGTCAGACTTTATTTTTCGGGGCTCCAAAATCACTGCAGATAGTGATTGCAGCCATGAAATTAAAAGATGCTTACTCCTTGGAAGGAAAGTTATGATCAACCCAGATAGCATATTCAAAAGCAGAGACATTACTTTGCCAACAAAGGTCCGTCTAGTCAAGGCTATGGTTTTTCCAGTAGTCATGTATGGATGTGACAGTTGGACTGTGAAGAAGGCTGAGCACTGAAGAATTGATGCTTTTGAACTGTGGTGTTGGAGAAGACTCTTGAGAGTCCCTTGGACTGCAAGGAGATCCAACTAGTCCATTCTAAAGGAGATCAGTCCTGGGTGTTCTTTGGAAGGAATGATAATAAAGCTGAAACTCCAGTACTTTGGCCACCTCATGTGAAGAGTTGACTCATTGGAAAAGACTCTGATGCTGGGAGGGATTAGGGGCAGGAGGAGAAGGGAACTACAGAGGATGAGATGGCTGGATGGCATCACCAACTCGATGGACGTGACTTTGGGTGAATTCCGGGAGTTGGTGATGGACAGGGAGGCCTGGCGTGCTGCAATTCATGGGGTCACAAAGAGTTGGACACGACTGAGTGACTGAACTGAACTGAACTGAAAGCAATTCTTTGTAGGCCAATAATGCAAAGAACATACAGATTTTTAGTATTAAGTTTGCCCTGGGGTAATGAACTATACCCAGTGATCCAGAACCTGTGTTTTCAGTGGTCACAAGAGCAGCCCAGTGAGAGGGCTGAGAGGTGACAAGCTGGACTGGAGACTTGGGCTACAAGGTCTCTACATCTTGTCATGGCAGAGATCTGGGGGGAGGAGAACAGAGCTTCTGAAGAATTTCTTAACTCAAGCTCGCATTCAGAGGGGTTTAGGGTCTGAGTTCATATTACATGTATCTTCCCTTGTGTGCTTGCTTAGTCGTGTCTGACTCTACCCCATGGACTGTAGCCCACCAGGCTCCTCTGCCCAAGGAATTTTCCAGGCAAGAATACTGCCATTTCCTTCTCCAGATGATCTTCTCAACCCAGGATTTGAACCTGTATCTCCTGCATTAGCAGGTGGATTCTTTACCAACTGTGTCACCTGAGAAGCCCCATTACATGTATGGTCCCTAAAAATAAGCAAAAAATGTTGTCTCTGCTCAGTTTCCTTTGTAAGATCATCCTCTTCTCCACAACCACTTTTGCCTGAATATTTAGTTCTTACCTCTCTACACTCAATTCTTGGTGTATATTCACTCACAAACATACATCTCCCTCCTGCCTACAGTCCAAATTTATATAGCTAACTGCCACCAGGCAACTGCATTTGACTGTCTAAGAGGCTTTTCAAATTTGTTTGTTTTAGTCGCTGAGTCATGTCCAACTCTGTGTGACCTCATGCATGGACTGTAACCCACCAGGGATTTCCCAGGCCAGAATACTGGAGTGGGCTGCCATACCCTTCTCCAGGGGATCTTCCCAATCCAGGGATTGAACTCGTGTCTCCTGCATTGGCAGGCAGATTCTTTACAACTGAGTCACCAGGGAAGAGTCCATAATTAAATTTCTGACTTCACCACCAAGCCTGCTCCACCTACTTGGTCTTCCCCATTTCAGTTGCTCAGATCCAAACTTTGGAACTATCCTTCTTCATTCCTTTCTTCCTCTCACACCCCACATCCAATCTGTCAGGAAATTCTGTTGGATCCATCTTCAGCAAATATCTGTTATCTGAGCCTTTCTCACCACCCCCACTGCAAACTCCCTAGTCTCTTGCTTGGAGGATTGCAATCATCTCCTGATACAATCCTGCTTCTGTCTCTGCCTCCCTACAATCTATTCTCAGCACAGGAGCCGGACTGATCCTCCAAAAATATAAGACAGATCTTATCTTTTTCCTGCTCATACCTTACAACTGCTCCTGGATCCCCTCAGAATAAGAAAAGGTTCTCAGAATTCAAAAAGGTCCTCCTGGACCTGACTATTTTGTCTTTCTGACTTCAGACCTTATGAGATTTTCCCTCAGTTAATGCCTCCAGCCACATTACCTTGATGTTTCATGAACACATGATGGACACGCCCACCTAAGGATCTTTGCAGTAACCTGACACTCTGTCTGGGATGCTCTTGTCCGAGAAACCCACATGTCTCACACCCTCACCTTCGTCAGAGCATCTCCATGGCAACTCCTCTAACCACTCTATTTGAAACTGCAACTCACTACCCCACTGTTGCTTCCCTGATCCTTTTTTTTTTTTTTTTTAATCATGGGCTGTTCTTTTCATAGCATATGTCATCTTATACAATTTAACTGTTTATTATATTTATCATTTATTATCTGTTTTTCTATGTTAAATACTATGAGCAGGGCTCTTGACTGTTTTGTGTGTTTTCTGCAAAGAATCAAAACAGGGCTTAACACAAAAAGGCAATCAAGAAGATCTTATGACAAATTCAGTGAAGCTAGAAAAACCATGATGCCCAAATAAGAAGTAAGCAACATGAGAAAAAAAAATTCACAGGTCATTCTTATTCTTAAAACTAGATGTATACCTGTGATGGATTCATTTTGATATTTGGCAAAACTAATACAATTATGTAAAGTTTAAAAATAAAATAAAATTAAAAAAAAATAAAATGTAATAAATAAATAAATAATTATTCAAAAAAAACAAAAAAACAAAAAAACTAGATGTAAAAGTTCCAGTTCATAAAAATGGAAATAAAAATTTTAAAAAATTACAATCCAAATTCTCCAGTGTGTAAAAAGTTAAATTGCATTTAGTGCCTAGGTGTGAAGTTGTATCAACACTAAAGAGTTCATTAATTTCATTATGGTGATTTAATACATGGTTGGTTATTTCATTAGATAAAGAAAAAGCACTTTATAAAAGTTAAAATTCATATGTCCCTTAGCAAACTAGGAATAGAAGAAAATATTCTGAACTCTTAAAAGGACAATCTTACCCTCATACTCAACAGGAGATTTTGATAGCATTTCCCATGAAACTGAGAAATAAAGCTAAGGAACTCATTTATCAACATTTATATGTAATATTTTCTGGAAGGTATTAGTTAGTGATCTAAGAAATGAAGAATAAATTAAAATCACAAGGATTGGAAGAAACAAAATGTCAGCATTAGCAGGTCGTATAATTTTTTACATCAAAATTCATAAAAATTGACAAATTATTAGAATTAAAAGAGGTAAGCAATGCAGTATATCAAAGTTCAATTTGCTTCTATACTCCAGCAACAAGAAATTAGAAAGTACAATTTAAGATGTCATTTTTAACAGTAATAACATCAAAAACATTTATATCAGTATAAACCTAACAAAAAAGGCACAAGATGATATTGGTGAGATCTAAATAAAAGACAGGGCTTCCCTGGTGGCAGGAGGTGTGGGTTCAATCCCTGGTCTGGGAAGATCCCCTAGAGAAGGAAATGGCAACTGACTCCAGTATTCTTGCCTGGAAAATCCCATGGACAGAGAAGCCTGATAGGCTACAGTCCATGGGGTTGCAAAAGAATTGGATACAACTTAGTGACTCAGTTCAGTTCAGTCATGTCCGACTCTTTGTGACCCCATGGACGGCAGCATGCCAGGCTAACCAGTCCATCACCAACTCCTGGAGCTTGCTCAAATTCATGTACATTGAGTCGGTGATGCCATCCAACCATCTCATCCTCTGTTGTCCCCTTCTCCTCCAGCCTTCAATCTTTCCCAGCATGAGTCTTTTCCAATGAGTCAGTTCTTCCCACCAGGTGGCCAAAATATTGAAGGTTCAGCTTCAGCATCAGTCCTTTCAATGAATATTCAGGACTGACTGACTTTGGGATGGACTGGTTTGATCCCCTTGCAGTCCAAGGGACTCTCAAGAGTCTTTTCCAACACCACAGTTCAAAAGCATCAATTCATCAGCGCTCAGCTTTCTTTATAACCTAACTCTCACATCCATACATGACTATTGGAAAAACTATAGCCTTGACTAGATGGACCTTTGTCGCCAATATCTCTGCTTTTTAATATGCTGTCTAAGTTTTTCTTCCAAGGAGCAAACATCTTTGAATTTCATGGCTGCAGTCACCATATGCAGTGACTTTGGAGCCCAAGAAAATAAAGTCTGTCACTATTTCCATTGTTTCCTGACTATTTGCCATGAAGTGATAGGGCTGGATGTCATGATCTTTGTATTTTGAATGTTGAGTTTTAAGCTGGCTTTTCATGCTCCTCTTTCACTTTCATCAAGCGGCTCTTTAGTTCCTTTTTGCTTTCTGCCGTAAGGGTGGTGTCATCTGCATATCTGAAGTTAATGATATTTCTCCCAGCAATCTTGATTCCAGCTTGTGCTTCATCCAGCCCGACATTTTGCATGATGTACTCTGCAATAAGTTAAATAAGCAGGGTGACAATATACAGCCTTGACATGCTCCTTTCCCAATTTGGAACCAGTTTGTTGTTACCTGTCCTGTTTTAACTGTTGATTCTTAACCTGCATACAGATTTCTCAGGAGGCAGGTAAGGTGGTCTGGTATTCCCATCTCTTTAAGAATTTTCCAACACAGGTATACCTGTGGCGGATTCATTTCAATATTTGGCAAAATGAATACAATATTGTAAAGTTTAAAAATAAAATAAAATTAAAAAAAAATAATTTTCCACACTTTGTGGTGATCCACAGAGTCAAAGGCTTTGGCATAGTCAATAAAGCATAAGTAGATGTTTTCTGGATTTCTTTTGCTTTTTTATATGGTCCAATTTATGTTGGGATTTGATCTCTGGTTCCTCTGCCTTTTCTAAATCCAGCTTGAACATCTGGAAGTTCTTGGTTCACATACTGTTGAAGCCTCGCTTGGAGAAATTTGAGCATTACTTCACTAGCGTGTGAGATGAGTGCAACTATGCAGTAGTTTGAATATTCTTTGGCATTGCCTTTCTTTGGGATTGGAATGAAAACTGATCATTTCCAGTCCTGTGGCCACTGCTGAGTTTTCCAAATTTGCTGGCATATTGAGTGCAGCACTTTCACAGCATCATCTCTTAGGATTTGAAATAGCTCAACTGGAATTCTATCACCTCCACTAGCTTTGTTCATAGTGATGCTTCCGAGGGCCCACTTGACTTCACAGTTCAGGATATCTGGCTCTAGCTGAGTGATCACACCATCTTGACTATCTGAGTCTTGAAGACTTTTTTGTATAGTTCTTCTGTGTATTCTTGCCACATATTCTTAATATCTTCTGCTTCTGTTAGGTCCATATCTTTTCTGTTCTTTATTGTGCCCATCTTTGCATGAAAGCTTCCCTTGTATCTCTAATTTTCTTGAAGAGATCTCTAGACTTTCCCACTCTATTGTTTTCCTCTATTTATTTACACTGATCACTGAGGAAGACTTTCTTATCTTTCCTTGCTATTCTCTGGAATTCTGTATTCAGATGGGTGTATCTTTCCTTTACTCCTTTGCCTTTCACTTCTCTTCTTTTCTCAGCTATTTGTATGGCCTCCTCAGACAACCATTTTGCCTTTTTGCATTTCTCTTTCTTGGGGATGGTCTTGATCACTGCCTCTTGTACAATGTCATGAATCTCCATCTGTAGTTCTTCAGGCACTCTGTCTATCAGATATACTCCCTTGAATCTATTTGTCACTTCCACTGCATAATTGTAAGGGAATTGATTTAGGTCATACCTGAATGGTCTAGTGGTTTTTCCTACTTTCTTCAATTTAAGTCTGAATTTGGCAATAAGGAGTTCATGATTTGAGCCACAGTCAGCTCCTGGTCTTGCTTTTGCCTACTGTATAGATCTTCATCTTCAGCTGCAAAGAATATAATCAATCTGATTTTGGTGTTGATCATCTGTGTGTAGATGTCTAGAGTCTTGTAGAGTCATCATGTGTAGAGTCGTCTCGTGTGTTGTCAGAAGACAGTGTTTGCTATGACCAGTGCATTCTCTTGGCAAAACTCTGTTAGCCTTTGCCTTGCTTCATTTTGTACTCCAAGACCAAACTTGCCTGTTATTCCAGGTATCTCTTGACTTCCTACTTTTGTATTTCAGTCCCCTATAATGAAAAGGACAGGCTGCTACTGCTGATTGAGAAACCATCAAAATAAAAGGAATCCAGACTGGAAAAGAAGTAAAACTCTCACTGTTTGCAGATGACATGATCCTCTACATAGAAAACCCTAAAGACTCCACCAGAAAATTACTAGAGCTAATCAATGAATATAGTAAAGTTTCAGGATATAAAATTAACACACAGAAATCCCTTTCATTCCTATATACTAACAATGAGAAAACAGAAAGAAATTAAGGAAACAATTGCATTCACCATAGCAATGAAAAGAATAAAATACTTAGGAATATATCGACCTAAAGAAACAAAAGACCTATATATAGAAAACTATAACTCACTGGTGAAAGAAATCAAAGAGGACACTAATAGATGGAGAAATATACCGTGTTCATGGATCGGAAGAATCAATATAGTGAAAATGAGTATACTACCCAAAGCAATCTATAGATTCAATGCAATCCCTATCAAACTACCAATGGTATTTTTCAGAGAACTAGAACAAATAATTTCCTAATTTGTATGGAAATACAAAAAAACCTCGACTAGCCAAAGCAATCTTGAGAAAGAAGAATGGAACTAGAGGAATAAACCTGCCTGACTTCAGGCTCTACTACAAAGCCACAGTCATCAAGACAGTATGGTACTGGCACAAAGACAGAAATATAGATCAATGGAACAAAATAGAAGCCCAGAGATAAATCCACGCACCTATGGGCACCTTATCTTTGACAAAGGAGGCAAGAATATACGATGGAGAAAAGACAGTCTCTTTAACAAGTGGTGCTGGGAAAACTGGTCAACCACTTGTAAAAGAATGAAACTAGAACACTTTCTAACACCATACACAAAAATAAACTCAAAGTGGATTAAAGATCTAAACGTAAGACCAGAAACTATTAAACTCCTAGAGGAAAACATAGGAAAAACACTCTCCGACATAAATCACAGCAGGATCCTCTATGACCCACCTCCCAGAATATTGGAAATAAAAGCAAAAATAAACCAATGGGACCTAATTAAACTTAAAAGCTTCTGCACAACAAAGAAAACTATAAGCAAGGTGAAAAGACAGCCTTAAGAATGGGAGAAAATAATAGCAAAGGAAGCAACTGACAAAGAATTAATCTCAAAAATATACAAGCAACTCCTGCAGCTCAATTCCAGAAAAATAAAAGACCCAATCAAAAAGTGGGCCAAAGATCTAAACAGACATTTCTCCAAAGAAGACATACAGATGGCTAACAAACACATGAAAAAATGTTCAACATCACTCTTTATCAGAGAAATGCAAATCAAAACCACAATGAAGCACCATTTCATGCCAGTCAGAATGGCTATCCAAAGTCTACAAGCAATAAATGCTGGAGAGGGTGTGCAGAAAAGGGAACCCTCTTACACTGTTGGTGGGAATGCAAACTAGTACAGCTACTATGGAGAACACTGTGGAGATTCCTTAAAAAACTGGAATTAGAACTGCCATATGACCCAGCAATCCTATTGCTGGGCATACACACTGAGGAAACCAGAATTGAAAGAGAAACGTGTACCCCAATGTTCACTGCAGCACTGTTTATAATAGCCAGGACCTGGAAGCAACCTAGATGTCCATCAGCAGACAAAAGGATAAGAAAGCTGGGATACATATACACAATGGAATATTACTCAGCCATTAAAAAGAATTCATTTGAGTTAGTTCTAATGAGGTGGATGAAACTGGAGCCTATTATACAGAGTGAAGTAAGCCAGAAAGAAAAACACCAATACAGTATACTAATGCATATATATGGAGTTTAGAAAGAAGGTAACGATGATAACCCTGTATGCGAGACAGCAAAAGAGACACAGATATATAGAACAGTCTTTTGAACTCTGCGGGAGAGGGCGAGGGCGGGATCATATTGGAGAATGGCATTGAAACATGTAAATTATCATATGTGAAATGAATCGCCAGTCCAGGTTTGATGCATGATACAGGGTGCTCAGAGCTGGTGCACTGGGATGACCCAGAGGGATGGGATGGGAGGGAGGTGGGAGGTGGGTTCAGGATGGGGAACACATGTACACTCATGGTGGATTCAAGTCAATGTATGGCAAAACCAATTAAAAAAAAAAAAAAAAGAAAAGACATCTTTTTTTTGGTGTTAGTTCTAGAAGGTCCTGTAGAACCTTTACAGAACCATTCAACTTCAGCTTCTTTGGCATTAGTGGTTGGGGCATAGACTTGGATTACTGTGATATTAAATTGTCTTGGAAACAAACAGAGATCATTCTGTCATTTTTGAGACTGCACACAAGTATGCATTTCAGACTCTTTTGTTGACTCTGAAGGCTACTCCATTTCTTCTAAGGTATTCTTGCTCACAGTAGTAAATGAAATAGTCATCTGAATAAATTCACCCACTCCAGTCCATTTATTTCACTGATTCCTAAAATATTGGTATTTACTCTTGCTATTTCCTGTTTGACCACTTCCAATTTATCTTGATTCATGGACCTAACATTACAGATTCCTATGTAATATTGTTCTTTACAGTATCGGACTTTACTTCCATTACCAGTGACATCCACAACTGGGTACTGTTTTCACTTTGGCTCCGTCTCTTCATTTTTTCTGGAGTTATTTCTCCACTCTTCTCCAGTAACATATTGGGCACCTACTGACTTAGGGAATTCATATTTCAGTGTCATATCTTTTTACCTTCTCATACTGTTCATGAAAGTACTTATGTACTTTCATACTGTTTCACACAGCCCCGCCCATCAACAGAAAACTGGATTAAAAATATACTGAGCATGGCTCTGCCCTTCAGAACAAGACCCAATTCCCCCCACATTGTCTCCCATCAGCAAGCTTCCATAAGCCTCCTATCCTTGTCCATCATCATGCAGACAGAATGAAAACTAAAGGCTGCACTGGAGCTGTGAGCAGCCAAGAGGAGATACCCCATGTCCAAGGTCAGGAGCAGTGGCCAAGAGGAGATACCCCACATCCAAGGTCAGGAGCGGCAGCTGAGAGGAGATACCCCATGTCCAAGGTCAGGAGCGGTGGCTGTGCTTTGCTGGACCAGATGTGAAGAGATACCCCATTCAAGGTAAGAGAAACCCCAGTAAGACAGTAGGCGCTGAGAGAGGGCATCAGAGGACAGACAGACTGAAACCACAATCACAGACAACTAGCCAATCTGATCACATGGACCACAGTCTTGTCTAACTCAATGAAACTAAGCCATGTCTTGTAGGACCACTCAAGACAGAGGGGTCATGATGAAGAATTCTGACAAAATGTGGTCCACTGGAGAAGGGAATGGCAAACCACTTCAGTATTCTTGCCTTGAGAACCCCATGAACAGTATGAAAAGGCAAAAAGATATGACACTGAAAGATGAACTCAACAGGTCAGTAGGTGCCCAATATGTTATTGGACATGA
The DNA here is from genome assembly GCF_029378745.1 of Bos indicus. Taxonomy (NCBI): domain Eukaryota; kingdom Metazoa; phylum Chordata; class Mammalia; order Artiodactyla; family Bovidae; genus Bos; species Bos indicus. Next base: position 30,548,738 of record NC_091772.1, read on the forward strand.
GTGGAGATATAACTGCAGAAATAATGAAGGGATGGAGCCAAAGCAAAAACAATACCCAGTTGTCGATGTGACTGGTGATAGAAGCAAGGTCCAATGCTGTAAAGAGCAATATTGCATAGGAACTTGGAATGTTAGGTCCATGAATCAAGGCAAATTGGAAGTGGTCAAACAGGAGATGACAAGAGTGAATGTCGACATTCTAGGAATCAGTGAACTAAATAGGACTGGAATGGGTGAATTTAACTCAGATGACCATTATATCTACTACTGTGGGCAGGAATCCCTTAGAAGAAATGCAGTAGCCATCATAGTCAACAAAAGAGTCCAAAATGCAGTACTTGGATGCAGTCTCAAAAATGACAGAATGATCTCTGTTCGTTTCCAAGGAAAACCATTCAATATCACAGTAATCCAAGTCTATGTCCCAACTAGTAATGCTGAAAAAGCTGAAGTTGAATGATTCTATGAGTACCTACAAGACCTTTTAGAACTAACACCCAAAGAAGATGTCCTTTTCATTATAGGGGACTGGAATGCAGAAGTAGGAAGTCAGGAAAACACCTGGAATAACAGGCAAATTTGGCCTTGGAATACGGAATGAAGCAGGGCAAAGGCTAATAGAGTTTTGCCAAGAGAATGCACTGGTCATAGCAAACATCCTCTTCCAACAACACAAAAGAAGACTCTACACATGGATATCACCAGATGGACAACACCGAAATCAGACTGATTACATTCGTTGCAGCCGAAGATGTAGAAACTCTATACAGTCAGCAAAAACAAGACCGGGAGCTGACTGTTGCTCAGATCATGAACCCCTTATTGCCAAATTCAGACTTAAATTGAAGAAAGTAGGGAAAACCACTAGACCATTCATTTATGACCTAAACCAAATCCCTTATGATTACACAGTGGAAGTGAGAAATAGATTTAAGGGAGTAGATCTGATGGACAGAGTGCCTGATAAACTATGGACGGAGGTTCGTGACATTCTATAGGAGACAGGGATCAAGACCATCCTGAAGAAAAAGAAATGCGAAAAAAGCAAAATGGCTGTCTGAGGAGGCCTTACAAATAGCTGTGAAAAGAAGAGAAGCGAAAAGCAAAGAAGAAAATAACAGATATACCCATTTGAATGCAGAGTTCCAAAGAATAGCAAGGAGAGATAAGAAAGCCTTCCTCAGTGATCAGTACAAAGAAATAGGCGAAAACAATAAAATGGGAAAGACTAGAGATCTCTTCAAGAAAATGAGAGACATCAAGGGAATATTTCATGCAAAGATGGGCACAATAAAGGACAGAAATGGTATGGACCTAACAGAAGTAGAAGATATTAAGAAGAGATGGCAAGAATACACAGAAGAACTGTACAAAAAAGATCTTCATGACCCAGATAATCACAATGGTGTGATCACTCAGCTAGAGCCAGACATCCTGGAATGTGAAGTCAAGCGGCCTTAGAAAGCATCACTATGTACAAAGCTAGTGGAGGTGATGGTATTCCAGTTGAGCTATTTCAAATCCTTAAAGATGATGTTGTGAAAGTGCTGCACTTAATATGCCAGCCAGCAAATTTGGAAAACTCAGCAGTGGCCACAGGACTGGAAAAGGTCAGTTTTCATTCCAATCCCAAAGAAAGGCAATGCCAATGAATGCTCAAACTACTGCACAAATGCACTCATCTCACACGATGGCAAAGTAATGCTCAAAACTCTCCAAGCTAGGCTTCAGCAATACATGAACCATGAACTTCCAGATGTTCAAGCTAGATTTAGAAAAGGCAGAGGAAGCAGAGATCAAATTGCCAGCATCCGCTGGATCATCAAAATAGCAAGAGTTCCAGAAAACATCTATTTCTGCTTTACTTACTATGTCAAAGCCTTTGACTGTGTGGATTGCAATAAACTGTGGAAAATCCTTAAAGAGATGGGAATACCAGACTACCTTATCTTCCTCTTGAGAGATCTGTATGCAGGTCAGGAAGTAACAGTTAGAACTCGTCATAGAACAACAGCCTGGTCCAAATAGGAAAAGGAGTACGTCAATGCTGTATATTGTCACCCTGCTTATTTAACTTATATGCAAAGTACGTCATGAGAAATGCTGGGCTGGATGAATCACAAGCTGGAATCAAGATTGCTGGCTGAAATATCAATAACTTCAGATATGCAGTTAATATCACCCTATGGCAGAAAGTGAGGAAGAACTAAAGAGCCTCTTGATGGAAGTGAAAAAGGGGAGTGAAAAAGTTGGCTTAAAGCTGAACATTCAGAAAACGAAGATCATGGCATCTGGTCGCATCACTTCATGGCAAATAGATGGGGAAACAGTGGCTGACTTTATTTTTAGGGCTCCAAAATCACTACAGATGGTGACTGCAGTCACGAAATTAAAGGACGCTTACTCCTTCGAAGGAAAGTTATGACTAACCTAGACAGCATATTAAAAAGCAGAGACATTCCTTTGCCAACAAAGATCTACCTAGTAAAGGCTATGGTTTTTCCAGTAGTCATGTATGGATGTGAGAGCTGGACTATAAAGAAAGTTGAGTGCCAAAGAATTGATGCTTTTGAACTACAGTGTTGGAGAAGACTCTTGAGAGTCCCTTGTACTGCAAGGAGATCCAATCAGTCTATTCTAAAGGCGATCAGTCCTGAATATTCACTGGCAGGACTGATGCTGAAGCTGAAACTCCAATACTTTGGCCACTTGATGCAAAGAACTGACTCATTTGAAAAGACCCTGATGCTGGGAAAGATTGATGGCAGGAGGAGAAGGGGATGACAGAGGATGAGGTGGTTGGATAGCATCACCGACTCGATGGACATGAGTTTGGGTAAACTCTGGGACTTAATGATGGACAGGGAGGCCTGGCATGCTGCAGTTCATGGGGTCGCAAAAAGTCAGACACGACTGAGCGACTGAACTGAACTGTACAATCACAGGAAACTAACCAAACTGATCATATGGACCACACCCTTATTTAACTCAGTGAAACTATGATCCATGACTAAACAACAACAAATAAAGGAGAGCTGTATTATGTTCATGGTTAGAAAAAGGTAATGGTGTAAATATTGAAATTCTCTCCAAATCAATGTATGATATATCTCTAATGAAATATGTTTCTAATCAGTGTCTAGTTAAAATAGTTTCTTTTTTTGTGTGTGGAATTTGACAAGCAGATTCTAAAGTGTATTTACAAAAGCAAGTACATATTTGAAGAATTAGGGACAAATTTGCCATACTAGCTAGCAAGACTTTTTTGTATTATAATATTACAGTAATTATGAAACAATAATAATGTATAATAATTAGTTTGAGGTAGGGATTGACAAATATACCAATGCAACACAAGAGCCTTGAAACAAGCCCATGTAGTTATAAAAATCTAACAGAATGGCATTGTAGCTCAACATGGAAAGGTGAACAATTCAATAAATTGTATTCCAATGATTTGTTAACCACATGGGGTAAAAAAGTGGTTGCTGCTTAGTCAACCAGTTGTATCTGACTCTTTGTCCCCCCATGGACTGCAGCACACCAGGTTTTCCTGTCCTTTGCTATCTCTCAGAGATTGCTGAAACTCATGCGCATTGAATCAGTGATGCCATGCAACCATCTCATCCTCTGTTGCACCCTTCTCCTCCTGTCCTCAATCTTTCCCAGCATCAGGGTCTTTTCCAGTGAGTTGGCTCTTTGCATTAGGTATACACAGAAATTAATCCCAATGGTTCAAAGATTTAAGTGTTAAGCCCAAGACATTAAATTTTTACTGCATTTAAGGTAAAAATTTCTGATTTGCAACAACAAATTGCCATTTGTTGCTGCCATTTGCAACAACATGGATGGACCTAGAGATTGTCATACTAACTGAAGTAAGTCAGACAGAGAAAGACAAATATTGAATGATATCACTTATGTGTGGAATCTACAAAATGATACAAATGAACCTATTTTCAAAACAGAAACAGAGTCACAGATGTAGAAAATAATCTTATACCTATCAGCAGGGAAGGGGAGGAGGCATAATTGGGGATATTGGGATTGATATAAACACACTACTAAATGTAAAATAGTAAGAAGCTACTGTGTGGCACAAGGAACTCTACTTAATACTCTGTAATAACTTATATGGGAAAGGAATCTGATAAAGAGTGGACATATGTGAATGTATAACTGATTCACTTTGCTATATAGCAGAAAGTAACACAACATTGTAAATCAACTATATTCCAATGAAAAATTTTTTTAAAGTCAAAATCTTAAAAGAAATAAAATTTTCTGATTATCAAAAGACATGATACAGAAAATGAAAGCAAAAAGTTAGAGGAGAATATTTGCATGCCATATAAATAATAAGTGACTTGGCTCCAAAAATATAAATAATTTATAGAAATTAACTAGATAAAGACAACTAATACAGTAGAAACTGGCCTTTCTTTGTAAGAGGAAACAAAATAGCTACTATATATTTGAAAAATTACTTAGGTGCATTAGATTAATAAATTGCACATTAAAACTACAAGATGCCTTTTCACACCAAATTGGTTGATGATAACTTGAAATGAGAATTCCAAGCACTGGTGAAGATATGTAACCAATAACTCTTTAACACTGTTGACTGGTGTATAGGTTTGGTTTAACCACTTGAAAAAACAACTTGGAAACAAAGGTAAGGATACCAAGGGGGTATAGGGTGGTGGTGGGGTGAATTGGGAGATTGGGATTGATGCACATATACTTGGAGAAGGCAATGGCAACCCACTCCAGTACTCTTGCCTGGAAAATCCCATGGACGGAGGAGCCTGGTAGGCTGTAGTCCATGGGGTCATGAAGAGTCGGACAGTTACTGAGCGACTTCACTTTCACTTTTCACTTTCATGCATTGGAGAAGGAAATGGCAACCCACTCCAGTGTTCTTGCCTGGAGAATCCCAGGGATGGCAGAGCCTGGTGGGCTGCCATCTGTGGGGTCGCACAGAGTCGGACACGACTGAAGCGACTTAGCTGCAGCAGCACATACACTATTGATACTATGTATAGATAAATAACTAATGAGAGCTTACTATATAGCACAGAGAACTCTACTCAATGCTCTGTGGTGACCTAAATGGGAAGGAAATCCAAAAAAGAGGAGGTATATGTATACATATAGCTGAGTCACTTTTCTATACAGTATAAAAGTGTATTTACAATTGATTATCAAAATTGTAAAGTGCTTTACAATTTTGTAAAGCAACTATATGCCAATAAAAATTAATTAAGAAAAATTTTGGTATGATATTATCTAGTGAAGCTATAATCTAGCAATTCTGTTTCTGGGTATGGTCTGTAAGAAATTCTTGAGCAAGTGCTCCAAAAGACATAGAAAAGAGTGCTCATGTTAAACCAACAAGTTAGGAACTGTGAAAGCATCTGAAATTTCATCTTGCTTGCCAGCTAATAAGCTCACCAGTTTCATAGATACTGGCAGAAAGACATGAAGTGCCTGGGTTAGAGATGAAAGATAGTGTACTACTCACAGTAAAAGCAACAGTCAGAACAATCCCACAGCCCCAAATTCCTGCAGGATGATGTGATGAAGACTAGGTGTTGCTTGTATAAGCAATGAAAATGCATTTTGCTGAATAACTCTGAGATTAAGAGACTCTGATCTTATATAAGGGCTGCTGACAAGCCTGCCTGATCTCCTTTTCAGTGACATTATCTTATTAGCCTGAAATGTAAGCAATTCTCTCAGGAAGAGGAGAAAGCCCTATGTATCTTTTATACTTTGGAATGTCTTCATGGAAGTGGGTGTCTGTACTTATTATCTGGGGGGGCATTAATGAATTCATTCCATAGCAGTCACTAACCCCATTTATCTAGGATGGTCTGCTTATACAGATATTCCTAAAATGATATTACTGGAGCAAATGGGCTATTAATGCCTAGATACTGAGCAACAGGAGAGATTCATGGAGAAATGTACCCTCACAGTTTGTAACAGCACAGTTTATAACAGTAAAACAAAGCAAAACAAAAACACAACGCTTAATGAAGAAATCTGGGTGACTATATTGTGGAATATCCACATACAGAAATACTACAGAAGAGTTAAAAATGAAATGAACTATGACTTTCATCAAGATAGCGTAAATTCTATGTTAAACAGAGAAACACACAGAAATATATAAATTTATTTTATTTCAAAAAGAGGTAAAACTAGTAAAAGAGTTTGATTAGAGTTGTACACATAGGAAACAAAATCATAAAGGAAAGCAAGAGAACTATCAACATAAAATAGTGTTTAAGGGGAAAGAAAGAGAATGTGATTAGGGATGAACACATAGGATTTTCCAAAGGTACTGGGAGCACTGCACTTCTTGAGCTGGGTGATGGGTATTTTTTAAAATTAATACTCATTAAACTGTGCATGAAAGTCATATACAATATTTTGCAGATGTGATATATTTCACCTTAGACTAAAAAATAGTTCAAAGTCTAGATTACATATTGGATAGAGGGAAAGAGGGGGAAAAGACTTCTACATAAAAGAACCTCTGATCAATATTTACTATATACTAGCATTGTCCAATTGAATAAGCTTTCTGGCCAGGCAGGGCTTGAAACCATCTGCAGCACTGAGCAAGGCAATGAATTAGTTCCTTTGCTTGGGTGATGTGGCAGAACCAACTGCAAGGGTGGCAAGGCTCTTTGGTGTCTTGACAACTGGGAATCTGATTGCAATGGAGAGGGGGGGAAGGGAGTTGAAACAACCAGCACTTAGATCTTGGCAGAGTGCACTCCAACCTGTATTGCTTAAATGGTAGTCCCAACCACCATCTTTGTTCCTTTGCAAATGGTGATACAGCCTGATTTGGAAACTCCATGGGGCACAGGTATGCCTAATTCAGGGGCTCAAATGAAGAGCCATATTGGCCCTGGAGCCTGGTCTTCACCCACCCATACCCCCATTCAGGCAGTTGAGCTGAGCCATATCCCTGTATGTCACTGAGTAGTAGATTCCAGCCTCACCCAACCAGGAACCCTGGCCTGAGTATCTGGGAAGCTGCATAGCCCAGAAATGTAATTCCTGAGTGGAAATATTGAGTGGAGAGACTAGATAACTACACTGCCTGTCAGCAGAGCAAAGCAGGTATTTCCATCTGGCCAAAGAACTTGAGGTATAAGTCATTTCCTCCAGGAGAAGAGAAAAAGAAAAGTACAAAAAATATGTTTAAAGCAACAATGGCTGAAAATTTTCTAAACTTGGGGAAGGAAATGGATATCCCAATTCATGAAGCCCAAAGAACCTGAATAAGGCTACTATTGAGACACTGCTGCTGCTGCTGCTAAGTTGCTTCAGTCGTGTCTGACTCTGTGTGACCCCATAGACAGCAGCCCACCAGGCTCCCCTGTCCCTGGGATTCTCCAGGCAAGAACACTGGAGTGGGTTGCCATTTCCTTCTCCAATGCATGAAAGTGAAAAGTGAAAGTGAAGTCGCTCAGTCGTGTCCGACTCTTAGCGACCCCATGGACTGCAGCCCACCAGGCCCCTTCGTCCATGGGATTTTCCAGGCAAGAGTACTGGAGTGGGGTACCGTTGCCTTCTCCCTATTGAGACACACTATAATTTAATTGTCAGAAGTCAAAGACAAAGCAAGGGATTTGAAAGCACCAAAAGAAAAGAAACAAGATACATGCGAGGTAACACCCCCATTGAGGCAGATTTCTCAACAGAAAATTTTCAGGCTAAGAGAATGAGATGATATATTCAAAATAGTGAAAGAAAAAACCCTATCAACCTAGAATTCTATACCCAGCGAAGCTGTCCCTCAGAAATGAAAGAGAAATAAAGGTATCTTTGAACAAATAAAAGTTAAAGGATTTGATCATCACAAGACCCTTCTTTATAAGAAATGCTAAAGAGAATTCCCTGATTGGAAGTAAAGGGACACTAATTAACCTCATGAAAACATAAGAAGAAAGCATAAAACTCATTAGTAATGGTAAATATATAGTGAAAGTTAGATTCTGCAACATGTAATGGTGGTGCATAATACACTTAAAACTCTAGTTTAAAAGCTAAATAACAAGTATAGTAACAGTAACTACAATAATGTGTTATTGAATAAACATTATAAGAATATGTAAACTGTAACATCAATAAGCTAAGCCCTCCAGGTGGAGGAAAAGTTTAAGAATGCTATAAAAATTAAGTTGCTCATTTAAAATTGTTTTTATAATAATAAGGAATTTTTGTAAGCTTCATGGTGAGGTGAACACAAGAAAAAAACCCTGTAAAGTACACAAAAGAACATGATAAAGAAGTCAGAGCATATTAATACCAAAAGAAAGCAAAACAGAAATTAGACCCAATGACAAATGGAATCAAACTAAGAGCCCAGAAATAAACCCACATGTATAAAGTCAACTTATATGACAAAGGAGCCAAGAGTATTCAGTGGAGAAAACAGGCTCTCTTCAATAAATGGTCCTGGGAAAATTGATCTTCATATGTGAAATAATGAGACTAGATCCCTTACTTTTATCACTCACAAAAATTTACTCAAAGTTCATTAAAAACTTAAATGTAAGATCAAACCCATAAGACTCCTAGAAGAAAATATAGGGAAAATGCTCCTTGACATGGGTCTTGGCAAGGATTTTTTTTAGATATGTCACCTAAAGTGCCAGCAATAAAAAATTTTATAAATGAGACTGCATCACACTTAAAGCCTTCTAAACAAAATGAAAAGACTGCCTATACAAGGGAACAAATATGGGCAAATCCTAGACTGAGTAAGTGGTCAATATCCAAAATATATTAAAAAAAAACTCATACAACGCAGTAGCAAAGGAAGGTCCCACTAATCAGAAATAGAAATGGACAAAGAACTTGAATAGACACTTTCCCAAAGAACATATATAAATGGCCAAAAGTACATTGAAATATGCTCAGTATCACTATCATTAAGGAAATGCAAATCAAGATGACAATGAGATATCACCTCTGTTAGAATGGCCATCACAAAAAAGACAAGAGATAACAAATGCTGGTATGGATGTGGAGAAAAGAGAACAGTTGTGCCCTGTTGGTGGGACTGTAAATTAGTAAGGTGGTTCTGGAAAATAGGATGGAGTGTCTTCAAAAAAATTGAAAAGAGAATTGTCATATGATCCAGCAATTCCACTCTGGGTATTTATCAAAGGACATGAAAACACTATCTTGAAGAGGTAACTGTATCCTTGTGTTCACTGCAGCATTATTTACAGTAGCCAAAGCATGTGAACATCCTAAAGGGTCCAACGATGGAAGAATGGTTAAAGAAGTTGTGGTAAAAATGCACAATGAAATACTATTCAGCCATACAAAAGAAGGAAATCCTGCCATTTATGAGAACATAGATGGACCTTGAGGGCATTATCCTAAAGAAATCAATCAGACAGAGAAAGACACATACTGTAAGATCTCACATGTCAAATCTAAAAGCAAAACTCATGGAAAAAAGAGACTAGATTTGTGGTTGCCAGTGACAGGGTTGGGGGTGGAGTAATTGGATGAGAGCCTTCTATTAAAAAAACAACAACAAACAAACATCAAACAAATGCTTGATTATCTATCAGAGCCCTTGTTTCTTGGGTTGGTTTTTAACTCCTCCCTTTCAGTTTGCCTTCTGGATAGTCCAAGCTTTGTACATTCTGGGCTTCCCAATCAAGACCCATGCAACAAGAACATGCATTGAGAAGAGAGGCAAATATGAGTGAAGTCAAATTGTGAGGGTTTATTTAGCTTTTCCCAAACCACTCTTTTTTTTTTTTTTTTAAACTTTACATAATTGTATTAGTTTTGCCAAATATCAAAATGAATCCGCCACAGGCATACATGTGTTCCCCATCCTGAACCCTCCTCCCTCCTCCCTCCCCACACCATCCCTCTGGGTCGTCCCAGTGCACCAGCCCCAAGCATCCAGTATCGCGCATCGAACCTGGACTGGCAACTCGTTTCTTACATGATATTCTACATGTTTCAATGTCACTCTCCCAAATCTTCCCACCCTCTCCCTCTCCCACAGAGTCCATAAGACTGTTCTATACATCAGTGTCTCTTTTGCTGTCTCGTACACCAGGTTATTGTTACCATCTTTCTAAATTCCATATATATGCGTTAGTATACTGTATTTCTGTTTTTCCTTCTGGCTTACTTCACTCTGTATAATAGGCTCCAGTTTCATCCACCTCATTAGAACTGATTCAAATGTATTCTTTTTAATGGCTGAGTAATACTCCATTGTGTATATGTACCACAGCTTTCTTATCCATTCATCTGCTGATGGACATCTAGGTTGCTTCCATGTCCTGGCTATTATAAACAGTGCTGCGATGAACATTGGGGTACACGTGTCTCTTTCCCTTCTGGTTTCCTCAGTGTGTATACCCAGCAGTGGGATTGCTGGATCATAAGGCAGTCTTAAAGTGAAGTCACTCAGTTGTGTCCGACTCTTTGTGACCCCATGGCCTGTAGCCCTACCAGGCTCCTCCATCCATGGGATTTTCTAGGCAAGAATACTGGAGTAGGTTGCCATTTCCTTCCTCCAGATCTTCCCAACCCAGGGATTGAACCTGGGTCTCCGACATTGTAGGCAGATGCTTTACCATAACCACTTGTAAGTCCCTAAAAATTCCTGTGGTATATACACTCCATGCTTAAGCCAGTATTGATATATCACTGTTGGAAGGTTTATCCTTCAAGATAGCGACGGATATATTCCCATCAAAACATTTTTCAAGTAGTGGGTGTTTGCTTGGCAGAAAAAAAAAAAAAAAAAAAAAAAGAGTACAAAGGAAGGACATTTGATCCTTGACAGCCCGGCCAGACAGATCAGAACTCCAGCTGTGCTCTCAGCTGGTAGTCTTATCCTCTTGGCCTGTGGCATCTTTTGTATCTTGTAAGAAAGGAGAGACCTAGCAAGGACACCTCATTGTCCAATTACACCTAATAGAGCAGGAACCATGATCTAAACCTTAAATCATTTTTGGACAGGAGGAAACATTAATGCGTTTTTATAACTTAAGAGAAAAAGTGCAATGTCTCCTCTGCAGATTTCACTTGCCTGTTTGTTTTGATTGAAACATTAAATAATCCCAGCTGAAAGTATCTTCTTTAGAAACTACAAGATGGATCCTCCATGGTTCTATTAGGCTTCTAACTAATACCAACGTCTTGTTAAGCATATCTTCTATGTGATAGATTTATCTATCAGATTCTTTTTTTGCAGCACAATTTCTAAAAAAATATGTTATATTTATTTTTTCCTAAATGACTTCAGGAAATCATGATAAGAGTTTTTCTAGCTTAGAATATAGGCTTTTGGAAAAAAACAGTCTGTATTACATCTTGATGCTGTTCCTTCTCTGCTCCATCCAGGGTTTCTTCCATTTCTTTTGCATCCAATCTCATTTTTGAGTTCCTTCCATTCTTGTACTAAAATCCTCATGTCTCTGCTCTCGATGAACAAAAGAAAATCCTTTCCTAGATGCTTCTACTTCATTTAAAATCATCTAGTTTATCTTTTTCCTTTGGTTTCCTAAATTCATTACAGAAAATAATGTGATACCAACTACCTTCCTGTTTCTTCTCAAACCCTTTGTAATTGGGCTTCTTCCCCAATGGTTGGCTAAAATCATTCTCTGGAAAATCCTGAGTTCAATTTTGTTGAATTGTTAAGTTGTTAAATGCTTTTGGTTTTTATAATTTTCTCACCATCACTGACTTTCCGTCTTTCTATTTATGTCCCTTTTAAAAAAAATTCTACCCATTCACATCCTCTTTCTAAAATCCTTAACTTCCTGAAACAGAATGTTGTCATGCCATTCTCTTCTCAGCATCAGTAACAGACTCTCAACGTGGTTTATAGAATCTACTTTTGAGGCAGGAGATAGTTGGGCCCCAGGGCTGAGCAGTTTCTCCCTAGTAGACAGAAACTCCACAATAATAGAACTCCAAAAAAGCAGGATGATGGAGGAGGCTGGGCTCTGCCCACAAGATAAAAACCACATATTCTTCATTCTCAAAGTCAAGACCACCTTCTGACTAGATGCACAGAAAGACTCCTTGGTGGTCAAAAGGGAGCAGGTGTCACCTCATGGTAAGTGATGTCAACCACCCACTGTCCTCTTCACTAGAATCCATCTTGGCTCAGAGAGAGTTGCACCCTCATGGTGATTTGAATCACTTTTATGGGACATTTCTTCCAGGTTTCCTTAAATCAATTATCTCGATTTGGCTGGCTCTGAGTCTGTATTTGGTTTGTCTCAGCAACCTCCCATGTGTGCACACCTGCTCCCTTTTGACCTCCAAGGAGAATGCAACTCTCTCTGAGTCTGCCCATGTGTCTATTCACACATATTCTCTTTCTTCTAATAAACACTTGACTTGTTTCACTACTTTCTATCTCTCAGTGAAAACTGATTTCTACACAGCAGACAGGTCCAGGGCCTTATTACCGGCCCCTGGTGGTATAGTGGCTAGGATTCCGCTCTCTCCCTACTGCTGCTCAACCTCAATCTCTGGCCAGAAACTGAAATCATCCTTAGAGCCACTGCAGGTCAAAGCCAGAGGAGATCACTGTCAACTGGTCCTTGGTTATTACACTGCCAGCCTTAGGTTTTTCCACTTGCTGCCATATACTCCGTGCTTCAGCCAGGCTGAATTACTTGTAGTTCCTCGAATATAGCTTACTCTGTCCCATCATTGAACTTTCCTTATCCTGTTTCCCTTTCTGGAACATTCCTTCATGCTTATTAGTCTTACTTATACTTACTTATGAGTGTAATAAGCAGGACTTCCCTGGTGGCTCAGACAGTAAAGCATCTGCCTACAATGCGGGAGACCTGGTTTCAATCCCTGGGTGGGGAAGATCCCCTGGAGAAGGAAATGGCAACCCACTCCAGTATTCTTGCCTGGAAAATCCCATGGATGGAAGAGCCTGGTAGCCTACAGTCCATGGGGTCGCAAAGAGTCAGACACGACTGAGCGACTTCACTTTCACTTTAATACTTATTTATACTGTGTTGTTGTAGATGTTTATTCCTGTCCCATCCAAGATTGTAAGCTCCTAACACCCAAAATGGTAAGTCCTTTCACTGTTGCATCTTCACCACTCAATGCAAAGCATTAGTAGTTGTTCAGTGACTATTTGTTGACTGACTGCACGCATTATGGTAAAATCAATGCAGCATTCAATCCTGCTGCCGGACTGTCAGTGCTCTTTCTCTCTTTTTTCCCCTATTGGTCTTAACCTTGTTTAATCTCCTTGAATCTCTCAGTCTGTCATAGTAGCCTCTTGTCTTACTGAAACCAAGCAGGAACTTGTGGGGCTCCTGGGCACAGGAGACTTTCTGTCCAGCCTCCACCAACTTCCCTGAGTTCCAAAGGGCAGATTCATACTGGTGTTAATCAGGAAAAGGAGGAGATGTAGGGACAGGGGAGGAGCAGCCAGGAATAGAGCAGCCTTGGGCAGGGTCCTGATTCTGCCTCAAGGGATACACATAACAATGTCTTTTGAGAACTTTACAGAGCTAAAACCTAAGTTTAGTTCAGTTCAGTTCAGTCGCTCAATCGTGTCCGACTCTTTCTGACCCCATGAATTGCAGCACGCCAGGCCTCCCTGTCCATCACCAACTTCTGGAGTTCACCCGGACTCACGTCATAGAGTCAGTGATGCCATCCAGCCATCTCATCCTCTGTCGTTCCCTTCTCCTCCTGCCTCCAATCCCTCTCAGCATCAGAGTCTTTTCCAATGAGTCAACTCTTCGCATGAGGTGGTCAAAGTACTGGAGTTTCAGATTTAGCATCATTCCTTCCAAAGAAATCCCAGGGCTGATCTCCTTCAGAATGGACTGGTTGGATCTCCTTGCAGTCCAAGGGACTCTCAAGAGTCTTCTCCAACACCACAGTTCAAAAGCATCAATTCTTCAGCGCTCAGCCTTCTTCACAGTCCAACTCTCACATCCATACATGACCACAGGAAAATTCATAGCCTTGACTAGATGAACCTTTGTTGGCAAAGTAATGTCTCTGCTTTTGAATATGCTATATAGGTTAGTCATAACTTTCCTTCCAAGGAGTAAGTGTCTTTTAATTTCATGACTGCAGTCACCATCTGCAGTGATTTTGGAGCCCCAAAAAATAAAGTCTGATACTGTTTCCACTGTTTCCCCATCTATTTCCCATGAAGTGATGGGAATGGATGCCACGATCTTCGTTTTCTGAATGTTGAGCTTTAAGCTAACTTTTTCACTCTCCACTTTCACTTTCATCTAGAGGCTTTGTAGTTCCTCTTCACTTTCTGCCATAAGGGTGGTGTCATCTGCATATCTGAGGTTATTGATATTTCTCTCAGCAATCTTGATTCCAGCTTGTGCTTCTTCTAGCCCAGTGTTTCTCATGATGTACTCTGCATATAAGTTAAATAAGCAGGGTGACAATATACAGCTTTGACGTACTCCTTTTCCTATTTGGAACCAGTCTGTTGTTTCATGTCCAGTTCTAACTGTTGCTTCCTGACCTGCATACAAATTTCTCAAGAGGCAGATCAGGTGGTCTGGTATTCCCATTTCTTTCAAAATTTTCCACAGTTTATAGTGATCCACACAGTCAAAGGCTTTGGCATAGTTAATAAAGCAGAAATAGATGTTTTTCTGGAACTCTCTTGCTTTTTCCATGATCCAGCGGATGTTGGCCATTTGATCTCTGGTTCCTCTGCCTTTTCTAAAACCAGCTTGTACATCAGGAAGTTGACGGTTCATATATTGCTGAAGCCTGGCTTGGAGAATTTTGAGCATTACTTTACTAGCGTGTGAGATGAGTGCAATTGTGCAGTAGTTTGAGCATTCTTTGGCATTGCCTTTCTTTGGGATTGGAATGAAAATTGACCTTTTCCAGTCCTGTGGCCACTGCTGAGTTTCCCAAATTTGCTGGCATATTGAGTGCAGCACTTTCACAGCATCATCTTTCAGGATTTGGAATAGTTCAACTGGAATTCCATCACCTCCACTAGCTTTATTCGTAGTGATGCTTTCTAAGGCCCACTTGACTTCACATTCCAGGATGTCTGGCTCTAGGTCAGTGATCACACCATTGTGATTATCTGGGTCATGAAGATCTTTTTTGTACAGTTCTTCTGTGTATTCTTGCCATCTCTTCTTAATATCTTCTGCTTCTGTTAGGTCCATACCATTTCTGTCCTTTATCGAGCCCATCATTGCATGAAATGTTCCCTTGGTAT
Organism: Bos indicus; assembly: GCF_029378745.1. Classification (NCBI taxonomy): domain Eukaryota; kingdom Metazoa; phylum Chordata; class Mammalia; order Artiodactyla; family Bovidae; genus Bos; species Bos indicus. Next base: position 30,564,012 of record NC_091772.1, read on the forward strand.
CTCTAATTTGCTTGAAGAGATCTCTAGTCTTTCCCATTCTGTTGTTTTCCACTATTTCTTTGCATTGATCGCTGAAGAAGGTTTTCTTATCTCTCCTTGCTATTCTTTGGAACTCTGCATTCAGATGCTTATATCTTTCCTTTTCTCCTTTGCTTTTTGCTTCTCTTCTTTTCACAGCTATTTGTAAGGCCTCCTCAGACAGCCGTTTTGCTTTTTTGCATTTCTTTTCCATGGGGATGGTCTTGATCCCTGTCTCCTGTACAATGTCACGAACCTCATTCCATAGTTTATCAGGCACTCTATCTATCAGATCTAGGCCCTTAAATCTATTTCTTACTTCCACCGTATAATCATAAGGGATTTGATTTAGGTCATACCTGAATGGTCTAGTGGTTTTCCCTGCTCCTGCTAAGTCGCTTCAGTCATGTCCTACTCTGTGTGACCCCATAGACGGCAGCCCACCAGGCTTCCCTGTCCCTGGGATTCTCCAGGCAAGAACACCGGAGTGGGTTGCCATTTCCTTCTCCAATGCATGAAAGTGAAAAGTGAAAGTGACGTCGCTCAGTCGTGTCTGACTCTTAGTGACCCCATGGACTACAGCCTACCAGGCTCCTCCATCCATGGGATTTTCCAGGCAAGAGTACTGGAGTGAGGTGCCATTGCCTTCTCTGCTGGTTTTCCCTACTTTGTCAATTTAAGTCTGAATTTGGCAATAAGGAGTTCATGATCTGAGCCACAGTCAGCTCCAGGTCTTGTTTTTGCCGACTGTATAGAGCTTCTCCATCTTTGACTGCAAAGAATATAATCAGTCTGATTTTAGTGTTGACCATCTGGTGATGTCCATGTGTAGAGTCTTCTCTTGTGTTGTTGGAAGAGGGTGTTTGCTATGACCAGTGCATTCTCTTGGCAAAACTCTATTAGCCTTTACCCTGCTTCATTCCGTATTCCAAGGCCAAATTTGCCTGTTACTCCAGGTGTTTCTTGACTTCCTACTTTTGCATTCCAGTCCCCTATAACGAAAAGGACATCTTTTTTGGGTGTTAGATCTAAAAGGTCTTGTAGGTATTCATAGAACCGTTCAACTTCAGCTTCTTCAGCATTACTGGTTGGGGCATAGACTTGGATTACTGTGATACTGAATGGTTTTCCTTGGAAACAAACAGAGATCATTCTGTCATTTTTGAGACTGCATCCAAGTACTGAATTTTGGACTCTTGTTGACCATGATGGCTACTCCATTTCTTCTGAGGGATTCCTGCCCACAGTAGTAGATATAATGGTCATCTGAGTGAAATTCACCCATTCCAGTCCATTTTAGTTCACTGATTGCTAGAATGTCGACATTCACTCTTGCCATCTCCTGTTTGACCACTTCCAATTTGCCTTGATTCATGGACCTGACATTCCAGTTTCCTATGCAATATTGCTCTTTACAGCATCAGACCTTGCTTCTACCACCAGTCACATCCACAGCTGGGTATTCTTTTTGCTTTGGCTCCATCCCTTCATTATTTCTGGAGTTATTTCTCCACTGATCTCCAGTAGCATATTGGGCACCTACTGACCTAGGGAGTTCCTCTTTCAGTGTCATATCTTTTTGCCTTTTGATACTGTTCATGGGGTTCTCAAGGCAAGAATACTGAAGTGGTCTTCCATTCCCTTCTCCAGTGGACCACATTCTGTCAGATCTCTCCACCATGACCTGCCCATCTTGGGTTGCCCCATGGGCATGGCTTAGTTTCATTGAGTTAGACAATGCTGTGGTCCTAGTGTGATTAGATTGACTAGTTTTCTGTGAGTATGGTTTCAGTGTGTCTGCCCTCTGATGCCCTCTTGCAACACCTACCGTCTTACTTGGGTTTCTCTTACCTTGGGCGTTGGGTATCTCTTCACGGCTGCTCCAGCAGAGCGCAGCCACTGCTCCTTACTTTGGTCGAGGGGTATCTCCTCACTGCCGCCCTTCTGTGGGATAGCTCCTCTACAAATGGAGGATATCAGTGTTCTTCATTCCAGAGAAGACCACTTGAGGACAGATTAAAGGAACCACTTAACCTTATCATGTCCAACTCTTAGTGAACCCCTGGACTGTAGCCTACCAGGTTCCTCTGTCCATGGGATTCTCTAGGCAAGAATACTGGAGTGGGTTGCCATTCCCTTCACCAGGGGATCTTACTAACCCAGGGATCGAATTCAGCTCTCCTGCATTGCAGGTGTATTCTTTACTGTCTGAGCCATATGACTATCCCATATTACTAGTGATATAACTACTTTGTAAAGAGCTGAAATGACTTTTTCTGAGATGACCCAGAAAATGAAGAAATCACCATCCAAGCCACCAGGGAAGCCCCTGTCCTTGAACCACTGCTTTAAAACTCCTTACTAAATCTTCCCAGGTTAGGACACAGTTTTTCCAGGGCAGGGGCCTGCTGTGTCCTCCTTTGCCTGTCAAAGCAATAAATTTTTTTCATTTTTTCCCTTTGTTACTCAGTCACTCAGTCTTGCCCCAACTCTTTGCAATCCCAAGAACTGCAGCACACAAAACTTTGTGTCCGAGATTCAATTTGGCACCAAGCACAGAGACTGAGTTTTTGGCATTAGTACTTCTGTTTCAGAGTCTTTCTCATTCATTGTCTGATACATGGCTGTAGAGTGATGTTCATAAGGTACAACTCTGACCATGTTACTTCTTTGCTAAGTGATTTTCCCTTTTTTAAAAAACATGTACTAAGGCCCACCTGACTTCACATTCCAGGATGTCTGGCTCTAGGTGAGTGTGAGTGATCACACCATCGTGATTATCTGGGTTGTGAAGATCGTTTTTGTACAGTTCTTCTATGTATTCTTGCCACCTCTTCTTAATATCTTCTGCTTCTGTTAAGTCCATACCATTTCTGTCCTTTATCGAGCCCATCTTTGCATGAAATGTTCCCTTGGTATCTCTAATTTGCTTGAAGAGATTTCTAGTCTTTCCCATTCTGTTGTTTTCCTCTATTTCTTTGCACTGATCGCTGAGGAAGGTTTTCTTATCTCTCCTTGCTATTCTTTGGAACTCTGCATTCAGATGCTTATATCTTTCCTTTTCTCCTTTGCTTTTGCTTCTCTTCTTTTCACAGCTATTTGTAAAGCCTCCTCAGACAGCCATTTTGCTTTTTCGCATTTCTTTTCCATGGGGATGGTCTTGATCCCTGTCTCCTGTACAATGTCACAAACCTCCATCCATAGTTTATCAGGCACTCTATCTATCAGATATAGTCCCTTAAATCTATTTCTCACTTCCACCGTATAATCATAAGGGATTTGATTTAGGTCATACGTGAATGGTCTAGTGGTTTTCCCTACTTTCTTCAATTTAAGTCTGAATTTGACAATAAGGAGTTCATGATCTGAGCCACAGTCAGCTCTTGGTCTTATTTTTTAGGCACTTGTTATACCCCACTGTTAGTTAAGGATCTTTGTATTTGCAATTTAGTGATAACATGAGAATGGATCATATTCATTTACCCATTTTTTTATTCCTCAGAGTGCCTTGACCATATATGCTCAATAAATGTTTGTTGGATCAAATGTGCTAAAGATATTGTTAGAGGAAACACGGACAGAAACCACCCACTTGGCCAGGCACCATAGCAATCATCTGCATGAGCTATTTCACAACGTAAGTCCTGGTAAGGAACATGGAACTAACAAGCTATTAACAACCAGAAGAATTTGGGAAAGGTCAAAAGGAGACACCAGAGACAACTCAGAAACTCATCCTATTAACCTAAAAATTGAGACCGCAAGCCATGTGGGAGAGTGGTTCTCCTGGGTTTCCCTTACCCTCCTGCTCTCCAACTGGGCGCCCCTTCCTGCTAAAGTCTCTTGCTTTGTTGGCATATGTGTCTCCTCAGACAATTCACTTCTGAGTGTTAAAGAGCCCACCCTCGGGCCCTTGAAGGGGTCCCCTGTCCTGCAACAATATTACAATGTAATGCTAGGGTTTAAATCACAGTAAGTTATATATTTCACTTCTTTGTATTGTATTAAAAAACTATGGATGGCAACCACATACAAAAACCTAGTGGTGTTATTTCATTAATGCTTTTCTTTTTCAAGTATAGGACCTTCCCTAACTTATATGAAAGGAAGATTAGCTCAGTAATACAGGGCATGCAATTCATCCATCCATAAAATACAATAAACAACGTGAATATTAAACATGTTTCTTATATTTAAAAATTAAAATATATGGTAGCTAAAGCATTACAAAAGAAAAAAAAAAAAAAACAGCTCATCCCATATTTTAGAAACTGTCCTCACTTATGCCTTCCGATTCTTCTTATGCTGTCGGGTGTCAAAGGAAAGAACTGTTGCTCTCGTTATGTTCTGCCATAATGACCATTGCCTTTAGACTCCGCACACAATAAAATACTTGCTGTGTAAACAAACAAGCACTTGTGCTGCAATGTCACAACCAAGGTTCATGATTTTGTTTCCATTTCTTCATTTTATGGGTCATCTTGGAAAAGCCATTTCAGCTCTTTAAAAGGGAGTTTTCTCACTAGTAATATGGGATGTTGTTGTTGTGAAATCACTCAGTCGTGTTCAACTCTTTGTTACCCCATGGACTGTAGCCCACCAGGCTCCTTCATCCATGGAATTTTCTAGGTAAGAGTACTAGAGTGGGTTGCCATTTCCTTCTCCAGTAATATGGGATAGGTATGACCTAACCTAGGCTTCCCTGGTGGCTCAGAAGATAAAGAATCCACCTGTAATGCAGGAAACCTGGGTTTGATCTCTGAGTTGGGAAGATCTCCTGGAGAAGCGAATGGCAACCCTCTCCAGTATTCTTGCCTGGAGAATTCCATGGATAGAAGAGCCTGGTGGGTCACAAAGAGTCGGACAGGATTGAGCAATTAACATTTTCACTTTTTCGCTTTCACGTCCTTAACCTGAATGAGGACAGAAGTTTGCTTATGTGACACATGAAGCTCTCTTACTCTATTTTATTTTTCACCTCCTCTGAATCTTTCATTTAGTCATGATTACCCTAAGGTCTCTTAGTGAATTCCTTCCACATTATCAATGCATCACAATCATACGTGTTTTAGAGAAGCTTGATATAAGTCAAGTGGGCCTTAGGAAGCATCACTATGAACAAAGCTAGTGCAGGTGATGGAAGTCCAGTTGAGCTATTTCAAATCCTAAAAGATGATGCTGTAAAAGTGCTGCATTTAATATGCCAGCAAATTTGGAAAACTCAGCAGTGGCCACATGTCTGGAAAAGGTCGGTTTTCATTCCTATCCCAAAGAAAGGCAATGCCAAAGAATGCTCAAACTATGGCGCATTATACTCATCTCACACTCTAGTAAAGTAATGCTCAAAATTCTCCAAGCCAGGCTTCAATACTATGTGAACTGCGAACTTCCAGATGTTCAAGTTGGATTTATAAAAGGCAGAGGAACCAGAGATCAAATTTCCAACATCTGCTGGATCATCGAACAAGCAAGCGAGTTCCAGGAAAATATCTACTTCTGCTTTATTGACTATGCCAAAGCCTTTGACTGTGTGGACCACAACAAACTCTGGAAAATTCTTAAAGAGATGGGAATACCAGACCATCTGACCTGCCTCTTGAGAAAACTGTATGCAGGTCAGGAAGCAACAGTTAGAACTGGACATGGAACAACAGAATGCTTCCAAATAGGGAAAGGAGTACATCGAGGCTGTATGTTGTCACCCTGCTTATTTAACTTATATGTGGAGTAAATCATGAGAAACACTGGGCTGGATGAAGCACAAGCTGGAATCAAGATTGCTGGAAGAAATATCAATAACCTCAGATATGCAGATAACTCCACCCTTATGGCAGAAAGTGAAGAGGAACTAAAAAGTTTCTTGATGAAAGTGAAAGTGGAGGGTTAAAAAGTTGGCTTAAAGCTCAACATTCAGAAAAATAAGACCATGGCATTTGATCCCATCACTTCATGGCAAATAGATGAGAGAACAGTGGAAACAGTGACAGACTTTATTTTGGGGGGCTCCAAAATCACTACAGATGGTGACTGCAGCCATGAAATTAAAAGACCCTTGCTCCTTGGAAGAAAAGTTATGACCAACTTAGATAGCATATTCAAAAGCAGAAACATTACTTTGCCAACAAAGGTCTGTCTAGTCAAGGCTACGGTTTTACCAGTGGTCATGTATGGATGTGAGACTTGGACTATAAAGAAAGCTGAGTGCCGAAGAATTGATGCTTTTGAACTGTGGTGTTGGAGAAGACTCTTGAGAGTCCCTTGGACTGCAAGGAGATCCAACCAGACCATCCTAAAGGCATCAGTCCTAAATATTCATTGGAAGGACTGATGCTGAAGCTGAAACTCCAATTCTTTGGCACCTGATGCAAAGAACTGACTCATTTGAAAAGACCCTAATGCTGGGAAAGATTGAAGGCAGGAGGAGAAGGGGATGACAGAGAATGAGATGGTTGGATGGCATCACCAACTCAATGGATGTGAGTTTAAGTAAACTCCAGGAGTTGGCGATGGACAGGGAGGCCTGGCATGCTATAGTCCATGGGGTCACAAAGAGTCAGGCATGACTGAGTGACTGATCTGAACTGACAATGTGCTCATACTGCATAGGACATACTGGTAGACTTCATTCTCTGTGCAGTAGATGCACTCTCTAGATGTTGTTCTTTTGTCACTAAGTTGTACCCGACTCTTTTGTGACCCCATGAACTGTAGCCCTCCAAGCTCCCTCTGTCCATGGGATATCCCAGGCAAAATTACTCGAGTGGGTTGCCTTTTCCTTTTCCAGAGGACATTCTTGACCCAGAGATTGAATCCATGTCTCTTGCATTGCAAATATATTCTTTACCACTGAGCCACTTGTGTATGCATGCATGCTAAGTCAATTCAGGCTCCTCTGCCCATGGAATTCTCCAGGTGAGAATACTGGAGTGGGTTGCCATTTCCTGCTCCAGAGGATCTTCCCAATCCAGGGATGGAAACCACTTCTCTTGTGTCTCCTGCATTGGCAGGTGGGTTCATAAGATGGAGAAATCAGAGGACTCTGCAGGAGAGGTCAAAGACAAAACAGATGTCTATGCCCTTGCCATGGTCAAACATCTCAGGATGGTCAAACATCATGAGAGATTACTCTCTCAGATAAAGAAAATTGCTTTTATGAACAGCCCCCAAGGATGGACACAGGCCAATCTGGCATCTGCCACAGAGCATGCACATCCGGGAGAACTGCTTCAGGTCAGTAGTCAGGAAGTATTTCTTCTGCTAGAATGAACCTCATGTGGGAGTCTCTTCTGAAATATGAGCACAAAGACACATTGAGTGTCATCTGTAAGTGATGAAAATTATCTTTGCTTATTAGCAGGGTTAATGGGCACCTTTCAGCAGGTCTTGTTTTAAACTGAGTTTTCTCAGGTGTGAATGAAGAGGCTTTTGAAATTTCAACAGGCAAAAAAAGAAGTTAACGCACTCTTCCTATGATAACCTTGTTGACTGGATAGAAACATCATGAGCAAACTATGTTTTAGTGATCTCAGTATCTTTTCACAGAGGTCAGTAGGAAACCACAGATGGGCTTCAGCAATCGAACCAACATTTCATCAGTGGCTTCCCTTGCTAACCCCAAACAGTTCATAGACAGCCGCATATTTTCTTTCCTTTCCTCTTGAGAGGCACTAAGTTATATGATGAGATGATGGGTGTTAACATCAAATTACAGAAAAAATGAGGACGTCAAGGTGGCTCAGTAGTAAAGAATCCGCCTGCCAATGCAGGAGATGCAAGAGACGCAGGTTCGATCCCTGGGTCAGGAAGATCCCCTGGAGGAGAAAATGGCAACCCACTCTAGTATTCTCACCTTGGAAATCCCATGGACAGAGGAGCCTGGTGGGATAGAGTCCAGTGGGTCGCAAGGAGATGAACACAACAGAGCAACTAAGCACAACAGCATACACACACACACACACACATAGTTTTCTCAACACTGTTTATTGAAAAGACTATTCTATTTCCATTGAGTTTTCAAAGATGATATTGGCTATATATATGTGAGTTTCTTTCTGGGCTACTTATTCTCTTCCATCATGGTATGTGTCTGTTTTTATTGCCATAACCAAACTTTTTTTTTTCTATTTATGTGTATTATCATGAATAACAAGCTGTCTGTTAAATTCCAGCCTTTCATTTTTTTTTTTTTTTTTTAGTATCTAATTTATTATTAATTTTATTATTAGAGTAAATAGTAAGTTTTTTTTTTTTTTTTAATTCTTCCAATTTTATTTTATTTTTAAACTTTACATAATTGTATTAGTTTTGCCAAATATCAAAATGAATCCGCCACAGGTATACATGTGTTCCCCATCCCGAACCCTCCTCCCTCCTCCCTCCCCATACCATCCCTCTGGGCCGTCCCAGTGCACCAGCCCCAAGCATCCAGCATCATGCATCGAACCTGGACTGGCAACTCGTTTCCTACATGATATTTTACATGTTTCACTGCCATTCTCCCACATCTTCCCACCCTCTCCCTCTCCCACAGAGTCCATAAGACTGTTCTATACATCAGTGTCTCTTTTGCTGTCTCGTACACCGGGTTATTGTTACCATCTTTCTAAATTCCATATATATGCGTTAGTATACTGTATTTATGTTTTTCCTTCTGGCTTACTTCACTCTGTATAATAGGCTCCAGTTTCATCCACCTCATTAGAACTGATTCAAATGTATTCTTTTTAATGGCTGAGTAATACTCCATTGTGTATATGTACCACAGCTTTCTTATCCATTCATCTGCTGATGGACATCTAGGTTGCTTCCACGTCTTGGCTATTATAAACAGTGCTGCGATGAACATTGGGGTACACGTGTCTCTTTCCCTTCTGGTTTCCTCAGTGTGTATGCCCAGCAGTGGGATTGCTGGATCATAAGGCAGTTCTATTTCCAGTTTTTTAAGGAATCTCCACACTGTTCTCCATAGTGGCTGTACTAGTTTGCATTCCCACCAACAGTGTAAGAGGGTTCCCTTTTCTCCACACCCTCTCCAGCATTTATTATTTGTAGACTTTTGGATCGCAGCCATTCTGACTGGTGTGAAATGGTACCTCATAGTGGTTTTGATTTGCATTTCTCTGATAATGAGTGATGTTGAGCATCTTTTCATGTGTTTGTTAGCCATCTGTATGTCTTTTTTGGAGAAATGTCTATTTAGTTCTTTGGCCCATTTTTTGATTGGGTCGTTTATTTTTCTGGAGTTGAGCTGTAGGAGTTGCTTGTATATTTTTGAGATTAGTTGTTTGTCGGTTGCTTCATTTGCTATTATTTTCTCCCATTCTGAAGACTGTCTTTTCACCTTGCTAATAGTTTCCTTTGATGTGCAGAAGCTTTTAAGGTTAATTAGGTCCCATTTGTTTATTTTTGCTTTTATTTCCAATATTCTGGGAGGTGGGTCATAGAGGATCCTGCTGTGATGTATGTCGGAGAGTGTTTTGCCTATGTTCTCCTCTAGGAGTTTTATAGTTTCTGGTCTTACGTTTAGATCTTTAATCCATTTTGAGTTTATTTTTGTGTATGGTGTTAGAAAGTGGTCCAGTTTCATTCTTTTACAAGTGGTTGACCAGATTTCCCAGCACCACTTGTTAAAGAGATTGTCTTTAATCCATTGTATATTCTTGCCTCCTTTGTTGAAGATAAGGTGTCCATATGTGTGTGGATTTATCTCTGGGCTTTCTATTTTATTCCATTGATCAATATTTCTGTCTTTGTGCCAGTACCATACTGTCTTGATAACTGTGGCTTTGTAGTAGAGCCTGAAGTCAGGTAAGTTGATTCCTCCAGTTCCATTCTTCTTTCTCAAGATCGCTTTGGCTATTCGAGGTTTTTTGTATTTCCATACAAATTGTGAAATTATTTGTTCTAGCTCTGTGAAGAATACTGTTGGTAGCTTGATAGGGATTGCGTTGAACCTATAAATTGCTTTGGGTAGTATACTCATTTTCACTATATTGATTCTTCCAATCCATGAACATGGTATATTTCTCCATCTATTAGTGTCCTCTTTGATTTCTTTCACCAGTGTTTTATAGTTTTCTATATATAGGTCTTTAGTTTCTTTAGGTAGATATATTCCTAAGTATTTTATTCTTTCCGTTGCAATGGTGAATGGAATTGTTTCCTTAATTTCTCTTTCTGTTTTCTCATTATTAGTGTATAGGAATGCAAGGGATTTCTGTGTGTTGATTTTATATCCTGCAACTTTACTGTAGTCATTGATTATTTCTAGTAATTTTCTGGTGGACTCTTTAGGGTTTTCTATGTAGAGGATCATGTCATCTGCAAATAGTGAGAGTTTTACTTCTTCTTTTCCAATTTGGATTCCTTTTATTTCTTTTTCTGCTCTGATTGCTGTGGCCAAAACTTCCAAAACTATGTTGAATAGTAATGGTGAAAGTGGGCACCCTTGTCTTGTTCCTGACTTTAGAGGAAATGCTTTCAATTTTTCACCATTGAGGATAATGTTTGCAGTGGGTTTGTCATATATAGCTTTTATTATGTTGAGGTATGTTCCTTCTATTCCTGCTTTCTGGAGAGTTTTTATCATAAATGGATGTTGAATTTTGTCAAAGGCTTTCTCTGCATCTATTGAGATAATCATATGGTTTTTATTTTTCAATTTGTTAATGTGGTGTATTACATTGATTGATTTGCGGATATTGAAGAATCCTTGCATCCCTGGGATAAAGCCCACTTGATCATGGTGTATGATCTTTTTAATGTGTTGTTGGATTCTGATTGCTAGAATTTTGTTAAGGATTTTTGCATCTATGTTCATCAGTGATATTGGCCTGTAGTTTTCTTTTTTTGTGGGATCTTTGTCAGGTTTTGGTATTAGGGTGATGGTGGCCTCATAGAATGAGTTTGGAAGTTTACCTTCCTCTGCAATTTTCTGGAAGAGTTTGAGCAGGATAGGTGTTAGCTCTTCTCTAAATTTTTGGTAGAATTCAGCTGTGAAGCCGTCTGGACCGGGGCTTTTGTTTGCTGGAAGATTTTTGATTACAGTTTCAATTTCCATGCTTGTGATGGGTCTGTTAAGATTTTCTATTTCTTCCTGGTCGAGTTTTGGAAAGTTGTACTTTTCTAAGAATTTGTCCATTTCTTCCACGTTGTCCATTTTATTGGCATATAATTGTTGATAGTAGTCTCTTATGATCCTTTGTATTTCTGTGTTGTCTGTTGTGATCTCTCCATTTTCGTTTCTAATTTTGTTGATTTGATTTTTCTCCCTTTGTTTCTTGATGAGTCTGGCTAATGGTTTGTCAATTTTATTTATCCGTTCAAAGAACCAGCTTTTGGTTTTGTTGATTTTTGCTATGGTCTCTTTTGTTTCTTTTGCATTTATTTCTGCTCTAATTTTTAAGATTTCTTTCCTTCTACTAACCCTGGGGTTCTTCATTTCTTCCTTTTCTAGTTGCTTTAGGTGTAGAGTTAGGTTATTTATTTGACTTTTTTCTTGTTTCTTGAGGTGTGCCTGTATTGCTATGAACTTTCCCCTTAGGACTGCTTTTACCGTGTCCCACAGGTTTTGGGTTGTTGTGTTTTCATTTTCATTCGTTTCTATGCAAATTTTGATTTCTTTTTTGATTTCTTCTGTGATTTGTTGGTTATTCAGCAGCGTGTTGTTCAGCCTCCATATGTTGGAATTTTTAATAGTTTTTCTCCTGTAATTGAGATCTAATCTTACTGCATTGTGGTCAGAAAAAATGCTTGGAATGATTTCTATTTTTTTGAATTTACCAAGGCTAGCTTTATGGCCCAGGATGTGATGTATCCTGGAGAAGGTTCCATGTGCGCTTGAGAAAAAGGTGAAATTCATTGTTTTGGGATGAAATGACCTATAGATATCAATTAGGTCTAACTGGTCTATTGTATCATTTAAAGTTTGTGTTTCCTTGTTAATTTTCTGTTTAGTTGATCTATCCATAGGTGTAAGTGGGGTATTAAAGTCTCCCACTATTATTGTGTTATTGTTAATTTCTCCTTTCATACTTGTTAGCATTTGTCTTACGTACTGTGGTGCTCCCATGTTGGGTGCATATATGTTTATAATTGTTATATCTTCTTCTTGGATTGATCCTTTGATCATTATGTAGTGACCTTCTTTGTCTCTTTTCACCGCCTTTGTTTTAAAGTCTATTTTATCTGATATGAGTATTGCTACTCCTGCTTTCTTTTGGTCCCTATTTGCATGGAAAATCTTTTTCCAGCCCTTCACTTTCAGTCTGTATGTGTCCCCTGTTTTGAGGTGGGTCTCTTGTAGACAACATATGTAGGGGTCTTGTTTTTGTATCCATTCAGCCAGTCTTTGTCTTTTGGTTGGGGCATTCAACCCATTTACATTTAAGGTAATTACTGATAAGTATGTTCCCGTTGCCATTTACTTGATTGTTTGGGGTTCGAGTTTATACACTGTTTTTGTGTTTCCTGTCTAAAGAATATCCTTTAGTATTTGTTGGAGAGCTGGTTTGGTGGTGCAGAATTCTCTCAGCTTTTGCTTGTCTGAAAAGCTTTTGATTTCTCCTTCATACTTGAATGAGATCCTTGCTGGGTACAATAATCTGGGCTGTAGGTTATTTTCTTTCATCATTTTAAGTATGTCTTGCCATTCCCTCCTGGCTTGAAGAGTTTCTATTGAAAGATCAGCTGTTATCCTTATGGGAATTCCCTTGTGTGTTATTTGTTGTTTTTCCCTTGCTGCTTTTAATATTTGTTCTTTGTGTTTGATCTTTGTTAATTTGATTAATATGTGTCTTGGGGTGTTTCTCCTTGGGTTTATCCTGTTTGGTACTCTCTGGGTTTCTTGGACTTGGGTGATTATTTCCTTCCCCATTTTAGGGAAGTTTTCCACTATTATCTCCTCAAGTATTTTCTCATGGTCTTTCTTTTTGTCTTCTTCTTCTGGAACCCCTATGATTCGAATGTTGTAGCGTTTAATATTGTCCTGGAGGTCTCTGAGATTGTCCTCATTTCTTTTAATTCGTTTTTCTTTTATCCTCTCTGATTCATTTATTTCTACCATTCTATCTTCTAATTGACTAATCCTGTCTTCTGCCTCTGTTATTCTACTATTTGTTGCCTCCAGAGTGTTTTTAATTTCACTTATTGCATTATTCATTATATATTGACTCTTTTTTATTTCTTCTAGGTCCTTGTTAAACCTTTCTTGCATCTTCTCAATCCTTGTCTCCAGGCTATTTATCTGAGATTCCATTTTAGTTTCAAGATTTTGGATCAATTTCACTATCATTATTCGGAATTCTTTATCAGGTAGATTCCCTATCTCTTCCTCTTTTGTTTGGTTTGGTGGGCATTTATCCTGTTCCTTTATCTGCTGAGTATTCCTCTGTCTCTTCATCTTGTTTAAATTGCTGAGTTTGGGGTGTCCTTTCTGTATTCTGGCAGTTTGTGGAGTTCTCTTTATTATGGCGTTTCCTCACTGTGTGTGGGTTTGTACAGGTGGCTTGTCAAGGTTTCCTGGTTAGGGAAGCTTGTGTCGGTGTTCTGGTGGGTGGAGCTGTATTTCTTCTCTCTGGAGTGCAATGAAATGTCCAGTAATGAGTTATGAGATGTCTATAGTTTTGGGGTGACTTTGGGCAGCCTGTATCTTGAAGCTCAGGACTGTGTTCCTTTGTTGCTGGAGAATTTGCTTGGTATGTCTTGCCCTGGAACTTATTGGCCCTTGTGTGGTGCTTGGTTTCAGTGTCGGTATGGAGGCATTTGATGAGCTCCTGTCAATGAATGTTCCTTGGAGTCAGGAGTTCCCTGGAGTCAGGGTTTGGACTTAAGTCTCCTGCTTCCGATTATCGGTCTTATTTTTACAGTAGTTTCAAAACTTCTCCTTCTATACAGCACCATTGATAAAACATCTACATTAAAGATGCTAAGTTTCTCTACAGTGAGGGTCACTCAGAGAGGTTCACAGGGTTACATGGAGAAGAGAAGAGGGAGGAGGGAGTTAGAGGTGACCCAAATGAGATGAGGTGAATCAATAGTGGAGAGAGCGGGCTAGCCAGTAGTCACTTCCTTATGTGCACTCCACAACTGGACCACTCAGAGATGTTCACGGGGTTATACAGAGAAGAGAAGAAGGAGGAAGGTAACAGAGGTGGCCAGAAGGATAAAAGGGGGGAATGAAAAGGAGCGAGACAGATCCAGCCAGTAATCAGTTCCCTAAGTGTTCTCCACCGTCTGGAACACACAGAAATTCACAGAGTTGGGTAGAGTAGAGTGGGGTTAGGGAGGAGACACAGGCGACCTGGTGGAGAAAAAGGAGGGTCCAAAGGGAGAGAGAGCAGTCAAGCCAGTAATCTCACTCCCTAGTGAAAAATGGGTCCTGAAGATTGGGTCCTTAAAGGTACAAAATTGGTAACAAATACATAAAAGCGAAAATTAAAAATCTAGAGTAGAGTTTGGAATTTCAAAAATACGATGTTAAAGAAAAGAAGAAGGAAAAGAAAGAGAGAAAGAACGAACAAACAAAAACAAACAAGGTCGTGAAAATTATAAAGAAAGTACAGGTACAAAATTGATAACTAATACCAGAGAGCGAAAATTAAAAATCTAGAGTAGAGTTTGGAATTTCAAAAATACGATGTTAAAGAAAAGAAGAAGGAAAAGAAAGAGAGAAAAAATGAACAAACAAAAACAAACAAGGTCGCGAAAATTATAAAGAAAGTACAGGTACAAAATTGATAACTAATACCATAAAGCAAAAATTAAAAATCTAGAGTAGAGTTTGGAATTTCAAAAATACAATGTTAAAGAAAAGAAGAAGGAAAAGAAAGAGAGAAAGAACGAACAAACAAAAACAAACAAGGTCGTGAAAATTATAAAGAAAGTACAGGTACAAAATTGATAACTAATACCAGAGAGCGAAAATTAAAAATCTAGAGTAGAGTTTGGAATTTCAAAAATACGATGTTAAAGAAAAGAAGAAGGAAAAGAAAGAGAGAAAAAATGAACAAACAAAAACAAACAAGGTCGCGAAAATTATAAAGAAAGTACAGGTACAAAATTGATAACTAATACCATAAAGCAAAAATTAAAAATCTAGAGTAGAGTTTGGAATTTCAAAAATACAATGTTAAAAAAAAAAAAAAAGAAGAAAAATAAAGAGAGAAAACAAACAAACAAATACGAACAATGTCACAAAAATTATAAAGAAAATACAGGTACAAAATTGATATCAAATACCAAAAAGCATAAATTGAAAATCTAGAGTAAAGTTTGGAATTTCAGATATACAATGTTATATAAAAGAAGAAGAGAAAGAAACAGAGAAGAAGAAGAAAAAAAAAAAATCACAGAAATTATATAAAAAAAAAACTATAGGTACAAAATTGATAACATATACCAAAAAGCGAAAATTAAAAATCTAGAGTAGAGTTTGGAATTTCAAAAATACAATGTTAAAGAAAAGAAGAAAAAAACAAAAACCAACAACAAAAAAAAAAAAAAAAAAAAAACCAACAAGGTCAAAAAATTATAAAATATATATATATGAAGTTTGCTGAAGAAGAAAAAAATAGGGTCTTTTTTTTTTTTTTTTTTGCGAAGTAATAGGTTATAAAAGTGAAAATTAAAGGAACAATAGAGGACTTAAAATTTTTTTTTTTAATTAAAAAAAAAAAAAGAAAGAATGATCGTAAAAATAATAAAAATATATCTAGGACTTTTTTGTTTCTTTTTTTGTGGGTGTTGTGGGTTCAGTTCATTTTTGGCTAGTTCCTTGGTCAGATTTATATTTCTCAAGATCTATAGGCCCCTTCCTATGTAGTCCGTAGTAACCACAGGGTTTTGATCTATTGCCTGTAGCTTCCAAGGCGTTTCCCTCTGTTATATCTTCTTCTGTTTGCTAGTCTCTTCAGTATCTGGTTTCCGCCCTGACTCAAAGGGCACGGTGGAGGACACTTTTTTTTTTTTTTTTTTTTTTAGGCTTACTTGTTCAGTCGCGCTGTGGGGAGGGAGGGAGGGAGGGTGCAAACAAATAACACTGGCGTGGGCTCGCAGTGCCTCAGCCACCCTGGGTCTGCCCCCGCTCACGGCGCGTGTAGCCTCCCTGTCCACACTGCTCGGACTCTAGGTTGTTCCGCCGGGAACAATCCGAGGCTGGCCCTGGGCTGCATGCACCTCCCAGGTCCAAGCCGCTCAGGTTCAGGCACTCGGGTAGTCCTCAGAGGCGCAGACTCATTTGGGCCTGCGTTTTGTACTCTTCCCAGGTCCGAGCGCCAATTTGCTCTTCCCAGGCGAGCGCCAATGCTGCGACTTATCGCCTCCCCGCCACTCGGTTATCTGGATGTAAAACCGGCGCACCTTCTCAGGCAGATGTTGACCGTCCAGACCCCCAAGAAGTTTTAGTTAGCAAAGAAGCCTGCTTACAATTTTATAGATAATGTCTCTCTGGGGCTGCGATTGCCCCCTTCCGGCTCTGGCTGCCTGTCACCGGAGGGGGAAGATCTGCAGCCGGCTATCTCTGTTCAGTCCTTTGTTCCGTGCGCGGGCCTGGCGGTCTTAGGTTAGAGCTGGCTTTTCGTGTGGTAGGTATCCCACAGTCTGGTTTGCTAGCCCAAATTATTTCGCTCAGATAGCGCTCAGGGTATTCAGGCCAGATTCTTACTCTCAGCGATGCAGCCCACGCCGCGCCTCCCTGCCCAGCCCCGATTCGCTAATGGCGGATGCAGGCGTCTGCGCTGCTTCTCTGCTGGGGGAGTTACCGTAGGGCTCGCAATGTGCGAGTTTTAAATTGTTGATTTATATTTTCTCCCTGTTATGTTGCCCTCTGTGCTTCCAATGCTCGGCACAGATTCGGCAGTGAGAAGGTTTCCTGATGTTTGGAAACTTCTCTCTTTTTAAGATTCCCTTCCCGGGACGGAACTCCGTCCCTCCCTCTTTTGTCTCTTTTTTTTTGTTTTTAATATTTTTTCCTACCTCCTTTCGAAGAGTTGGGTTGCTTTTCTGGGTGCCTGATGTCCTCTGCCGGCATTCAGAAGTTGTTTTGTGGAATTTACTCGACGTTTAAATGCTCTTTTGATGAATTTGTGGGGGAGAAAGTGTTCTCCCCGTCCTACTCCTCCGCCATCTTGGCTCCTCCCCCCCAGCCTTTCATTTTTATTTTATTTATTTAGGGCTGCATTGCATGACATGGGATCATTTCCCTGGTCAGAGGTGGAACCTGTGTGTACTGCACTGAAAGCATGCTGTCTTAGCCACTGGGCCACCTAGCACACTGTTTTAATTCCTGTGGCTGTGCGGTGAGGTGAGCAAGTGTGAGGCCTCCATCTTGGTTGTTCTTTCTTAACACTTCTTTGAATATCTGGGGTATTTTGTGGTTCCATTTGAATTCTACAATTTTTTTTTTTTTTTTGCTATTTCTATAAAAACTGCCATTTGGTTCGATATACTGAATCTGCGGACTGTATACTAGAAAGCATAGCTACTTTAGCAATATCAGATCTTCCAATCCATGACTGGGGTGTTTCTATGTATTTGTGTCTTAATTCCTTTCATCAGTATTTTGCAGATTTCAGTGCATAAGTCTAGGAATGACATTCAAGTTCCCTAACTAAATCCAATGCTTCTTTTTCATGAAATTGCTACTTTCTGAAGCAGGGCCTACCTTCTTGAATAAAAGAAATTTGGCCACTTTTAAGTAAATACATTTTATGAATTGAGTACTTCCTACACAACTACCAGTTATGCTAGTTTTCTAACATGTCCAGTAGATAGCCTTTATCACATATTCTGGTCAGAGATTTAACATGAATTTTACACACAAGCCATACAAATACATATTGCTTTGATGAGCACCTGCCTGGACCCTTATGCTAGAAACTAAGTTTTTTGAGAAACTGCTTCTGAATTATCCTGTACTTAAGCAGTCATAATATTAAAGGATGTTCACTAAACATGAGCTGATTAAGCTGTTTGCTTTGTATTCTTTATTTGGGTTAATTCGTCTTAAAAGAAATCTTTTTAAAAGCAAACCATTAGTAAGTTATTACGACCTTATTAATACTCTTAAGACATAGGGAAAGGTGTAGAGACATTGGTTTGTTTATTATTAACATCCTGTGTATGAGCCTGATGATAGAGGAGAAGGCTTCTTCTTTTGAAAGCAAAACCCCCAAAACCTAATAACCTCAGACAATCATGTTGACCAAATACAATAAGGCTTAGGGCAAAATATTAAGAATACAAAGTGGTAGCTAGAATGATGAGTCTATTAAGTACTGGAGTTATATCATGATGTATGGTCTTTCATTCAAACTTCAGAGAATCTGTTAAGAAGGAAAATATAAATGTAGGATTTCAGAAGCCATGAACAATCTTGAACTGTTAAGTTCCTCTGAAAAATGACCTCAGCACAACTGGGCTGAAGAGTGAAAGCAAGTTGATTTATGTCAAAATAAATTACTGAGTGCCATTTCTGAAGACCCAGAGGGCTCTGTAGGTTGCATATTAGTGGGTTTCTATCTAATTTTAGGGATCAGGACATTTCTGTTCACTTCATCATTTTTCTCGCTTTACCAAAGGAGATCAAAATAAGTGCCATTTACTGAGAACTAACTGATAGCTTCCCCAGGTTGCAATGTTTTAATTAGAGAGATAAAAAGAAAAGGCCACATTCTGCTGTTCAGTGAAGGGAGTCCTTTATGAAAGCCTTATAAAAGCTGGAGACAGATTTTTATTTGATAATGAGAAACAAAATGTGTAAAAAAGAAATTGGAAAAATGACTTTAAGCAATGGATGGATTTTCTTTTTTTGTAAATAACTTTAGAGGAAATTAGCACATTTTGAAACTAGATTTGCTTTTACCATATTAAAAAAACATAAAAACCTTTTGGATATGCCGAGATTGATAAATTGGATACAAAAGCTGGCCCTTTAATAGTCTGAAACATTTACTTCTACTGCTTTTGTTTTCTAGTTTCTTCATCATACCTGCATAGAAATACTTAAAGCCATGTGGTTTACAAGGAACAATGCATTATTTTGAAATCTAAATTTCTCAAAGGCATAATTACTTACTATATTTTAGTTGCATGATTTGAATTATGCTAATAAAAGACTGGAACTATAAAGAAACATTTTCCTAAGCCAGTTTTTGTGCAAATATTTTTTCTAGAAATGCAACTTACAGAAATTTTATAAAAATAATAAATTTCCATTTATAAGAAATTTCCAACTCAGTTTTAATAATGCACCTGATAAATTTTTTTAACCACAGAAATGAATGTCTATTTTTTAAAAAAAGAAATAATTATCTTGTGACATCTACTAAGAAAGGTCAGACAATTTTACATTTTCTCACTCAGTGAAAAAAAGCAAATTAAAAAGCACAATTGACCTTTTCCTTTTCTACCCTCTCTTGCAAATACAGAACAGTGTGTCAATCTTATTTCAATAAGTAGCGTAAAAAGCAAAGCAAGTAAACAAAAAATGAACTGTGCTGTTCAACTGGTCTCCTTAGACTGTTGCCCTAGACTAGGCTCTGAATGTTTTGGAACAAGAAGCCAGGCCTGCTTTGCTTCTCTATCTAATTTTACACAGAACTAGGACAATGGTAACATGTCATCATTGAGGGCATGCAGTGCAAGATTTATCTTCCTGTGTTCAAACAAATCATTAGATTTATCTTTTTTGGTATCATAGGTCTTCATTGAGTCAAATAAACCATATTTTGTTTACTACGCTGGAAAGATATAAATGCTAAATACTGTTTAACTTCATTTTATGAGAGTGAATATTATATTCTTCTTTCCAGTGACCTTTTACTGCCTCGTGAATAAAGAAATAATTTGCTAGTCAGAAATAGCAGCAAGAGAGTGATGGGATTTATGAGCAGCCCAGCTCTCCTAAAACTGAGAGATAAACATGATAGTTTCAGAATAAAAATAGAGAATTTTCCTGTACCCCATTCTCCAAACTTTTGCCAACTTTATATCATCCAGTAAATAATGCACAGGGTTTAAAGGGTAGACAACTCATCAATCTTTTGCAACAGAAAAATGAAGTCAAAACCGGTGATAGATATGATACTTTGCCAAACTCTTGAGCATTTACTCCTTTAAAAACTATCAAAAAAAGGAATACAGAAAACAAAAAGGTAAAGGAGGTACTTTCAGAAGAGAAAAAGAAAAAAAGCCTGATAACACCAAAGACAAAGAAGACAGCCTAGTAGTCAAGATCAGAGGTTTTGGAACTTGATAATCAAACACTTTGTAGTGGTGTAATATTGAACAGGTCACTTGCTTCCTGAATCTCAGCTTCCCCTAGTGTAAGGTAGAAATCGTATCAGTTCCTACCTTATAGTGATGGTAAGATAATTAAATGACATGAGAGATGTAGACCATCTTACATTGTGCCTAGTGCATTTTAAACACTTGATAAATATTAGCTACTATTCATTTTATTTAATAGATGGAGTTTCTTACCATATATGCTTACATTATGGTCACATATGTTAAAATTGTGGTCACCCAGCAAATATTTGCAAAACACAGTCCATCAATTCACTGTCTAATTTCTCTTGAAGTGTTTTGGACAATTTCTTCTGAGATTTCCTGGTCTTGACATTGTGTCAGAATCTAGTAGCCTCAGAGAAGCTTAAAAACCAAGTATTCAGGGATTCTACTTAAAATAGAGAAAGCTGGAAAGAATTTTGCTACTGTTCTTAGACACTAAGAAAACAATGGCTAGTCTACAAAATCCTAACCTTTCTCAAATGCATTATAGAGCTGAGGTCAGAGGGAAAGCCTCAGGCTAATGGTAGAACAGAAACATTAATTAAAAAAAAAATACCCCAAGGACCTAGAGACTGTCATATTGAGTGAAATTGAGTTAGACAGAAAGATAAATATCATATGGTATCACTTATGTGTGGAATCTAAAAACATAGTACAAATGAACCTATTTACAAAAGAGAATTAGAGTCACAGATGTAGAAAACAAATTTTTGGTTACCAAGAGGGAAAGAGAAGGAAGGATAAATTGGGAGATTGGGATTGACATGTACACACTATTGCATATGAAATAGATAACTAATAAGGGCCTACTGTATAGCACAGGGAACTCTACTCAATACTCTCTAATGGCCTTTA
The DNA here is from genome assembly GCF_029378745.1 of Bos indicus. Lineage (NCBI taxonomy): Eukaryota > Metazoa > Chordata > Mammalia > Artiodactyla > Bovidae > Bos > Bos indicus. Next base: position 30,585,174 of record NC_091772.1, read on the forward strand.
TTGAAAAAGAATCTAAAGAAGAGTGGATATATCTACTTTGCTGTACACCTGAAACTAACACAATACTGTAAATCAACTATACTCCAATAAAAAGTAATTATAAATAAATAAGACATGGAATAAAGTAATAGGAAAAAAAAAAAAAAAAACCCTCCAGAAATACAGCCATTAACTAAGCACCAAGTGCTATTGGAGGAATTTGACCCTAAAGGTGATCACAGCTAAAGCAACCCAAATCCATGTCAAGTCATTGTTACACTGATTCATTTCCCATGCTAATAACACACCAAATGAAACTATGTGCCATTTCCAGGCACAAATACCATTTGCCTAGGTGTCTAGCATGCAAACAAGAATTATGAGAAACATAAAGAGGACAGAAAAAAATAACACATTGTCAAGGAAATCAACAGAACCAGACTCCAGTATGATCCAGATATTTGTACTGTCACACGAGGCATTTAAAATAACTATGATTAATGTATTATATGACTTTTGGTAGAAAAAAAAATGGATAAATATGTGAACAGCTGGAGAGTTACAGACGAAGAAAAGTATAAGAAAAATTAAATAAGAACACAGAAACAAAATAAACAATGAAAGAAATGAAAAATCTTTTGATAGGCTCATCAGAAGGAAAGAACTGGACACAGGTGAGGAAAGTGTGAACTGAAGACAGGTCAATATAAATTATCCAAACAAAGCACAAAAAACCCAAAAAGAGTGAAAAAGGAACCAGAACATTTGATGGCAGTGGACAATATCAAACAGTTAAACATATGTATAACTTCAATCCAAGAAAGAAAAGATAGAGAAGGGGGCATGAAAAATATTTGAAGAAATAATGGCTGAGAATTTTCCAGAATTAATCAGGCACCAAAACACAACTCCAGAAAGCTTTAGTGGAAACCAAGCAGAGCAAATACCCAAAAAACACACCCCCAAAAAATCAAACTGCTGAAAACCAAAGACAAAGACTTGAAAGCACCTGGAAAAAAGACAGATAATATCCAGAGACACACAGAATCACATTGGACTTATCATTAAAAATAGTGATAGAACAAGCAAACAACACATTCAAATGCATCATTTGACAGGTCTGGAGCAGTTACTGTTTGCTGCTAAGTTTTCCCTACAGATGCACCAAAAACTTACCTTGCAGTTTATTTCTGATTATGGCAACCAAGATTGGATGAGGGAACATAAGAGTTTTGAAAACATCAGGAAAGAGAGAGAATTTTTTATAACTCAGATATAACTCTGTGAATAGTGATGAGTCTGTTACATTCCAAAAAAAGACAAATTTGAGTTTACATGAGAAAATAAAACTCAATAAAGACATAGAAAACCTGAGCAACAGAATTAATAGACTGGACAAAATAATGACAGAAAACAGTCTTTCTCAAGTGCACATGTACTATATACCGAAACTAGCCATATTCTGGCCAGAAAGAAAGCCTCAATGAAGTTTTGAAATTGAAATAATTTATGGCATGTTTTTTGAAGACGAAGAATTTAACTAGAAATTGATGCCAGAACAACTAAAAATATCAAGATATTAATATTTAAAGAGTAAATAATATACTCGTAAATAACCCAAGGGCAAAAATAAAATAAAGTGAAATTTAGAAAATAATCAAAATAAATGATTTTCATGCTGGGGAATATCAGTGCAGAGAGGGAAATTTATAATCTTAAATGCATTTTCTAGAAGGAATATAGAGTAAAAGTGAGATAACTCAGGTTCTATCTTAAGAAGCTAGGAAGAAAGAGCCCTAAAAACAAACCCAGACAAAGGAGAAAGAAGTAAATAAAAATAAGAGCAGAAATCAAAATAACAGGAAACATAATATAAAGAAATTCAAAAAACCCAAAGTTGATTTCTTGAAAATATTAACAAGAAGTCAAATCACAAATTACTATCATATTAAGAATGAAAAACTCAACAATATTTCCAGATACAATTTTCAACAGAAATGTAATGGGAAGATATGAGCAAATTTATGATTCATAATTATTTAATAATTTAAGTGATACTGAAAAAATTCTAGGAAAATAGAAATCTCAAACAGCTCTCTTTTTATTAAAGATATTGAATTATTGAAAACCATCTTATAGATGCAGACATACAGAATAGATTTGTGGACATAGTGGAGAAAGAGAGGGTGGTACAAATTGAGGGACCAGTATTGAAACATATATATTACCATATGGAAAACAGGCAGTGGGAATTTGCTGTATGACACAGGGAGCTCAAACCCAGTGTTCTTTGACAAGCTAGAGGGGTGGGATGTGGTGGGAGGTGGGAGGGAGGTTCAAGAGGGAGGAGATATATGTATAACTATGGTTGATTCATGTAGATGTACGGCAGAAGCCAATACAACATTGTAAAGCAATTATCCTCCAATTAAAAAGAATAAATTTTTAAAAATCTCATAAAGGAAACTTCAGAACCAGATGGTTTTTTTACTAGTGAATTATTCCACATATTCAAGGAAGAAATCACATCATTATATACAAACTCTTGCGGAATACGGAAAGAAAGAACACTTGCCAATTCTTTTTTATGAAGTCAGAATAAACTTGATAGTAAAGCCTGATAAGAGTATTACAAAAAGATGAAAGTAAAGGCTATTCCATGTCATGACACTGGATACAAAAATTCCAGTATAATATTAGCAACTTTAATACAGAGATATAAGTAAAAAAAAAAATGAAAGTGTGAAAGTGTTAGTTGCTCAGTTGTGTCCAATTCTTTGTGACTCGATGGACTGTGTAAACCACCAGGCTCCTCTGTCCATGGGATTCTCCAGGCAAGAATTCTGGAGTGGGTTGCCATTCCCTTCTCCAGGGGATCCTCCCAACCCAGGGTTTGAACCCTGGGCTTCTGCATTGCAGGCAAATTCTTTATTATCTTTATTGTCAAGAAAAAGTACTTAACAAACTTCAATGGTCATTCCTTATAAAAATACTTGCTAAAATGAGAATACAAGGAAAATTTCTATTTCAATAAAGAGTAATTACAAGGCTTCCCTGGTGTCTCAGTGGTAAGGAATGTGCCTGCCAATGCAGGAGGAAGACCCCACATGCCGCAGGGCAACTAAGCTTGTGCATCACAACTACTGAAGCCCAAGCTCTTTAGAGCCAATGCTCCACAAGAGAAGACACCGCAGTGAGAAGCCGGTGCGCCGCAACTAGAGAAAAGCCTGTGCAGCAACAAAGACCCAGCACAGCCAAAGATGAATAAAATAAGTAAATACATTTTAAAAATAAAGAGTAACTACAAGTAAAAGGAATAGAAAACTTCATGTTTAGTGATGAATAATTCAAAGATTTTCTGAGGTCAAGAAGCAGATAAAGTTATTTTGTTCTTATTCATTTTTAGGATTTATTAAACATTCTGTGTATCGGTGCTCGTTTTGTTAAATTCAAATCCAGTCCTATAATTTTTGGTATAATCCTTCAGTGAAATTGATATATTAATTAAAATGAGGGAATCATCACAGGACTGGTTTCAAAAGCATAGTAAGGGATAACAAAACTAGTTGAAAAGGATCTGTACAGTATATCATTCATGGCATTTAAAAAAAATGCAGTCATGTTATACATGATTATTCTATCTACCTTTCTTCATAGCATAAAACTGGCTGGGAAGAATATTTTTCAATTTCAGAATACTGTGACTTCAGAGAAGATAAACAGAGGATATACAGTGATGATCCTAATGAAGATGAGTTGACAATTTTCAATGTTTGTGGGGCTTCCCAGATGGTGCAGTGGTAAAGAATCTGTTTGCCAATGTAGAAGATGCAGGAGACTTGAGTTCAATCCCTGGGTCAGGAAGATTCCCTGGAGGAGGAAATGGCAACCCACTCTAGTATTCTTGCTTAAAGAATTCCATGGACAGGGGAGCCTGGCACGCTATAGTCCAGAGAGTCATAAAGAGTCAAACAGGACTGAGCATGCATGCAAATAAAACTGGAACACTTGAAATATTTAGCTTTTTTCATAAACATCTCTTATCTTTATATCTATGTTCTGCTAAAGTTTGAAAGATTTCTTAATTAAAAAGAAAAAAATTACAGAGTTAGTGAACCTAATCTGGGATAACAGCAGTTTGCATGAAGAGACAAGAAACAGGTAAAGAAATTGAGCTGGTACAGATTTAGAGAACAAATTTAGGATTACCAGGGAGGAAGGGGGGAGGGGATAGACTGGGAGTTTGGGATTGACACATACATACTACTATAGTTAAAACAGATAACGAACAAGGATCTACTGTATAGCACAGGGAACTCTGCTCAATATTCTGTAGTAACCTAAAGTGTTAGTAGCTCAGTCATGTCCGATTCTTTGTGACCCCATGAACTGTAGCCTGCCAGGTTCCTCTATCTATAGAGTTCTCCAGGTAAGAAATAGAGTGGGTTGTCATTTCCTTTTCCAGGGGATCTTCCCAACCCAGGATTGAACCTGGGTCTCCTGCATTGGAGGCAGATTCTTTATCTGAGCCAACAGGGAAGCCCTAATGGGAAAAGAATTTGAAAAAGAATAAAAACATGTATATATATATATATACAACTGAATCACTTTGCTGTAGACCTGAAACTAACACAACACTGCTAATTAATGAGACTCCAACATAAAATAAAAATTAAAAAAGGAAACTAAGCTAGTAAAATTGATGAGTCTTAGCAGCTGATTCGGTAATGAGAGAAAATGGAGGGGGAGGGGAGAGAGAGAGATCAAAGATGAAACTGAACTGTATATGTTAATGGTAAGGAAGGATGTGGGAATGGGTTGGGGTGGAGTAGGGGCTGGACTGGGGACAATGATGCTATCCACAGAATCAGAGAACATGGGGCAGGAGGCTCAGGAAGGAGAGGATGAGTTTAAAGAGTGAGTTGGATTTTTGGTGAGACGTCCAGTTATAGATGTAGTTGAAACTGGACAAAATGGAGAGAGAAATTAAGGAGGAAGCCATCATGTTCGAGAGCAGCAGAATTGATTACTGGAAACATGACTTAGCTACATTTCCAAGGACATGAAGGTTACAAGAGGAAGAAGGAAAATCACAGCAAGTCTCTTGTGCAATGTGGTATGAGCCTGGGTGGGTAAGAGACACAGAGGAGGAGGAGAGGGCTGACCCAGCAGCCAGTGGAAGACAGAACTTTTTTTTGACATTTGAGCTGCATTTTATTCAATTTTTATTGGAGTACAATTGATTTACAATGTTGTGTTAGTTTCAGGTGTACAGCAGAGTGAATCAGTTACATATACATATATCCACTTTTTTGGATTCTTTTCCCATATAGGTCACTACAGAGTATCAAATAGAGTCCTTATTATCCATTTTTTTTTTATAGTGTGTACATATCAGTCCCAATTTATCCCATCTCCCTAGCTCCAATAACTACAAGCTTGTTTTCTATGACTGTGATGGAAGAGAGGATGACACAAAGAAGTGGTAGTCTTCATAGTTAAGTGCCCAGGAGCAATGAAAGAGCATGAGAATGGACAGAGAGCTCTTGTGTTTAGCAACTAGGGCGTCACTGATGGCCTCAGGAAGAGGAGAAGCAGAGAGGAGCAATGATGGTGGCTACCATAGTGACTGGCCACTCAATGGGTGCAGACAGGAGCAGGGAGCAGAAATGAGTCACTGCTTCCTGGCCTCTCCACATCAGCTGCCATCTTCCTTTCTGCCCATTCTGATTGCTCCTCCGAGACTGGTCTTAAGCCAGACTCAGTGCTCATCCAGCTGCCATCTCCTCTCCTTTATCCTGTGGGTCTTAGCTAAAGAGAACTGGGGAACTGACTCTAAATTAAAACCTGTTCATCCCAGCCGTGCATAAATAAATGTCCCTTCACTATTCCCTGCATCTGAATCTCTGAGATCCTCCATTTCGCCGATCTTGTTTATCCTTGAAGCTGTCCTCAAACACTTCCCAGTCTCCTGAATTGCATACAAATGGAGGAATATTTGGAAAAAGTGTAATTGCTGTTGTTTGTTATTTTGTCCTGTCATGGTGCTTCCTTATACCATCTGGACTGGAGGTGGACTTGCTAAAAAAAAAAAAAAAAAAAAACCATCCAGAAAGGACAGGCTCACAAATCTGAGCCTGAAAGAGAGAAGGAAGTCCTTAGTCTCTCCTCAGAAAACAGATCTTTACAGAGTTTCCTGGCCAAACGTGCAGCCAAGATGTTGCTAAATCTGGGAAGTGTATCAAACGCAAACTGTGAGTCTTCTGTGCACAACTGTGCTCAATTTCACATGGTCTGTTTGTTGCTTTAAATGAACATCATAGGAATAACCACAACAGACACCTGTATGGTACTGGGTGCTTTTTAAATTCTTTCCACAAGCAAGAGAGAATTTTATCCTCCCAACAAATTGGTGATGTTTGGAGTCTCTGAGAAGCTGCAAGATCAGGTGAAAAGCAAGGTCTGTGCTGGGGCCAGGTCTTTGGATTCCCCACCCAGCACCCTGCTCCAGTGTGGTCCTTATTTAGTACTCACCGTGGCTGAAAACAGAGATACCTGTCTTTGCCTCTGGGAGAAATTAGGCAGGATACAATGAAATGGTAAATGTCCACTCTGCAATGATCACATAGGACTGATTCACCATTTCTTTGTTTCTTTTAGGGAAAACATTATATTTGTTTGGAGGAAATGAATGAATACGCTGATTGTGCCCAAGCATGGAATCAGAGTGGAATTTGGGCTTTCACTGAAAGAAGCAAGAAGAACTTACCATTGAATCATGAAGAAAGAAGAATAAAGGGAAACATAATAAAGGGGCAGAGACAGGGAAAGTCAGAAGGCTCTGTTCTGTATTTTGTATTATGTCCTCTTTCTGATCCCCTAACTTTGCAGTTAAATTACGAAGCACATGCAACAGTTGGGGTGAATGCATGGTGTAGACAAAGGAATATAGCTTTTGCATTTAGATTTAGGAGGATGAAACCACCCCAGGGAAAGAGAGAAGACTAGGAGTTCAATTAGGATGCCAGAAAAATTGTGAGGAGGTTTTCTGGACTGTCACAGGCAATGGATTTGGGCTTTAGGCCAAGTTCAACCACATTTCTCAAGGGCAGGAGGCCTCAGCAGGCATCTGCATTACTTGAGAAATCAGAGAGCATTTCCAAAGCATTTATTTGCATGCCTTTGATCCTGTGCCTAATTCAACACACAAAAGAAAAAAATAAATATAGTTATATACTTACATATATGAGTATATACATATACATATGTATTTCCTTAAAATAATTGATTTATTCAAGAAAAATGTGTCACAGTGGCATACAATTTTAGTTTAAGTGAGGGAGAACAGTGTACTTTTCATTGCACTGTCTTACAAAGGCAACCTTGGCTGACAATGAACGGCTACTCCCTGAGGACATTTAAGAAGATGCTGAAGATATATGCTTTTTTAGAAAAAAAATTTTAATTAATTTCTACTGGACTATGGTTGCTTTACAATGCTGTGTTAGTTTTTGCTGTACAGAAAAGTAAATCAGCAATATGTACACTTATATTCTTTCTTTTTTGGATTTTCTTCCCATTCAGGTCACCACAAAGCATTGAGTAATGTTCTTTGTACTATACTGTAAGTTCTCATTAGTTATCTATTTTATATGTAAGTTCTCATTAGTTATCTATTTTGTACATAGTATCAACAGTGTATATATGTCAATCCCAATCTCCCAGTTTCTCCCACCTCTCCATCCCCCTTGATATCCATTTGTTCTCTACGTCTGTGAGTCTACTTCTGCTTTGCAAATAGGTCCATCTGTACCATTTTTCTAGATTCCACGTATGTGTGATAATATATGATATTTGTTTTTCTCTGATTACTTCTCTCTGTATGCCAGTCAAAGAACATGCTGCTGATACCTTTTGAGACATGGTAGAGACAATCTTCACTAATAGAACATTGATTCCCATCAACTCTGACATTTACCCTTTAATATTGTTTTTAATTATGAGAGAGAAAGAAGGACCATGAAGCCATCAGAAATACTACCTAAGGTAGTTTCCCAATCTTAATAACAATAAAGACAAGCATAGCAGAGAATCAAAATACAGTATGGCCTTGCACTTTAATTTATGACAAGTTACTTATTTTCTTCTCTGAGTTGCCTATTATCATGAATCTATTTATTCTTTGGCTCAGACCATTTGGGTTAAGTAAGAAAGATCGGGATCAAAAGATCCATTTGAAACCTTTTATTTCACATTAAAGATAGATTTTTCCTTTTCCTCATTATGGCTGAGGAAAGAGATATGTGTCCAGTTTTCATCGCAAGAGAGGCATTGTCAAAAGTGTTTCACTAACTGGAAAACTCTAGGATGAAAACAAAAGCAAATAGAAAATCCCACCAACAACAAATACAGTAAGAAAACTCCTCTTTTGGTTCTGTCTCCTAGCATTGAACAGTGAAATTGAGTCCAGGTGAGACTGCTCCCAGGTGAAGGAGTCAGACGTGAAAAATTGGCACCATGCAGCCTGTGAAAATTGTGGACTGTGGGGAAGAGCAGTAGAATTTAACTGTCACAATGATAAGATCATCAACTTAAACTATTTGAGACAGGAAGGAAGCAAGCTGTAGGTGGAAGTGACCCCACAATGAAGGAGGTAAGAGGAGAAGGAAAGAGGAACTCTTAGAACATGACAAGAGATTCACAGTGGGGCGGGGTAAGGAGGGCGAGGGACATGAAAAGTATATTGGCTTTATTTTTGCTGCTGCAAGAAATGAACAGGAACTTAGCGGTTTAAAATAACAGAAATTTATTATCTCAAAGTTCTGGAGGTCAGAGTCCAAAATCCATCTCAGTGGGCTAGTGTCAAGGCATTGGTAGGGATGCATTCCTTCTGAAGCTCTAGGGCAGAATACATGAATGGATTTTCCCAGTTTTGATTGAATGTTGTTATTCCTTGGCTCACAGGCCATCTCTTAACCCCTGTTTCTACAGCCACATTGTCTTCTTTGAGTATAGTCTTCTTATATCCCTCTTAAAAGGACCCTTTGACTACATTGGAAGCTTCTGAATAATACAGGTTATTCTTCCCATCTCAATGTTCTTAATTTAATCACACCACAAAGTCCTTTTAACCATATAAGATACATAAGGTACACATTAACAAGTTTCTGGGATTAGAACATGGACATCTTTGAGGGCTATAATTCAGCCTGCTGCAGAAGGTGTTCATAGAATATTATCAAGACTGTTTGTAATACACCAGTCAGAATGGTCATCATCAAAAGTCTACAAACAATAAATGCTTGAGAGGTTGTGGAGGAAAGGGAACCCTCCTACACGGTTGGTGGGAATGAAAATTGGTACAGCTACTATGGAGAACAATATGGAGGTTCTTTAAAGAAACTAAAAATAGAGATACCATATGATCCAGCAATAGTATATCCCAGTCCTGGGAATATACCCAAAGGAAAACATGGTTTGAAAGGATACATGCACCCCAGTGATCACTGCAGCACCATTTACAATAGCCAAGACGTGGAAGCAACCGAAATGTCCATTGACAGATAAATGGATGAAGAAGATGCACATATATACACTGGAATATTACTCAGTCATAAAAAAGAATAAAATAGTACCATTTTTAGTAACATACATGGGCCTAAAGATTAGCATACTAAGTGAAGTGAGCCAAACAAAGATAAATATCATATGATATTGCTTATATGCAGAATCTTAAAAAACTGACACAGTTGAACTTATTTACAAAATGGAAACAGACTCACAGACTTAGAAAACAAACTTATGGTAACCAAAGGGGAAAGCCTGGGGAGAGGGATAAACTGAGAGCTTGGGATTGATAAGCACATACTACTATATTTAAAATACATAATAACTATAAACATATGAAATAAATATATCATTATACAAAGACTTGCCTCAAATAAAGTCTGAAAGAATAAATATAAATAAAATAAAGTGGATAAGCAACAAGGCCCTACTATGTAGCAAAGAGAACACTGCTCAATATCCTGTAACAACCTAAATGGAAAAAGAATTTGTAAAGAAAAAAAAAAGATACATGTACATGTATAACTGAATCACTGTGCTGTACACCTGAAATTAAAATAACATTGTTAATCAACTATACTCCAAAAAGAAAAATTAAAAAACAAAAATTCACCATTGAAGGGGGTGAAGAGAATGTTGGGGATCATAGTTAAGTGTGTGAATGAACATTTTAGTACTCAAAGAACAACCAGCCTAATCATCCTGGAAACCTTCCTATAGGGTGACTAGCTGATGTCAAAACAGACTGTTAGAATGTGTCTGTGTCAGGGGCGAGTGTTAGGGATTTCAAGGGAGAGAGACTTCGGACTTGTGCTTTCTCTCTTGCCAATGCCAATGTCACTTTGGCATTCTCTTTCCTCTCCTGGAAAATGATTTGGCTTTCAATTCTCTGCTTAGATATTCATCCTTCAGGAAGCTTTATATGAGCCCCTGCATTGCCCTGTGTGATGGGACATTTCCTGACTTCCCTTCTTTCAGGAGGAAGGAAGGAGTCTCTCTCTCCTGAAGCCAAGGCAAGCAGACTCCAGGAGATACACTTGTTAAGTTGGTGATTCCCTGAATTGTCCCCTATTCCACTTGGTTAAGTCTAATGATGTTTGAATTCTTTTGAAGTAGCACAGACAGAGGGGAAAGACAAAGATGTCAGAGGTGACTCCAGGGACAGTGTTAAAACAACCTGCTTCCCCTCTTTTGAAGTAGCACAGACAGAGGGGAAAGACAAAGATGTCAGAGGTGACTCCAGGGACAGTGTTAAAACAACCTGCTTCCCCTCGACAGAACCTGGTAACCTACGTGATCTTCCAGGCATCAAGTAGACACCAAGGAATGTGATTTGGCCCAACTTCCTGGTACTCCATTGTGGAGCAGGAAGATACCAGCAGCTAGATGCCATGGGACAATCCACTTGTGTTATGAGCTATGGAGCAGAGGGACCATGATGGTCCAACTGGAACTAGGTCTCCCCTATCAGAAAACTGGGGAGTGGAGGAATTTCTGCAGGAGTGTTACCTGTGTGCTTCTACATTTATAACCTGAATATCCCACCATAACCACACCCACCACACAGAGGGCATGGACAATGATCAGTCTATCTCAGGCAGAGAAGCAACAACAGTAAGCTTAGGTAAGTAAAGATCCATTTGACTGCCTCTATTTCTTCCCCCTCATGAATCAAAAGGAACAAGTATTGAGAAGAGGATTGAGTAAAGTGTTTGGGAACCAGATCACCTCCTTTCATGCAGCAGTTTATTCACACCCACTGATTTCTAATAGTCTGTTAAAAGAGTATTCAATATTTTTATTCATTCTGCTATTGATAGCCATCAGGATTGTTTCCATTTTGGGGTCCCTGCAAATCGTATTGCTATCAATATTCTCACACCTGCCTTTTGTGAACATTCATGCACAATTATTGACAGAAGTTAATAGCAACACAATCCTACCTCAAGAAACAAGAAAAGTCTCATAGAAATGACCTAACCTTACACCTAAAGCAACCAGAGAACGAACAAAACCAACCCAGATCACCTCCTTCTCTCTGCAGAGAAGAGACAAGGAGGACTTTCAGGCAGACTTGGAACTAAAATTTAAATAGAACTGAATCTTAAATACTAGAATGAGAAGGGTCAGACACATTCAGGACAGCTGTATGTGTCTGAAAAAGTATAGAGTCTGGCTAGTATGTGATTAAGGAAGGCTTTCATTTGTAATAAACCATCTCATCTTAATGCTCCAAGAAACTGGGTCTGTAAAGTGGTTACATAAGCTTTTAGGTTACAGGATTATAGCTAACTAGTTACTTTTACTCTAAGCTTCTTGAGGACAGAGACTACTGCACCAAAGAGAATATTTAATTGCAATGGACTTATATCTGCTCAAATTACTTCAGAAAGAATGTGTTTATTATGAGCAGAGAGACTTCACTGAAATTAAGGAAGAAGTGAAAAAGCAAGTCTCGTGAACAATGTTATTCTGGGTATTTCAGCAACTGAGAGTTCAGGTTCACAGACCTTCACTTTCATGTTTCACCAGTAAGGAAACTCAGCTAGCACTTGGTTCTGTCTCTGTATCTTTTACTTTAAATATGGCACAGAAGCTCAGTGGGAAAGTGAAAGAGAGTGAGACAGACAGACAAAAATACAGACAGACTGAGCCAAGCCTGTGGATTTATTCATCTGAGGTTGGATGAGGGAACAGCCTATGCATGGCCTGCCCTGTTATATAAACATTACTGCATCACTGAAAAAATGGAATTTGTTTGACTTGAGAATCTTAAATGTTACTGGCTCATGATAATCACAGTCCCTCCACAGCTAGGATGTGACTGGTCCCCACCTTGCTCAAAGGGATGTACTTTAAGTAAAGATGAGTAAGAAATTGCATGTCTCACCAAACATTTTCATAATCAACACTTCCTCACTTTCAGCATTTTACTATAATTATAGCAACCAGCTACCTTGTCAGGGACAAGTCAGCTTGCTGCTGCAATCCTTTCATTTATTTTGGAGCTACTTATCCTGAGAACCTTCTTCCTTTTTTCCTTGATGACATCGAAATACCTTGTGAAAATCAGTTTGTTGACTTGGCACATTGTGTAAAGCATCAATAGATTAAGAAAACAGTCCAAGCTGGGTTAGCCATGACAGTCAGGGGTAGGAGTGAGAGGTTGTGTCTCAAGAAGCTGCATCAGAAAATGAATTTTTCATATTATTACATCAACCTCTTTGACCCCAGAAACTCTGACGAACCCTCAGTGCTATGTAATTCTCCATCATACTGGCCACCAGCTCTGCCCCAGCCCCTCCAGAATGCTTCTTCCATCCATCATTGTCTATGGTACTGGGGCAGAATGAAAGGGAGCATTTCTGAGCAGGGTCTGTTGATGGTTAAGGGAGTACAAGATGATGGAGAATTGTAATTAGAGGAGGAACGACATTAACTGAAAAGACATGTTAATCAGGGTGCCTTTTTAAAAATCTTGAATCTATGCAACTTTATTTCATTCTTTTTAAAATTTATATTTCATTCTTTAATAAAGTTTTTTCATTTAAAAATTTTTTAATTGGAGGATAACTGCTTTGCAATGTTGTATTAGGTTTCTGTTGTATGACGCTTTATTTTATATTGGTATATTGTTGACTAGTATCTTCCCAGGTGGTCCAATGGTAAAGAATCCACCTGCCAATGCAAGAGATGTGGGTTCTATTCCTGGGTCAGGAAGGTGACCTGGAGAAGAAAATGACAATCCCTTCCAGTATTCTTGCCTGAGAAATCCCATGGACAGAGGAGCCTGTCAGGGTTACTGTCAATGGGTTGCAAAGGAGCTGGACATGACTTAGCAACTAAACAACAACGATAGCTGATTAACAATGTTGTGATAGTTTCAGGTGGACAGCAAAGGGACTCAGCCATACATCTATATGTATCCATTCTCCCCCAAAGTCCCCTCCCATCCAGGCTGCCACATAACATTGAGCAGTGTGCCTTTTGCTATACAGCAGGTCCTTGTTGGTTCTCCATTTTAAATATTAGTGTGTACGTGTCCATCTCAAATGCCCTGACTATACCTATCCCCATCCTTTCCTTCTGGCAACCATAAGTTTGTTTTCTAAATCTAATCAGGATGCCTCTGATAGCAACTGAGAAGAATTCCAGACTAACTCTTTACAAGGTTGTTCTTATACGGTTGTTCTAAAATGTTTTAAGTGTTATTTATGGAGGATTTCAAGTTCACATAAATTCGGGTTTTTAAATTCACAGAGTTCTACATAAACTTTGATAGAGATGGGAAGAGAGGAAGCATATGGAAGTGTCACAGTCCATCAAGAAGGCAGATGTAAACATAGATGTCAGATGGTGGTGGAAAAATACAGTGCAGCCTACTAAGCTCTTCCTCTTTTGGCAAAGTGTCAATTTGTGATTCCTTTGGCTTGATGAGCAAGCTCTGATCTCAGAACTTCTGAAAAGTTTCCTGCTTTTTCTTTGCTATGCTCCAGATTCAAAATTAAATCGTGTTCAATTATTCTTTCAATGGAACTTGAGAGTTCATGACAGGAAAAAGATACAGGAGTGGAGAAGATCAGAAAGTACCATGAAAAAGTCATCAAACATGTATATGTAACACACATATTTATATAAATGTGCTGTGCTCTATCACTCAGGCATGTCCGACTCTTTGCAAACCATGGACTGTAGCCTGCCGGCCTCCTCTGTTCCTGGAGTTTTCTAGGCAAGAATACTGGAGTGTGTTGCCATTTCCGCCTCCGGGGGTCTTCCTGACCCAGAGATCGAATCATATCTCTTGCGTTTCCTACACTGACAGGCAGATTCCTTACCACTGTGTCACCTGGGAAGCCCGTGTTTATATATAGATCACAGTTTAAGTGATAATGATATAAAAGAGCTCTTTGGTTTCTAACTGTGGTAGGCAATCAAGTGCATCCACTTTCATTATATTCTAATAGCTCTGCATTCTTTGTCGCTCCCTGCACATACTACTTATGCTCATGCCACCACAATGCCTAATACCCCTACTTGTTCCTCAAGTAATTCTCACTCAACCTTTAACACTCAGCTTTAGTGAAACCCAAAGCACTGATATATAAATTATAAGCCAAGCATCTCCTGTCATTTTTTGCCTATTGAAGAAGAGGATGAAGTGACTCATGAGGAAATGTGAGCTTCCTAGAATTATCACCAAGATGCCACAGATAAGTTTTTCTCTTATTTTGTGGGAAAGTGGTATTCTACCATCATCATTTTAGCTGATGAACTCCTCAGGCAGATAAAATCTTACATGGAAACATGATGCGTAGCACAGATCAATGGGGAACAGACCCCGAGTATCCCTCTCAGTATCAAGGCATTTCCCTGGGAGGCTTCATATTTTATAGGACACGTATGAGACCAAGGCATAAGAAGAAAAAGAAAGTCTTAAGGTACTCACAAGATGTACATATGTATCTTGTTTTAATTTATGAGGAAAATGGTCCTATGTAGGTGTGGATTACTCTGATCTGGCCTGTAAAATCTTTATGTAATATTGTCATCCTAGTGCACACTGTCAATAATGTTAGTGGTATTACATTTTCTCATCTGTGAAATGGGAACAATAGTGCATGCCTTGCTAACTTCATGGAGATAACCCAAAATCATTCAAGAAAATGAATACAAAAATCACACTGCGAATAATAATATCTTACATGATCTTTGTTCTATTTCTAAACAATAGAAGCAAAAAGTGGGGCTCTGGATTTAATTAAAATGGTAGTTTATTGAAATTAGTAAAATGTAACCATAGATACATTTTTCTTCCTTTTGGAAAATGTGAAACAGAGTAAAAGAAAATCTATAAAATTTCCATAAAAACCGGGTCAGGGCCTTTTCTCTTCTCCTAGAAGTCACCAAAATCCTACAGAAAATGAACACAAAATGGTAAAATCCTTCTTCAATAATCTTAGGAGACAAATCTAATCAACAGTTGCCAAAATGTGTGTGAGAACTGCCCAAAACAGCTGAGCTAGGGCAGAAGTTGTGCAGGAAAAAGTGCTAATTAAACACAGAGACTGACAAGAGGGCTCAGAACTTGTACCTTAGAAAGAGCACCAGGAAAATACACTTCTTAAAATTAAGGGGCTACCCTAAAGTAGAGAAATGATACTCCTTGCTTGCAAAAATAAGCTTGGGAATTTGAATGAGAAGAGCTAGTGGTAGAAACCTAGAAGGTGGTTTGGTTCAGAAAAGCAGAGATAGCTGCATCAAGAATCATACGGGACAGCAAAAGAGACACAGATGTATAAAACAGTCTTTTGGACTCTGTGGGAGGGACGAGGGTGGGATGATTTGGGAGAATGTCAATGAAACATGTATAATATCATATGTGAAATGAATCGCCAGTCCAGGTTCGATGCATGATACAGGACGCTCGGGGCTGGTGCACTGGGATGACCCAGAGGGATGGTATGGGGAGGGAGGTGGGAGGCGTGTTCAGGATGGGGAACACGTGTACACCTGTGGGGGATTCATGTTAATGCATGGCAAAATCAATAGAATATTGTAAAGTAATTAGCCTCCAATTTAAAAAAAAAAGAATCATACAGAAAAATCATCTTAGGAGTAGGCAGCTGGAAAGATGAAGACTTTTTACAATGAGAACCTTGTCTAGTCTAGAAGACCATTCTGGGGCCCTACCTTTGCCTGTCCTTCGACCTTTATATTCCCTCTCCCAAACTTGTACAAATATCTGGTCCAGAAATATCCATCTCAGGCTGGGATGCATAAAAAGAGAGAACTAGACTAATATCAATGGAAAGACACCATAAGAAAACCAAAGGGGCAAATAGCAGCATTTTTATAAAAAGAAAATGCATAAAAATGTAACCAGGGTATAGAAGAAAATGGTGACAAAGTATCTTGCCATAAATTCTTAAAACTTTTATAACCAATTGTTATATAAAGGAATATCATATTCAGTATTACAAGAACTCAGAAAATAGGTGGGAATACAGCAATATAAAATGAAATATGAGTCAGCAGAGTACAGGAAAGAAATAGAAAAAAGGAAAAAATAAAAAAGGTAGGAAATCGGATTTCTTTGGTGGTCCAGCGGTTAAGACTGTGCTCCCGATGCAGGCGGCGCAGGTTCAATCCCTGGTTGGAGAACTGAGATCCCACATAACACATGCTGTGGCCAAAAAAAAAAAAACAACAACAAAGAAAGGAAAAATTGGAAGGAACACAGGAACGTTAGGTACAAAGAAACACAATAGGGAAATAAGTCATTAAAATGAAAATTAAACAAGTTTTAAAAAGGATTAGAGAAGAATGCCAAATATAGGAGAAAGGCAAAGGAGATTCAACAGAAGCATAAGGGCAGCCTCCTAGGAAAATCAAGGTGAGGATCAAACAATATATTAGAAGAAAAGATTTAAAGGGATAATTTCATAAACAGCACTAAATAAGACATGAGTCTACATTTTGGATGGACATTTTATATTGTAAAATTGTATCAGAACTCTCAATGTTACTACATACTAGGAGAAAAGTAGCAAACTTCAAAGCTAAAGAAGATGTTTTTATTAAGTAAGCAAGGGACCAAGCGATTGTAAGTTAGGGTAGCCATTGAATTTATCATCCACAACAGGGCATTTTTGAGAGTAAAAGAGGACAAGGAAAGTGCTAAAAGCAGTGAGATGCTGAGACATTCATACAGTAAGAATATCTTGAAATTGGTGCCTTTAACCACCGTGTGTGTGTGTTAGTCACTCAGTTGTGTCTGACTCTTTGTGACCCCATGGACTCTAGCCTGCCAGGCCCCCCTGTCCATGGATTTCCCAGGCAAGAATACAGGAGTGGGTTGCCATTCCCTTCTCCAGGAGATCTTCCTGACCCAGGGATCGAACCCATGTTTCCTGCATTGTAGGCAGATTCTTTAATCATCTGAGCCACCGAGGAAGCTCCCTTTAAGAAAAAAACATGGGCTGACATCAGGTATCTACATAGCAACATTCAATGATTAAAGATAGAACAGAAACATTAAATATTTTTAAATAAAGTATCAATTTGACACCTAGAAATTTCCTCCAGTAAACAGACAATATCAGATATGCCAGAACTCAAAATCTTCTGGAATAAAGTGTTAGTGGATGACTTCAGCCGTGCAAGGGATAGTTTGGGGAAGTATGGTGAATGTACTATTGTTGAGCACAGGAAATATTTAACCAAAGAACTAGCATTCAACATATGTGATGATAGAAAAGTAAATATTGTATGTCCTGGTAATACAGAAATACTAGAATTGTAAAAAATTAGAAAGGGAAGAGAAAAAAATGGGAGGTAGAGTGAGGTCACAATTCTATCATCTATGATAGCTGGGAGTTAAAGGATAACACTTAATAAAACAAGTAATCAACTTTATTTAAATGAAAGTGTATTTAAGAGTACAAAATGAGGCACTGAGTAATATGTAATACTAGTGGCTGAAACTAAATGGTGGAAGAGAGAGAAGAGAGGGAGTTGGAGATGAAACAATGTTTATGGCAGGAGGCAAATGTATACAGAAGAATATAGTAGTGTATAAAATATACAGTAGCTTATAAAAATATAACTAAATAAACATCTGTAGGACAAGGTAAAAAACTTATAAGAGGAACTAAGCTTCAACAAAGCAAAGCAGTGGAACTTATTTTAAAAATGATTAAAAAATTCAAAATGGATAAGAAAAAACCAACAAATCCATAGAAAAGTGAAGAAACCACATGAATGGAATTCCCAGAAATCCAGTCATAAGAGAAAAGAAAATTACAACCACTCTGAAATACCATTTTTACCTAACCTATGGGCAAAAATCTAAGAGTTTCATCAGATAGTCTATGAAGAGCCTTGGGGAGACTTCAAAATAGACTTCATTTTTTAGAGAAGTTATATATAGATTCACAGCAAAACTGAGTAGATAGTACAGAGTTCCTGTATACTTCCCGTCCTTATATACCCACAGTCTCCCCTATTATCAGAGTCATATACCAGAGCAGTACATTTGTAACAATAGATAAACTTACACTGACACATTATTATCACCCAAAGTCCATAGTTTACATTAAGATTCACCCTTGATATTGTACATTCTATAGGCTTTGACAAATGTATAATGACATGTATCTGCTATTATCAGAATAGTTTCACAGCCCCCAAATTCATCTATTCTCTATTCAGCCCTCCCTCCTCCAAACCCCCGACAACCACTGATCTTTTCCCTGTCTCCGTAGTTTTGCCTTTTCCCCAGAATGTCATATAATTGAAATGAAACAGTATGTAGCCTTTTCAGGTTGGCTACTTTTACTTGGTAATATGCATTTAAAATCCCTCCATGTCTTTTTCATGGCTTAATAGTTCATTTCTTTGGTGGACACATTTAGTGTTGTTACATTACTTAGAAAGACAATTGAGCATACCTGCCAAATTC
This sequence comes from Bos indicus, assembly GCF_029378745.1. Lineage (NCBI taxonomy): Eukaryota > Metazoa > Chordata > Mammalia > Artiodactyla > Bovidae > Bos > Bos indicus. The sequence continues at coordinate 30,604,180 of NC_091772.1, forward strand.
ATCAATGCATTTGTCATTTGATCTAGTTTTAATGGTGAGTACATACTGGGGAGGAACACATGGAGATTTATCAGAATGGAAGCAATATAATTAAATTTAGAAGAGAGTTGAGTGGTATGAAGGCTGTTTTGGAGCCAAGTGGAATGGAGTCAGAGTACCTTTATAGGAGACTATTTCGGCTAGGCATAAAATAATAAAGGCAAGAGTTAGAGGTGTGATGGTGGGAACTGAAAAGAGATGATTGATTAAAAAAAAAACCTGCAAAGTAATAAAGGAATCTAGAAACGTCTGCACATCTCTTAAAGATTATTTTTTCAATCATTTATTCAACAGAAATTTATTAAATATCTACTATGTGCCCCACTATAAAATGAACACTTGCATATTGGGCTTAGAATTTAAAAGAAAAGGTATAATATGTTGCAAACTGTTGGAGATAAAGGTCTCAAGTTCAGAGAAGAGGTTGTACTTATGATAAATTTATTTGTGAGAGTCATCTTCGAGAAGATTATGGTTAATGTATGGGGAAGTTCATTCTTTTTTACATCTAGGAAGAGGATCAGAGGCAGCAGATAGCCAAGAACTGAACTATGGGTTTTTTGTTTTGTTCTGTTTTGTTTTACAATTAAGGGGTAGAAAAAGAAAACAATTCAAAAAAACAGACAGAAATAGGAAGAAACTCATTTATTTATGTGCATAGCAATGGAAACAAACTGTGGGAAACAGTCAAGAATAAGAAGATGCCCCAAGAAATCAAAATCCATAGAGAAGCTGCTAAGGAGAAGTCACATAGTTTGACAAAAAGGTGTCATTTGTGAGTTTATAGAATATAAAAGCAGAGTTACAAATACCTGGTATGTAATGGTTGTTGAGAAGATGTAAGTAGTAAAAAGAAATTACAGACTTGAGAAATAAATGCAAGGAGGATCATAAGAAGGTGCACAGAAGAAGAAAAAATTTCAAAATACTTTGAAGATTAGCAGAAAATCATGTTTGTGTGAAGACACTGTGGAAGGTATCAATGAAGAGCAAGAGATTTAAGATTCAAAAGAGAACAGGATATAACCATGGTACTAACATGGGCGATCAAGTGCATTTTGAGTAAAAATATATGAGACGATAAGCACCATACTCCTGAAAGACAGAATTGGCCTTAGGAATAACAGGAGAGAAGAAAATGTTTACTATAAATCCACAGTGGATCAGAGTTTTACTTATTCACGAGATCCAGATGAAGTGAGAAACAAAGTTGTCAAGCAGAAAGTGGCTGTGGTATGTTCTGTTTTCCTGCATCCCAAAGCTATGGAACATCAAGCAATTTGAACTAAAAGGTAGAATCACGGAGCTCTACTCGAAATCCTGGAGAAGCATACCATCAAGCCAGCCTCTTCTCTAATAAAGTTGTCAAGCAGAAAGTGACTGTGGTATGTTCTGTTTTCCTGCATCCCAAAGCTATGGAACATCAAGCAATTTGAACTAAAAGGTAGAATCATGGAGCTCTACTCGAAATCCTGGAGAAGCATACCATCAAGCCAGCCTCTTCTCTAATGTAGACATAGTTGACTCCAGCAATGCTGTGCCTTTTCGCGAGGAGAATGAGAAAGATATGTCCAGTATGTGCTACGTGTTAGTTTATCTATTTAAGAGAGATTCCTACACAGAATGACATTATCCAGTGAAGCATAAATGCTATTCTATCTAACAACCTCAGCTGAAAAAAAGAAAGAGAGCATTCTGTATTCATTTCTCTTTTCATGTATACAGTGGGTCAAGTTGTATTAAAGAACACCCATGGATAAGCAGTATTCACTTTCCTTTGGCTTTTGTGTTGTTTTGTTTTTTTGGCTGCATGGCACGGCTTGCAGGATCTTAGTTTCTGGACCAGGGGTTATGCCCCCTGCAGTGGAAGCACAGAGTCTTAACCACTGAACAGCTAGGGAAGTCCCACAACATTCACTTTCAAAGAGAGAGTGAAGTCTGATTATGATTCTGATGAATGATAATTATTCACTAAGTGCCATCAGTCTACTGATGATAAGAAAGTGGGCAGTTAGACAATTTGGAAATAAGATGACTGGATTTTACATTCTGAAGTTAATAAAAATAAGTATTTGAAAACTTCATCTCTAACATCTATTGTTCTAGTCTTACAATAGGAAAAATGATCCCAAACTTGAAATTATTATCATAATGAAGGGGTTATCCTGGCCAATCAAGAATTCATGAGAACAGAGGCCTTTCTGGCTGGGTGGTGGTGGATGGCCTCCTACATAAATTCATTACATTTGTCCAATAACCCACATAAAGTTATATTACATTATTTTCTCTTTCAGAAGTCCCAAGGGCAAATTTCTACTTTTAATTAGATGCCAATTTTTTATCCACTGAGTCTTTGATTTCATAGTATTAGGAATTTGTTTATGTACTAATGCTTTATTAATTAAAGGTCTTCTAGTGAATTTCAAGGGCCTTAAATCAACTTATTTCATAAAGTTATAGTTTACTATAATTGAAAGGTTAGCATTTACTATAGTTGTAGGGGTACAGTTGTAGCATTATATTTATAAAGTAATTTTTAATTCCCAAATGAGTAACTTCAACAAGGTTAAAGTATCAATTTTACTAAAAGTTGTCATTATTTATACTGTGAAATGGCAACTTTTATAGATATGGTAAAAATAAAATCAGATAACATTATAAATTATCTTAACAAAGCTTGCATTAACACATAGTTGTTTTCTATGAGTGCTCTTCCAGGCTTATCTCAAACTTATACAATTGTACCCATTTTTACTTTTTTAGTTTTTACTTTTCACTGTTTACAATCTTTTATTTTTCATCAAAAAGTCTATTTCTCTGTTGATAGAAACAGTTATGACATGTAACCATCTAGTTATATCTAGTTTTAAAGATACTATGCTAAAACGATGGAGGACAGGTATAGCAGTTCTAGAACAGAAGACTTTTTGACTTGATTTTTTCTATCATTATCATCAACCAATATTTATTGAATTCCTGTTATGAAGGCAACACTTTGTTCAGCAGTGAAGCTTAGATGAGATATAAAGTCAAGTTCTTGACTTTCAGTATTTTCAATAGAGGGAAGAGACAGAACTTAAACCAAAAAAAAAAAAAAAAGGACAACAATAAAGGGATCATGTATTATCACATTTTCATCAGTAGAAGGGAAATACATAAATGCAGAATAAAGCCACTTAAACATGTGAAGGTGAAACAGCATGAATAAATTCATCTATCCACACTCCTAAATCATTAACACACATAATTATATGCCACATCAATTAATTCAAGATCATTAGCAATATGCAAACAACAAAACACAAAGCAACATTATCCTTTAAGACAGTAGCATCATTTAAATACATGATTCTTTGAGGAAAGTTACATCCTTTGAGTCCTGACAGTGCACACAGGCTGTCTCATTCATTGAGTTCCCCAGATAAACCTATACCGTGAACTCAGAGAAGGTCAACGACTTCTTCAAGGTCATTTAACCAGGAAGCATCCAAGCCCAAATTTAAATCCAAATAAGCCTGATATCAAAGTCAAGGTTTCTTCCACTATTTGTTTCTGGGTCCTTTAAAACATAAATTAAATAGCATCATTTTACATCAAGGGTTATTTCTCCTTCACTGAGTATGCCAGGCCTGGGTCAGATCAATGTTTTCTGAATGTTATTAATTACATTCAGTAAAAGTTATTATAAATCACAAGTCTGTGAGAAATCTCTGAAAATCATTCATCTCCAACACCAGCATGAAATCTACAGAGTCTGGGACAAGCTTTCCCTGTTACTGGAGCTTCTGCTTCTCTTTCCTCTGGTTGGTCTGACTTAGTTACAGGACATTCACCGCTTTAATTAGTTAACGCTTCCATGGGGAAACCTTTCACAATCCCCCTAGGCTAGTCACATTTCCTTCTTAAGCTCCCAGGCCTCCTACACAGTACCACAGCGCTGTATTGCTCTCCATCACAGCATTTATTGCAAAAATAGATTTACATCTTTTTCAGTGTGAGGATTTGAAGGATGTCTCTTCAAAGGCTCCGTGAGGGTAGAGATTGTTTGTTTCTGTTCGATACTGTATCCTCAGATCTTAGCACATGATACCTAGAAAGAGAGCCTAAGATATATATGTATTGAATATGATATTCACAGTCTTGGGCATAAGGGGTCAACTAGCAAGTGACATTATGAGTGACCTTTGCTGCAGGCTGGAATTTCCACTTTCTAGAAGGTAATACACTGGTAATTCAGCTGGTAAAGAATCTGCCTGCGATGTGTGAGACTGGGTTTGATCCCTGGGTTGGGAATATCCCTGGAAGAAGGGAACAGCTACCCAATCCAGGATGCTGGCCTGGAGAATTTCATGGACTGTATAGTCAATGGGGTCACAAAGAGTCAGATATGACCGAGTGACTTTCACCTTCAGAAGGTAATACATAGGTAAACACATTTTTCAGCCAGCATTTTACAGTACCATATGAGATGACTCGGGGATCACTCAAACCATTCAGATGCTGGAGGAGGCAACAGTCTGTGAGTGTATAAGGGAGGGTCACCATTGCTTACAACTGTGGGTTTAAATTATTTTATTTACGTAAAGAGGAAAAATAGAACAAAAATGAGGGAGTTACAGAAAAAGCTAAAGTCAACTTTAGCCATTGGTGAAAGTAGAAACTGAGTGCTGTATACATGTATGATACATTTATGAAGTTCTTAATATGTGGAGCCACTTAATAGATAATGAATGAATGGGTGAGGGATATCATTCTTGCAGTGGGGAATAAATGAAGGGGCCAAGCAAACATTAACCTATGAGGATTGTTTTAGAAGTCTCAGAGGGTATAGCACAACTGTGTCGATAGGGGCTGCTTCTATGTGAGCTTGTGCATAGAGCTGAATGTGCACAGTTTTTACTTTAGTTTTGGGAAGTAGAGAGCTGACACAAATTTTGAGCCAAGAACCGTTAGGAATGATGTTCTTTAAGAAGCCATTGTAGTACTTTCTTTCTGTCCTATCAAACCCAGGTAAATAAATGTGGACTAATCCCATGGGATTAGAAGCATGCCAGCTGCAACAGACCGAGCAGAAGTGCGGGCGAGAGGAGCTGCCCCACACCCAAGGTCAGGGGTGGTGGCCGAGGCGAGCTACCCCACGTCTGAGGTCAAGGGCGGTGGCCGAGAGGAGCTACCCCACATCCAAGATCAGGAGGGGCTATCTCGTCCAAGGTAAGGAGCAGCAGCTGCACATTGCTGGAGCAGCCATGAAGAGATACCCCACGTCCAAGGTAAGAGAAACCCAATTAAGACGGTAGGTGTTGCGAGAGGGCATCAGAGGGAAGACACACTAACACCATAATCACAGAAAACTAGCCAATCTGATCACACGGACCACAGCCTTGTCTAACTCAATGAAACTAAGCCATGCCGTGAGGCGCCACCCAAGATGGTCAGGTTATGGCGGAGAGGTCTGACAGAATGCGGTTCACTGGAGAAGGGATTGGCAAAGCACTTCAGTATTCTTGCCTTGAGAACCCCATGAACAGTATCAAAAGGCAAAATGATAGGATACTGAAAGAGGAACTCCCAAGGTCGGTAGGTGCCCAATATGCTACAGGAAATCAGTGGAGAAATAACTCCACAAAGAATGAATGGATGGAGCCAAAGCAAGTACAATGCCCAGTTGTGGATGTGACTGGAGATAGAAGCAAGGTCCGAAGATGTAAAGAGCAATATTGCATAGGAACCCGGATGTTAGGTCCATGAATCAAGGAAAATTGGAAGTGGTCAAACAGGAGATGGCAAAAGTGGACATTGACATTCTAGGAATCAGTGAACTAAAATGGACTGGAATGGGTGAATTTAACTCAGATGACCATTATATCTACTACTGTGGGCAGGAATCCCTTAGAAGAAATGGAGTAGCCATCACGGTCAACAAAAGAGTTCAAAATGCAGTACTTGGATGCAATCTCAAAAACGACGGAATGATCTCTGTTCATTTCCAAGGCAAAGCATTCAATATCACAGTGATCCGAGCCTATACCCCAACCAATAACACTGAAGAAGCTGAAGTTGAATGGTTCTATGAAGACCTACAAGACCTTTTAGAACTAACACCCAAAAAAGATGTCCTTTTCATTATAGGGGACTGGAATGCAGAAGTAGGACGTCAGGAAACACCTGGAGTAACAGGCAAATTTGGCCTTGGAATACGGAATGAAGCAGGGTAAAGGCTAATAGAGTTTTGCCAAGAGAACGCACTGGTCATAGCAAACACCCTCTTCCAACAACACAAGAGAAGACTCTACACATGGACATCACCACATGGCCAACACTGAAATCAGATTGATTATATTCTTTGCAGCCAAAGGAGAAGCTCTATACAGTCAGCAAAGACAAGACTGGAAGCTGACTATGGCTCAGATCATGAACTCCTTATTGCCAAATTCAGACTTAAATTGAAGAAAGTAGGGAAAACCACTAGACCATTCAGGTATGACCTAAATCAAATTCCTTATGATTATACAGTGGAAGTGAGAAATAGATTCAAGGGACTAGATATGATAGAGTGCCTGATGAACTATCGATGGAGGTTTGTGACATTGTACAGGAGACAGGGATCAAGACCATCCCCATGGAAAAGAAATGGAAAAAAGCAAGATGGCTGTCTGAGGAGACCTTAAAAATAGCTGTGAAAAGAAGAGAAGTGAAAAGCAAAGGAGAAAAGGAAAGATATAAGCAATTGAACGCAGAGTGCCAAAGAATAGCAAGAAGAGGTAAGAAAACCTTCCTCAGCGATCAATGCAAAGAAATAGAGGAAAACAACAGAATGGGAAAGACTAGAGATCTCTTCAAGAAAATTAGAGATACCAAGGGAACATTTCATGCAATGATGGGCTCGATAAAGGACAGAAATGGTGTGGACCTAACAGAAGCAGAAGATATCAAGAAAAGGTGGCAAGAATACACAGAAGAACTATACAAAAAAGATCTTCACAACCCAGATAATCATGATGGTGTAATCACTCACCTAGAGCCAGACATCCTGGAATGTGAAGTCAAGTGGGCCTTAGAAAGCATCACTATGAACAAGGCTAGTGGAGGTGATGGAATTCCAGTTGAGCTTTCTCCAATCCTGAAAGATGATGCTGTGAAGGTGCTGCACTCAATAGGCCAGCAAATTTGGAAAACTCAGCAGTGGCCACAGGACTGGAAAAGGTCAGTTTTCATTCCAATCCCAAAGAAAGGCAATGCCAAAGAATGCTCAAACTACCACACAATTGCACTCATCTCACACGCTAGTAAAGTAATGCTCAAAATTCTCCAAGCCATGCTTCAGCAATATGTGAACCGTGAACTTCCAGATGTTCAAGCTGGTTTGAGAAAAGGCAGAGGAACCAGAGATCAAATTGCCAACATCCACTGGAACATCGAAAAAGCAAGAGAGTTCCAGAAAAACATCTATTTCTGCTTTATTGACTATGCCAAAGCCTTTGACTGTGTGGATCTCAATAAATTATGGAAAATTCTCAAAGAGATGGGAATACAAGACCACCTGACCTGCTTCCTGAGAAACCTGTATGCAGGTCAGGAAGCAACAGTTAGAACTGGACATGGACAACAGACTGGTTCCAAATAGGAAAAGGAGTATGTCCAGGCTGTATGTTGTCACCCTGCTTATTTAACTTAGATGCAGAGTACATCATGAGAAACGCTGGGGTGGATGAAGCACAAGGTGGAATCAAGATTGCCGGGAGAAATATCAATAACCTCAGATATGCAGATGACACCACCCTTATGGCAGAAAGTGAAGAGGAACTCAAAAGCCTCTTGATAAATGTCAAAGAGGACAGTGAAAAAGTTGGCTTAAAGCTCAACATTCAGAAAACGAAGATCATGGCATCTGGTCCCATCACTTCATGGCAAATAAATGGGGAAACAGTGTCAGACTTAATTTTTTTGGGCTCCAAAATCACTGCAGATGGTGTTTGCAGCCATGAAATTAAAAGACGCTTACTCCTTGGAAGGAAAGTTATGACCAACCTAAATAGCATATTCAAAAGCAGAACATCACTTTGCCAACAGAGGTCCGTCTAGTCAAGGTTATGGTTTCCAGTGGTCATTTATGGATGTGAGAGTTGGACTGTCAAGAAAGCTGAGCGCCGAAGAATTGATGCTTTTGAAGTGTGGTGTTGGAGAAGACTCTTGAGAGTCCCTTGGACTGCAATGAGATCCAACCAGTCCACTCTAAAGGAGATCAGCCCTGGGTATTCTTTGGAAGGACTGATGCTAAAGCTGAAACTCCAATATTTTGGCCACCTGATGGGAAGAGTTGACTCATTGGAAAAGACTCTGATGCCAGGAGGGATTGGGGGCAGGAGGAGAAGGGGACAACATAGGATGAGATGGCTGGATGGCATCACCAACTCGATGGACATGAGTTTGGGTGAACTCTGGGAGTTGGTGGTGGACAGGGAGACCTGGCGTGCTGCGATTCATGGGGTCACAAAGAGTCAGACACAACTGAATGACTGAACTGAACTTGGTATGTTGTGTACTGATAAGATAATGAGTTTAGTTTCTTTATGTCCAGCTTGGTATACCTACAAGTTATTCAAGAGGAGAAAAACAGTTGGCAAGTAGAAATTTAAATATGAATCTTAGGTAAAAAGACCATACAATAGATGTGAATAAGGGATCGTATTTAAGTCATGGGATTTTATGGGAAAGTGGATAAAAGGGTGGAATTAAACAAGAATAGGACCAAAGCTTGAACAATGAAGTATGTTATATTTAACTCCAAGCAGTAAGGAACCATGACTATTTTGTTCTTTAAGCCAACACCATGGGTGTTGTCTGGCTCATAGTAAACAGTACCAGTCGTAAATGAACAGATGACCAATAATGGATGAATAGAAGGAAGAGAAGGCAGGAAAATGTCTGAGAGGAAAAGTAAGGATAAAGATGGAAGTAATTAGAAGTGAGCTAAGGAGTACAGTGCATTGTTGCACCAAATAGAATGAAGTGTTAGGATGGGGGAGCGATCACTATATGGAAAACTCATTTAACTTTTATTAAGTTAGCCATTCCTTTAGAATTATGCCATTATGCTTCTCAAACATTTTCAAGAAAGACAAAATTCTAACTTCTCCATGGAATTATTAATATCCTCTACAATTTGGCCCTGACTCACGTTTCCAGCCATAGGACTTACTGTTCTGAATTCCTCCTCTATTCACGTTCCTTTCTTCAATCTTTCCTGAATAAGTCAAGGTTTTACCTGATCCCAAGACTTCGTCCATCTCCCTGCATCTGCCTTTTGTAATTTACCTCCCGTGACCCAACTGAAGTCCCGTGTCATTCGTGAGAGCTCCTTGACTGACTGAGCACACACTCATGGATCCTTTCACTGAATTCATCCTTGGCCAAGTCACACACCTCCCACTCCCAACATCACTGTTTTGAGCAATTATAAAATCAAAGAACAACTATGGATTTATCTTGCTCAAAGTCACAGCCAGAGCCTGTTTCCCTGGATTTTAGCAGTCTCTTTAGGGATGTGTCAAGTGTGAGCTGCTCATCTGATTTTTAAAGCTCCTGCCCACAGTGTTCACAGCTATAGCGACACTAGAAACAAACAAAAGGAAGATAGCTGCATGATGACCATTTTCCTCAAATCTTATTATATTTCCACTTGTCACTCTGGGGGCTAAGAACACTTGCCTTCTAATTTTTTTCTTTTTTAAATCCTTTATTGACTGACCAGGAGAGAGCCAGTTGTGCTGAATGATGGAAGAGTGCAGATAAGGGCGTCTGGATTGTGATAGTCATCATGGGAGATGTAGATATGAATGCTATGTGGAGACACTCACGGGACAGCATAAATATAGATGCTGATTGGCAATGCAGCAAAAGCTGACTTGGCTGCAGTTGAAGTGTCCTCATCCCATTTTCACTAAGCAGCCCTTTTGGAGCAACTTCTACTTCCTTTTTTTCTTTTTCAAAATTCAATTATCAAATCCTCTGAGAAATCTTCTGATCTGCATTATAACGATACCATTTAGGTGCTCCCACCACATATTCTGGCAACCCACTCCAGTATTTTTGCCTGGAGAATCCAATGGACAGAGGAGCCTGGTGGGCTACAGTCCATGGGGTCGCAAAGAGTCAGGCATGACTGAGCGACTGAACAACAACCACATATTCTATTGTTCATAACATACTACATTATCACTGTGTATTTAATTGTTGTTTACCCTACAAGATGTTTTGAGGGAACAGGCCATATTTGTTTTAAAAATGTTTTTTCTAGTGCTGAACATGGAACTTGAGTAGTTGGTGTTGAGTGAATATTTGAGGAATAAATAAAATGGCACGCTTGCTGGCTCCTCCATAACTATGGTGGCTGTTAACTTAATGGTACAAGCATGTTAGTTCCTGATAGTATCATACTTGGCTTTTATGTTTCTAGGAGAATTTTAGTTCAGAAGTTTAAAAAAAATGGAAAGAAGAGAAGAGACAATAGTAATGAGGGTCTGAAGCTGATGTTCCACATGTTGTATTTAGTAGGAAGGATTTGGGGGTAAATATATAGAAAATAGTGATTTTACTGGCCACCTCTTAGACTCCCATTAAAACAACTAACTAAATATAACAGAAGGGTATATAGAAGGCTAACTTAAAAATCCTTCTTATGAGGAGAAACCTTACATATAAGAAAGGAACCCCGAAAATGAGAGGGTAATAGCAAACCCCAAAAACGTATTAGGGCATATGGATGACTCAGGGAGAGCCAAGGTGGGTGTACTGGGGCCTGACAGGACTTACTGCTAATATTATGTCAGTTACTGACTTGAGGAACCACCTAGACCTGTGGGTGATGCTCGAATGTGTTCTTGGAGGGGTGAGCTATCATAAACCAAATGGGGGGAGAGAGGCACTACCTTTTGCCAGGTACTGCTGCAGCTCATACCTGGCATTGGACTAGCCAAACAGAAAGTGGTTATCCTGAAAGCTGAAACCCAGCATGGCAGTTCACTAAACACAGAGAAAAAATGACAGAGACTCGGATCTCTGTGGGGACTGCCCAGGGTTTCAGCTTCTGCTCTGCTTCCCTCAGGCTGCTTGCTGCATTGTGAATTGGTAATGATAATTTACAGTAGATTTATATTTTCCCTTTCCCTATTGTTTAAACAGAAAAGAATTGGGCAGAATTCCACATCAGTCTTTGACAGACCCTATTTCAATGCCAAATTCAGCCAGAAGCCGGTGGATCTCTTGCTGTAAGGATAAACAGGCAGAAGTGTCACTGACCTAAAATGGGAGAAAATATTCCAGTCACAAAGAGGATACTACAAAAAATCAGAACAGATTCCCTCTTCTGATACAGATTTACTGAAAAAGGCAAAAGGAGAAGTCCTGATTTATGTTATTTATGCAATTCAAGAGAATACAGTATCTAATACAAAAGAAAAGATTGTTTACATCAAGAGAGACTGCATGGGGTTAAAAATGATTGCAGGATAAAAATGAAAGTGGTGGTGGCAGTGTACCTCAGCCTGGGTGGTGCATAAAATCAAACTGTAAGGCAGAAGACAAAAATCGAAGAAATTTCCAAAATTCAGAGGTAAAGAATAATGAAAGGCACAGAGTACAGAGCTAGGAGATTTAATAGTGTGAGTCATGCTACAAACGCATCTCCAAAAACAAAGCCAAGCCTCTCCCCACCACACATAAACACTTGCATGCAACTTTCTTTTTTTTTTATTGTGTTAAGAATACTTAATGTGAGATCTACCTTGTTAAGAAAATTTTCAGGGCACAAGAGAGTCTTTTAAACTACAGTCACTACATTGATGTGAAGGAAAAAGTAAGAGAATTTGTAGGTAGCAAAACAACCCTTTACAGTAAGAGCTAATTGAATTTTTTTTTTTTTTTTGCTAAATGGAATTTTTAAACAAAAAGGAAATGATACAAAAAGGGCCATGAAACATCAGGAAGAAAGAACAAGAGAAGTAAAACATAGTTAAGTACAATACATTTTCCTTTGTGTTTGAGTTTTGAACAAAAATTATAGCACTGTCCTGTGTAGTTCTAAATAAATATAAAAAAATTTTTTAAACACTTATAAACAGGAAATAATACTCTATGCTATATTCAAACTAGTAAAATGTTAATATTAGTAGATGGTAACTGAACTGATGGTCATGTATGGATGTGAGAGTTGGACTGTGAAGAAAGCTGAGCGCTGAAGAATTGATGCTTTTGAAGTGTGGTGTTGGAGAAGACTCTTGAGAGTCCCTTGGACTGAAAGGAGATCCAACCAGTCCATTCTGAAGGAGATCAGCCCTGGGATTTCTTTGGAAGGAATGATGCTAAAGCTGAAACTCCAGTACTTTGGCCACCTCATGCGAAGAGTTGACTCGTTGGAAAAGACTCTGATGCTGGGAGGGATTGGGGGCAAGAGGAGAAGGGGACGACAGAGGATGAGATGGCTGGATGGCATCACTGACTCGATGGACGTGAGTCTGAGTGAACTCCGGGAGTTGGTGATGGACAGGGAGGCCTGGCGTGCTGCGATTCATGGGGTCGTGTGTTTATTTAACTGAATAACATTAAATGAAAATATAACATCAAAATTTGTGAGACAGAAAATAATAATGAAAGGGATACTATAGCATTAAATGCTTATGTTACAAAAGAGAAAACATTTCAAATCAATAATCTGAGCTCCTAGCAGGAACACAGAATAAATGTAATATTGTAAATCAATTATAGCTCATTAAAAATTAAAGAAATTTCCAGCCTAAAAAAAGAATCCAGAAAAAGAAGAGCAAAATAATCCCAACACAGGAAGGAAAGAAGGAAATACCAAAGAGTATATAAGATGAAAACATCAAAACAACAGAAAAAAATCATGAAACAAAAAGATGGTTCTTTGATAAAATCAATAAAAGTGATGACCTTCTAGCAAGACTGACCAATATAAAAGAAAGAAGATACAAATGACAAATACCAGGGATCAAGTCGACCCTACAGACATTAAAAGGATTAGGAGGGAATGTTACAACACATTTAGGCAAAATGAACCAATTCTTCAAAAAGCATAAACAACCACAACTTAACCAATAAAATTAGTGGAGGATAGACATATAAATCAATGAAATAGAATACAGAACCCAGAACTGAGCCACACAAATATGCCCAACTGGTTTTGATTAATGTGTTGCAGTTCAATACTGGATATTTCATTTTTTTCAACAAATGATGCTAGACAATTGAACATGTAAAGGCAAAAAATAAATCTTGACTTAAACCTCACATCTTATTCAAAACATTGTGCAAATAGATCATGGATTTATTTTCCAAGTGCAATTGCCCTCCTGGGAGCTTATTCTAGAAGAATGTAAATTTGTGTTCACACAAAATCATGTACACAGATGTTCATAGCAGCTTTATGTATAATAGCCACAGGCTGGAAACAGCCCATACGTTCAATAGGTGAATGGTTAAACCAATTGTGGTACATCCATAACATGCAACGCTGCTCAGCAATAAAAAGGAACAAACTACTGATACACACCCAATATTTAAAGTACCAACTGGCTTATTCTTACTGACTTGTTTCTACCATTTCTCTTTTATGAGGATGTTCCGATTTGTGGGTTTTCTGTTTTTCTTTTCCTTTTCTGTGAGTAGCTCAATTTCCTTCAGATTTTCTTCCCAAGAATTCTCTTAGGCTGAGATCAGAATTATAATTAAAAGTATTTAGCATGGGCTTCACTGGTGGCTTAGAGGATAAAGCGTCTGCCCACAATGCGGGAGACCTGGGTTCGATCCCTGGATAGGGAAGATCCCCTGGAGAAGGAAATGGCAACCCACTCCAGTACTCTTGCTTGGAAAATCCCATGGGTGGAGGAGCATGATAGGCTATAGTTCATGGGGTCGCAAGGAGTCAGACATGACTGAGAGACTTCACTTCACTTCACCATGATAATGGGCACTATGAAATCATAAAAGATGCTAGATCTAACAGGGTTGATATGAAAAATATTTAACAATTGATATGGCATAGATAATAAGTAATCTATAAAGAAGTTGGCTTAATCAGAATCAATACTAAGTGTGATAAATCTATATGGATGTACTAGCATGCTCTGGATAAGTAAAAACTTTTACTGGTGCTGTGTGCTTAGTCGCTCAGTCAGGTAAATTTCTCCATAGATAATTCACATTTGATTTTTCTAGGTGGCTGGGGACAAGACTGTTCAAGGTCACTTTTAAATTACATTTTTGCCTTAATATTTATCTATTTCTGCTTTACTGACTATGCCAAAGCCTTTGACTGTGTGGATCACAATAAACTGTGGAAAGTTCTGAAATAGATGGGAATACCAGACCACCTGACCTGCCTCTTGAGAAATCTGTATGCAGGTCAGGAAGCAACAGTTAGAACTGGACATGGAACAACAGACTGGTTCCAAATCGGGAAAGGAGTACGTCAAGGCTGTATATTGTCATCCTGCTTATTTAACTTCTATGTAGAGTGCATCATGAGAAATGCTGGACTGGAAGAAACACAAGCTGGAATCAAGATTGCCGGGAGAAATATCAATAACCTCAGATATGCAGATGACACCACCCTTATGGCAGAAAGTGAAGAGGAACTAAAAAGCCTCTTGATGAAAGTGAAAGTGGAGAGTGAAAAAGTTGGCTTAAAGCTCAACATTCAGGAAATGAAGATCATGGCATCAGAAAATGAAGATCATGGCACCCAGTCCCATCACTTCATGGGAAATAGATGGGGAAACAGTGGAAACAGTGTCAGACTTTATTTTGGGGGGCTCCAAAATCACTGCAGATGGTGATTGCAGCCATGAAATTAAAAGACGCTTACTCCTTGGAAGGAAAGTTATGACCAACCTAGACAGCATATTCAAAAGCAGAGACATTACTTTGCCAACAAAGGTCAGTCTAGTCAAGGCTATGTTTTTTCCAGTGGTCATGTATGGATGTGAGAGTTGGACTGTGAAGAAGTCTGAGCACCGAAGAATTGATGCTTTTGAAGTGTGGTGTTGGAGAAGACTCTTGAGAGTCCCTTGGACTGCAAGGAGATCCAACCAGTCCATTCTGAAGGAGATCAGCCCTGGGATTTCTTTGGAAGGAATGATGCTAAAGCTGAAACTCCAGTACTTTGGCCACCTCATGTGAAGAGTTGACTCATTGGAAAAGACTCTGATGCTGGGAGGGATTGGGGGCAGGAGGAGAAGGGGACGACAGAGGATGAGATGGCTGGATGGCATCACTGACTCGATGGACGTGAGTCTGAGTGAACTCTGGGAGTTGGTGGTAGACAGGGAGGCCTGGCATGCTGTGATTCATGGGGTCGCAAAGAGTTGGACATGACTGAGCGACTGAACTGAACTGGACTGAACTTAGGGGGATCTAGTTATGTGAATTATAACTGCAAATTCTCTTAATGGCCATCTTCTTTTCCAAGTATTCAGGGGTTACTACTCTCAGCTTCTGTTTAGGAGATGATTTGAGGTAAGTTTATCTCAATGAGATAATTCTTATAGGAAATGTGTTTATTTCTGGCTTGTTCTTACAAAGGCAACCTGTATGGTGTACCATCTTTCAAGGAGGAAGTTCTGTTAGCTTTAATGCTCTTTGACGGCCCCTGGATTTTGTTTTCATGCTCTATACCACTAGAGTCCTAGAAAATGAAAACACCAATTTATCTGAGGAGGAGGAGGAGAAAAAGGCAAAAGTCAGCTCAGAGAAAGGATATATATATTTTTTTTTTCGCCTGAAAATTTCTTAACTTTTCCCAGCTCATCAACAAATTTAAGACATTTTAGAAACTATCGATAATTGTTAACTTTTTGGACCTGTAGAGGTGTTTGAGCTAGGTATTTCTTCTTGCTATTCTTAGAAATAAAATTCTTGTGATAATATATTTCTTTTTTTTTTAACTAGCCAGAAGGTTTAATCCAGAGACTGTCCTCAGGCAGGATATATTATTGTTATATAATCCTTGTAAAGGCCAGATCTACTCCCATAATTTACATTTTAAGATAACAGGATTAGCCAGAAAGTTTGATCTAGAGACCGTCCTCAGGTGGGATACATTATTGTTATATAATCCTCAGAAATGTAGAGGAAAAAAAAAGTTTGTTCTTTCTTCCTCCTTGAGAATTCCAGACCCCTCTGTCCTTGGGGACCCCTAGACTTCTTATCAACCTGCCTAGGAAATGACTCTCATTCCCTCCTTTTCTTTTAGGAGAATTATGTTACCAAGGGAAAGGGGCATTGTTTTCATTCCATAACTACTTCCTGCTGTTTAGGGGCATGGTCCCTAAATTGTCGAGGCAACATATTCTCCTAAAATATTTCTTTCCATGAAGCTGGTTAAACTGTACTTTGATTGAACCTAAGACTATAACAGTGTTTTGACAGGACTTAAGTCAATAGATGAGGCAAACTAATTTAAGAATAATTTGGTGTTCAGTGCAGTTATGATGAAAACAACAAATATTTTTAATATAAAAGGCTTTGTTTTCTAGGAAAGAAAAAAATAATTTGCCTATAAATTAGAGGCAATTTTTCTATCTCCCTTGATGGTTGCAGAAATACTTGGCATTTAGAGAAAGGAAGAAAGACACATATCTTAGATGGAAATGATCAGAGTTGGATTTGGTAAACAGTACATCATTAAAGAAAAAAAACCTTTCATTGATTCTGAAGCTTATTGGCCTGCCTATCATGATATATGGGTAATTTGTAGATAATCAATGAAATTGTCATTGAATCTCCCAAAAGATACATTATTATAGCCATAAAAGGTACAGAACAAATTCCCAGAGAGACCTATCATAGGAAAAAGGCTTTATTATTTAATAGCAAACTAAGGAATGAACATGAAGCTATAATAGAAGTGGCCAATAAAGTATGGGTGCAAATATTTTCAAACTAGAAATGTGAAATCATTATTTCTGTATTTCTCACAGTCAATATAAACAGTTTGATTCCATAAGTACATTTTAAACAAAGCACTTGCCCCAGACAACACTAGGAAAACATAATTAGCTCTGAGTACAAAAGAATGTGGATAAAAAGATATTACTTGTTTTCTGGTTTAGGGAGCAAATGGTAGCTCAGGTGAGAATTAAAGGAATGTTGGGATTGTTTTAAGTGAAGGAAAAAAAAAAAAAAAAGAATCAGGGCTTCTTTGGTGGCTCAGTGGTCAAGAATCCACCTGCCAATGCAGGAGACATGTGTTCAATCCCTGGTTTGGAAGGATCACATGCCAGGGAGCAACTAAAATCCTACACAACTATTGAGACTGTGCTCTAGAGCCTGGGAGCTGCATCTACTGACCCACATGCCACACCTACTAAAGCCCACACACCCTAGAGCCCGTGTTCCACAAGTGAGAAACCTGTGCACTGCAGCTAGAGAGTAGCCCTTGCTGTCTGCGACTAGAGAAAATCCTGTGCAGCAGCGAAGACCCAGGGCAGCCAAAAATAAACAAGTTTTTTTTTTAAAGAAATCAGATTACATTTATAATGAGAATTTGAAAAGAATACAAATACACATGCACACACACACACACATATATGGAATAAAATGAAACCTCTGGCTTTCTGACATACCAGCATAAGTCTTCAGTAAATGTGATATATCCTCTCTAAAATAAAGAACATTTTTCTAAAGTTCAATTTGAAAACGGAAAAAGAGGTTATG
The DNA here is from genome assembly GCF_029378745.1 of Bos indicus. Lineage (NCBI taxonomy): Eukaryota > Metazoa > Chordata > Mammalia > Artiodactyla > Bovidae > Bos > Bos indicus. The sequence continues at coordinate 30,621,949 of NC_091772.1, forward strand.
ATCAATGTATGGTGGGTAATTATTGCATTTGCTTTATTTTATATCCATGACACTTAAAGGACTAATAAAGACGTAGCGCACAATATTTTCTTTTTACATTTCTGCTATGAAATCACACTGAAAGCGGATGATACCTCATTCGACTGTTTTGAACATTTTTCTTAAAGCTCTCTTGTTGCTTAAGTTTTCCCCTGACCATTGTCTCTAGAATAGGATTAAGTTAAATAGCCTAAAAGTTGCTCTTCGTCTTCCAATTTAAGTGCATTTTTTAAACACTTGCACTAAAGCCATCTTAGAAAGAAATGAGACAAAACAAGGTGATCAGTCTTACATAAGGCCAGAAAAAAAATCTGTTTATTATGGATTGGGCTAGATATTAGATTTCTTTATATTGGACTCTAATAAATTTCAACTTGCCATTATTTTCATTTCTGAAATGGGGACTGTAATGTTTGAATCCCTGGTTTCTCAAACAGTTCTCAATCTGTGAATGTTGAACCTCTCCAAGGAACTATTAGTAGGTTTGGTCATAAATCACAGAGTCTTCTGTTTACCCCTATGACTGATCTCTAAAAACAGGATCAATGCATTTCATTCCTGAAACCTGAAAACAAGTATCTATGAAAGTGTGGAGAAAGAAAAACATTTTTTAAAGGTCAAACTTTAATTCACCTTGGTTCCCAGAAACCATCCTTTTAGCTTTTTGATGAAAACAATTTCATAGTCCTTGATGATGACATTCTAACAATCTTGTAGTCAGGGGCATTAAAGCTAGTTATATGCTCGTTTTTATTCTAACATTTTTAGCTCCCCTAAGGCAACATCTCCCTTTCCAAACCCAGGAATAAATATAACATCGGATCAATTTCTTCAGTATAGATTCTCATATAAATACTAATGTGAGTGTGTGTTCAGACTGTAACTTCTACCAAAAAGTAGCATCATTTTCCAGATATGTGTGTCATACCTAAAATATAAGCAATAAGAAGAAAGCATACCTTTATTCTATTTCACTGCTTTTCTTGGTACCTTCCATGACAATTATGTTGTAAATATTGCAATTCATCTGTGTAAAATATCAGCAAAATTATACTTTCAACACGAAATCTAAAAAAAACTTTATATTTTTACTACTTTAAAATGTGTGCCTTATCCCAGAAACCCCCATTTTCCAAAATACGCAATTTGAAGAAATTGCACTGACAACTTCTTACACAAAAAACTTTTATGAATGCAAACTTTGAGTGATTTTTCTGGTTCATCTAATTTATTTAAATTAGCTTTATTTAATTTCACATACAGCTGTTCTGTGCCCTAAACATAGCCCAAGGGACTATTTAAAGTGTTTGAGTCTAAATGTCATGTTTTATTACTATGTAATATGTAGCAAACCACAAAATTTTGTTGTTGTTGTTCACTGGGTAGTACTTCCAAAATTCAGCAATCTTTCTCTTGCTTTTTCTTAGTTAGGATAATAGTTATAACATGACAAGCTAAATGTAAGTAGAGCTGATTTTCATCTGAACATCATTCCTGCCATTACTCAAGTTACAGCAATATCCTTATTCAGGGAGGTCTGAATAAGAATAATTAAAATTACCATCTATAAGTAGGGTTTCCAAAATATATCATGACCCAGATTTCTATCTGGTTCTCTAGACCTGCCTATCCAACGTCAATGGAATGTCTCCTCTTAAAGAGACCACATATCCAAAGGGAATTATCTTTCAACCAGCTCATTTTGCACTGTCCTAACATCATATGACGAACTTAGACAGCATATTAAAAAGCAGAGACATTACTTTGTCAACAAAGGTCAGTCTAGTCAAGGCTATGGTTCTTCCAGTGGTCATGTATGGATGTGAGAGTTGGACTATAAAGAAAGCTGAGCACAGAATTGATGCTTTTGAACTGTGGTGATGGAGAAGACTCTTGAGAGTCCCTTGGACTGCAAGGAGATCCAACCAGTCCATCCTAAAGGAGATCAGTCCTGGTTATTGGAAGGACTGATGCTGAACCTGAGACTCCAACACTTTGGCCACCTGATGCGAAGAGCTGACTCATTGGAAAAGACCCTGATGCTGAGAGGGATTGGGGGCAGGAGGAGAAGGGGATGACAGAGGATGAGATGGCTGGATGGCATCACTGACTTGATGGACGTTTGTTTGAGTGAACTCCGGGAGTTGGTGATGGACAGGGAGGCCTGGCATGCTGCGGTTCATGGGGTCACAGTCAGACATGACTGAGCAACTAAACTGAACTGAACTGAACATCATCAAATGGGGCTTCAGTTACTGTTTAGACTGCTGCTATTAAAAGACTGTGGGGACAAGATAGCTTAGACTTGACATCATGTCTACCCTTACACAGGCTTCCTGGATGGCTCAGCAGGTAAAGAATTCGCCTGCAATGTAGGAGACACAGGAGATGCTGGTTTGATCCCTGGCTAGGCAAGATTCCCTGATGAAGGAAATGACAACTCACTGCAGTATTCTTGCCTGAAAAATCCCATGGACAGAGGAATCTGGTGGGCTCCAGTCCAAACAATTGCAAAGAGTCAGACATGACTGAGCGATTAAGCACACAAGCACACTACCCTTACACAGAGTCAACTTCCAGTTTGGCACAAAAGAGCTTAGATTCTGGAATCAGTTACTCTCGGCTTGAATCCCATCTCTATTGTTATTAACCAAGTCAAGTCAGGTGGATAATTTTTTCAAGCCTCGGTTTCCTCTTCTACAATAAAAATGTCATCAAATTTCCCAATAATAACTAGAAAACCCAAAAAGAAAATATATGTGAAGGTGTTGTATTAAGCAAAAGGCTTCATGTAAATGTTAACTTGCATTGGCATATTCCTAAAGAATTCAACAAGGGGGATAGACCTACAGACAAAGTAAATAATTTTTATTTATGAAATAATAGTATACAAGCCACCAGTACTAAGTAGCCACACAATGAAATTTGGTTCTCTGAAAACTCTTTAGGACATGCCCAAATCTAGTGCCAAATAACCACATGGAGGGTGGATGGACTCGTGAATCAAGTGAAAATGAGGTTTCAGCAACACTTAACCCCTGGACAAACTATCTTTAGAAAAAGAAAGTTATTTTTCCTAGTGAAACAGCTGACCCTCCAACAAGGTTTAAAGGTTTAAAGTAGGCTCACAGATTTTTTTTTTTTTTTTCCACTAACTACATACTATAGTACTAGGTGATCTGTGGTTGGTTGAATCTGTGGATGCAGAACTTCATATAAGGAGGGTCCTCTGTAAAGTTATACACAGATTTTTAACTACACAGAGGGCTGGTGCCCCAAGCACCAGGTGCTCAAGGGTCAACTGTATATGGATATTTTTTGGGGGGGACGGGTGCACCACATAGCTTGTGGAACCTTAGTTTCCCAACCAGGGATGGAACCTGTGTCCCCTACAGTGAAAGTGCGGTGTCCTAACCACTAGACAGCCAGAGAATTCCCTGGATCTTTTTAGGTTAGTAGAAATTAATGAACAATTGACTTGTATTAAAACAGAAATCAAAAGGATTACTTCCCTGATTTAAAACTAGGATATGGCTTAAGAATGTCAGAAAATCCATGGCCAAGATGTGACTATCCTATCTTTTGTTTCCCCAAAGAATCTTCCAGTACAATTACATGTACATGAGAGTCTGTCATCAGTTCTGCTGTATTATTATTATTATGCTACCAAATCAGCCCAGAAGTTTACCTCCTCACGCCCTAAGGTGGGTGTAAGCATTTTATCCCTGAGAGTATGATTTCTATCATGACTGTCTCTAAAATGGAAGATCTGCTGAGTCCCCTGATGACCTAGTCTTAGCCTGTTTCGCCATCCCTAAAGCATGAGAAACCTGTACATCCAAATGGCATTACTCTGATCACAGCATCATCACTCCAATATGCCACATACAGTCACTGAGTCTTTTCCACTTTGAAAAAGTAACTAATGGCAGTATCTGAGAGGAAAATTTTAATCTTCTTTTCTTCCCAATGAAGCCATCCAAGGTCGCCTGTGCTATGCATTCAAATGCTCATTTCACATATACACCCCAAACATCTGCAACGTCCAATTTTCATTGCACTGACATTGAACTTGTTTGTACAGCCAGTTTAATCTCATGTTCAAACCTTTATCCCTCCACACAGTTGAGGGCTGACAGTTTTATCTCCTCATCACATTATGTCAGTCCTTTGCAAGCAAGATGTAGTGAGTACCTGAACGTCTTGGGGATAATTATTCTTCCAATAATTTACCACACTAATGATATTTTCCCAGATTTTTATGGTGCAAGTGTTTTATGCTTCATTAGTTTGCACTTAGTCTTTTCTTAAATACTTTTTCCCTCCTGTCTGAGATTTTACAGGTCTATTACTTGTATTATTCCTATGAAGAATGTGTTCTTCTCTGAAAGAACGAAAATGATTAAGGCAATACCGAAAAGGCCAGATGCTGGCCTTTTATTATAAGAGAAAAAAAAATACTATAAAACTTGGTTTTGTGTCTTTGCGAGAATAGGAGGTTACATAATAAGTAGAGTGAGGTTAGTTAAGGAGTATGTGTCCCAAGGGTGTATATCAACCAAATGACTGTGATAGACCAGAGCGTCTTTAAGAGAGAGACTAGACCACACAATCAGGTTCCCTCTACAAAGCTTGGAGATCTGTACTGCCAATCTGCGATTCCTATAGGATCCAAGTTCTCTAGGTTGAGAGAGTAGGCAGAGCAGGTCAGCATATCAACATAAGATGAAGCTATTATAACTGTTTTCATCTGTTATAGTTTTGCCATTTCTAGAATGTTATATAAGTTGAATCATATGACATATTGCCTAGGGAGTCTGACTTACTTTACTTAGAAAAATGCACTTAAGATTGATACATGTTGTTCCATGAAACAGAAGTGTTTTCCTTTTCTAAAAAATTTTTCTGACCATACCTTATGCCATGTGGGGTCTTAGTTCCCTGAACAGGGATGGAACCTGCGCCCCCTGAATTGGTAGTGCAGAGTCTTAACCACTGGACCCCCAGGGAAGTCCCAGAAGTGTTTTTCTTTCTGTTGTTGAGCTGTTTCCTTCTGTGAACACGAATGCACCACATTTTGTTTTCCATTCATTTGTGAAAGGCGTCTTGTCTGTTTCCAAGTTTTCACAGTCATGAATTATACTGCTACAAAAATTTCTATGGAGGTTTTTGTGAGGAAATAAGCTTTCATTTCACTTAGGCAAATATATAGAAGTAGGATTGCTGGTATGGTAAGTACATATTTAACCTTATAAGAAACAGTCAAAATGTTTTCCAAAGTGGCTTTACCCTTTCCCATTCTAACAGCAATGAGTAACAGTTTTATTGCTCTGTATTCTCATTAGAATTTGATAATGTCAATTTCTTTTAAAAAATATGACCACTCTAGGATAGAAAAATTGTGATCACACACACAATGAAATATTATCCAGTCTTAAAAAGGAGATCTTGCCATTTGTGAAAATGTGTATGAACCTGGAGGGCATTATACTAAGTGAAATAAACCAGACAGAGAAAAAATATTGAACTATCTCATTTACATACATAATCTAAACATATTAAATACATAGCTGCAGGGAATAGAATGGTGCTTCCCAGGGGCTGGGTGGGATGGGAAAGGGTGAGGTACTGGTCAAAGAGTACAACGTTGAATTCATGTAGGATGAGTAAATCTAGAGAGTTAATGTACAGCATGATAAATAGAGTTGGTAATACTGTATTAGATACTCAAACTTTACTTAATGAGTGAATTTCAGGTACTTTCACCACACACACCAAAAACAGTACCTATGTAAGAAGACAGACATGTTAATTAGCTCGATGGTAGTAATCATTTCATTTTGTATATGCATACAATGCAGTTTATTTAAAATTTTTAGCCATTCCAGTGGGTATATAGTAGAACTTTATGGAGTTCATGTATATTTCTCCAAAGATTAATGGTGTTGAGCATCTTTTTACATGCTTCTTTGCCATCAGTATATCTTCCTTGGTAAAGTGTCTGTTCAGATCTTTTTCCATTTATCAGCCATTTGCTTATTGTTGAGTTTTAAGGGTTCTTTATATATTCTGGATAAAAGTCCATTAAAGTTTATATGATTTGAAAATATATTCTCCTGTTTGTATCTTTTCATTGTGTTAATAGCATCTTTCATGATATGATAGTTTTTAATTTTGATATAATTTGATATATCAATTTTTTCATGGCTTGTAGTTTTGAAGCAGTGTCTAAAAATTCATGACCAAAATCAAGGTCATGTAAATTCTTATCCCATGCTTTCTTCTAGAAGTTTCATTATTTTATGTTGTATATTTAGGGTTATAATCAATTTGAGTTAATATTTGCATTCGGTGTGAGATTTATATCAAGGTTTATTTTTCTGCTTATGGATGTCTAGTAATTTTCCAGCTCCATATGTTAAAAGGATTGTCCTTTCTCCATTGAGTTGCCTTTGCACTTTTGTCAAAAATTACTTGACTCTATTTGTATAGGTTTATTTCTGGACTTTCTTTTGCATTGCATAGATTGATATACCTATCTTTTGCCAAAACTACACTGTTTTGGTCACTGTACTTTTCATTAAGTCTTAAAATCAGGGAACAACTGTAGGTCCTGCTTCCAGGCACTTTGTGTCCTCTGACTTTGTGGGTTTTTTTTTTTTTTTAATTATTATGAGTCTTTCAATTCCTTTCCCTTTCTGTGTAAATTTTAGAATCAACTTGCTATTAACTGCAAAAGATCTTATTGGCATTTTGATTATGATTGAGAGTTGAATCTATCGATCAAATTGGGGAGAACTGACATCTCATCAATATAGAATCTTTCAATCCATAAGCATGTGAAATCTATTTGTATACATGTTTCATTTGTTTCATTAGTGATCTATCATTTTCAGCATATGGACGCTGCACATATTTGGTTAAATATTCCATTGCTTTGAGTCTTATTGTAAATGAGATTGTTTTTCAAATTCCAGATATTCATTTCTAGCATATATGTATGCTGGATTGGTATTAGTATATTGTCTTTGCATTCTGTGACATTTTAAAGGTCAATTTTTTAGGATTTTCTATATAGATTATATTGGCTAAAAAATCCTGTTATTCACCTTACAAAATCATACTCAAACTCCAAGCTCTACTCCATGAAAGAAAACTAATTCCTCCAATTACTTCACCTACAGCACCTTGCTCACATCTATTTCTGTGCTTACTCTATAATGTAATTATTTATTTACTTGTTTTTCTCCTCCCCTCAATGGCTGATTTCTGGAGGCAGATCAACTATTGCTGCCTTTTCATTCCAAGCACTTATTAAAGTTTCAAAAACACTGGAGGAATGAATTACATGTTTATTTAATGAAGAATGGAGAAAAGAAGTCAAGGAAGGAAGAAAGGAGGGAGGAAAAAAGCACTTAAGATCTCAAATTAATGAACTATTAATCAGATGTGTGATAAAAACCAAACCCACAGCTTTTTTTCCAGTATTCATCTATTACTCTTCATCAGCCTTACTTTACCAGGGCTTTAAAGAGGGGAGATGGACATTAAACTTGCCAACTAAATGCCTGCATCTTTTCTAGTTTAAACCATTTCATTCTGGCAACTTGATATGTCTGAGTCAATGTTCAATCTTTCAGATGTTTTCCTATATTCTTCTCTTTCCCAAATTTGCACCTGGGTGAAGATGGGACACACAGGTCCTCTTGCTGAAGGGGGCCTGGGATCCAAGCACAGTGACTTCAGGCTGTTATTGTTCATTTTTGGCCTCTTCTGCAATGGCCTTTCGTTGCCTGGTGGTGGTACTCTTCTGGTATCAACTACTGAAGTCTTGAACAATGTCTGTGATTAAAAGTCTAAGGTCTGTACTTTCTGTTGGCTTGGTTGGTCAGGATTTAGGGCTCTCCTTTGATTTAATCCCAACTCAAGACTTTCTGGCAATAAAGACTCTTCTAATAATTCAAATATATTCTCTTTCAGGGCTCTGGTTGAGGCAGCATGCACCCCAACAATCCCTGCAGGGGTGACCCCATCCCTTGCCTTTGGTTGCTTTATGAAAGGTCCAACATCCTACTCTTCACTTTTCTCTACCCCACAGGTTACACTGGGTACATCTGCATTCTTTCCACATTACCTGGGAGCCAAGGGTCTCAGGAGGTCTCCTCTCTGCCTACTCACGGTCTACAGGATGTCTGTGTAGATTCATTGAGCATGGTAGCCTCCTCTTGAGACTGGGTGAGAATACCATGTTTGTACAGTTCCATGTGGGGCATTTTAATAACATTTTGGAACTAGAAGAATATACTTCAGAAGGAAATGGGTGTTCATCTTTCTGAACAGATTATTTTAAATTTATTTGGCAATATTAGCCCCTCTCTGCCCAACTCTGGCACAAAGTACAATGAAAATGTAACCTGATGCAATAAGACCTAGTAGGGCAAGGACCCAGCTAATGAAGCAAGTGAAAAAAGTACTCTAGCTCCCCACCATAATGCAGATGTGGTGGAAGCTATAAATATGGTAATACTTATTTGGAACTATGTTTTCTCCTTCACTTGTTGCATTGGATTTCAAATTGGCCCACATTAGCAGTTATACAAAACACCCTACTTTAGCCACATCTTACTAATGACCCCACTGTATGGTATGCAAATTTATAATAGTCAGTGATCCACATTCTGAGGGTTAAATTCATAGATTTTTCCCCCCAAGCTAATATATAAATATAATCATGTTCAAGTAGCTCATAGTCATCTCCTATTACACTGTATGATAAATAATAATGATTTCTATATTTTCATGTACTCTCTGGATTCTATTACTGAAAACTAAAGATGAAACTAAAAATAAAATTACTGTATGATCCAGCAATCCATCCCACTCTTGGGCATATACTCAGAAAAAACTATATCTCCAAAATCTATTTGTATACACATTTCATTCCTTTCATTAGTGTTCTATCGTTTTCAGCATTTGGACACTGCACATATTTGGTTAAATATTTCACTGTTGTGAGTTTTACTGTAAATGAGATTGTTTTTCAAATTATAGATACACTGCACCACTATTTACAACAGACAGAACATGGAAGCAACCTAAAGGTCTATTGACAGAGGACTGGATAAAGAAGATGTGGCACATATATACAATGTAATATTACTCAGCCATAAAAAGAAACAAAATTATGCCATTTGCAGAGATGTAGATGGACCTAGAGACTGTCATACAGAGTAAAGTTAGCCAGAAAAACAAATTATCATATATTAACATATATATGTGAAATCTAGAAAAATGCTACAAGTGAATCTATTTGCAAAGCAGAAAGAGCTATAAACATAGCAAACACATGGATGCTAAGAGGGGAAGGGGAAGTGGGATGAATTGGGAGACTGGGAGTGACATATATACACTACTGATACTGTGTATAAAAGATAACCAATGAGAACCTACTGTATAACACAGGGAACTCTACTCAGTGCTCCGTGGTGACCTAAGAGTGTTAGTCACTCAGCTGTGTCTGACTCTTTGTGACCCCATGAACTATAGCCTGTCCGGCTCCTCTGTCGATGGAATTCTCCAGGCAAGAACACTGGAGTAGGTTGCCCTTCCCTTCTCCAGAGGATCTTTGCAACCAGGGATTGAACCCGGGTTTCCTGCATTTCAGACAGACTCTGACCTAAATGGGAAGGAAATCCACAAAAGAGGGGGTATATGTATACGTATAGCTGATTCACTTTGCTGAACAGCAGAAACTAACACAACACCATAAAGCAACAAGACTCCGATAAAATTTTTAAAAATTAAAAAAAAGTAAAATGGGGAGGAGGGGAAGGGAGAGTGTGAGAACATGTCCAGAGGTGCAAGCTGATGGAAGAAGTGCTGAAGAAGGAGATGAACTCCTGATTCACACTGACTTCTCAGTTCTTCCATGACACTCCAAGGACTGCAACTGTAGAACTCCAAAGGGAGCTACTCCCCAAAGATAATAGAAGAAAATTCTTGAGAGGACAAGTGGGATAGGAAACAGGAAAACATACAGAATAGGGAATGAGCAATATATCTTTCAGAGACAGAGAAATAGGAAATGCAGCTAAAAGTGGCTAAGACTATGTGCTCCCAATGAGGAGGCCAGGGATCATTACATGGTCAGGGAAATAGACTCCACATGCTACAATTAAGACCTGGTGCCAAAAGCAGCCAAATAAATATGGAAATTTTAAAAAAGAGTTAAGGAGCTGGGCTTCCTGATAAATATAGAGCTTATGGAAAACTAACAGAATGATCAACTACTAATGATATGAGAAAGGATGACCAAGAGTATGGTGAAAACTCTGAACTGGAAATTGGAACACCATCTTTCCAATGTGCAATGAAACCACTCTGAAATCTGGAGCAAATCCATCTCTGGGTCCTCTGCTATAATTAGATTATTACTTCTGTGCTGATGATTTTTAAATTAGCTTCATAGTATGAATTGTCTTCATATTTGTGAGTGTTGCTTTTATATTTGAACATGTATATGACAAAAATAATTTAAAATATACTAGAATGGAGCAGAGAAATATCAATAACCTCAGATATGCAGATGACACCACCCTCATGGCAGAAAGTGAAGAACTGAAAAGCCTCTTGATGAAAGTAAAAGAGGAGAGTGAAAAAGTTGGCTTAAAGCTCAACATTCAGAAAATGAAGATCATGGCATCTGGTCCCATCACTTCAATGGAAATAGATGGGGAAACAGGGGAAACAGTGTCAGACTTAATTTTTGGGGGCTCCAAAATCACTGCAGATGGTGTTTGCAGCCATGAAATTAAAAGACGCTTACTCCTTGGAAGGAAAGTTATGACCAACCTAGATAGCATATTGAAAAGCAGAGATATTACTTTGCCAACAAAGGTCCGTCTAGTCAAGGCTATGGTTTTTCCAGTGGTCATGTATGGATGTGAGAGTTGGACCGTTGAAGAAGGCTGAGTGCCAAAGAATTGATGCTTTTGAAGTGTGGTGTTGGAGAAGACTCTTGAGAGTCCCTTGGACTGCAAGGAGATCCAACCAGTCCATTCTGAAGGAGATCAGCCCTGGGATTTCTTTGGAAGGACTGATGCTAAAGCTGAAACTCCAATACTTTGGCCACCTCATGCAAAGAGTTGATACATTGGAAAAGAGTCTGATGCTGGGAGGAATTGGGGGCAGGAGGAGAAGGGGACGACAGAGGATGAGCTGGCTGGATGGCATCACCGACTCAATGGACATGAGTTTGGGTGAACTCCAGGAGTTGGTGATGGACAGGGAGGCCTGGCGTGCTGCAATTCATGGGGTTGCAAAGAGTCGGACACGACTGAGCAACTGAACTGAACTGAACTGAGAGTGGAGCAGACCTGGGTATGGCATAAGCCCTCTTGGAGGAGATCGCCATTAACCCCACCTTAGAGCCGCTAGAACTTACTCAGGACTGGGGAAACAGACTCTTGGAGGGCACAAACAAAACCTTGTGTGCAACAGGACCGAGGAGAAAGGAGCAGTGACCCCACAAGAGACTGACCTAGACTTGCCCGTGAGTGTCCAGGAGTCTCTGACGGAGGCAAGGGTCAGCAGTGGCCTGCTGCAGGGTCAGAGGCACTGAATGAAGCAGTGTGTGCATGGAACCTTTTGAAGGAGGTCACCATTATCTTCATTACCTCCATCACAGTTTGGCCTCAACCAAACAACAGGGAGGGAACACAGCCCCGCCCAACAACAGAAAATTGGATTAAAGATTTACTGAGCACAGCCCTGGCCATCAGAACAAGGCCCAGTTTCCCCCTCAGTCATTCTCTCCCATTAGGAAGCTTCCATAAGCCTCTTATCCTTATCCATCAGAGGGAAGACAGAATGAAAACCACAATCACAAAAAACTAATCAAACTGATCACATGGACCACAGCCTTGTCTAACTCAATGAAACTATGAGTCATGCTGTGTAGGCCACCCAAGATGGAGGTTTCAGGGTGGAGAGTTCTGACAAAACGTGGCCCACTGGAGAAGGGAATGGCCCAAATCACTTCAGTATTCTTGCCTTGGGAACCCCATGAACAGTATGAAAAGATAAAAAGATAGGACACTGAAAGATGAATTCCCCAGGTCGTTAGGTGCCCAATAAGCTACTGGAGAAGAGTGGAGAAATAACTCCAGAAAGAATGAAGAGACAGAGCCAAAGCAAGAACAACACCCAGTTGTGGTTATGACTGGTGATGGAATTAAAGTCCTATGTTGTAAAGAACAATAATACATATGAACCTGGAATGTTAGGTCCATGAATCAAAGTAAATCGCAAGTGGTCAAACAGGGGATGGCAAGAGTGAACATCGACATTTTAGGAATTGGTGAACTAAAACGGACTGGAATGGGTGAATTTAATTCAGATGACCATTATATCTACTATGTGAACAAGAATCCCTTAGAAAAAATGGAGTAGCCCTCAGAGTCAACAAGAGAGTCCAAAATGCAGTACTTGGATGCAATCTCAAAAAATGACAGAATGATCTCTGCTTGTTTCCAAGGCAAACCGTTCAATACCACAGAAATCCAAGTCTATACCCAACTAGTAATGTCGAAGAAGCTGATGTTGAATGGTTCTATGAAGACGTACAAGACCTTATACAACTAACACCCAAAAAAGATGTCCTTTACATTATAGGGGACTGGAATACAAAAGTAGGAAGTCAAGAGATACCTGGAATAAGAGGCAAATTTGGCCTTGGAGTACAAAATGAAGCAGGGCAGAGGCTAACAAAGTTTTGCTAAGAGAATGTACTGGTCATAGCAATCACCCTTTTCCAACAACACAAGAGAAGACTCTACACATTGACATCACCAGATGCTCAATACTGAAATCAGATTTAATATATTCTTTGCAGCCAAAGATGGAGAAGCTCTATACAGTTAGCAAAACAAGACTGGGAGCTGACTGTGGCTCAGTGCACGAACTCCTTATTGCCAAATTCAGACTTAAATTGAAGAAAGTAGGAAAAACCACTAAACCATTCAGGTATGGCCTAAATCAAATCCCTTACAATTATACAGTGGAAGTGACAAACAGATTCAAGAGATCAGATCTGACAGACAGAGTGCCTGAAGAACTATGGATGGAGGTTCATTACATTGTACAGGAGGCAGTGATCAAGACCATCCCCAGGAAAAAGAAATGCAAAAAGGCAAAATGGTTGTCTGAGGAGACCTTACAAATAGCTGAGAAAAGAAGAGAAGAGAAAGGCAAAGGAGAAAAGGAAAGATATGCCCATTGGAATGCAGAGTTCCAAAGAATATCAAGGAGAGATAAAAAATGTTTCCTCAGTGATCAGTGCAAAGAAAGAGAGGAAAACAATAGAATGGGAAAGACTAGAAATATCTTCAAGAAAATTAGAGATACCAAGGGAACATTTCATGCAAAGATGGGCTTGATAAAGGACAGAAATGGTATGGACCTAACAGAAGCAGAAGATATTAAGAAGTGGCAAGAATACACAGAAGAACTGTACAAAACAATCTTCATGACCCAGATAATCAAGATGGTATGATCACCCACCTAGAGCCAGATATCTTGGAATGTGAAATCAAGTGGGCCTTAGGAAGCATCACTATAAACAAAGCTAGTGGAGATTATGGAATTTCAGTTGAGCTATTTTAAATCCTGGAAGATGATGCTGTAAAAGTGCTGCACTCAGTATGCCAGCCCATTTGGAAAACTCAGCAGTGGCCACAGGACTGGGAAAGGTCAGTTTTCATTCCAGTCCCAAAGAAAGGCAATGACAATGTTCAAACTACCACACAATTGCACTCATTTCACACACTAGCAAAATGATGCTCAAAATTCTCCAAACCAGGCTTCAACAGTACGTGAACCATGAACTTCCAGATGTTTAAGCTGGATGTAGAAAAAGGCAGAGGAACCAGAGATCAAATTGCCAACATCTGTTGGATCCTTGAAAAAGCAAGAGAGTTCCAGAAAAAATATCTACTTCTGCTTTACTGACTATGCCAAAGCCTTTGACTGTGTGGATCACAACAGACTCTGGAAAATTCTTAAAGAGATAGGAGTACCAGACCACCTTACCTGCTTTCTGAGAAATCTGTATGAAGGTCAAGAAGCAACAGTTAGAAGTGGACATGGAACAACAGACTGTTCCAAATTGCGAAAGAGTATGTCAAGGTTGTATATTGTCATCCTGCTTATTTAACTTATATGCAGAGTACATCATGTGAAATGTCAGCCTGGATGAAGCACAAGCTGGAATCAAGATTGTTGGGAGAAATATCAATAACCTCAGGTATGCAGATGACACCACCATTATGGCAGAAAGCAAAGAACTAAAGAGCCTCTTGATGAAAGTGGAAGAAGATAGTGAAAAAGTTGGCTTAAAACTCAATATTCAAAAAACTAAGATTGTGGCATCTGGTACCATCACTTCATGGCAAATGGACGGAGAAACAATGGAAACAGTGACAGTCTTGCTTTTCTTGGGCTTCAAAATCACAGCAGATGGTAACTGCAGCCATGAAATTAAAGGAAGCTTGCTTCTTGGAAGAAAAGCTATGACCAACCTAGACTGCATACTAAAAAGCAGAGACATTACTTTGCCAACAAAGGTCTATCTAGTCAAAGCTATAGTTTTTCCAGTAGTCATGTATGGATGTGAGAGTTGGACTATAAAGAAAGCTGAGTGCTGAAGATTTGATGCTTTTGAACTTAGGTGTTGAAAACTCTTGAGAGTCCCTTGGACTGCAAGGAGATCAAACCAGTTAATCCTAAAGGAAATGAATCTTGAATATTCATTGGAAGGACTGATGCTGAAGCTGAAACTCCAATACTTCGGCCACCTGATGCGAAGAACTGACTCACTGGTAAAGACCCGGATGCTGAGAAAGATTGAAGGTGGAGAAGGGGATGACAGAGGATGAAATGGTTGGGTAGCATCACCGACTTGATGGACATGAGGTTGAGTAAGCTTCGGGAGTTGGTGATGGACAGGGAGGCCTGGCGTGCTTCAGTCCATGGGGTCGCAGAGTCTGACATGACTGAGTGACTGGACTGAACTGAACTAGAATAGAAAGCAGTTGCTCTAATATCCTAATTCTACAGAGATCTAGAAGTTACACAGGTTGCCCAATTTCTTGGTTTTAGAACTTGGATAAGAATCGATTTTCTTGGGTCTCATTCGCAAATTCTAATTTTACCTATTTGTTTTTCATCTGTGATTTTACACAGTCACTGCCATATGAACAGGTAAAGCACTGCTACAATATGAATTTCAAAGCACAAAAGGAAGGTGCCTTGCCAGCGGAAAAATATCATCACAGCAGGAAAAGCTGTAAAACTAGAAAGTTTATACTAAATCTCTGATCTTTTCTATTATATAAACCATGAAAATTATTACTTTTCCTGGTTTTTGGAGGAAATGAGAACTAACGGATAGCTGGTCACTAAGTGATAAAGAAAGACAGCCCTGTTCCTAGCCATGGATCACGTTACGGAAAAGTTACAATCCTCAGCAATCTGACAGATTCACCGAAAAGTTCCCACAATTCTTAACTGTTTGTTTTCCACATTAACCTCTGGGCCACAGAATCACCCTTTAACTACTCATCTTTTTAAAAATGATTCCATCAATTAGTATGTGGCATTTTATCTGTTTATTCATTTCTATGAGTGTCCTTTGGTTAACACACACACACAAGCAGGAAGCCACATAACAGTGTAATTTAATCTCTGTTCAGAATCTCTCTTAATAATTCAGTTTTTAAAAGGGTGTCAGAATATGAACCTCTGTCTGGTGGAGTCTAGTGTTTCCATAAATGAGCACAGTAATTGTGCCCTTGTTAGGTGCTTCTTAAAAGCTTTCAAGAAAATACAATGTGAGATAAATAATGCTGATTAGACACCCTCCCATGGAAGAAATAATAGAAAGGGATCAAGTGATAAATGAAATGAATGTTGCTCTATCAAAGCAAATGGTGATAAATGGAGAGCTGGTCCCATTGCTTACACTGGCACTTCTGGAAGCTGGTCACACTATTTATAATTGTGTTTTAGTGTTTTGCAGACCAGTCATTTATACGAACAGTAACATTAAAGTGATAAATTAGGAAGAAGCAGGTTGTCTAATCAGCAGAGAAGCAGTGATGCAGCTCCAATCAAAAGGAAAGTCATTCTGTTTCTTTTCCATGTTAATAAGTAAGACAGAGAAGGACCATTTGATTTGAAGGGAAATTTGCCAAATATGCAGCCACTCATATAATGAAATTATTCTTATATTTCCTCTCCTTTCTTTTTAAATGAAGTTTGCTTTTTATTTTAGTCCTCTTTAAGTAAGCTACCTTTTATTTTAATCACCTACAAGAAAGAACTGTGGTAAGTCAGTGGTATAAAAGGGGCATTTCTTGTACCTTAACTGTTAGCTGTTTCAAAAAGTTAATATTACCTAGACTATCCTGCTGTGACATGCTTTTACAAGAAAAGCACAGCCAGCAATTCTGTACTATCTGTTGGATTTTGATGTACCAACTATTAAATGTATTTTTTTCAATTAACTTTTTACTTTGTATTGGAGTATAGCCAATTAAAAATGTTGTGATAATTTCAGGTGGACAGCAAAGGGACTCAGCCATACATACACATGTATCCTTTTTGCCCCAAACTCCTCTCCCATCCAAGCTGCCTATTAAATGTATTCTTAATTAAGATTATACAGATCTCATAAGTGATGAAAAAGATTTTAAGAAAGCATATGAGCACTTTAGTGTAAAAGTGTACACTTACTAATAAAAATGAATATTAACTAAACTACTCATCTTATGTATTTTTACAAAATAATTCTATTAATGACTAAATTTAATCAGGCAGTAAAACTCTTTTGTTAATGCTTTGATATCCTGGAACAATTTTTTTTTCTGGTTCAGAAAATTACTTTGCCTCAAAATTAATAAACTTCCTTTCCAATTTTGGGATTCTCATGTGCTCTTATTTCCATCCAGATTTCAATAATATGTACTATTAATTTTTTCATTCATTTTTCCCTTTAAATCTATATTCTGGGAGCATGAAATCAAATGGTACCAAATACCATTGGTTACACTGTGCACATGTGTTTAATCTCTCTTTTGAAGAAGTTTTAAAATGTGTTACCCTTTTTTTATTCTAAATTTTTAATATCAATCTTACTCAAAGTCTTCCAAAAGATAGAGGAGAACGGGATATCTCCAAACAATTTTTATGAATCCAGCATTACTTTGATCCCAAAGCCAGATTAGGACACTATAAGAAAAGTATAGACCAATATTGCCAATAAACATAGATGCAGAAAATTCTGAACAAAATACTAGCAAACTGAATTCAACAGCACACTTAAAGAATCATACATCATGACCAATTTGGATTTATTCCTGGCACACAAAGTTGCTTGAACACGTGACAATCAATTAATGTGAAAGAATGTAAGCAAACTATAGTAGATGGGCTAAATTGAACCTACTCTTTTTTTTCCTTTTGGTGTTAAGAACACAACACTAGTTGTACCCTCAACAAATTTTTAGGTGCACAATGGGCTTCCCTGGTGCTTAGACGGTAAAGAATCCTCCTGCAATGCAGAAGACACAAGTTTGAACCCTGGCTCAGGAAGATTCCCTGGAGAAGGGAATGGCAACCCACTCAAGTATTCTTGTCTGGAGAATCCCATTGACAGAGACACCTGGCAGGCTACAGTCCCTGGGCTCTCAAAGAGTTGGACACAACTGAATGACTAATGCTAACACTGCCTGCTGCTGCTGCTAAGTCGCTTCAGTTGTGTCTGACTCTGGGCAACCCCAGAGACGGCAGCCCACCAGGCTTCCCCGTCCCTGGGATTCTCCAGGCAAGAACACTGGAGTGGGTTACCATTTCCTTCTCCAATGCATGAAAGTGAAAAGTGAAAGTGAAGTCGCTCAGTCGTGTCCGACTCTTTGCGACCCCATGGACTGCAGCCTACCAGGCTCCTCTGTCCATGGGATTTTCCAGGCAAGAGTACTGGAATGGGTTGCCGTTGACTTCTCCAACACTGCCTAGTGTATTGTTAATGACAGACACAATGTTGTATGGCAGATTTCTAGAATTTATTCGTCCTGTACAACTAAAACGTAATATACATTGAGCACCAAGTATATTCTCTCAATCCCCAACTACTGGCAACCATCCTTCTACTCTGCTTGTTGCTCTGTTTGATTATTTTATACACCTCACATAAGTGGAATCAGCCACTTTTTGCTCTCTATGATGATTATTTCATGTAGCATAATGTCCTTCAGGTTCATCCATGATGTTGCCTATGGCAAGATTTCCTTCCATTTTTAGGCTGAATAGCATTTCACTGTGTGTATATACCTCATTTTCTTTATCCAGTCATCCACTGATGGACATTTAGAGTGTGACATATTGCAGTGAATAACGCTGCAATGAACATGAGAGTGCAGATATTTTTTCAAGTTTCTGATTTCCATTCTTTTGTTCCATTCCAGAAGTGAGCTTGTGGAAATATACAATAGTTCTATTTTTTAATATTTGGAGGAATCTCCAGGCTGTTTTCCATAGTGACTACCATTTTATATCCTTGAGGATCATGGAAGGGTTCCTCTTTGTATACATCTTGCCAATACTTATCTTTTTTTTTTTTTAATAGTGGCCATTCTACCAGGTTTGAGGCTATAGCCACAGTTTTGTTCTGCATTTCTCTGATTATTAGTAAGTTCAGTTCAGTTACTCAGTCATGTCTGACTCTTCGCGACCCCATGAATCGCAGCACGCCAGGCCTCTCACACGTCCATCGAGTCAGTGATGCCATCTAGCCATCTCATCCTCTGTCGTCCCCTTCTCCTGCCCCCAATCCCTCCTAGCATCAGAGTCTTTTCCAGTGAGTCAACTCTTCACATGAGGTGGCCAAAGTACTGGAGTTTCAGCTTTAGCATCATTCCTTCCAAAGAAATCCCAGGGCTGATCTCCTTCAGAATGGACTGGTTGGATCTCCTTGCAGTCCAAGGGACTCTCAAGAGTCTTCTCCAACACCACACTTCAAAAGCATCAATTCTTCAGTGCTCAGCCTTCTTCACAGTCCAACTCTCACATCCATACATGACCACTGGAAAAACCATAGCCTTGACTAGATGGACCTTTGTTGGCCAAGTAATGTCTCTGCTTTTGAATACGCTATCTAGGCTGGTCATAACTTTCCTTCCAAGGAGTAAGCGTCTTTTAATTTCATGGCTGCAGTCACATCTGCAGTGATTTTGGAGCCCCAAAAAATAAAGTCTGACACTGTTTCCACTGTTTCCCCATCTATTTGCCATGAAGTGATGGGACCGGATGCCATGATCTTCGTTTTCTGAATGTTGAGCTTTAAGCCAACTTTTTCACTCTCCACTTTCACTTTCACCATTTAATATACCTGTTGGCTGTTTATATATCTTTGGAGAAATGTTTATTCAAGTCCTTTGACCAATAAAATACTACTAGAAAAATCATACATCAACTAATTGTATAACCAATAAGAAATGAATAAATTCCCAGAAATACACAGCCTACCAAGACTGAATCATGAAGAAACAGAAAATCTGAACAGATAAACTATAGTAAGGAGGTTTAATCAGTGATCAAAAATCTTCCAAGAAACAAAAGTCCAGGACCAGATGGCTTCACTGGTGTATTTTATCAAACACTTGAAAAATTAATACCAATCCTTCTCAAACTCTTCCAAAAAACAGACAAGAAGGCAATATTTCCAAACTATTTTTATAAATCTAGCATTACCCTGATTCCAAAGCCAGACAAGGATACTATAAGAAAACTATGGGCCTATATTCTCAATAAACACAGATGCAAAAATCCTGGATAAAATAGTAGCTAACTGAATTCAATAACACATCAGAACAATCATACACCCTGACCAGTGGATGTACTCCTAGAACACAAGGTTGTTACAATATATGAAGATCAATTAACATATATGCCACATTAACAGAATGAGGATAAAATTCATATGCTCATCTCTCTGGATACAGAAAAAGCATTTGACAATGTTAACTACACTTTCATGATAAAAACTCTTAACAAACTAGGCATAGAAGGAATGTAGTTCAATTAGTCATGGTCACGTATGAGACACCACAGCGAATACCATATTCAGCTATGAAAAGCTGAAAACAAGAATAAACCAAGGATTCTCTCTCTTGTCACTTTCAGTCAACATAGCACTAAAAGTTTTAGTCAGAAAAATTAGGGGTGCTAATAGATAAAAGAGAGTTCATTTATTTACTTTGGTTCATGTAAGTGCCAGTCTTTTAATTCTATTTAAGGACACATAAAAGAGAATGTGAAAATTAAAGAAAAAATAACAAAAGAAACCAATGACTTAGATATAATTATTGCTTTGAATGCCTTAGTTCTGTCTGCTTTTGTTTTTCCATAACTCACTGCTTTCTGTCTGCTAGTTTTCATTTAACAGCTACTTCCCGCCCCACCCTCCTGGACATTCCCAGACTCCTCAAAAATGAATTGGGGACCCCACTAGTTTACCCAAACAGTACCTGTCAAATCCCTTGTTGTAGCACTGGGAATATTCCCTGTAATGGTCTATTTTCTTATCTATTTCTCCAGTAGACATCACCCCTATGACCTAATGTGTCACCCCAAAATGTATATGTTAAAATCCTAATCCTCAAGAAGATGGTATTAGGTGGTGGGGCCATGGCGGTGATGAGGACATGAGGGTGGAGCCCTCATGAGCTGGGGTACTGCCCCTTTAAGAGATCCCAGAGCACTTTCTTGTGTCCTGTGCTCCATGTGAGGACACAGGAAGTGCTATCTATGGGCCAGGAGGTGGGCTCTTATAAGACACCACACCAAATCTGCCGGCACCATGATCTTACCCTTTCCAAACTTGAGAATGGTAGAGGCAAATTTCTGTTGTTTATAAGCCACCCAGTCTGTGGTACTATTACAGCAGTTCAAATGGACTAAGACAGAGACCTTTCTGTAGATCCAACAATGGGCTCAGTGCTTGCTGTGGAGTAAATGCTTACGTGGTCAAGCTTTGTGACTAATTGAAATGGCAGTGATTTCAATTAGTCATAAAGTAACAGGTGTGAGGTGATAGCCCATAGTTTTAATCTGCACTTCCTTGATCGGCCATTTTTATGTCTTCTTTGGTGAAATGTCTATTCAAGTCTTTAACCCAATAAGAGACTACTAGAAAAAACATACATCAGCAAATTGGTTAACTAATAAGAAATGAATAAATTTCCAGGAAACTATAATGACACCATAGTATGAAGAGTGGAGGTCCTACTGATTATCACCCTTGAAATCTTCTGATTTGGAAGACTGTAATAATACACTTTTAAGAGATTAAGAATGTTAATTCCTCTTGTCCATTTCTTTCTGCTTTTAGAAGAGTCAAGAATAAAGATCTGGCTTCCTTTATACAGGACTTTGTAAGGCCTGAACAAGGATGCATTTTTACAATTGTTATTGTTGTATTTTAGATGGCAGAGAATTCCAATGACTTTTCTCCTTGAAATTTAAAATTTTCTTCTTAGCAGTTTCTCTTCTATCAAAAGACAAGAAGAGAATCACACGTTATATGTATAATTTTTATTTCACACACATTTATTTGCATTTATGAACTGCTTTCAGTGATAGGAAGTAGGCAATTTCAGCCAAGGTGATGATTTTTACCTGTCTTCTCTCCCAAAGTTAACATTTCACTTGTGCAGAGGCCCGATCTTAGCAGACGAACATTCCTACTGATGACTACATTAGCAAAGTAGTCACTTCTTTGTTCCTGCTTTTGCAAATAAGCAAACAACAACAAAAGAATAGCTTGGAACCAATATTCATATAAGTGGGTCTCTCATTTCATTTTCTAATTTTTTTTCCTTTTGGGAAATAAGAAATAAAAAATTGCTTCTACACAGGACTCATTCTTCCTGTGACATGAACAATCCATGGATGATACCTGACCTCTTTCCCTGTGCACATCATTCCTACAAAAACGCTCCATAATTCCTTGAACTGGCAGCTGCTATATTCTTGATTGACAGTTTGTGCTCATCATAAACTTATATTTTTCTACTTTATCTGTTGAACAAATACTTACTGAATGCATCCTATGGGAAAGCATAGTCATCAAAGGAAGGTACTGTTAAGTTGTTATTCTAAGCATTATGTGGTTGTTACTAAGATTTGTAAAACAGACTGACAGTATGATA
Organism: Bos indicus; assembly: GCF_029378745.1. NCBI lineage: Eukaryota > Metazoa > Chordata > Mammalia > Artiodactyla > Bovidae > Bos > Bos indicus. The sequence goes on from NC_091772.1 coordinate 30,644,253, forward strand.
AGAAGTTTCTGAGTTAGGTTAGGTATAAAGAAAAGGAAACAAAAATTTGGGAAGGCTCAAATTCTGCATTTTAAATTGGTAAGGATAGGGTTTTTCTCAAGCCCAAGAGTCAAAAGAAAAGGCTAATTCTAGGATTCTTAAAAAATATTTTTTATATTTATATTTTGTATAAAATATAAAACTTTATATTTTATATACAAATATAAAAATTTATATTTACATTTTATATTTTTATATTTCATATTAAAATATATATAAATCTAGAGGGTAAGTCTTGTTCAGGTTTATTTTTTTATTTTTATATTTTCTTAACAATTAGTAATGAATATCAAAATTACTGAATCCATCCCTTTCTTTTCTCAGTTTTGGCTTCTTGGTAGCTGAGCTGGTACCCTGGCTACGTATAAAAAAATGATGGGAGGTGAAATATAGGCCCACCAAATATGACAATAGAACCTTATCCAAGGGCAACAAACAGCCTTTACTTAGCATTCAGTGTTTGGAAGCATGCTCATTATTTCAGCTAGATTAAAAATATACAGGAACTCAAAAATATAATTAGGCAAAGCCTAGAGCAAAGCATTTTATAAATAGGGTAGATGAAAACAATGAGATGATTTTGAGACACCTGATCTAGTAGATTTCTCTTTCTCTCCAAAAAATTAATTAAAAAAAAGGACAGACTTCACATGGTGAGCTATTTAACTTTCTACAGCATACCCACAGTTTCAATAATGTTAAACACTTGGGATAGTCAGCATCTGAATAATGCAGTCTTTTATTATACAGGGTTTCCTTGATAAGGGGCAAAAATTACATTTCAGATTCTGCTCTGTCTCTTACATCTTTGCTATAAATTGTCCCCAGATTAGTGTCATTAATCATATTTTGTAGACAAAGAAATGAGACACAGAAAAGAGTGATTTTTTTTTAAAGATCATAAAAGTTTGGGAGAGAAAAGAGATTTTACTTTTCTACTTTTTAGTTCGTGCTTATCTTTAAAAAAATATTGATTTCACAATTTGCAAATAATTTGTATAAAAACAACAGTAAAAATCAGAAAAGAGTGCCATTCTGTTAGCTTTTATTTATTAATGAGATTGCTAAAATAATTATTATAATTACCTACTACTATTGAATCTAACTCTTTATCAAAAAATCATTTTCATTTTTTGAGCAACTTATATATAAGCTTGCTTGAAGACACAGTCAAACAATTTGGTTGCAGAAAAATAGTAGTTTTATATCTCATATTCATTTCTGCAAAGCAAGCATCGCCCCTATGGAGACTTTACCAAAAGCCATATTCTACTTTTCAGTGTGGAAGGCATAATTATAATTCTTTCTTATCCACAAGCAATCTTTCTCCTTCATCTCTAAGAATCAACTATTTGTGAATAGGGTAAGTTCTGAGTCCTAACTTTCCACTAACCAACAATTCATAAGTGGCATGAATGGGATTATTGGTTTGTAATGGATATTCATCCTGACACACTACTTAGGATAATTAACTTAAAAATAGACATAGTAGTTTTTCAAAATAGAAAGAAAATTCTTGGGGTCAATAAATAAAGAGGGAGTAATAATCCAAAAAAGTAAAATCACAAACTGATGGTGAGTAATGAATTCCTTATTTGGAAGGAGAATTTATATACCTGCAAGCTTGGGATCAATAGCTAAAAATAAAGTATTAAAAAGTGGTCCCAAGTTGAAAAAGAATAGTGCCCTAAAGCCCACAGAAGGAAAGAAACAATAAATATTAGAGCAAAATTTAATGAATTAGGTAACAGAAAAACAATAGAGAAAACCAATGAGCCAAAAGTTACTTGAAAGATCAACAAAACTGATGAAACTTTAGACAGATCAACAAAAAAGAGAAAAGACCAAAATACATAAAATGAGGAGTGAAAAATGGGACATTACTACCAACCTTACAGAAATAAAAAGGATTACAAGTGAATACTATGAATACATGCCAACAAATTAATTCAGATAAAGTAGACAAATTCTTAGAAAAACATAAACTACTGAAACTGACTCTAGTAACAGCTTTCCACAAAAAAAGTCAGGCCCAAATGGTTTTACTAGTGAAGTCTATCAAACAGTTCAGTTCAGTTCAGTTGCTCAGTCGTGTCCGACTCTTTGCGACCCCATGAATCGCAGCACGCCAGGCCTCCCTGTCCATCACCAACTCCCGGAGTTCACTCAAACTCATGTCCATCGAGTCAGTGATGCCATCCAGCCATCTCATCCTCTGTTGTCCCCTTCTCCTCCTGCCCCCAATCCCTCCCAGCATCAGAGCCTTTTCCAATGAATCAACCCTTTGCATGAGGAGGCCAAAGTATTGGAGTTTCAGCTTTAGCATCAGTCCTTCGAATGAACACCCAGGACCGATCTCCTTTAGAATGGACTGGTTGGATCTCCTTGCAGTCCAAGGGACTCACAAGAGTCTTCTCTAACACCACAGTTCAAAAGCATCAATTCTTCCACTCTCAGCTTTCTTCACAGTCCAACTCTTACATCCATACATGACCACTGGAAAAACCATAGCCTTGACTATCTGGACCTTTGTTGGCAAAGCAATGTCTCTGCTTTTGAATATGCTATCTAGGTTGGTATTAACTTTCCTTCCGAGGAGTAAGCGTCTTTTAATTTCATGGCTGCAATCACCATCTACAGTGATTTTGGATCCCAAAATATAAACTCTGAGAATAATTAATACCAATTATGCACAAACTAATACAAAAATGGAAAATCAATAAATACTTCCCAATTCATTTGATAAAGCCAGTTATTACCCTGATACCAAAGCCAAAGACTTCATAACAAAAGAAAACTAGAGACCAATAACTCTTATAAATGTAGATGCAAAAATCCTTTGCAAAATACTGAAACAGAGAATCTAATGACATATAAAAATATTATACCCTGTTATAAATTGGGCCTTATGCAGGTAACTCAAGGTATCTTACAATCAGAGAATTGATTAATGTAATAACATTAATACAATGAAGGACAAAACCACATGATGATCACAACAGACCTAAGAAAACTTTTTGATAAAATTCAGCATCCTTTATTTTAACAATGCTAAAGAAACTAAGAGTACAAGGGAATTTCCTCAACTGACTACAGGCATCTATGAGAAGTTCACAGTTAACATCATACTTGATACTGAAAACCTATTTTCCCCTAAGATTAGGAACAACACAAGATGTTCACTTATGTAACTTCTATTTAACATTCTGCTAAAAAGTCTAGTCAGGCCAATCAAGTAATATAATGAAATAAAAGGCATTCAGATTGGAAAGAAGTAGAACTGTCTCTGTTTGCAGAATAAATAATCTTGTACATAGAAAATCCTAAGGAATATCATGAAAATATTACTAGAAATAATAAATTAGTTCACAAAAATTGCAAGATTCACACCAATACAAAATATATACAAATCAATTGCATTTCTATGCTAGCAATGAACACTCCAAAAAAGAAAATTAAGACAGCAATTGCATTCACACTGACATCAAGAGAACAAATATGAGCCAATTTAACAAAACAAATGTAAACCGTGTATTTTAAAACTATAAAATATTGTTGAAAGAAATTAAAGATTACCTAAATAAATGAAAAGACATCACACATTTAAAAATAAGGAGACTTAATATTGTTAAGATGGAAATACTCTTCAAACTGATCTACGCTTCTATTCAATAACATATTTATCAAAATACCAGCTGGCTTTTTGCAACTGACAAGCTGATCCTAAAATTCATAGAGAAATTCAAAGGACCAAGAATAGCCAAAACAGTCCTGAAAAAGCAGAACAGAGTTGGAAGAGTCACACTTTTTGATTTCAAAGTTGACTACAGAACTATAGCAGTTAAGACAGTGGACTATTTGCATTAGGATAGATAGATGAATCAGTAGAATAAATTAATTGAGAATAAGAAACAATTCATCACATTTCTATCAACCTATTTTCCACAAAAGTTCAAATACAGTCTGATGGGGGAAAGAATAGCCTTTTCAATGATGACTTACAGTTTTTTTAATAAAAGTTTATGGACTATTTCCCCAAGATTATTATATGCTAGACCAAAAACAAATAGCTGGTGATTTTAAACATCTTTGACATTTTTAATGTCACCTACCTAAGAGAAGCAGAAGATGTTAAGAAGAGGTGGCAAGAAAACAGAGAAGAACTATACAAAAAAGATCTTCATGACCCAGATAACCACAATGGTGTGATCACTCACCTAGAGCCAGACATTCTGGAATGTGAAGTCAAGTGGGCCTTAGGAAGCATCTCTACGAACAAAGCTAGTGGAGGTGATGGAATTCCAGTTGAGCTATTTCAAATCCTGAAAGATGATGCTGTGGAAGTGCTGCAGTCAATATGTCAGCCCATTTGGAAAACTCAGCAGTGGCCACAGGACTGGGAAAGGTCAGTTTTCATTCCAATGCATGAAAGTGAAAAGTTAAAGTGAAGTCGCTCAGTCATGTCCGACTCTTAGCGACCCCATGGACTGCAGCCTTCCAGGCTCCTCCGCCCATGGGATTTTCCAGGCAAGAGTACTGGAGTGGGGTGCCATTGCCTTCTCAGAATCCCAAAGAAAGGCAATGACAAACAATGTTCAAACTACCACGCAACTGCACTCATCTCACATGCTAGCAAAGAAATGCTCAAAATTCTCCAAGCCAGGCTTCAGCAGTACGTGAACCATGAACTTCCAGATGTTCAAGCTGGATTTAGAAAAAGGCAGAGGAACCAGACATCAAATTGCCAACATCCATTGGATCATCAAATAGGCAAGAGAGTTTCAGAAAAACATGTACTTCTGCTTTACTGACTATGCCAAAGCCTTTGACGGTGTGGATCACAATAAACTATAGAAGATTCTGAAAGAGGTGGGAATATCAGAGCACCTGACCTGCCTCTTGAGAAACCTATATGCAGGTCAGGAAGCAACAGTTAGAACTGGACATGGAACAACAGACTGGTTCCAAATAGGAAAAGGAGTACATCAAGGCTGTATATTGTCACCCTGCTTATTTAACTTATATGCAGAGTACATCACGTGAAATGCCAGGCTGGAAGAAACACAAGCTGGAATCAAGATTGTTCGGAGAAATATTAATAACCTCAGATATGCAGATGACACCACCATTATGGCACAAAGCAAAAAAGATCCAAAAGGAAATCAGTCGTGAATATTCATTGGAAGGACTGATGTTGAAGCTGAAACTCCTATACTTTGGCACCTGATGGGAAGAACTGACTCATTGAAAAAGACACTGATGATGGGAAGGATTGAAGGCGGGAGGAAAAGGGGACAACAGAGGACGAGATGGTTGGATCATATCACTGACTCAATGGACGAGTTTGAGCAAGCTCTGGGAGTTTGGTGATGAATGGGGAAGCCTGGCGTGCTACAGTCCATGGAGTCACAAAGTGTTGGACACGACTGAGCTACTGAACTGAACTGAACCAGCTATTCAAAATAGAAGGTGATGGCTTGGATTGAGGGCCTTATGAGAAGTTATTAGACAGTTGTAAGGGGAATTCACAAATTTAAAACCTGACCAATCTTATCTTGAGGACTGAAAACAGATATTCTACCACTGCCAGGATACTCTCACTGTCTTTTATCTGTGTCAGCTTTATTCTTTCACACAAGTTCCATTTGGCCATGGTCACAGCTCTGGGTTAATGTACTTTCAAATTCATTACCAGTGAGAAGAGAAGCTTCTCTAGTCTAGCCCAGAGGGAAAATTCTTATTGTCTTGGGTTGGACATGTGTCCTCCTGGCTGGATCAATAACAAAGGCATAAAAGTTTGATTGGTATTAGATATCTAAACAATATGTTTGATGCCTATCAACTTTGCTTCTACTTTGTACTACAATGATTTCCATCCAAATTCAGAAAACAAAATGTGCTTCTAACCTAATCCTGAATGTTGCAGGGTATTGGGAATGCCCTAGAAAATGTTCAGTAATCCTTTTCTACCTCATGCTTGGTTGTACTGTGACTAGGAATTCAATAAGAACCTTACTAAGTGCTAGGATAAGGGGATTCTCTCTAATGATATCCAGGCCACCTCCTTTTCTGGTTAAAACCAGGAAAAGCCATACACAAGCATAATAAACTCATGTAGCCTCGTAGGGAAATATCACCTACCATTGATTTGTTTCTACATCTTTCCTTCACCTTCTATCTGACATTTTGCCTGAATTAGTACGATGATGACATGCCCCTTTTTCCAGAGGATAAGCAAAAAGGGGTATATAATAGACTCTGTGTTATATAATTCTTTGTGCAAAAACAGGGAACCATAACCAATAAGAAAAGGTAAAATGCTAAGACATGGAAGCAAACTAAACATCCATTAATGGATGGATGATAAAGAAGATGTGGTACTTACATACAATGGAATATTACTCAGCCATTTCAAAGAATGAAACAAGGCCATTTGCAGCAATATGAATGGACCTGGAGATGATTATACTAGCAAAGTAAGTCAGACAGATAAAGACAAACATGATATATCACTAATAGGCGGAATCTAAAAAAAAATGATACTGGACAAATAACTTACTAGGTTGGTGCAAAAGTAACTGCAGTTTTACACTGTTGAAATTTTCCATTTGATATTGGAATACATTCTTAAATAAATGTGGTTATGTTATACATTACTTTAATGTGCATTTCTCGCTTTATGCTTTTTTTACTAGCAAGTTGTTACTATTACATGTGACTTAGAAATGATGTTAGACAAAAAACAAATTCGAATGATTTTCTTATTTGAATTCAAAATGGGTCAAAAGCAGCAGAGACAGCTCGCAACATCAACAATGCATTTGGCCCAGGAACTGCTAATGAACATACAGTGCAGTGGTGGTTCAAGAAGTTTTACAAAGGAGACAAGAGCCTTGAAGAAGAGGACTACAGTGGCTTGCCATCAGAAGTTGACAACCACCAATTGAGAGAATCATCAAAGTTGATTCTATTACAACTACACAAGAAGTTGCCAAAGAATTCAATGTTGACCAAGCTATGGTCATTCAGCATTTGAAACAAATTGGAACAGTGAAAAAGCTCAATAAGTGGGTGCTTCATGAGCTGACGGCAAATCAAAAAAATCATCATTTTGAAGTGTTGTCTTCTCTTATTCTACACAACCACAAGAACCATTTCTCCATCTGATTGTGATGTGTGACAGAAAGTGGATGTTATAGGACAACTGGCGATGACCAGCTCAGTGGTTGGACCAAGAAGAAGCTCTGAAGCAGTTCCCAAAGCCAAACTTACACCAAAAAACAGGTCATGGTCTCTATCTGGTGGTCTGCTGCCTGTCTGATCCACTACAGCTTTCTGAATCCCAGTGAAACCATTATATCTGAGAAGTACACTTAGCAATCAAAGAGATGCACTGAAGACTGCAATGCCTACCAGCTGGCATTGGTCAACAAAAAGGCCCCAGTTCTTCTCCACGACAATGCCCAACCACACATTGCATAACCAATGCTTCAGAAGTTGAACGAACTGGGTTACAAAGTTTTGCCTCTTCCACCACATCCACCTGACCTATTGCCAACTGACCACCACTTCTTTAAGCATCTCAACAGCTTTTTGCAGGGAAAATGCTTTCCAAGAGTGTCAAATCCCAAAGCATGGATTTTTATGCTACAGGAATAAACAAACATTTCTTGTTGGCAAAAACGTGTTGATTGCAATGGTTCCTATTTTGGTTAATAAATATGTGCTTGAGCTTAGTTATAATGATTTAAAATTCACAGTCCAAAACCGTAATTATGTTTGCACCAACCTAATATTTACTAAGCTGAAACAGATTTACAGACTTAGAGAATGAATTTAGGCTTACCAAGGGGGAAGTTGGTATTGGTGGGGATGGAGAGGGCCAAATTGGGAGTTGGGGATTGACATGTACATACTGCTATATTTAAAATACATAACCATAAGGACCTACTGTAGAGCACAGGGAATTCTGATCAATACTCTAATAACCTAAATGGGAAAAGAATTTTAATACATGTATAACTGAATCAAAAGGTTTAATGTACTGGGTCCTTATTTCATGCTTGACACTTTTCATGATCATCTCTTTTTAATTTTAACCACAAACCCTATGAGAAGGCATCATTTTACTGTTATGGGCTCAGCAGGATGATATGTGCAAGGTTACCAGGTCCTTATGTGAGGTCGCTCAGTTGTGTCCGACTCTTTGCAACCCCATGGACTGTAGCCTACCACACTCCGTCCATGGGATTTTCCAGGCAAGAGTACTGGAATGAGTTGCCATTTCCTTCTCCAGAGGATCTTCCTGACCCAGGGATCAAGCTCAGGTCTCCTGCACTGTAGGCAGACGCTTTACTGTCTGAGGCACCAGGGACTTAGTAGCAGTGAAATAGCAGGTAGCTGGATACCTCGTCCATGCTCTTGACCAATGAATTATACCCCCTTCCTGAATCTCAGCAAAGTTGAAGCTTTTAGCATTTAAGAGAAATGGCATCATGTAGGAGGCTAGTATCTGTAAGGAAGTTATTTGTTATGCAAATATAGGTCTTTTCACTTATGCTCTTGTGATCTTTTGGGTAATTTAAATGCCCTGTTCAATTTATGTACTTCGTTTGCATGATATTATTAAAAATGTTTATTTTGATCTTATTAAATGGGAAAGTTCCTTTGAGACTTTATTAAGAGAGGAGAGCAGGAGGATGCTAAGAGTGGACAAGAGTATTATTGACACTTTCCAACATGCAGAGACTTTCTCTTTTGAGAAAAAGAAAGTCTGCACAGGCCTTTTGGGTCTGCACAGGCCTTTGCGACAAATATGTCATAGGGAGTCTAGTCAATCGAGAACTGATATATCATTCCATCACTTTAATGAGGGGCAAGAATGGTTTCATATAGAACATCATGTAGACATGATTCCCACTTAGTTGATAAATTAATTATGAATTCATATTCTTATAAAAACTCATGGATTTGTGTCTGATTCCTTTTGGAATTCCAGGGACCAGAGTATTTTATTTGTACACCTGAAATGTTTTACAAATTCCTGTCTACCTGCCCCAGGAAGAAACTAAATTCTCTGATTAAAGTTACAATATTTGCTTCCCAAACCACAAGGATACTATTCTGCTGAGTAGGGTCATCAGTGAAAGGTATGTAACATCCATCTTGGAACCAACTTTAGTCAGTCCCTTTAATTAATGCCTGAGGAATCAGCTTTATCTTTTAAAAGAATAAAATCTAATTGTGGTTCAAATTAAACAGTCTAATGAAGGTGACCACAAAGCAATTGATCAAAACTAATGGGTGAGTAGTTTCGCTTCCATTAAATAAAACTCTTGTTTGTTGAGCATAAATAACTTAAGGGACTTGACTCTAGTTATCGACATATTAGAACCTCTGGAGGAAGAAGAGCCAATTATTGTTGGGGCTATTTTTAAAAAGGAGAATGGAGCTTTAAAAAAATTAAAAGAATGTCTTCTCACTTTGTTGTTCAATAAACATTTTTAAAATGTCTAATATATACAATAGTTAGGGATAAAATAATACAGCCCATGACAAAAGAGGATAGAACAATGAAAATGAGTGCAGTGAACTTTGCCATCTTGAATATTTTTTATACTTTTTCATCCAGTTTTATTGATATAGTTGACATATAGGACTGCATATGTTTAAAGTACAAAGCATAGTGATTTGACTTATATTATGAAATGATTATCACAACAAGTCTAGTGGACATCCATCATCTCCTATAGAAATTAAAGAAATAGAGAAAAAAATTTCTTTGTGATGAGAATACTTCAGATTTACTCTTCTATCAACTTTCATACATAACATAGAGAAGTGTTAAATATATTTATCATGTTTTACATTACACCTCTAGTATTTATTTATGTTATAATTGGAAGCTTGTACTTTTTGACTACCTTCATCTGCCTATACCCACACCCTGCCTCTGGTAACCACAAATCTTTTTTCTTTGAGTTTATTTTTGAAGTATAATTGACTTACAACACTACGCTAGTTTCAAGTACAGAAAACAGTGGTTTGATATTTCTATACACTCAAAACTATCACCACAATCAGTCTAGTGACCACCTTACCATACAAAGATATTACATAATTATTGGCTATATTCCCCACACTAACATTTCATACCCTTACTGAAGGTTTGTACCTCTTAATTTCCCTCACCTATTTATCTCAGTCCTCCACCCCACCCTTCTGGCCTCCAAGATCAAGAAACAAGACAAGGATGTCCAGTTTTGCCAGATCTATTCAACATATGTAGGAAATTCTGGTCAGAGCAATTAGGCTAAATATAAATAAAACTTTAAAAAGAAATAAAAGGAAACCAAATTAGGAAGAAGTGATTTTCTTCTTTCAAACAAAGATATAGAGTTATCTTTGTTTAAAAATGACATTATAAGTAGGAAACCATAAAGATACTGCAAATAAACTATTAGAACCAATAAACAAATTCACCAAAGTTGAAGAACATAAAATCAACAAAGAAAAATCAGTTCTGTTTCTTTACAGTAGCAATGAATAATTATAGAAAGAAATTAAGAAAACATGTCCATCAAAAAGAATAATATACTTAGGAATAAATTCACTAAAGGAGTCAAAAGACTAGTACACTTCAAATCATAAAACATTGCTGAAAGAAATCAGAGAAGACACATTAAAGGGAAAGATATTCTGTGTTCATGGATTCAAAGACTTAATATTGTTAAGATGACAACACTACCCCAAAATATTAATACAGTATCTATCAAAATTCCAGTGGCATTTTTTTTTGCAGAAATTGAAAATCTATCCAAAATTTACATGGGACTTCAAGGGACCCCATATAACCAAAATAATCCTGAAAAAGAAGAACAAAGTTGGAATGCTTATGTGCCCTGATTTTAATACTTGCTACAAAGCTACAATAACTAAAACAGTATGATACTAGAATCAAGACAGACACAGAAGAATAGAATAGAGAGCCCAGAAATGAATCCTTAAATATAGTCAACTGATTTTTAACAAGGGTGCCAAGTGCATTCAGGGGGAAATTATTTTCAACAAACAGGGTTAAAAAAACTAGATATCCATATACTAAAAATGAAGGTGGACCCTTACTTTAGACCACACACACACACACACAAATGCTCAAAATGAATCAAAGGCCTAAATTTAGGAACTAAAACTATAAAACCCTTAGAAGAAACAGGGAGAAATTTATGACTTTGGATTTGGCAATAATTTACTAGACAACAAAAGCAAAAAAAAAAAAGAAAGAAAACACACAGAAAGATCAAGTGGATTTTATAAAAACTAAAAGCTTATGTGTATAAAAGTATAATATTAAGACAGCAAAAAAATAATATCTCACAGAATGAGAGAAAATGTTTCAAATCATCTAATAACGGATTCATATCCAGAAAATACGTTAAAAACTCTTACAACTCAAAAAAATTCTAATTCAAAAATGAGCAAAGAGTTTATGAAGACATTTCTCCAAAGTGGTATACAAATGGCTAATAAGCACATAAAAAGATCAACATCACTAGATACTAAAGAAATAAAAATCAAGTCAACAATGAGATGCCACTTCATATCCGTTAGACATTACCAAAACAACAGAAAGTAAGTGATGCAGAAGATGTGGAGAAACTGGAAATCTCATACACTGCTAGCAAGAACGTAAAATAGTGGAGCCAATGTGGAAAAGTTTGATGTTTTGTTAAAAAATTAAACAGAATTGCCATATGATTCATCAGTTTCACCCACAAGTAGATACCCAGTTGTATTGAAAATGAGCTCATATATTTGTACACCAATGTTCACTGCAGCATTACTCATAATAGGCAAAAGGTGGAAACAACTGAAATGTTATCAACAGATAAGTGAATAAATAAAATGCATATACTTACAATAGAATATTAAGTCTTGAAAAGGAATGAAATTCTGATACATGGTATAACACAATGAACTTCAAAAAAATGTATCATAAGTAAAGTAAGATGGATGCTGCTGCTGCTGCTGCTGCTGCTGCTGCTGCTGCTGCTGCTGCTAAGTCGCTTCAGTCGTGTCTGACTCTGCGCGACCCCATAGATGGCAGCCCACCAGGCTCCCCCGTCCCTGGGCTTCTCCAGGCAAGAACACTGGAGTGGGTTGCCATTTCCTTCTCCAATGCATGGAAGTGAAAAGTGAAAGTGAAGTCACTCAGTCGTGTCCAACTCCTAGCGACCCCATGGACTGCAGCCCACCAGGCTCCTCCATCCATAGGATTTTCCAGGCAAGAGTACTGGAGTGGGGTGCCATTGCCTTCTCCGAGTAAGATGGATACAAGAGGACAAATATTGTTATGATTCCATTTATGTAGGATACCTAGAATAGGCAAATTCACAGAGATAGAAAACAGAATCAACTTTGCCTGGCTGAAGGAGGGGAAAATGGGGAATTACTGTCTAATGGGTATAGAGTTTCCTTCTGGGATGATGAAAAAGTTCTGGAAATGGACAATGGCGATAATTGTACAACACTGGTGAATATACTTAATGGCACTGAATTCTATACCCCAAAAGGATTAAAACGGAAACTGTTATATGTTTTGCTACAAAAACAAATAGCCTTAAAATAAAAGAGAAAAGAGGGAGGCCATATGTAAGAAACGTTCTCATCTCTCAAGAACAATGAGGGCTCAGAACTGCCTTTGCAACATAGAGGTGATCATTAGTGACTTCCACGTGAGTAAACTGGAGGGCTGTAAGAGGAACTGAGAGGACAGGAACTGGGGAGAGTAAAACCATAACCCTCTTGACATTCTATTGCAAAGAGGGGCAAAAAATAAGGAAGTAAGTGATAGTGCAAGAGGGATCAAGGAAATTATTCAAAAGTGACTTCCAAGAAATAGGGATATATTTCCCTGCTGATGGGAATAATCCAGTCTAGCACAAAAAGTTGATGATGAAGGGGAGAGAGAACTGTTTTTGAGTAGGTCAGGTAGATAGAATCTAGCACTCAAGGTGAAGGGCTGCATTTCTTCTTAATTTAGTGTTTTTCCTTGGTTTAACTTTGCAAAGCACCATGCAAAACCTACAGAGTAAGTTCTTTAGTTTAGCCATCCCCAACAAATCCAGGAGATTCTATTTTCTATTCAGTTTAACTTTATTTTTAAGGGTTTACTGGGAAGCCAAAATTGTTTTGCAAACTTGAGCTGCAAAAATTAATCCCATAATCCAAAAGGTATTAGTGAATTTGTCAAAGATTATGCGATTTTTGCACATATTTCTCTTTCCCACTCAAATCTTAGCAAAAAGCATGAATTTTATGCCCATAAACCATTGCCAAGTGACATTTAGGGTTCGTTTCTCTAAATATCTTCCAAATTACCATATGCCAAAGCTATTTCTGTGCATTAATCCCAATTATGTGATAACATCTATTCAGACTGTTCAGCAAGCAGTTCTGTGGTACGAGTAGCCACATTTTAAGATCAAATTGGCCGCAGAAATGATTCACATGAAAATAGTAACAAAATCAAAAAGTGCAATAACTTTGTGAGTCAGAGAACTTTAAGATTTTATTATGGGAATCATTGCTTTCCAGCAAATCATGCTTCTATGGTTTTAATTTTCAAGGGTGTATACTTTGGAATGTCATAAATAACAGTAACAGAAAGTGAAACAGGATCCATTTAGTCTGAGGAGGAGGAAAATTAATATCCAAACTATGGGCCTGTCTTCACTAATGAGGAACTGTTAGGAAGGATGATATAGATTTTTTAAATGTGTATGCAATAAATATCTTATTTATATACGTATTATTGCACAAAGCTCAGAGAAGCAATGGAAACCAGAAGGGAATGAATGTTTCTTTGGAGGGCATACAAAATTCTAGTTTCTCAATTATGAGACCTAAAAATAAAATCAATGAATCAGCATCACAAGAAATAAAGTGGAACTTAGGGACATCAGACCATCCTTTCCTCAGTAAAAGTGGTAAAATTCTGCAAGAGCAATAGATTGACAAATTGAGGGGTTTTTTTGGAAATACACCTGTCACATTCGTCTGCATTTTAAGAAATTCCTGAAAGTGATGCTCGTTTGTCTGTCTTCCTGGGTATCTGCTCTTGAGGTGAGGACAGTGATTAAGATGAATAATCTTCCAGCTATTTATTTGTAAAGAGAGTCTTCCTTTCTAACCTGGCAGGGTATTATTGTGCTACTCTGCTGGGTATCAAGGACACTTTGGCTAGTCTATCACCTACATGCTCAATAGTCTCACTTCCATCTTCTAAATTTCTTACTTTTTTCCCCCTCCTCTCCCTAATGTACCTCACAGCTTTGGGCTCTGAAATCAGATAACTAACTCCCTTTCCCATCACATTAAATATTTTTGCTTCCTTTCCTCTAAAGTATCTCCATTTATGATACATAACTGTCATATTACTACATGTCATTTTAAAGTTTGTATTCTCTTCTATATTTTTCATACTTGTTTGTACCAATTGTGGTCATTTTAGTTTTTAATTTTCTACAGAATACTTTGCTTAATTAATGTGACAAGGGTTTTTTAAACAGCTGTATTCTGAATTCATATTGTTTTGGTGATCTTCATAAAAGAATACTGTGAACCACAGGGCCTTGAGAATTTTAGAGTGACTTTTGATTAAAAATAGCTGATGATAGGCAGTAGTTGAAAATTGCTTTTTTGTCCCAAAGAAAAATTAATTTCATGGGTGGGACAATCACTTTAATTATATATCAGTCATATATATATATATATATCAGTTATCACTAACACCAAACTCAGTAGTGGAAGACTCAATAGTTTCCTGCTAAATTTGGGAATAAGCAAATGCTCTCTCTTTCACCATATCTATTCTACACTAATGGGATTCTTGCCAGTGTTAATGAGGCACTATAAAGAAGTAAAAAGTATAAAAATTAGAAGAAGTAAAACTATTTATTCTGATGTGATGATAGGGTATGTACAAAATCCTAACAAAACTACCAAAACACAGAATAAATAAGCAATTTAGCAAGACCACACACACAAAAAAGTAAATATAAAAAAATTTGTACTTATACACACTGGTATTAAACAAATGGGAAAAGAAATGTAAAATGCGTATTGTTTACAAAAGCACCCAAAATAAAATACTTAGAAATGAATTATTGGAGTACAAGCAAGCCTTGAACATTGAACATTTTAAAAATAGAAACACTATGTTGGATCAATACTGTTAAGATGTTAATTATTCACAAACTGGTTAGTTAATTGCAAATTTTACATAGAAATGAAAATTATTTTGAATAGTGAGAGCAATACTGCATAAAAACAAGAAGTTGGAGTACTTACATTAACAGAATTATCCAGAGTATGTGTCAATGGTAGAAAGAAAGAAAACAAATCAATTGAATGTAACAGATTACCTAAAAAGATTCCCATTAAAATATAATCAACTTATTTTCAACAAAAGGGCCACAGCATTCAACTGGAAAAGGAATATTCTTAAACTAATGATTGTAGAGTAACTGAATATCCATATGGAAAAAAAAATGAATTTCTACCTCTATTTCACAGTGCAAACAAAGTATCAATTTGAGATGGATCATACACTAAATGTGAAAGCTGAAAGTATCTGGCTTTTAGAAGAAAACCATAGGAGGCTACTTTCATAATCTTAGATTAATTTTAGATTTTAAGGTTCAGTTCAGTTCAGTCGCTCAGTCGTGTTCGACTCTTTGCAACCCCGTGAATCGCATATTTTAAGGTTAGGTTAGATGTAAAAAGCACAAACTAAAAAAAGCAGAATAAATTTGATAATCGATATATTTAACACCAACAAAATTAAAACTTGTGCTCATCAAAAGACACCATTTAAGAAAATGAATAGTAGAGCTACAGATTGGGGATAATAAATCTCAACATATCTAACATAAAAATCTTGTATTCACATTTCCTACAACTAGATAAAAAACACAAATGATTTCTTTTAAATAAGAATATATTTGAGAAGATACTTATCAATGAAAGGTGTATAAATAGTTATTAAGCAAAAGAAAAAAGGACTCCAGATTATTAGACGTTAAAGAATGTGCAAATTACAACCAAAAGAAGCTGTTACTCTTTACTCACTGGAATGAGTAAACTAGAAACAACCCAAAAGTTCCTTAACAGAAAAATAATATTTTTAGTATCTATAGAATAGACTACCATTCATCAGTTAACATGGATGACCAATTACTATATGCATTCATGCTAAGTCGCTTCAGTTGTGTCTGACTCTGTGCAACCCTATGGACAGCAGCCCACCAGGCTCCTCTGTCCATGGATTCTCTAGGCAAGAATACCGGAGTGGGTTGCCATTGTCTTCTCCAATTACTATATGCAACCATATAAATGTATCTTATAAACATTATATAGGATGAAAGAAGTGAAGAAATTCATACAGTATGATTCCACTTATATTAAGTTCTAGAATAGGCAAACCTAATCCATGGTGAATTATTTTAATACTAAAAAATGGAAATAGCTTAAAGTCCCACTCATAAACTTTTATAAGTCACAATGAATTTACACAGGATTACCATGAACACTTCTCAGCATTTTCTGAAGAAAATGGGGAGCCATGAATCTGAATAAACTTAAAAAGGGAAGGAAAATAATCAATCTTTCATAGTAGATGGGAAGACATTAATGGATGCTTAGTGAAAGTGAAAGTGAAGTCGCTCAGTCGTGCCCGACTCTTAGCGACCCCATGGACTGGAGCCTACCAGGCTCCTCCATCCATGGGATTTTCCAGGCAAGAGTACTGGAGTGGGGTGCCATTGCCTTCTCCATAATGGATGCTTAACCACTGACAAAACAAAAACAAAACAAAAAATAATCTCCTGAATGGGAGAAGATATTTGCAAATTATATAATGGATAAAGTAATATCCAACATATATAAACAGCACATACAACTTAATATGAAAAAAAAAAACTCAATTAGAAATGGGCAGAAGAATTGAATAGACATTTTTCAAAAAAGTAAATGTCTAGCTGACATATAAAAAGATGCTCAACATTGCTAATCATCAGGGAAATGCAAATCAAAATCACAATGAGACATTGCCGCATACCTGTCAATACGACTAACCTCATACCTCATACCTGTCAGTATGACTAACGTCAAAAAGAACACCAATAACAAATGCTGGCAAAAATGCGGAGATAAAAGAACACTCATACACTACTGGTGGGAATGTAATTGGTACAGCCACTGTGGAAAACAATATGGAGGTTTCTCCAAAAACTAAAGCTAGAAATACCATATGATCAGCAATTCCACTCTTGGGTATATATCTGAAAACAAAACAAAACACTAATTTGAAAAGATACATGCACCCAAATGTTCATAGCAGCATTGTTTACAATTACCAATTTATGGAAGCAACCTATGTCTGTCTCTCTCTCTCTATATATGTATATATCAATACAATGGAATACTGATCAGGCATAAAAAAGAAGGTTTGCCATTCATGGCAATGTGAATGCAGGGTGTTAATAAGTCAGACAGAGAAAGACACACACTGTATGTGTGGAATCTAAAAAAATATAGCAAACTAATATATAGAACCTAAAAAAATGTAACGAACTAGTGCCCAAAACATCAAAGAAGCAGATTCACAGATATAGAGAAAAAACTAGTGCTTACCACTGGGGAGAAGAAATGAGGAGAGACAATATAGGGGTAGGAGGGAAAACAAGGGTTATTATAGGATTATGTGAAATCATGCATATGAAACTTTTGAACATTTTAAAGCACTATAGAATTTAAAGAATCTTTTATTCAATAAAGGATAAATTTCAAAAAAGTTTTCATTATTAAACATAAATGAACTAAAGAGGAAATTCAAGATCCAAGGAAGTAGTCAACAGCCACCATTACAAGAAACAATAAATATAACATGGCTAGAGGAAACAGCTATTTTGATAAATAAATGTAGGGGCTACATCTTAAAAGTATTAGAGGTACCTCATTGCAAACCTAAAATAGAACAAATGCAAATGGTTGAGAGAACAAATACAGAGGGAATTAAAACCATAGGGAAATAATACTCCTAACAGTGGATGATATTTTTGAAAATCTTGAAAAGTTACTTGGTTCTCAAGAAAAAATAAGATGACCAAATTGTTATTCAAGAAATCAAAAATTTGTCAAAGCAAGTCCTCTAAAACACAGTTTTCTTGGTGAGTGTAACAAATAATTTCTTGCAAATAAAACTTGTAGTTTTAAGGAACAGAATGCAAAGAATAAGATGAAACTCTTCATAACTCAACCCAACATAGAAAAGAAACTACACTAATCTAATTTATGAATGTGGCTGTTAAAATCCTAAATAACACAAGAAACTGAAATCTAACCATAATGTATATTAAAGAATAATCCAACATTATCAAATAGGGTTTATCTCAGAATTGCAAGTGTAAGTTTTTTTCTTTCTCTATTTTCTCTCATGCCTCTCAAACTATCCCTGTGGAATATATTGGAGAGTGAAGCAGTAGAATTTTAAAAAGTCACTCTACAGGCAGATTTCCGTAGACCATGAATTCTGGTAGGAAGGACTGTAATTCTAATGGAGAGGGAGGGATCTTTGGAGCAGCTCAGCCTAGAGGCAGACCTTAACCAAAGAAAGAAAGTAGGTATAGACAGATCAATAGACAACAGAACAGGAATTCTCATCATAACATTAAGAATTATTCAAACCACAGAGATCTCGAGTTATGGATTAATTATCACAGGTTTCACAGAAATAAAATCAATAAGAAACTCATAAAGGAGTTATTTGGTATGTAACACAAAATTTCTTGAAGATTTTTAATCGAGGCCTACCTTGAACTACTTTTCTAGCCATGATCCTTTAGCCTTCCCCCAATCTGGTTCAGTTCACTAATGCAGAGCCCCTTGAAAACAAGGAGCTTCAGGATAGTTTATGAAACATGAACATTCTTCTTAGCCTTTCCTAAAAGGATGGAGAACCCTTAATCTTCATACTAGTACCTGGAGAATGGGAATAACCCAAATGTCAGTGATGAATGGGGGGAGATTAGTAGATGCCTAATATTGCAAACATTATTTTATTCAGATTTATAAATGCATGACAGTCAGGTCCGTAACTGTGGACAATATCCAAATAGGAATAAATGGTGTTTCTGGCGATAAATGGAGTTTTGACCAAGACTATTATTAGGAGATATATGTACCCAAAGTTATGCATGAATATTATTCAAGTTCTTGCATAAATAGATGGACTACATATCCTGAACTGAATCCCCACACTGATCTCTTGACTCAGGGAATAGGGATACTGTGCTACAAAGAATGGTAGGTCTATTCTTAACAGTCCCACATTTCTACTTCTAAATAGGGTTTAGTATATTTCAGTGGGCCAACAATAAGCAACAAATAGAAAAATTGGCATATGGAAAAAATAGTATTTATAAAGATATCATAGAAGCCATAAGAATTCAGTTAACTAAAACTCACCAAAAAAACATCCCATCTTATCTGGGTTGATAATTGCTAGCCATTTAGTGCCGAGGGCCTTTACTGATTCAATGGGCAGATGAGAATCTATTTGGCTTTTAGGTTAAAGGCACCCAGATGAGGAAAAGAGAAATCCATAGTTTTGGCAATGTGATCAACTGAAAACTGAAAGATTCCCAATGATGAATTTGCTCCATAAAGTACTAGCTAAATTCTGGGATTCTGCAAGACACTGAGGAGAAGCCAAGAAATTTATAGATGACAGAGTAACATCTCCCGTGCTGCATAAGAACCAAGTCTTTCTGGAAGTTGGAAACCTGACATGAACACAGTGTTTCTCTGTATATTTGCCAGATTTTGAAGTTGTGTAGGGTAGGAGCTGAAGCACTAAACTCAAAATCTACAAAGAACAGAACTAATTCCTACGTAAACTTTAGGGATGAGGAGATGAGACTAACCCCAATTCAGTCAAAACCCAAGAAGAGCCAAGGCAAGGGATGAACCAGCGGTGGATTAAATTTTATCAACACTACATGCAGCAGAAGACAGGATGAGTGAACCTAAGGATAAGTTAATTAAAATGTCCAAAACACAAATAAATAAGATGCAGATTAAAAGAGAGTATCTTAAAACCCAAAGTGAAAACATTATAAAGAACAAAACAGGAATTAATATACATATATAATTGGAGTTTCAGAAGAAGAGTAGATTGAGACAAGACAGAAAAAACAATGTGAAAAGAGAATTAAAAAAAAATCTGAAACCAATGAAAGACATCAACCCACAAACTAAAAAAGCTCAGAGATCTAAGAGAAGGATCATACAAAGAAAATAACATCAAGGTCAAAACCAAATAGAAAGTCTGAAACAGCCAGAGAATAGACATGTCTTCAAGGGAGGAGGAATGAGGCATCTGACGGCTTTCACAACTGAGACTGTGTAAGCTGGAAGACAATAGGATAATATCTTTAAAGTTGAAACAAATGCTGATCTAGAATTCTATACCCATTGAAATATCCTTCCAAAATGAAACAAAGATGTTCCAAGACAAATAAGAGTGGAGAGTCTTTCTGGAAGACTCCCACTTTAAGAAATGCTAAAGGAAATTCTTGAAGTTAAAATAGCCCCTGATGATAGCATAAACTGCAGCATCCAGAGAGGTTAGCATAACATTCGGTACTTCTTTTTTGATATAAAACATTTGCTGATTCCAAAGCAACAGCTGAGAGGCTGAAAAGTTTAGAAGAAAGTTGTGCTTGGATTGGATACATATAATGTATAGTGGCCATGGGTTCAAAAAAAAAAAAAAAGAACAAAAACCCTCAGGCTTTCAACTGCAGTCCTTAACAGGCAACACCTAAGTGTTAAATAGAAAAGACTGAAAATCAATTTTTGGAAGCAACTGAACCCTTGTTTGCTTTAAAAAAGTGATCTGCCTATATCCTAAACCTGATAGAACCTAAGTCCACTCTGAAGAAAAATGTCATTATTCAAAGTCTCATACTAACTCTTCAAAGTTTCTTTAATAATCTCTGGACTTGTGAAAAAGATAGCTAGATGAAAAGATGAAAATTGATAAGCAGGAGAAAGAACAATGATCTGAAATAGATTTGTAGGAAATTAAAATATTAGAGCAATAAATAATAATAGTAATTTCAAATAGCTATGAATTTTTTCATGGTTGAAAACTATAAAAATGAATATAATGAAAATAAATAGAATAATATAACAAATTATGACCTAAATAGGTGGATTTAACAGCAGGTTAGACATACCCAGCACAATTTTGGTGACTTTTATTAGAGATAAGAAGAAAATATCCAAACTAAAACAAAGACAAAAGGTTAAATTTTAAAAAACAGCATAAAAGATATATCAGTTCAGTCGCTCAATCATGTCAGACTCTTTGTGATCCCATGGACGGCAGCTCACCAGGCTTCCCTTTCCATCACCAACTCCCAGAGCTTGCTTAAACTCATGTCCATTGAGTTGGTGACGCCATCCAACCATCTCACCCTCTGTCGTCCACTTCTCCTCCTGCCTTCAGTCTTTCCCAGCTTCAGGGTCTTTTCTAGTGAGTCAGTTCTTTGCATCAAGTGGCCAAAGTACTGGAGTTTCAGCTTTAGCATCAGTCCTTCCGATGAATATTCAAGACTGATTGCCTTTAGAATTGACTGGTTTGATCTTCTTGCAGTCCAAGGGACTCTCAAGAGTCTTCTCCAACACCACAGTTCAAAAGCATCAGTTCTTCAATGTTCAACTTTCTTTACAGTCCAAGTCTCACATCCATACACGACTACTGGAAAAACCATAGCCTTGACTAGATGGACCTTTACTGGCAAAGTAATGTCTCTGCTTTTTAATATGCCATCTAGGTTGGTCATAACTTTTATTCCAAGGAGCAAGCGTCCTTTAATTTCATGGCTGCAGTCACCATCTGCAGTGATTTTGGAGCCCAAGAAAATAGTCTGTCACTGTTTCCATTGTTTCCCCATCTATTTGCCATGAAATGATGGGAATGATGCCATAATATTCATTTTCTGAATGTTGAGTTTTAAGCTAGCTTTCTCACTTACCTCTTTCACTTAAATCAAGAAGCTCTTTAATTCCTCTTTGCTTTCTGCCATAAGGGTAGTGTCATCCACATGTCTGAGGTTATTGATATTTCTCCAGGCAATCTTGATTCCAGCTTGTGCTTCATCCAGCCCAGCATTTTGCAAGATGTACTCTGCAATAAGTAAGCAGGGTGACAACATACAGCCTTGACATACTCCTTTCCTAATGTGGAACCAGTCTGTTTTTCCATGTCCAATTCTAACTGTTGCTTCTTGACCTGCATACAGATTTCTCAGGAGGCAGGTAAGGCGGTCTAGTATCACCATCTCTTTAAGAATTTCCCACAGTTTGTTGTGAGAAGATATATAGTATATGGCTAAAATTTTAATATATATGAAATCACAGTCCTATAAATAAGGACAAAAGGAATAGGGAAGAATCAACATTTGAATAGATAATGGTCTAAAATATCACAAAACTGACACAGATTCTAGGGTTACTACAAAGCACGTGTGGAATAAAACAGAAAAATCATACCAATGATTATTTCATTGAAATGTTGGAAACAAAAGACATAGCAAGAAAAATTTAAATCACAAGAAAAACACATGATACTTTCAAAGGATAAGCAAGACTGACAGCCAACTCCTCAATAGAATCAGTGGAAGATGGCATTTGCTTTTTAGGGCTACCATAACAAAGTATCACAGACTGGGTGGCTTCAAGAGAAATTTATTTTCTCATAGGTTTAAAAGATAGAAATGAAAGATGAAGGTGTTCACAGGGGTTAGTTCCTTCTCAGTCCCCTCTCTGGCTTGTAGTTGGCTGTTCAGTGCCTTCTTATGTTCCTCCCTTTATCCCTGTGTCCAAATTTCCTCTTCTTACAAGGACAGCAGTCATATTGGATTATGGGTCATCCCAAAGATCTCATTTTAACTTCATTTCTTTAAATATCCTATTTCCAAATACTGTCACAATTGGAGGCTCTGGAGGTGAGGGCCTCAATGTATGAATTTTAAGGGACACAGTTCAGCCTATAATAAATACAGAAGACAGGAGGTTGAAAGAAAACAACTGAGTCAATTCCTAGGCAGGTTGATAAGAACCTGGACCCCTCCAGGGTCCCCAAGGAGGAGAAAGGGGTCTGGGGCTCTTGAAACGGAGATAGGGGTCTGGAATTCTCAAGGAGGAGGAAAGGACAAACATCTTTTCTTTTTTTTCCTCTACATTCCTTAGTCTTAGTCATATAAAACTTTTTTTTTTTTTTTCTTTAAGCCCAGAACTGATGATTACACAACTCACTTTAAACTCTATGTGCATGCTCAGTCACTTCAGTCGTGTTCAACTCTCTGCGACCCAATGGACCATGGCCCACCAGGCTCCTCTGTCCATGGGCTTCTCCAGGCAAGAATACTGGAGTGGGTTGCCATTCCCTTCTCCAGTGATAAAGTATGAAGTGCATGAAGTGAGTGAAATCAGTGAAGTGAAGTTGCTCAGTCGTGTCTGACTCTCTGAGACCCCATGGACTGTATCCTACCAGGCTCTTCCGTCCATGGGATTTTCCAGGGAAGAGTACTGGAGACAGTTGCCATTTCCTTCTCCTTAAACTCTGTACTAAGGATTATATAACAACAGTGTATTCTGCTTGAGGACAATTTCTCCTTCCTGAAAACCTTCTGCCTAATACTGTTATCTTAAAATGTAAATTATGGGAGTGAGTCTAGTAAGATCTTTACAACCTTGAGACATTCTTTTGATTTATTGTAATAACTAATTTAAAAAGTATATAACTCTCTTGCTAATACTAGCGAGGGGGGCACTGTCCGCCCCGCTTCTGATGTCTGTGTCAGAAGTTTTGTCCCTTTTTATACTTTAATAAAACTCATCAATACAAAAGCTCTTGAGTGACCAAGACTGGTCCCTGGTCCTGAAGCTAAATCTTCTTCAGAGATCACGAATCCAACATCATTCACCACGAGCTATCATAACTACCCATGTAGAATCACTCCCAAATATATTCACTCCCAAAAATATTCTTCAAAAACTAAGGTAAAAATAAAGACATTTTTGGAGGAAAATTAAAAAAGTAAACAGCAGATATGTGATAAAATTCTAAAGGAGACCCTTAGGCAAAAGCAAAACACTTTTAGATAAAAGTACAAAGAAGCAGGGAGAAAAGGAGAGCAAAGTAAGGGTAGACAAGTGAAAAATTAAGTTAATATTGACCAAAAAAAATGATAATCTTGACTTAGGATTCATATTTTATATAGAATTAAAATACTTGATATCAACAGCACCAAAAACAGCTGAATAGAGTTAAAATGTTATAAGGTTCTTAAATTACAGAAGAAATGAAAAAGTGCATATTATATTATAATTAAATAAATCCGATGCATGTTATAATATTTAGAGTTGTGACTAAATCAATTGGGAAATAATAATAGATAGCAGTTAAGATATATGCACATTTATACACAAAAATATAGGTATATACCAAATGAAGTTCTAAATTCAAACAATTTAAAAATGAAAAATTTAAATCACTGATGTATAGAACAGTCTTATGGACTCTATGGGAGAGGGAGAGGGTGGGAAGATTTGGGAGAATGGCATTGAAATATGTAAAATATCATGTATGAAATGAGATGCCAGTCCAGGTTCGATGCACGATACTGGACGCTTGGGGCTAGTGCACTGGGACGACCCAGAGGGATGGTATGGGGAGGGAGGAGGGTTCAGGATGGGGAACACATGTATACCTGTGGCGGATTCATTTTGATATTTGGCAAAACTAATACAATTATGTAAAGTTTAAAAATAAAATAAAATAAAATAAATGTACTGTTATGATATCATCAACATCATCAAATTCTTAGGAATATAGTAAAAGACATTCTAGACCTCAACACAGAAAACTACAGTTGAGAGAAATTAAAGATCTAAATAAATGGAATTATACACTTTGTTTAGAGATTGATTATTAAGATATCCTTTCTCTTGAAACTCATCTACAGATTCAGTATATTTCTAACCAAGACCCCAGTAGTTTCTGAGCTGGAAAAAGTGACAAGAAGATCCTAAAATGTGTATAGAAATGCAAAGGGCCAAGAATAGTTGAGAAAACTTTGAATACACAGGACAAAAATGAGGGACTTACTCAACTGGATAATAGGAATCATAAAAGTACAGTAATACAGGTTATTTTGAATTGATAAAAACAAATAATGAGAACAGAATAGAGAGCCCAGAAATACACTTATACATACACCTCCACCTATACGGTCAGATTATTTATAAGGTTGCACAAGAATGCAGTGGGGAAGGGTGATCATTTCAGTAAATGACTGGAATATTAGATTATTAGTATGGAATAAAACAAACTTTTAATTTTCTTTTTGTGTCAAGCTCAAACAGCTCGCAAACTTAAATACAAAAGACACAATAATAAAGTTTTTGGAAAGTAACATGGGCAGCTATATTCTTGATCGTGGAGTAGGAAAAATTTTTTATATACACATAGCCTGTCCAAAAGGAAAAGATTTATAACTGATTTAATTAAGTAGAAGACCTTTTCTTCATCAAAAGACACCATTAAGGGAGCAAAAGTACAAGCTACAGGTCAGTAATAGATATTTTTAAAACATATACCTGACAAATGACTCATACTAAGAATTTATTTAAAAAAGAAGAACTCAAGTCACTAATGTTCAGTTCAGTCACTCAGTCCTGTCCAACTCTTCGTGACCCCATGAATCGCAGCACGCCAGGCCTCCCTGTCCATCACCAACTCCCGGACTTCACCCAGACCCACGTCCATCGAGTCAGTGATGCCATCCAGCCATCTCATCCGCTATCATCCCCTTCTCCTCCTGCCCCCAATCCCTCCCAGCATCAGGGTCTTTTCCAGTGAGTCAACTCTTCACATGAGGTGGCCAAAGTACTGGAGTTTCAGCTTCAGTGAAATCAAATTTCCTCCAAAGAAATCCCAGGGCTGATCTCCTTCAGAATGGACTGGTTGGATCTCCTTGCAGTCCAAGGGACTCTCAAGAGTCTTCTCCAACACCACACTTCAAAAGCATCAATTCTGGCATCCTGTGCAGGTCCACGAGCGCTCCGTGTTCAAAGCATCTGAGACACTTTGCAAGTCGGGTGACTTCCTTGGCAAAGGGAAACCCCGCCCTCCAAGCCCAGGAATCAGGCCAGCGGCACTGGTGGTGAGCTCTCCCATTCCTGTGTCAGACATGAAGCCTCTCTAAATGCAAGATGCCCTATTGCTATTGAGAATAAAAAGGGAGACAAGACATCACTGTGGAAAACTGGACATGGCCTCAATTGCATAAGCAGGGGAGGAGCCAAGATGGCGGAGGAGTAGGACGGGAAGAACACTTTCTCCCCCACAAATTCATCAAAAGAGCATTTAAACGTCAAGTAAATTCCACAAAACAACTTCTGAATGCCGGCAGAGGACATCAGGCACCCAGAAAAGCAACCCAACTCTTCGAAAGGAGAGAGAAGAAATACAGCTCCACCCACCAGAACACCGACACAAGCTTCCCTAACCAGGAAACCTTGACAAGCCACCTGTACAAACCCACACACAGTGAGGAAACGCCACAATAAAGAGAACTCCACAAACTGCCAGAATACAGAAAGGACACCCCAAAGTCAACAATTTAAACAAGATGAAGAGACAGAGGAATACTCAGCAGATAAAGGAACAGGATAAATGCCCACCAAACCAAACAAAAGAGGAAGAGATAGGGAATCTACCTGATAAAGAATTCCGAATAATGGTAGTGAAATTGATCCAAAATCTTGAAACTAAAATGGAATCACAGATAAATAGCCTGGAGACAAGGATTGAGAAGATGCAAGAAAGGTTTAACAAGGACCTAGAAGAAATAAAAAAGAGTCAATATATAATGAATAATGCAATAAATGAAATTAAAAACACTCTGGAGGCAACAAATAGTAGAATAACAGAGGCAGAAGATAGGATTAGTGAATTAGAAGATAGAATGGTAGAAATAAATGAATCAGAGAGGATAAAAGAAAAACGAATTAAAAGAAATGAGGACAATCTCGGAGACCTCCAAGACAATATTAAACGCTACAACATTCGAATCATAGGGGTTCCAGAAGAAGAAGACAAAAAGAAAGACCATGAGAAAATACTTGAGGAGATAATAGTGGAAAACTTCCCTAAAATGGGGAAGGAAATAATCACCCAAATCCAAGAAACCCAGAGAGTCCCAAACAGGATAAACCCAAGGAGAAACACCCCAAGGCACATATTAATCAAATTAACAAAGATCAAACACAAAGAACAAATATTAAAAGCAGCAAGGGAAAAACAACAAATAACACACAAGGGAATTCCCATAATATTCTCTAGACAGGAAACACAAAAACAGTGTGTAAACTCAAACCCAAAACAATAAAGTAAATGGCAAATTGTGAAAATGAGTGAACTAGAGCTACCTTAGGCAATATGAATAAATCTTAGTAATGTAACTCCAAGTGACAAAAGCAAGTCTCAGAAGACTACCTTCTAGGTATTATAATCTTTTTAAACATTCCAAAATAAGAAACACTATACTCTATTATTAGCCCTACATATATGTGAAGTAAAAGCAACCAAACAACTAAGAAAGGAAATGAAAAGTACAAAAGTCAGAAAATGGCCCCCTTTGAAGGATAAGCAGACAATGGGGTAGTATATATCATTTAGATATGTCATTAATAATATTCTGTATCCTGAAGTGTGTGGTACATATATGGGTGCTTATTAAGTGGATAGACAAAAATAGGTATGAAATGAATGCAATGACTAGAGATGATGCTGTGTCATAAAATAAGGGTTATGATGAAATTTTACACATTTGTGAGCCTAATAACAAAAAACTAAAACCTAAATATATCTCAACTAATTCTGGAACTAGTAATTTTGATAGTAAGATGAGATGAGATCATCATGAGAAAACTATTTTGCTGAATCCTATCTAATAATATGTATAAAAGAAAATACACATGACCAAAGACTATTTGAGAAATTCAATAGCACGTTAATAGATTAAAGGAAAAAAACTATATAATCATTGAATTTAAAGCAGAAAAAGCATTTGGTGAATTCAATACTATTCATTCTTTTTTAAAGTGGTTGCAAACCAAAAACAGAAAAGAAAAATTAATAAAAGATATAAACACTGGAAAGAAGGAAAGAAAGCTCCTTTATTTTCAGACAGCATGATTATCTCAAAGATAATCCATACAAATTATTGGAATATCTAGGAACATGATTAAACAGTTCAGATGATTCAGTGGCTGAATTCAAGATCAGTATTCAGAAACTGACACTGTTTCCCCATCTATTTCCCATGAAGTGATGGGACCAGAGCCTTGATCTTAGTTATCTGAATGTTCAGCTGTAAGCCAACTTTTTCACTCTGCTCTTTCACTCTCATCAAGAGGTTTTTTAGTTCCTCTTCACTTTCTGCCATAAGGGTGGTGTCATCTGCATATCTGAGGTTATTGATATTTCTCCCAGCAATCTGGATTCCAGCTTGTGTTTCTTCCAGTCCAGCGTTTCTCATGATGTACTCTTCATATAAGTTAAATAAGCAGGGTGAAATATACACCCTTGACGTACTCTTTTTCCTATTTGGAACCAGTCTGTTGTTCCATGTCCAGTTCTAACTGTTGCTTCCTGACCTGCATACAGGTTTCTCAAGAGGCAGGTCAGGTGGTCTGGTATTCCCATCTCTCAGAATTTTCCACAGTTTATTGTGATCCACAAAGTCAAAGGCTTTGGCATAGTCCATAAAGGAGAAATAGATGTTTTTTCTGGAACTCTCTTGCTTTTCCGATGATCCAGTGGATGTTGGCAATTTGATCTCTGGTTCCTCTGCCTTACCTAAAATCAGCTTGAACATCTGGAAGTTCACGGTTCACATATTGCTGAAGCCTGGCTTGGAGAATTTTGAGCATTACTTTACTAGCGTGTGAGACGAGTGCAATTGTGCGGTAGTTAGAGCATTCTTTGGCATTGCCTTTCTTTGGGATTGGAATGAAAACGGACCTTTTCCAGTCCTGTGGCCACTGCTGAGTTTTCCAAATTTGCTGGCATATTGAGTGCAGCATTTTCACAGCATCATCTCCCAGGATTTGAAATAGCTCAATTGGAATTCCATCACCTCCACTAGCTTTGTTCGTAGTGATGCTTTCTAAGGTCCATTTGACTTCACATTCCAGGATGTCTGGCTCTAGGTGAGTGATAACACCATCGTGACTATCTGGGTCATGAAGATCTTTTTTGTACAGTTCTTCTGTGTATTCTTGCCATCTCTTCTTAATATCTGTTGCTTCTGGTAGGTCCATACCATTTATGCCCTTTATCCAGCCCATCTTTGCATGAAATGTCCCCTTGGTATCTCTAATTTTCTTGAAGAGATCTCTAGTCCTTCCTATTCTGTTGTTTTCCTCTATTTCTTTGCATTGATTGCTGAGGAAGGCTTTCTTATCTCTTCTTGCTCTTCTTTGGAACTCTGCATTCAGGTACTTATATCTTTCCTTTTCTCTTTTGCTTTTCACTTCTCTTCTTTTCACAGTTATTTGTAAGCCCTCCCCAGACAGCCATTTTGCTTTTTTGCATTTCTTTCCCATGGGGATGGTCTTGATCCCTGTCTCCTGTACAATGTCCCGAACCTCCATCTATAGTTCATCAGGTACTCTGTCTATCAAATCTAGTCCTTTAAATCTATTTTTCACTTCCACTGTATAATCATAAGGGGTTTGATTTAGGTCATACCTGAATAGTCTAGTGGTTTTCCCTACTTTCTTCAATTTAAGTCTGAATTTGGCAACAAGGAGTTCATGATCTGAGCCACAATCAGCTCCCGGTCTTGTTTTTGCTGACTGTATAGAGCTTCTCCAGCTTTGGCTGCAAAGAATATAATCAATCTGATTTCAGTGTTGGCCATCTGGTGATGTCCATGTGTAGAGTCTTCTCTTGTGTTGTTGGAAGAGGGTGTTTGCTATGACCAGTGCACTCTCTTGGCAAAACTCTATTAGCCTTTCCCCTGCTTCATTCCATATTCCAAGGCCAAATTTGCCTGTTACCTCAGGTGTTTCTTGACTTCCTACTTTTGCATTCCAGTCCCCTATAATGAAAAGGACATCTTTTATGGGTGTTAGTTCTAAAAGTTATTGTAGGTCTTCACAGAACCATTCAACTTCAGCTTCTTCAGCGTTACTGGTTGGGGCATAGGCTTGTATTACCGTGATATTGAATAGTTTGCCTTGGAAACGAACAGAGATCATTCTGTCATTTTTGAGATTGCATCCAAGTTCTGCATTTCAGACTCTTTTGTTGACCATGATGGCTACTCCCTTTCTTCTAAGGGATTCCTGCCCACAGTAGTAGATGTAATGGTCATCTGAGTGAAATTCACCCATTCCAGTCCATTTCAGTTCGCTGATTCCTAGAATGTCGACATTCACTCTTGCCATCTCCTGTTTGACCACTTCTAATTTGCCTTGATTCATGGACCTAACATTCCAGGTTCCTATGCAATATTGCTCTTTACAGCATCGGACCTTGCTTCTATCACCAGTCACATCAACAACTGGGTATTGTTTTTGTTTTGGCTCCATCCCTTCATTCTTTCTGGAGTTATTTCTCCACTGATCTCCAGTAGCATATTGGGCACCTACTGACCTGGGGAGTTCCTCTTTCAGTATCCTACCATTTTGCCTTTTCATACTGTTCATGGGGTTCTCAAGGCAAGAATACTGAAGTGGTTTGCCATTCCCTTCTCCAGTGGACCACATTCTGTCAGACCTCTCCACCATGACCCGCCCATCGTGGGTGGCCCCATGGGCATGGCTTAGTTTCACTGAGCTAGGCAAAGCTGTGTCTAACTTATTAAATTGATTAATTTAATAAGTTATTTATTATTAAATTGAATAATTCCCTTTTATTTCAAAAGTTTTATCATGAATAGGTATTGAATATTATCAAATGCCTTTTTTTTTTTACATTTATTGAGAAATGTATGTTTTTTCCTCTTTATTTTGCTAATGCGGTGAATTACATTAATTGACTTATGACTACTATCCTTAGTATTTTGGCATAAAGTCCAGTGGTTCAAGGTGTATAATCCTTTCTATATATTGCTATGTTCAGTTTGCTAGTTTAAAGGATTTTTGTCTATTATTATGAGATATATTAACTTATAATTTTCTTATCCTATAATATTATACAATTTTGACATGAGGATTATGTTAATTTCATAAAACTAGCTAGGGGTTATTCATCCTCTTCTCCTTCTGGAAGTGTTTGTGTAAGATGGGTAAAATTTTTTTAATATTTGATAAAATTTATCAGTGAAGTCATCTTCTATATTCTAAACTGCCCTGCCAGGCTATGGGTAGCAGTTAGAAATCTAGCTGGTTTCACCTTGTCTTAACATAGTTCTTCTGCCTGTAGAAGGTGTATTTCTCCTTCTGCTTGTGCCCTGAAATTTTGCAAATATCTTAGTAATGGAATGAGTCACTGGTCCCTTCTTACCAGTGAAAGACTTGTCTCACTCTAGAATTTTGTTAATTGGGACTCTTCTACATCTACTGGAAAATCCCATGGATGGAGGGGCCTGGTGGGCTGCAGTCCATGGGGTCGCTAGGAGTCGGACACGACTGAGTGACTTCACTTTATTTTTTCACTTTCATGCATTGGAGAAGGAAATGGCAACCCACTCCAGTGTTCTTGCCTGGAGAATCCCAGGGACTGGGGAGCCTGGTGGGCTGCTGTCTATGGGGTCGCACAGAGTCGGACACGACTGAAGTGACTTAGCAGCAGCAGCAGCAGCTACATCTACTGCTTCTAATGCCTCTAAAGATATACATATATTTTTTTTCATTTATACAGTGTTTTCTTTATGCTATAGCAGGAATTTGGTCTTTGTGACCATACAGAACTTTTCCAGAAGCATAATTCTATATTTAATTTTTTAATTTTTAATTTCAGTAAATTGGTTGCTCAAAATTTTCTGTTTTAAAAGATTAAAGACATCCTGAGCAGCATACTCCCTTTGTGGGTCCAGACCCAGTCCTAAAGGGGGGCACGTATAGGTGTTTATTAGCACTAACCCAGGGCTAATAGGTTTAGTCTTTAAGGTAAAACTACCAAGGTTCAAATTCTGGATCTACCACTTACTAGCTTTGGGTAAATCACTTAAATTCTCCAAGTTTCATTTCTCCAATTCATAGAATAAAGATAACAATACTACATACTACATATTGTTTTTTTTAAAAAACGCACAAGAGTAAAAACAATGTCTGGCACAGACAAAATAGCCAGTAATTACTAGCTCTTTCTCTAAAAAAGGCAAACCAAATTATGAAAGACATTTGGTTAGATCGAAGACTGGGTCTACCTAGTGGCGGTCCTAACTAAAAGTTGATTTTCTTGATTTATTATCACTTAAATCTACAGCTCTACTTAATAACTTCTCATTCTTCTCATTACTATTAAATAACTTGGGTTAAGTTTGAAGGTTATCTCCTCTCGACCACTGACCTTATTTGGCCCTATTAGCATCAGACATCTATGAAGTGTGAGGTTGAGAGTGAAATGTGAAAACTCGGTCTGACAGTACCGTGCAGTGATGCTGTACTGACAGCTGATTATGCAGTTGGAATGGGATGGCAGATTACTGTTGGTGGGACAGCTACCTCCACTCATCCAAACCTCATAAGATTTCAAAGTAATTTTGGCTGCAGATATTTATTTTGAATTTACTACATGGCTAATGATGGGGCTATTACATTTATTTTTTTAAGGTGATAGCTGTTCCTTCGAGCAAATGATCAGTGTCAAACAAATCACTTAACCGAACTACTGCTTTATAGGAGGCTTTCCACTACCTGAGGCAGAAGAGAAAAGAATAGGATTAGGATCTAAAAAGAGATTTGATGGCTGTCATTTCCACAATAGGAAAGTTGACAGGGGGAATAAATAACTTCTGGAGAGCGACTTGTTAAACTGGGTTAAGAGAAGATCTGTATGGGCACGGCTGAGTCTGGTGCTGCCTGCCAATCTGATTATATTTTATTACTCAGCTGAACTGTATTCTGTGATTCAGTTTGTGGTTATCTAAAGGGGTCATGAGCTGCAGGAGCTCATATTTCCTGAACATATTTGGGCAGAAATTGTGGATTGTTTTAAGAGAATGCCAACTAGTGTGAGGGAAGAAGACAAAGGGCTTTTTTATAGTTATTTAAGATGATCAAACTACCAACCAAGGCAGGCAGCCTCCTTTGTGGGATTCCAACAAACATTCAGGCACATTTGAGACAAAGAATGTCCTCTCCCCAAGAAAACTACACCTAAAAAACACAGGATGGAGGCAGAAACAGCATGAAGTCCTTGTCTTTAAATCTGGTTTCTCTGGGTAACTCCATATCACACTGTTTTGACATCTC
This sequence comes from Bos indicus, assembly GCF_029378745.1. NCBI lineage: Eukaryota > Metazoa > Chordata > Mammalia > Artiodactyla > Bovidae > Bos > Bos indicus. Next base: position 30,677,856 of record NC_091772.1, read on the forward strand.
CCTTTGACATCTCAAGAGCCAACCCTGGGTCCTGTCATTACTCACCTTTTGTATATGCCTAAAATTAATAACTCAGGTCTTTTATTTTCCAGCTGTTTTATTCCCATTCTGATCATACTGTTTCCCAATTCTTTGTCTTCTCTTTTTTTTCCCTAAGCAATATGTCTCCCTTGGCATCGTATATTTACTAATCTAATAAATCTAGATCTTTATCTAATGGTTAACCCATCTATTTACCTCCTTACTGTCATCTTCAGTCGTGTCTCTCACTTAGCCTTCAGTGACAACTGGCCCATATTGGATCAAGCTCACCATTCACCTACCCTTTCCAGTACTGAGATTGCTCAGGCTCCTGAAAGGACTGGTGATACCAGAAACATATAACTTTTGCTGCCTGAGGCCAGTTGCAAATCCCATGGTCATTATTCCAAACTTTCACCATTCTTTCATATCATATCAGCTAGATACCCTCTCATACATACATATAATCCCCCAAAAATGATCTCTTTCCTCTCAAATAAATTAACGATTATCAGGAGCCAATGTTTTCAATTTAGAACCTGTTTCCATTTACTTATCCATGTAAGAAACAACTTAGCCATGTGATTTAGACTGTGGTCAGTGTAGCAGCCAAGGCTCTTTATACCACTGGTTATGTGTAAGACCTTCAACATATGTAACTCCTCTCATCTTTAGCTTCTTTACATACAAAGTGATGAAAATAAAGGCACTTATTTTCAAGATTATATTCAAGTAAGGATTTAAAGATATAAGATGTACAGAAAGAGAACTTAGCATAATGCTTTCCAGCTAGTGAATGCTCAATATGTGTGATAAAAAATAATTATATTAATTTCTATTTTTGCATCTGCCTTCATACTTTGCATTCTTCTATATCTCAGAGAGATGTTTCTTGTTATAGCCAAGATTCATTTCTCCAACTTCTCAGGCTTCAATGATACCATATTCCACCAATTCTGCCTCTCTTATCCTTTATTTTTCTGTCTCTTAGCATAGAAATGAATTCACACACACACACTACAATCCTACACTAATCCTATGCAATCCTAGCTCTTACCTTCTCTTTTCTTTTCACAATTATGCTTCTCTAAAATGTTAACACTCCTTAATGTTCCTTCGTCAACCTCTATTGTTACACACACACACAATTACATTTGACTCAATAATCAATCAGTAACTTTTAAATTAAGTCTATAGGTCTTTTGAGCTTCCCTGGTGGCTCAGCTGGTAAAGAATCTGCCTGCAAAGAAGGAGACCTGAGTTTGATCTCTGGGTTGGGAAGATCCCCTGGAGAAGGGAACGGCTACCTACTCCAGTATTCTCGTCTGGAGAATTCCATGGACTGTATAGTCCACGGGGTCGCAAAGAGTTGGACATGACTGAGTGACTTTCACTTTCCTGGGTCTTTAATGCCACTTTCAGGTTACCATGTTTTGAATTGATGTGGCTAGCATGGGCTTCCCAGGTGGCCCTATAGTAGAGACCTCACCTGCCAATGCAGGAGACTCATGAGACAGAGACATGGGTTCCATCTCTGGGTCGGGAAGATCCTCTGGAGAAGGAAATGACAACCCATTCCAGTATTCTTAATTAGAGAATCTCATGGACAGAGGAGACTGGTGGGCTACAGTCCAGGGGGAATTGCAAAGGGTCGTACACAACTGAAACGACTCCAAACACACTCACATAACACAGTATAATGCAGTTTTGCGTATTTGTCCATTTAATTTATATGACAATGCCAAGAGGTAGGCATCATCATTGTTATTTTATAGAGAAGGAAAGAGAAGCTAACAGGTGTCATCCATTCACTGAACAATAACCATCCATTCACTGAATACATTGTATAATCTTTATTCTGTTTTTTTCCATGGAGCTTACAGTTTGGAGAGGGAGTTATATCATAAACCTGTTAACAAACAGCTCTATTTCATCAGCTAAGCTGAAAACTGTTAGGAAAACACAGTTCCTTGACTGACAACAAGAACCCCCATTGGAAAGGTCACAAGGACCTCTCTAAGAGATGTGGTTAAGCTGACTATGAAGGTTTAAACATGTCTGCCATTCCAAGAAAAGTGGAAGAAAGTTCAGGAAATGAAGATGCCTTGTTCAAATCAAAGGCTTGGTTGGACAAGAACCCTGGGAATTGGTGTTTCATCCCAGCCTTCTCTAATTTCCCCAAGCAGTATTAGCCAACTCTCTTCTACTCTTGTGTACACCCATTTCCACACTTTTCCACTAGACTATAAACTACCTAAGGACAAGTGCACAGCCCTTAGCATGTGTCTAGTACCCAATAAATGATAATAATTCAATCAAGTAGTAGCAATTTATCCTAATGAATATTACACTCTTACATTTGGGGGGAAAGAATTGACAGTTTAGCCATTTCATGCAGGGTCTTCCCATCCTGGGTGGTCACTGCCCACTCCTCCATGTTCACTGATCTGGTTGTTTTAATGAGTTTTGTGTAACCAACTGCTCGTCTCTAGTTGATTAACAAGGCTTAGAGAGTGAGGTCTGTGTGCTCTCTCAATATGGTTCCAGGGATTCCTCATCACCATCAGCCGTTGGATTTGATTTGAAATGGCCACCAATTAGCTTCAAATTTTGGCTGATGAAAATATTGAGAAATGGTAGCTTTTTCTTGGGAAACTTATGAATATGCATGTGAGAAGTTTCTCTTCCTTCAAGGTGGCCTCCTGGAGAGAATACTAAACTGGAAGGTCAAAGCTCTGAGTTTTATTGTTGGCTTTGCCACTCACTCCCTCAGTGACCTTGGACAAGTTGCTTAGCCACTCTGCAGGCTACTGCTTCTTTGTTGATAAAGATGTGAGTAATGATAGCTGAAACAGACTTCCTTATAGGGAAGTTGTGAAGATTAATGAGATACTGTTTATAAAGCACTCTGAACTCTCTGAAAGAAAGGTGCTGTATAAATACAGAGTGTTGCTATTGTTATTCAACAGCTTCTTTGCTGCAAATTCTCTGTACATTTCTCAAAACCTGAGAAGGTGATGAAGTCAGAATGTATGGGTTATTCCATGTGACATGCACCTGTTCCCACCTCTGGTAAACTGTCCACTGAGTTTGCTTCTATGCTACTGCCTCTGTGTATAAGCTTTCTTTGGAACAAAAAACAAATACAATTGGTTTTTTGTATTTAATGAAACCATTAAAATTCAAATGGTTTCAAAGAAAATCATCTTTACTGGTCATTTGTAGACCGTGTGTGGGAACCATTTACAAGTGAAAACAGTAAGACCCTGATTTTCATGGTAAGTAACTCAAGGGACAAGATATGACTAACACTTCCTGATTAATGACAAGTTCAATCTGCCCCTACAGCCACATCTCCCAAACCAGTAATCAAGCAATGAATTGGAAACCAAATTGCCTGCTCGCATTTTGTTTCTTCTCTCCAAGCTTGAAGGTCCTTTAGTGCCAGGGGTGACCAGAAAGGAAAGGAAAAACAAAAGACAGAGATCATGCTATTAATAACTGTCCTGGATTAGACCCCCCAAAAATCAAAAGTTGACTCTGCTGTGCTCATACATAACTAAAGAATTAAGGCTGGGCTTCCCTGTAGCTCAGTGGTAAAGAATTTGCCTGCCGATGCAGGAGACATGGGTTCAATCCCTGATCCAGGAAGATCCCACATGCTGCAGAGCAACTAAGCCCATGAGCCACAACTACTAAGCCTGAGCTCTAGAGCCCACGTGCCACAGCTACTGAGCCCACGTGCTCAAACCCGTGCTCCCCAATTAGAGAAGCCACCACAATGACATGCCTGCGCATCACAACTACAGAGGAGCCCCCAACTAGAGAAAAACCTGTGGACAGCCAAAAATGAAATAAATAAATAAATACATGATTTAAAAAAATAAAAGTGAAAGAAGTCAGGGCTGGCTGCTATTCCTTTTACTTCTACCTATTTTTCTTCAAATACTGTGTTTTTCAGAACCAGCTAGTCTCTTAAATGTGATACCTTAATATTCAGAATGTGTGGAACGTGGGAAAATTGATGTTCCTCTGAGAATCTCAATCTTACATTAGCAGACTCTTTTGCATTTAATTTCGTCCCTTTTTTATATTAAAGGAAGAAGAGGTTTCTTTTGACACAAGGAATTTTAAAATGTATGTAGGTAAAGTCCTTTAGGGAATCCTATTTTTCATCTACTTATTAGGGCCGATGGGAATAGCTCTGAAAATCTTCTAAGATTTTCAAGTTCCAGATGATCCACAGTTGTTATAAGTGTCTTGGCCTTCTGATGTATTTGTTTCTAGAAAAGAACTGGAACAAGTAATCTGCTGAACACATGAAGTTGGAGTTATTGAATCAGTTTTCCAAAACTATGGATTGTCCCCTAAGACATGTTAAAATTTAGGAAAGAATATGTTCAGCTGTCAAAAAATATTTCTGAATTTAGAGGAATCCAGCCAGAATTCGACATAAAGAAATCTAGAAAATAATCTTGTAAAATAAATTCTTCTGCTTTTAATGAACAGAGTTACTTGTCTTTTTTTCCAACTACGGGAGATATAGTTTTTGAGATTCCCTAAGGCAGAGGAACCAGAGACCAAATTGCCAACATCCACTGGATCATCGAAAAAGCAAGAGAGTTCCAGAAAAACATCTATTTCTCCTTTATGGACTATGCCAAAGCCTTTGACTGTGTGGATCACAATAAACTGTGGAAAATTCTGAAAGAGATGGGAATACCAGACCACCTGACCTGCCTCTTGAGAAACCTATATGCAGGTCAGGAAGCAACAGTTAGAACTGGACATGGAACAACAGACTGGTTCCAAATCGGGAAAGGAGTATGTCGAGGCTGTATATTGTCACCCTGCTTATTTAACTTACACGCAGAGTACATCATGAGAAACTCTGGACTGGAAGAAGCATAAGCTGGAATCAAGATTGCTGAGAGAAATATCAATAACCTCAGATATACAGATGACACCACTTTTACGGCAGAAAGTGAAGAGGAACTCAAAAGCCTCTTGATGAAAGTGAACGTGGAGAGTGAAAAAGTTGGCTTAAAGCTCAACATTCAGAAAACGAAGATCATGGCATCCGGTCCCATCACTTCATGGCAAATAGATGGAGAAACAGTGGCAACAGTGTCAGACTTTATTTTGGGGGGCTCCAAAATCACTGCAGATGGTGACTGCAGCCATGAAATTAGAAGATGCTTACTCCTTGGAAGGAAAGTTATGACCAACCTAGATAGCATATTCAAAAGCAGAGACATTACTTTGCCAACAAAGGTCCGTCTAGTCAAGGCTATGGTTTTCCCAGTGGTCTTGTATGGATGTGAGAGTTGGACTGTGAAGAAAGCTGAATGCCGAAGAACTGGTGCTTTTGAACTGTGGTGTTGGAGAAGACTCTTGAGAGTCCCTTGGACTGCAAGGAGATCCAACCAATCCATTCTAAAGGAGATCAGTCCTGGGTGTTCATTGGAAGGACTGATGCTAAAGCCGAAACTCCAATACTTTGGCCACCTCATGTGAAGAGTTGACTCATTGGAAAAGACTCTGATGCTGGGAGGGATTGGGGGCAGGAGGAGAAGGGGACAACAGAGGATGAGATGGCTGGATGGCATCACTGACTCAATGGACGTGAGTTTGAGTGAACTCCGGGAGTTGGTGATGGACAGGGAGGCCTGGCATGCTGCAATTCATGGGGTCGCAAAGAGTTGGACACGACTGAGTGACTGAACTGAACTGAAATGACATACTCTAGAACAATACATTTCAAAATAATTATTTTCCCTAAAATTGAGAAAATCTGAGGCATGATCTTGTGTCACCTCTATTTTAGATCACTGCTTTTACCTGAAGGAGGAGAAAAGGATTCAGGTACATTTCAGCGACAATAAAAATGCACCAATCATGTTGGTATTTCAGATTGATAGCCGAAAAACAGAGCAATCTTTCTGATTCATTGACAACAATGAGAAAGTTACAACTAGGACCTAGAGTGTGTAGTTTATCACTCCACTTGTCTTCCCAATACCCTCTAATCTGCTCTTTCTATTGTACTAGGATCAGATCTTTTAATGTTGAAAGAGAGAGAAGGGGGAAGGGAGGAAAGAAGGGGAAAAGGAAGGGAAGGAAGAGAGGAAGAAAAGAGAAAGAAGGCAAGACTGATCATGCTATTTTATTCTACCAGTATCACCATCAACACAAGAAAAGAGAAACCATGTGTTACAGGCTGAAAATAGTTCCCCAATGATATCCATGTCCTGATCTCCAGAATCTACGAATATGTTGCTCAATATGGTATAAGGGACTTGTTATATGAGATTAACTGAAAGGATCTTGAGGTCAGGTTATCCTGATATGGGCCCAATGTAAACACATCGTAAACACCTTATAGGCAGGTTACCTTATGGGGGTAGGGATGGGAGAAGGGAGAGAGAGGGAAGATTTAAGAACAGAAAAAGAGGTGAGGAAGGAGAGGATATGACACATTACTGGCTTTGAAGATCAAAGGAGGGGCCATGAGCCAAGAAATTCAAACGGTCTTTAGAAAGTGCAAGAGGCAAGAAAACTGATTCTCTCTAGAATCTCCAAAAGGAACACAGGTCTACGGACAACTGGATATTAGGTCAGTGAAAATGAGTTTGGATTTCTGCCCCCCAGAGCTGTAAAATAATAGATTTGTGCTATTTTAAGCCACTAAGTTTGTGGGAATCTCTTACATCAGCGAGAGGAAATGCACACCTCATTATAAAGGTGATCTAGCCATGCCATGTTTGCCGCAAGGTGAATGAGCCAGCAGTGGTCCAAGTGAACCATGAACACAGGTCAGTGCTTTCTACTTTGGCCTTCATGCAATGGAAGGAAGCAGGGTGTACCACCCCAGAACATACCACCTAGCAGCTAGAATTCTGAAAGTTGGTCAGCTTGCCCTGGAGAAGGAGCCCATTCGGCTAAGAAGCTAAAAGGTGCTCAGGAAACACCAGATCCACCTCCCCTAACATCTCCAGACTCCTCAGATTTACATAAAGCAAGAAACCTTATACTGCTTTGTCACTTCTCATCTTGGGATTATAAATATGATTGATATGACAGGAACATCTTAGAAAACAGTCAACTCAAAAGGAAGCAAGAATATTTAACAGAAAGGCATAACACAGGATGAGTAAACTGTGTGGGAGAATCCATGTTTTTTGGGGTGAGAGAAGCAGATGCTAAGGAAAAATGCCTCCAACAAAAACAAAAAGTATACATATCAAAAAGCACAAGTATGGATTTTGAAAATATTTACTTAAAGACTCACCAAAACCAGGTTTTAACAATTCCCAGAGTATTTAGATGTGGCTTACAGTAACAGCTCATACTGTCATCAAATTTCCACCAAAAATAACATCCCAAACTGCCAAATTACCTTTACATTGGCCTCCTGAAAATTATGTGAAGATTTTTCATGAATACCATCTATAACCAGAAGGAATTCAATATGGTCCAGAATGGCACAAGGTCTAGAACCAGGCAGATTCTAGCTAAAGATAGCATTTAAAGAAATTAGACAATACTGGGGAGCCCTGTCCCTGTGTCTTTGGATAAGCTCTAACTTCTCTGATCCTCAGTTTTATTCATCCATTAAATGATGGTAGTATACAGTCACTCCTCCATATCCATGGGGGATTGGTTCCAGGATCCATGTGAGTATCAAAATCCATGGATACTCAAATCCCATAGCCAGCCCTCTATCCACAGATGTAGAACCCATAGACACAGAGGGCCAACTGTATCTCCTTCATAGGATGTTAAGAAGATTAAAATAAATAATGCCTATAAGCTATCTTTCAAAATATGATCCAGAGACTGCTTAATTTCTCTTTTCAGAAACTTTAGAAAGTCAACAGGTAGAATTTCATTAGACCATAACAAGGCTAGCCAGGTGGGCAAGAGCAGGGATATGAAATTAGATTTTTCATTGAGTCATGGTAGGGGGAAGAGCTGAAGAGAAGTGATCCAGCTGCAAATGTCCAAGGGCTATGCCATCTGAGATGCTAAGCATTGTTCCCAGGGGAGTGAGTCCACCAGTAACTGGTCTCAGTCCAGGTAGGCTACTAACAGTGAGGAATTCAAGGTGATGTGAGGATTTTGGAGGTATCCACAATAAAGAATCTGCCTACAATGCAAGATTGATCCCTGGGCCAGGGAGATCCCCTAGAGAAGGGAAACGCTACCCACTCCAGTATTCTTGCTGGAAAATTCCATGGACAGAGGAGCCTGGAGGGCTACAGTTCATGGGATTTCAGAGTCAGACACAACTGAGCTACTAACACATTACATTATATTGCATTACATTAAATTACATGGGAAAAGACAACAAAGAAAAGTAGAATTGCTGCCCATTAGGACAGGAACCAGGTGGTTTCCCAGAAAGAAAACTGGGAACCATGAACCAAGGCCAAGCACTACTTATAAAAATGTTGATGTCTCAGAGGGTTGGGCTGGAGCTCAGGAACTAATTAGAAGCCTGTATATAAGAGATTTAGAAGAGCAGTGAGGGGATCTCAAATCAGGTAAAAAATTCCCCTGACTCTGGCAAGGATTAGTCTAAATCACAGGACAATAGTCCAATCTACAGGTGGTATCAAAGAGAAGTTGCACTGGACAGAATAAAACCAGCAAGGAAGTCTTTATTCAAGACTATTGTACAAGGTGCTGGAGAAGACTCTTGAGAGCCCCTTGGATAACAAGGAGATCAAACCAGTCAATCCTAAAGGAAATCAACCCTTCCAACATTTACTGAAAGGACTGATGCTGAAGCTGAAGCTCCAATAACTTTGGCCACCTGATGTGAAGAGCGGACTCTTTGGAAAAGACCCTGATGCTGGGAAAGATTGAAGGCAAGAGGAGAGGGGACAACAGAGGATGAGATGGTTGGATGGCATCACAGACTCAATGGATATGAGTTTGAGCAAACTCCTGGAGATAGTGAAGGGCAGGGAAGTCTGGCATGCTGCAGTCCACGGGGTCACAAAGTGTCGGACATAACTTAGTGACTGAACAACAACAAATTGTACTAGGGGAGAGAGAGACTGAACTCAACCCCATCCACAAATAAAAAGGCAGAAGAGTTTCAAGGTCTGGAATAGACTGGGGGACAGATTAGAACATTAGTTTGGGGTCAATCAAGGTAAATCAGCAATATGTGTTTACTAATTGGTGCTCATGGAAATCAAGCTCTGGTCCTTCTACATTTACAGGAAGACAGGGTCACTATCTTTCTTGATGATTACATTTCAAAGGGATGACTCCGTGGTCCATAAGAAAGACACCTCTGGATTATAAAATTGGTAAGAGTCAGGAAAAAGACATATCTCAAAGGGGCAGATAAAGAGTTTACCATGCAAATTTTCTAAAGTAAATACTCTAAGAAAAGGAAGGGCAGGGGCTTAGAGTCAGGAAGAAATCTGTCCAAAGTTTATTCAAGGTGAGGAGCATGGTGAGTTCCTCTTGGTCAGTAGAGACTAAATAGCTGCAGCTTTTTTTTTTTTTTTTTCTAATTTTATTTTATTTTTAAACTTTACATAATTGTATTAGTTTTGCCAAATATCAAAATGAATCCACCACAGGTATACATGTGTTCCCCATCCTGAACCCTCCTCCCTCCTCCCTCCCCATACCATCCCTCTGGGTCGTCCCAGTGCACTAGCCCCAAGCATCCAGTATCGTGCATCGAACCTGGACTGGCAACTCGTTTCTTACATGATATTTTACATGTTTCAATGCCATTCTCCCAAATCTTCCCACCCTCTCCCTCTCCCACAGAGTCCATAAGACTGTTCTATACATCAGTGTCTCTAGCTGCAGCTTTGAGACTTTAAAATGCAGTCCTCCAAAGACCCAAATAATACCCAATCCTAACATTCTAACATGTTGGGTTAAACAACACAGTGGCCTTTCCAGGATCTGGTTGTCGGTGGCACAACAAAGACTATGGCTTTGGCTTGTGGGCACAGAAATCATGGCTCATCTTCATTTTCTACAAAGGACTTCCCTCTTGCTTTTGCTGGAGGTCCCCATTGAGGAAAGTCTGAGCCCATATCATCCTTCGTTTTGGTGTCCAGCACCACCAGGTTCTGCTGGTACTGCCTCTGGCTGCTGCTGAAGCGATGGGTGATGAATAGTGTCAAAAAATGCAGACCCCAGCTCTCACCGGTGGAAATGCTGTCCTGGAGCACAAAGTGTATCAAATATCCAGTGGGAAGGGAACAGAACACCTCACTCTTCATTGTAATCCAAATACTTTGAATTTCCCATGACTCCAGTGAATTTGTTAGAAAATAACTAATTCAGTTTATTCTAATGGTTCTCCCTCTTCCAGATCTCAGGGACATGGAGGTGGGTGAACTGGCTTGGGAACATATGAATGACAAATGATGTACTGTGTCAAGATTTTCCCCGCTCTCCACTGACTGAGATGCTACAGAAGCAAACTTAATATGCAAGACCCATTCCTTCCTTTAAGGTGACATCTTTCTAAGAAGCCACTCAATTCTTCATTGAAATAAGCATTTCCAGGGTCCAATCCACCTGTCTGCCTTGTTGACTCAGACAAGTCTCCTTGTCAGCGGTGTTCTCAGTCTACACCTGCTGCTGCTAAGTCACTTCAGTCGTGTCCGACTTTGTGCGACCCCATAGGCGGAAGCCCACCAGGCTCCCCCGTCCCTGGGATTCTCCAGGCAAGAACACTGGAGTGGGTTGCCATTTCCTTCTCCAATGCAGGAAAGTGAAAAGTGAAAGTGAAGTCGCTTAGTCATGTCCGACTCTTAGCAACCCCATGGACTGCAGCCTACCAGGCTCCTCCATCCATGGGATTTTCCAGGCAAGAGTGCTGGAGTGGGGTGCCATTGCCTTCTCCGCAGTCTATACCAGCAATGAGCTATAGAGGCCCAGGTTAGCTACAACCAGGCCAGACGGAAGAATAGAAAGAAGATTCTCTTTTGCTGCAACTACTGTTTTGTTAATTTTCATGCCTAGAATTGAGAATCAAGCTTCATTTTGGCATTGTTCTACTGAGTCAAGTAGGTAATTTTATCTGGAAGAACGTTATCTTGATTTTTCTGTGATACTCAGCACATCTATGATCATTTTGAATTTGGGGGAAAAACATGTGTCCCATTAAGAGTTTTCTTTTGCTGAAAGTTGTCCTTGTGCAAAAAGTTTGCCTACCATGCATTTGGAACCAAGTTTCCTTTTCCCATGTTTCTGCTTTCTTAGTTTAGTTCTAATCAACTAGGGAACAAGGAGAGAAACTTTAAAGGCAGAGTTGACTGAAGAGGCTCATTTTTCTCAGAGAGAGAAGACTTAAGGAGTTCATGGACAATAAATATTCCTCTTCAGATCTACTAGAATCTTGACAGGTGAGCTGGTTTCTCACCCTTTTAAAAGTACATGTCATCAACCTGGATGAAAGAATCACAGAATGGGATTTTTGTTCTTGCACGGAGAAAAATGTATCCTAAAAGTCATACAATTTTATCTTTAATTAAGGAGATTTTGTGACTGTTAAGAAGGAAACAATGGCTTGTGGGCACATTAGTTTTCTACAGAAATTGAGAAGATTGTTCTAAAAATAATCACTAGATGATACGTTTGTTCAGCAGGCATCTCCCACATCAGCCCTCCATATCAGTAAGAGTGCCTAGAACACAGTAGATTCTCAAAAAGGCATAAACAAATGCTTGGATAAGTGAATGAATTTCAGGGTTTATGAAGAAATGTAGCTGTTTAAATTTAGGAAGATTCCCAGCCTGGGGTCAGCTCTGAAATCTGGGTTTTTTCCTTACTTCTCCAACCAGAAGCTGGCTAACTAACATCTGGGACCTCAGACAGATCTTTCAAACTCTTGTGGTTTCTCAGGTTTCTTATTTAAAAGGTACGGTTTGGACAAGAAAGCTCTAAGATTACTTTAAGCTCTATGAGGCTAGAATTTTACATTGCAAGGCTTATAGCAGGTACTAATGGCCCCAAATCATCAAATCTGTGCTATTTAAATCCCCCCGTTAAAAAAGGTAATAAAAGCAGATTGCTATCTAGAACAGGGAGCTCAGCTCAGTTCCCTGTGATGACCTAGATGAGTGGGACTGGGGAGGGGAAAGAGGCCCAAGAGGGAGGGGGATATATGTACACATATAGCTGATTCACTTCATTGTAGAGTAGAAGCTAATATAATATTGTTAAACTACATTCCAATTTAAAAAAAAGAAGCAGGTTGCAAATTGCTTCAGGTCCGCTAGGGGGCAGGTATCAAGACACATTAGCAGTTAAGAATGACTAGAAGGAAATGGCAACCCACTCCAGTGTTCTTGCCTGGAGAATCCCAGGGACGGGGGAGCCTGGTGGGCTGCCCTCTATGGGGTCGCACAGAGTCGGACACGACTGAAGCGACTTAGCAGCAGCAGCAGAAATACAAAACAGTACCATGTGAATTACTGTGGCACAGGATTGGAGTTGCGTAACACTTCACATGTAAACATCACAAAATACCTTGTAAGGAGAAAACTCTGACCCTGCTTGGCAGATAAAGAGGACTGCGGTGCATTCCAAGCAAATAACTCTCTTGAAAGCACAGACACTTCACCCAAAGGAGGATTTGAAGTTTCAACATCCTGTGTCTTATCTCTGAACACTGACCATCACTCAGGTGAATTACCGCGCGATGGGACCTGAGAGCTGTTGGGACACCTAGACGTTGTTTCACCCAACAGGTAAGAAAGAATGGGCAACTAACTCTTCTGTTTGACGTTCTTGTCACAGGCAGCCACCCAGCAGGCTGAGGCGCCAAGCAGGTGATGCCCTTCAGGGTGATTTCCTTTTGAAGTGCTCAGAAAGGATTTTTAGAAATCAAAGAAGAAAACATCTTGAAAAAATTGGCTGCTGGTGGTACTGTCTCTTCCAAGTTGACATCATCAATCAACCAACAGTGTAGGAGAACTGTCAAATTCCAGCAGCACGAGGGACAAGAGAAACAGACACCTGGAAAATGGGAAGCCGCTCTACAGCACAGCTGGAGCCGTGGGGCTGTGATTCGCCGGGAGAGAATTTAATGGGGTTCAGGTAGGGGAAGGAGAGAGTGTTGGGGGGGTGGGGAGGGTGGAAACATCAATTAAAGTGTGCCTGATTCATAATTTTCTCCATTTCTCGGCAGAGTAACTTTCTGCCCTGCCTTATGTATTGTGCACGGCTACCTCAGAATTCATTTTTCAGCTGTTATTCATACTTGAGTTGGGTGTTTCTGAATGTATTCTTCCTCACAGTAACTGTTGACAGGTCCAACCCTGTAACCATCTGGCTCCTGAAGTAATGAGACCAAATGAAATGGAGCTTGAAGAAATTAACATTCTTTCCTTAATCTATTAATAACTGAGAAGTGTTGATTTTGGTGACAGCTAGATACTTTATTATGAGGCATATTGGTTAATTAAGAGCATCATAATGAAGGTTATAGGAATGTATATCCCTCCAGAAATATACATATTTTTAATAAGCATAATTTCATTCTTCTCACAGGCTCAAAAAATTTTAAAAAAAGCCAGTTGAAAATGGTATGCACAGAGAAAGTCTCAACAAAGACTAAACAGACAATTTTGAATGTATGTACCATGGTTATTGTTGTCTTACTGTGTTAAGCGTGCCTGTGTATATTAAATACAGATGCTGTGTATCAATAGAAAACAAGTGAAAGTGAAAGTTTTCATTGCTCCGTTATGTCCTACTCTTTGCAATCCCATGGGCTGTAGCCCACCAGGCTCCTCAGGCTCTTCTGTCAAGAATACTGGAGTGGGTAGCCATTCCCTTCTCCAGCGCATCTTCCTGACCCAGGGGTCGAACTTGGGTCTTCTGCATTGCAGGCAGATTCTTTACTGCCTGAGCCACCAGGGAAACCAATTGCAAACAATTACAGGTCTTCCAGTTCTAATCTCCCACGATCCTTCCCCTATCTGTTTATCGCAGATGATGTTTTGCGGCTTTGTTCAGTCTTTACTTGGTGGATGGGTGGAGGAATCACCCACTTTGCTAGAAGTGAAAAATGCACAGATTTTGATATTTAGGTCATCAGTTCAGTTCAGTTGCTCTGTCATGTCCGACTCTTTGTGACCCCATGAATCGCAGCACGATAGGCCTCCCTGCCCATCACCACTTCCGAGTTCACTCAGACTCACGTCCATCGAGTCGGTGATGCCATCCAGCCATCTCATCCTCTGTCGTCCCCTTCTCCTCCTGCCCCCAATCCCTCCCAGCATCAGAGTCTTTTCCAATGAGTCAACTCTTTGCATGAGGTGGCCAAAGTACTGGAGTTTCAGCTTTAGCATCATTCCTTCCAAAGAACACCCAGGGCTGATCTCCTTTAGAATGGACTGGTTGGATCTCCTTGCAGTCCAAGGGACTCTCAAGAGTCTTCTCCAACATCACACTTCAAAAGCATCAATTCTTCGGTGCAAGCTTTCTTCACAGTCCAACTCTCACATCCATACATGAACACTGGAAAAACCATAGCCTTGACTAGACAGACCTTAGTTGGCAAAGTAATGTCTCTGCTTTTCAATATGCTATCTAGGTTGGTCATAACTTTGCTTCCAAGGAGTAAGTGTCTTTTAATTTTATGGCTGCAGTCACCATCTGCAGTGATTTTGGAGCCCCCCAAAATAAAGTCTGACACTGTTTCCCCATCTATTTCCCATGAAGTGATGGGACCAGATGCCATGATCTTTGTTTTCTGAATGTTGAGCTTTAAGCCAACTTTTTCACTCTCCTCTTTCACTTTCATCAAGAGGCTTTTTAGTTCCTCTTCACTTTCTGCCATAAGGGTGGTGTCATCTGCATATCTGAGGTTATTGATGTTTCTCCTGGCAATCTTGATTCCAGCTTATGTTTCTTCCAGTCCAGCGTTTCTCATAATGTACTCTGCATATAAGTTAAATAAGCAGGGTGACAATATACAGCCTTGACATACTCCTTTTCCTATTTGGAACCAGTCTGTTGTTCCATGTCCAGTTCCAACTGTCGCTTCCTGACCTGCATATAGGTTTCTTAAGAGGCAGGTCAGGTGGTCTGATATTCCCATCTCTTTCAGAATCTTCTACAGTTTATTGTGATCCACACAGTCAAAGGCTTTGGCATAGTCAGTAAAGCAGATGTTTTTCTGAAACTCTCTTGCTTTTTGATGATCCAGCAGATGTTGGCAATTTGATCTCTGGTTCCTCTGCCTTTCCTAAAACCAGCTCGAACATCTGGAAGTTCACAGTTCGTGTATTGCTGAAGCCTGGCTTGGAGAATTTTGAGCATTACTTTACTAGCATGTGAGATGAGTGCAATTGTGCAGTAGTTTGAGCATTCTTTGGCATTGCCTTTCTTTGGGATTGGAATGAAAAATGACCTTTTCCAGTCCTGTGGCCACTGCTGAGTTTTCCAAATTTTCTGGCATATTGAGTGCAGCACTTTCACAACATCATCTTTCAGGATCTGGAATAGCTCAACTGGAATTCCATCACCTCCACTAGCTTTGTTCATAGTGATGCTTTCTAAGGCCCACTTGACTTCACATTCCAGGATGTCTGGCTCTAGATGAGTGATCACACCATCGTGATTATCTGGGTCGTGAAGATCTTTTTTGTACAGTTCTTCTGTGTATTCTTGCCACCTCTTCCTAATATCTTCTGCTTCTGTTAGGTCCATACCATTTCTGTCCTTTATTGAGCCCATCTTTGCATGAAATGTTCCCTTGGTATCTCTAATTTTCTTGAAGAGATCTCTTTCCCATTCTGTTGTTTTCCTCTATTTCTTTGCATTGATCGCTGAGGAAGGCTTTCTTTTCTCTCCTTGCTATTCTTTGGAACTCTGCATTCAGATGTTTATATCTTTCCTTTTCTCCTTTGCTTTTCACTTCACTTCTTTTCATAGCTATTTGTAAGGGCTCCCCAGGCAGCCATTTTGCTTTTTTGCATTTCTTTCCCATGGGGATGGTCTTGATCCCTGTCTCCTGTATAATGTCATGAACCTCCATCCGTAGTTCATCAGGCACTCTATCTATCAGATCTAGGCCCTTAAATCTATTTCTCACTTCCACTGTATAATCATAAGGGATTTGATTTAGGTCATACCTGAATGGTCTAGTGGTTTTCCCTACTTTCTTCAATTTAAGGCTGAATTTGGCAATAAGGAGTTCATGGTCTGAGCCACAGTCAGCTCCTGGTCTTGTTTTGCTGACTATAGAGCTTCTCCATCTTTGGCTGCAAAGAATATAATCAATCTGGTTTTGGTGTTGACCATCTGGTAATGTCCATGTGTAGAGTCTTCTCTTGTGTTGTTGGAAGAGGGTGTTTGCTATGATCAGTGTGTTCTCTTGGCAAAATTCTATTAGCCTTTGCCCTGTTTCATTCCATATTCCAAGGACAAATTTGCCTGTTACTCCAGGTGTTTCTTGACTTCCTACTTTTGCATTCCAGTCCCCTATAATGAAAAGGACATCTTTTTTGGGTGTGAGTTCTAAAAGGTCTTGTAGGTCTTCATAGAACTGTCAACTTCAGCTTCTTCAGCGTTACTGGTTGGAGCATAGACTTGGATTACTGTGATATTAAATGGTTTGCCTTGGACACTAACAGAGATCATTCTGCCATTTTTCAGATTGCATCCAAGTACTGCAGTTCAGACTCTTTCGTTGACCATGATGGCTAGTCAATTTCTTCTAAGGGATTCCTGCCCACAGTAGTAGATATAATGGTCATCTGAGTTAAATTCACCCATTCCAGTCCATTTTAGTTCACTGATTCCTAGAATGTCGATGTTCACTCTTGCCATCTACTGTTTCAGTTCAGTTTAGTCACTCAGTCGTGTCCAGCTCTTTGTGACCCCATGAATCGCAGCACTTCAGGCCTCCCTGTCCATCACCAACTCCCAGAGTTCACTCAAACTCACATCCATCGAGTCGGTGATGCCATCCAGCCATCACATTCTCTGTTGTCCCCTTCTCCTCCTGCCCCCAATCCCTCCCAGCATCAGAGTCTTTTCCAATGAATCAACTCTTCGCATGAGGTGGCCAAAGTACACTACTATACTGTTCATGGGGTTCTCAAGGCAAGAATACTGAAGTGGTTTGCCATTCCCTTCCATTTAGGTCACAGATGATGTTATTTTGTCGCTCTTCTCTGACGTTTGCAAAAGTTTTCCTTTTGCAGGTAAAAATTTTACAAAAACTTGACCTTGCACAGACTTTATACTAATAAGAGATTGCTTCTTTTCTTTTTTTCTCACATGGAGCTCAGAGAAGGTGTTGCTGTGTTGAGATTCAGTCTCAGTTAGTTCAGAAAAAAGATCTCGTCAAGAAATATTTTTCCTGTTTACCATCTTTGTTTCATTTTAGTTAACACATGCATGCATTTTTTAGGGGGAAGCTGAGTATCTTTTTTTTTCCTGACTAGTATCCCATTTTGAAAAAACACCTACACGTGAATTCCCAAGGTTTTCTCTACTGAGTATGAAATGATTTGTGTGTGTTTTCCTTGCACAAATGTGCTGCACTATTTCCTTCTCATTTTCCTTTTCATCTTGCCATTGTATTTTCACTAGCTAGCCAAGAAATTCCTGTGAGATAGTTGACTTGTCTTTA
The DNA here is from genome assembly GCF_029378745.1 of Bos indicus. Classification (NCBI taxonomy): domain Eukaryota; kingdom Metazoa; phylum Chordata; class Mammalia; order Artiodactyla; family Bovidae; genus Bos; species Bos indicus. The sequence goes on from NC_091772.1 coordinate 30,695,515, forward strand.
TTGCTCTTTCTCTCACGGGACATAACATACAAGCCTGAGTAGAAACATAATGATCTAAAAATCTAGATAAGGGACTTCCCTGTGGTCCAGTGGCTAAGACTCCTTGTTCCCAATGGAGAGGAGCCAGGCTCAGTCCCTGGTCAGGGAACTAGATATTGCATCCTGCAAGTGAAGATCCTACATGCCACAACTAAAACATGGCTCAGCCAAAAACAAATAAATAAAAGTCTAGATAATTCAGGCAAAAAAATGGTTAATGACAATCAGAGGTGCATTTTCCTACTTTTGGCCTCAATTACCCAGTTTGGTTGTCAAAGCTGAAAAACAACTAAACCAGAACCAGATCTTTCTTTTTGTTAAGATTTTTTTTTTTTGATGTGGACCATTTTTAAAGTCTTTATTTAATTTGTTATAATATTGCTTCTATTTTATGTTGCAGTGTTTTCCCTGCAAGGTATGTGGGATCTTAGCTTCCTCAACCAGCGATCAAACCCACAACCCCTGCATTGGAAGGTGAAGTTTTACCCACTGGACCATCAGAGGAGTCCCAGGCCCAGATAGTTAATGTAAATATTGCCTTTCTGAACAGAAACTCTTGGTTTCCCCATCCTCTTTGCTGTGTTCGGCTCCATTTAAGTTCTACCTTTTTATTACATTTTCTGACACCTACTCTCCACTTTTTCCCCATCCTGTGTATTGTTGATGCCAGACGTGTGTCAGCACCTTTGTAAACAGTGCTCTCAACATTAGACTCAGGAGGCATGTGGGGAGCATACTTCTCATTCTGTGATAAGCGTTCAGTTTGTCTCTGATGAATACTACTTATTCCTGTTTGTTTGGAGAAGTAGTTTTATTTTTCCAAAATACAGTTAAATCACATTAATAAGCAGAATATTAGAATTCACTTCCGCCATACAACACTTTGGCTGGCCTTCTGCAATTCCCAGCCAGGGCCCTGCATATCAGGATGACCAGACTGAGGACCTGGAAACAGACTCAAGGCCATTTTGAGGTCTGGCAGTCCTTATCTGCTGTGGTCACAGTGAGGCTTGAGTCCAAAATCAGGACAGAGAAGTCTCCAACTCACAGTCTGAGCTAGAGGCCAGAAAACTTGTATGGCAAAGTCAAGACTCATGACGGCTGGGTCAGGGTCATTCTGAGTATATTTGGCACCCAGAATTGGAATAACAGTACTCAGTTATTATTTCCAAAGACTGAGAAAAAGAAAAATAAAGAAAGAAAATTTTGTTTGAGAAACCTCTGTCTATGACAGAGAGTGGACCCAGGAAATGATTAAAGGCTGATTTTCTATGTCTTAGTTACACTGTTTGAGCTTATTTTAGCCTCTTTTAAATAGATCCATCATTTTCACAAAAATACTGTTAATAAGAGGGCATAAAAGTTCAGCATCAGGCATAGCTTACTGTATCTAGGATTTTTTCCAGCCTTTTCCCTTTGATTTTCCCATCATTGCCAGAAAAAAAAAAAAAAAAAAAAACTTATTTTAGCTGTCTTGGCTCTCCTATCGCCTAGCTTTCTCTCTTGCCCTGAGCTTCTGCCTTCTTTCTTCAGTTTTCTTTGTCCAGATAATCCATTTGGACACTCTTCTCTGGCTTGAAATGTCAGACTACCTCTTATTCAATATTTCATTATTTTCTTCTAGCACCATACGTACTATAACTAAGGGTGAGAAATGTGTCTGCTATAGAATTCAGCTTGCAAAGATTTATACCTACCCCACCAGTTAGTAGAGTCAGATTGCACTCTCTATATATCTGTTTTAATTCCTGACTTAATGCTTTACAGTTTGTTTAGTCATTCAAGAATACAAGAACTGTGTAGAGATCATAAGGCTTTTATATGACTTGAAGATGCCTTGGGACAAATGGTAAAACACCGATATATTCTTATACATGTTTTCTTATTGCAAAAGGTGAAGTAGAAACATTAGGTCATTCCATTTTGATACAGGTTAAATACTCTAAATGGAAGTATGCTAATATTAGAGGTAGAGACTTAGAATCTTGTATAATATAAAATAGAATGATGGTTAAGTGAAGCCCATAAAACTTGCCAAATTCAAACCAAGAAATAGAGACAAAAGTATTTAGTACCAAATTTATGACTATAGAGGCACATGGGTTTATTATAACTGGAGCCAAATAATTATTGGAGAATTAGAAAGACATTTCTTAAACCAATGCTATCTAAGATGCCTAAAAACAGTATTAAAACTATTTAAACTTAGATAAATTAAGTTTCTGTGCTATACTACATTACATTTTTCTCAAAGCATTTTGCTCTTATAAAACAAAGAATATATTCTAATAGTATAAATTTATAATTCAAGCTGCAGAAGGAATAACTAGCACTGGCAGGACACTAATTCACTCAATGGCTAGATTATTTTTTCTTATGTTTTGCTTTTTACACAATGGAATATATATTAGCTAATTGAAATATGGGAAACCAACAAGGATAGCAAATATGTTTTAACAGACACTATTTTTAAACACTTGATTTAAATTGAATTATAAGTAATGTTAAGGTAAACATCCATTTTAATATTTGTGATTTTTCTATGTATTATGAAGAGTTTAAGTGGAGAAAATAATTTTCCTCTCATTAGCAAGTTATTTCCCCTAAAATCTTGTTTTACTATGAATCTACCTGGTGTGCCCTTCTTTCATAAAGTTACTCTTTGGTTCAATTCCTTCAACTTCAAATGAATGAAGAAGTATTATTTCCAGAGTCAATCAGGCTTTGTTTTACTTAAACTCTTATGATGTAAAGAACCACTTATCTACTTTTATTTAATTGCTTTACAATGTTGTGTTAGTTTCTGCTGTACAGTGAAGTGAATCATTTATGCACATAAATATATCCTTTCTGTTTTGGATTTCCTTCTCATTTAGGTCACCACAGAGCATTAAGTAGAATTACCTTTGCTATACAGCAGCTGCTACTGCTGCTGCTGCTAAGTCACTTCAGTCATGTCCGACTCTGTGCAACCCCATAGACGGCAGCCCACCAGGCTCCCCTGCCCCAGGGATTCTCCAGGAAAGAACACTGGAGTGGGTTGCCATTTAGAGAACCATTTTATTTTATTCTCCAAAGAAATATCAGAAGTATCACATCTTATACTAACATATATAAGTCTTATGTGTCAGGATTAAATTAGGGGGAAAATCATAAAGATGCTACCAGAAAACTACTAGAGCTTATCAATGAAATCAGTAGAGATGCAAGATATAAAATTAATCTTCAGAAATCTGTTGCATTCTATATACTAACAATAAAATATCAGAAAAAGAAAATAAGGGAACAGTCCCATTTGCCATCACATCAGAAAGAATAAAATACCTAGAAATAAGTTGACCTAAGGACCTCCCCAATTTCATATGAATTTCTCTTTTGTACCACCCTAACTCAGAAACATACAGCCAAGAGGATTCTGGGAACTGTAGTTCAACTTAGCCCTGTTGCTACAGTACAGACCACCATGGTCATGTAACTCTATTTGGTTTACTGAATTTATGTTAAGTTATTATGGGAGACAGAAAATACATAGTATACACAGCCCATGTTTACGAGGAGGATGTCATCTCAAAGCAAGGATAAAATGGCCCACTCAGCAGTGCAAGGTGGCAATCCACAGAGTGTCAGAACATATGCTCAAGCCAAAAATTGAAAATGCTGGAAAAACAAAAACTGTCCTGGAAAGAATACTTTTCATATCAGTTCTGTTTCATATTCTCTACTTCCATTCTCTTAATAGCTTTTTTAAAAAATTCCTATGTAGGAAAAAATAGAGAAAGGCTATAACATGCACAAAAAGATCTGAAATAGCTTGCCTGGTTTCATTCATTAGAACTAAAGAATTCATAAATGTTTATGGTCTCAGAATAACCTTTGCTATATCACATTTACAGAACATATGCTTTCTGAGCAAATGTGAACCCATTTTGTTGAAAGAATAATGTCTTTTCTAAGTTTGAAACCTTTCCATTGGTATCCAAGAGAAACAGACTAGGAACTATAGAGTAACCTACACAGAAATCTGTTCAATTTACCAGATGTTAATTTCCAATGCTCTCCTTTCTTACAAGCACCTCAAGGGAGAGAGGCACCTCCTTTGAGAGAGAAGCAGAAGAGAAAAGATCAGTTTGAATGCTAATGAGGCTGCATAGAGAGACCTTTACCTTTCTCACACAAAGGGACAGACAGCCATTTCGGTGTCAGTTTACAGCAACCGTTAGCTATGATAGGAATTATAGGTCCATCAGGGGGAGACTATACCCCAGTGCATTAGGTATTAAAGGTTTCCTTTTTTGAGCTTCACTATTACTACAAAATACAGTGCTGATGGGAGGGAGACACATGCTTCAGAGAGCAGATCTCATGGGATGGAGTATTAATTCCATCCCATGAGCTAGCTTCCAATTCCTGCACATATGGAAAAAGAAAGAGTGTTGCTGTACTTTCATGTAGACTGGTCCCCTCTCTACTGTGTCCTCTTCATCACTATGATTCTCATTCTCTCCTCTTATCCCCTTCCACACAAGGATCACCCCTACAGTTCTAGATAAGCCCCCAAGACCAGACCTAGCACATCTGATGTGGGCTGTAATGGATTGTTCTCTGTTCCTAAGAAAAGGAGCTTCGAGGATGTTTTGGTAGATCGGAGCCTGGGAGAAGAATGACCTCCGAATCTTTCCACTTTTGGACTACTCTTTGACAGAGCCAATAAGTCTTAGCATTATACTTTATTTGCATTGGGGAATTGGTTGATGCTTATTTATCACAATGTGGAGATCAGTTTGGGAGCATTTCCAAATGACACTCAGGAGAACCGAAGTGATCTTTTCTCTCTGGAGGCCTGAAGGGAGAGTTCAAAGTTAGCACCTCTTATGTAACCACCACCCAGGAACCTTGTGGGAAGCGAAGGTGGTGAACTATTTTGATACAAAGAGAACTTTAGGATGGGAAGTTTATACCTTCTGGAATTGTTTTACCAAGCAAAACCATTCTCTTTTTTCTCCTTAATCTCAAAGTAAATGTCTCTGGGATAAGTGATGTACAGTAATAACGAAGAGGGATCAGCCAGAGAGAGGGTATCAGAGAGACAGTCAGAACTCACAGAATTAATTGGGAGCACAGAGGCCTGAAACATCTGTACAAAAAAAAAAAAAAACCCCAAACAAATATGTGTTTACTGCTATAAAGCTATTAGGCTCTCTGACAGAGGGTTTTACTAACTGGTGTATTAAGGGCTGTGTCTGGCTGTGCATTTTGCTGTGTTCCCATTGGCTAACATTTTTTTTTAAAGCTGCTTTGTGTTCTTGAGTCTGTTCTTTCCAAGACCATCAAAAATAAAGGCATATGATCTAAACAAATGAAAGCTGTAGCTCAGATTTGGGAGTGATCTCATGGGGACAGGCACGCATTCTGAATCCAGAAAATTCTGTTTCCAAAGGTCAGAAAAGAGATGCATATTTATGTGGCGTGCAGTCATGGGTGTCTATAAATATATAAATGCCATAAATATATTTTATAGGAAGAGAGGGATTGTTTTCCATATAGTAATTTCCATCTTAGTATCTTTCACTATTACTAGTTCAATATTCATAGTGCTTCCTGTATTAGGGTTGCAGTCGGCTAGAAACCTTTACATCTCTATCATATGCTGATGTACAGCTCGAAGAGGCACCAACAGTCAATAGATATTTCTTTTCTAGTTATTCTTTATGAATTAATATCATTCATGTTGAGCCTCAGGTAGACTTCCCATAGTTCTAATCTCCACAGAGACAGGGACAAGTTGTAGGCTGTACTTCTACATAACCCATTTTACAGCCCAAGTTTATGTAAGGTTGCCATCTCCTTCTTTAATCTGCTAAACCTTTTATTCATTTTTGTCTTATAAGATGGATTTCCAACCACCTTTCTAATTCTTCTTTAGATTCTTCACCTCCTCATTTAGTCAGGAAACCGAATCAAAATCAGTGCTTTAAAATGAGTCAGAATAAGGATGAATATAAAAAAAGAGTCAACCCTATAGTGACTTTAAAGATTCACCTATCATTACAGAAAGAATTTTTATATCTGGTAAGAGAATAGTCTAGAGCCCTACGTGCAAATTGACAGATTGCAATCTGAATCCAGACTTTTTTTTTTTTTAGGGTACTAGTATTTTTTCAAAATAAAAGTTGAATTTTGGTGTGTATCAGTGGAGTATGCATGCATGCATGCTAAGTCACTTGAGTCAACTTGTCTGACTCTGTGTGACCCCATGAACTGTAGCCCACCAGGCTCCTCTGTCCATGGGATTCTGCAGGTGAGAATACTGGAGTGGGATGCCATGGCCTCCTCCAAGCGATCTTTTGGAGCCATGTCTCCTGCCTTGGTAGGAGAGTTCTCTTGTATCTCCTGCATTGGCAGGAGAGATCTTTACCACTCGTGCGACTTGGAAAGCCCTCAGTATACATACTCTCCCAATCACCATAAGGTTCATTTTCCCTCATTTTCCTATACCTCATCTAACCCACAGATTTATATGTCAATTGCCTCCTCTCGGCTCTCAGTTGTATATCCTAACAACACAGATACAATATTGACTCATGTTCAACTGTGTTCTTCATGAATGTTTTTTAAGTCACATGTACTAGCCAGTCATGATTCTTCTTTAACCTAACTCTTTCACTCTGTATTTGTCTGCTTAGGCTGCCATAACAAAATACCACAGGCTGGTGATTTAAACGACAGACATTTATATTCTCAGAGTTTAGGAGTTGGGAAGTTCATGGCCAAGGTGCTGGTCAGTTTGGTTTCTGGTGAGAGGTCTCCTCCTGGCTTGTAGATGGCCACCTGTTTGCTGTGTCCTCACGTGGCCTTTCCTCTGTGCTTGTGAAGAGAATGAACCCTCTGGTTACTTTTCCTCTTCTTATAAGGATATCAGTCTCATCAGATGAGGATATCAAACTTGGGATCCCATGGAACCTCAGTGACCTCCCTCAAAGTCCTGTCTCTAAACACAGGTTAGGGTTTCTACATAGAAATTTTGAAAGGGACACAGTTCAGTCCATAACACTATCTATGAAGCATCAAGACTATTCTCTTTGGGGTACCATCTAGGTCATGGACAGATGTGCTGCAAATAAAGAGTTTGCTTGGATCACCATGACCAAAGAAAGTCCTTGAACTGTGGACAGAGAGGGGGCTAGAAATACTAAGAGATCAACAGGGAAATTCTTCCTGAAATGTCTATGCTCGCTCTTTGGTTCCCCTCTAGGATAGTTTGAATTACTGTTCAGCAAATATACAAGCCCAGTTTCCCCAAGAAGGGGTAGAATATGCTGTCCTGCCCACTGTGTTTGCTTTAGCAATGGGATATTAGCAGACGTGATATAAGTAGAGTTAGAAACATGATTGTGCAGAGAGGCCTAGCTTCTCCTGTTTCAGCCACTGCCAAGAGGTGAACATGGTGGACCAAAGAGGACGGGATATGTGTGGACCAGACCTGGGCTCAACCTTCCTCTTAGAGTCAAAGTCAACCAAGCCTACCCTTGATCAACTAGATCCCAAATGACCAAACACTCTAAGCTTTAAATAAAGGATAATTATGTGTCACTGAGTTTTGTTTGTTTTGAAGTGTGGGAGGGCATGTCTTTTTTCTTGTTTAGTCACTAAGTTGTGTCCACCTCTTTTGTGACCCCATGGACTGTAGCCCACTAGGCTTCTCTGTCCATGGGATTTCCTAGGCAAGAATACTGGACTGGGTTGCCATTTCCTCCTCCGGGGCATCTTCCCAACCCAGGGACTGAACTGTGTCTCCTGCATTGGCAGGCAGATCCTTTACCACTGAGCCACCAGGGAAATCCTTGTCTTTTTTTAAGCAGTAGTAATTAGCTAAGATGGATGTCAGTAGCCTCAAGTGGGATCCTTTCATAAAAAAAATAAACCTAAAATACATGGCATAGGCTTAGGGTGTAAGCAGCAGGGGGTAAGAAAACTGTTATAAAAGAGCAGACGAGTAGTAAGAAAACCTATAGGAATGTGAGTAAATGATCATCTACAGTTGACTCTTGAACAACTCAGGGTTCGGGAATGCCAACCCCATGTGCAGCAGAATATCCGCATATAAATTTGTAGTTGGCCCTACATATATCTTGTTCTGCATCACAGACTGAGTAGTACTGTAGTATTTATTTTTTAAAAATCAAGCATGAAGTGGACCCACACAGTTCAAACTCATGTTGTTCAAGGGTCAACTATATATAATATAGCAGCACAACTCTGGTTAAAGTCACCTGCAATAATCTAGAAAACAGCAATTACACAGGATGAACTTTTCTTGTATGAGATTTTCAGATTAAAATCTCCAGTTTGGGGCCAGTTTGTTAACAGAAATAGCTAAGTTAATATATTATTGGATAAATAATAGATAGCTCTGTGGTTTGGTTGGCAAAATCATTTTTCTCCAATAGTGTTAACAAGGTACTATTTTTGTTTTTTCTATGTTGATATGTATCAAATACAGAGAAAGGGAAAGTATGAGCTCACCTCCAATAAACGACGTGTTTCTTCTGAGAACTTAAAACATTTTCAACCCAAAGTCAAAATGAAGTGACGAGGTACAACTCCAGAAACACACAAAATAATACAAAGCTTAAAAACAGGCAATAGGGTTTACACTAAATACTTTTGTAGTGCCCTTTAAGGTAGAAGGTTCTAGACTCAGCTTCAACTCTCTCTGGAAAGATCCAGAAAACCATGGATTTATTTATCATGTCAGAGTTGTTGATCTTGAGGAGCACCATAACCTTACTATAAACCTGGAAGCAAAAATGTATGGACTTCCCTGGTGGTCCATTGTTTAAGAATCCGCCTTTCAATGCAGGAGGTGTGGGTTCAATCCCTGGTCAGGGAACTGAGATCCACATGCCTTGAAGGAACTATAAGTCCTTGTGCCAGGACTAAAGAGCTCAAGGAAAGATCCCACATGCTGCAACTAAGATCTGATGCAGCCAAATAGTGATTAAAAAAAAAAAAAAATCTGTTTAAACTGGGGAGAGTGACAAACACTGGTTGATAGAGAATTTGAATCTTAAGTAGGAGAGAGCAGTAACTCTCAAGTGAGTTTTCATGCCCATAGGATTCAAATTCCAAGACAAAGGGCCCTAGACATGTGATTGCAAACTCACGATTCACTGACTAAAATGCAGAGGATCTCATAAGGTTCCTTGAGAGAGGGTCCAACAGAAAATAAGAAAGTTACCGTAATCCTGGAGGTGGGAAAATTCTAAAAACAAAAAACAACAACAACAACAGGGGGAAATACTGTAGAAACTTTTAATCAGAAAGCTTAACCCTGGACTCTTGCAAAATGATAGAACTATTTAACAGATGGTATGTGTGAACTTAAAAGAGAAAACAATCATTGCCAGGCTTGGGAAGTTAGGTGATATCAATCATTTTATGCTTTTAAAAATACTACATTTCATAGAATGTTAGCAACTATTGATTATAAGAAGCATCATTATTTTATATGACATAAAGAAAGAAAAACACTGCCATCACTGAACTATAACAGGCCATCTACTCTAAGATTCATGCAAATTTCAAATAAGTTTAAATGCGAAATAAATGTGCATCCCAAAGCAAGAGGAATATGACATTGTTGTTTCTTTTTCAGGTGACTCCTCCTTGGAGGTTTCCAGAGGAACAGTGGAAGGATAGAGGAAGGACAAAATCATTTCTTCTTCTTCTTGTTTCCTATTCTTTTCATCATTCCTCTGGCAACACTACTCCTCAATCCATGATCAGCATACTGTACCTGTAGTAGCAACTGTTTTGAGTATGCAGGTCTATAACATTTTCATAAGCAGAATCACTGGTTCTCTCAGAGCACCAGCCAGGTGACATTCCCTTCTTAAAAGTCTCAGCATCAGTTCCATGGGGACCTCGTCGTTTGTTCATAGTAATTCCAATCTCATCGCTCGTTGTCTCCTAGCCCTAGAGGTGGTAGTTGATCCTATAGCTATTTGCTACTTGGTGATATTAAGTGGTCAATAGTTGCCTTTTCTACTCTCCAGTACTTAGTTAATAATAATTTCTAAATTAATTTTTATTAGAGTATAGTTGCTTTACAATGTTGCATTAGTTTCTGTGAGGTGTGCTTAGTTACTCAGTCATGTCCAACTCTTTGGGACTCCATGGACTGCAGCCTGCCAGGCTCCTCTGTCCATGGAGAATCTCCAGGCAAGAATACTAGAACTGGGTTGCTATGCCCTCCTCCAGGGGATCTTCCCAAGCCAGGGATTGAACCCAGGTCTCCCACTTTGCAGGCAGATTCTTTACCTACCAACTGAGCCAGCAGGGAAGCCCATGCTAGTTTCTGCTGTACAGCAAAGTGAATCAACTATATGTATGCATATACCCCCTCCCTTTTGGATTTCCTTCCCATTTAGGTCAGCATAGAACACTGAGTACAGTTTCCTGCACTATATAGTAGGTTCTCATTAGTTGTCTATTTTGTACAAAATATCAATAGTGTATATTTGTCAGTCCCAAACTCCCAATTCTTCCCACCTCTCCTTTTCCTCTTGGTATCTGTATATTTGTTCTCTAAGTCTGTGTCTCTATTTGTCCTTTGCAAATAAGATCATCTATACCATTTTTTCTAAATTCCACATATATGTATCAATACACAATAATTTATATATAAATATTGGCTCAAGTAATTCACATGGCTTCTGTCTCCTGACTAGACCTGGATTGATACGGTGTGTGTGTGTGTGCACACGCACAAGAAAGAGGGAGAGAAGGATAAAAAGGAAGAGAAATGAATAGGCACACTGTATGACCAGCCTAGACAGCATATTAAAAGCAGAGACATCACTTTGCCAACAAAGGTCCGTCTAGTCAAGGCTATGGTTTTTCCAGTGGTCATGTATGGATGTGAGAGTTGGACTGTGAAGAAAGCCGAGTGCCAAAGAATTGATGCTTTTGAACTGTGGTGTCGGAGAAGACTCTTGAGAGTCCCTTGGACTGCAAGGAAATCCAACCAGTCCATTCTGAAGAAGATCAGTCCTGCGTGTTCATTGGAAGGACTGATGCTGAAGCTGAAACTCCAATACTGTGGCCACCTCATGGGAAGAGTTGACTCACTGGAAAAGATTCTGATGCTGGGAGGGATTGGGAGCAGGAGGAGAAGGGGATGACAGAGGATGAGATGGCTGGATGGCATCATGGACTCGATGTACAAGAGTTTGGGTGGACTTCAGGAGTTGGTGATGGACAGGGAGGCCTGGCATGCTGCAATTCATGGGGTTGCAAAGAGTCGGACATGACTCAGCGACTGAACTGAACTGAACGCTGCAGTCCGTGGGGTTGCAAAGAGTCAGACACGACTGAGCAACTAAACTGAACTGAGAGTCCTATAGAGAGAAGGATAAGGAATGGAATACAAGACATACTAAAAGAGATCCTGGTCTCAATGCTTTCAAAATCAAGAAGGCTATCATACCACATAATCAAGAAGGATTACAAGCTCAAACAGGAGAAGTGAAAAAGAAAACTAGACCTAGGCACATTACCCTGCAGATAACTACATATTCCCTACACATTTATGCAAGATGCTCTGTGCCTAGCAGAGCACAGAGGAGAGAGGAAGGGAGGGAGGGAGGAAGGAAGGGGGAAGGAAAAGGAATGAGAAAAAAAAATCTGAAAAGCAGCCAGAAGATCTTTGACAAAGGAGCAAAGGCAATACAATGGAGGAAAGAGAGTCTCTTAGACAAAGGGTTGCGAGAACAACTGGGCATAAACATGCCAAAAAAAAAAAAAAAAAAGAAGAAGAAAAGAAATTAGACAGAGAGAGTCCTTACACCCTTCACAAAAAGTTAACTCAAATGGATCATAGACCTAAATGTGAAATACAAAACTCCAAGGAAAAGACGTATGAGAAAATCCAGATGACTTCAGTTACGGAAAGGAATTTTTAGATATAACACCAAAGACACAATCCATGAAAAAAATAAGTTGGACTTAAAAGCTTATGCTCTGCAAAAGACTCTCTCAAGAGACTGAGAAGTTAAGCCACAGGCTAGGAGAAAATGTCTGCAAAAGACACATATGATAAAGGACTATTATCCAAAAAATACAAAGAATTTTTAAATGTGAGCAATTAGAAATTGAGCACCTCATTAAAAATGTGTCAAAGACCTGAGTGGACACTTCACCAAAGAGGATATGCAGATGGCAATAAGCATATAAAAAGATGCTCCACATTACTTATCATTAGAAGGTTTTGAATTAAAACAATAGTGAAATACCACTGCACACCTATTATAATGGCCAAAAGCCAACACACAAACGACTCACAAGCTGGCAAGCATGTGGAGCAACAGGAGCTCTCATTCATTGTTACTGGGAACGCAAATGGTGCAGCCACCTTTGGAAGATGGTTTGGCCGCTTCATATAAAACTAATCCTAATAAGGGTAGATAACTACCTGCATGCAGCCATATGAATAAATCTCACTGACATGAAGAAGAGTTTTGATCCATGATTTAGTTTATAACAAGTTCAAAAACAGAGAATACAAATCTATAATGATGGACATCGTAAGAATGGTTGGTTACTTTTGGAGCTGGGATGTCTAGGAGGGAACACAAGCATTCTGGAGTGCTGCTAACATTCTAGATCTTGATCTGGGTAGCAGTTACATTCTGTAAAATTTCGTCAAGCTGCACATAGATTTGGACACTTTTAGCTCAGTCGGTAAAGAATCTGCCTGCAATGCAGGAGACCTAGGTTCGATTCCTAGGTCAGGAAGATCCCCTGGAGAAGGAAATGACAATCCACTCCAGTATTCTTGCCTGGAAACTCCCATGGACCGAGGAGCCTGGCAGGCTATAGTCCGTGGGGTCACAAGAGTTGGACACGACTTAGCGGCTAAACCACCACCACTACATTTATATTAGGGGCATGTAGAAAATATTCTTTTGTATAGCCTCCTGGGACTATACAAATTTGAGGTTAATATTAATCCTGTTTGGTACTTGCACACATCCAAGTAATCTGGAACCCAGGAAAATCAAAAGATTGCACAGGGAAAAAAATGGAATGTGTCTGTTGTAAACATCAATGACATAGTCGAAGTAACTTTTAAAAATTTCTAAATATTGATTCAAGCAAAAGGGTAGTGTTTGAAAAGAATGAAGTGTTTGTACCTCTGTTTGGAGCATATGTGTGTGTGTATCTGTCTTCTAATGTAGGATAATAGAAATAAAAGTGATATTTATAAGTGAAGAGCTGAATACTAGAAGAGTTAACAGTTTTAATTTCTGCTTCACTCAGAGTGGAGAAAGATGTGGTAGAACAGGTGTGATAGAACAGGAATTGACAAACATTTATTGGAAACGACCACATACCAAATAGTTTAGCCTGTGTGGGCCATATGGTCTCTTATGCAACTACTCACCTCTAACCTTATACTGTGAAAGCTGCCAGAGACAATATAGAAACATATGGGCATGGATGCTGTGTTCCTATGTGACTTTTTTTTTTTTTTAACAAAAACAACTGGTGGGGTGTAGTTTGCTGACCCATTGGAGAAGATGAGTAATTCTCCTTATAACCATAATATTATTGAACATTTTTAATAAAGAAAATGTATGTGGTCAGTCACTTAATATGTGATAATATTTATCAGATCTAATATGTCAGACATTATTCTCGAGTCTAGGGATACAGATGTGACCAAAACTGACAAAAATCTGTCCTCATGGAGTTACATTCCAGAATGTTATTATCATAAAATTAACTATAAAAAAAGGAGGAGTTAGATTACTTAAAATAGTTATATTTAAGAGTATACTTGAAGATTAACTGTGGGCCATTGCTTAAGTTTTATGTTCCTGCAAGAACAATAAAATTATTTCCAAAAAATCATATTATCATTAGTAGTTTTTTGTGGCATTTATAATAGTAATCTTCAAATGCTTTCCTCCCATATTACTTCAAATTATTTTGAAAACCCATGTACTCTGTATATTTTAAAATAATCATCTAAGAATCTTGATCATAAGGTTCAAATGGTGAAAATTCAGGTGTGTTATAAATATTATCATTTAAAAATAAAACTAGTATAATTTTTTAACTGTAGCAAATGAAGACACACAAATAGCCAATAGACATATGAAAAGATGGTTAATGTTGCTAATTATCATGGAAAGACAAATCAAAACAAGAACGAAATATCACTTCATAATTGTTGGGATGGCTATTGTCAGAAAAGGATAGGGACTGCCTTGGTGGTACGCTGAATAGGAATCCGCCTGCCAACACAGGGGACACGGGTTTGATCCCTGGTCCAGGAAGATTCCACATGCCGCAGAGCAACTAAACCCGTATGCCACAAATACTGAGCCCACACACCCTGGAGCCCATGCTCCGCAACAAGAGAAGCCACCACAATGAGAAGCCCACGCACAGCAACTAGAGAGGAGCCCCTGCTTGCTGCAACTAGAGAAAGCCCATGCACGGCAATGAAGAGCCAGCACACTCAAAAATAAAATTAATTAATTACAAAGAAGGATTACAAGGTCAGTGAGAATGTGGAGAATTCGAAACCTTTGTACACTGTTAGTAGGCATGCAAAACGATGCAAATGCTCTGGGAAAACAGTATGGAGAGCCCTGAAAACATTAAGAATATTCCAGAGGAACAATGATCTGGTCTTCAATTATTTACTGAAACCTCTGTATTTCTAGTTTGCATGTGTATGTATGAATCTGTATGTATAAAATTTGTAATACAAATGCACAGTTCTGTGCTATCTTGCTGGGGTTCATTTCTTTGAGCCTACAGTTTAATCCTTAATGAAAGGAGGGATTAAACTTAACCCTGTAAGTTAACATGTTTTGTTTAATATCAAGAACTATATTAAAATATGAATCTTATAAAAGTAAAAAAAATAACAATAGATCTACTGTGTGATCCAACAATCCATCATATGGATTTCTTTATCCAAAGAAATGAAAACACTAATTCAAAAAGATATCTGCACCTCCATGTTCACTGAGGTATTGTTTTGAATAACCAGCATAGGGAAACAGCCTAAACATCTGTCAGAATAGTAGACAGACCCCACCTCCCCGCAAATGAGGCTTTGGAACTGTGGTGCTGGAGAAGACTCTTGAGAGTCCCTTGGACAGTAAGGAGATCAAATATTCATTGGAAGGACTGATGGTGAAGTTCCAATACTTTGGCACACCTGATGTGAAGAACCAACTCATTGGAAAAGACCCCAGTGCTGGAAAAGATTGCAGGCGGGAGAAGGGGACAACAGAGGATGAGATGGTTGGATCGCATTACTGACTCAATGGACATGAGTTTGAGCAGGCTCGAGGAGATGGTGGAGCACAGGGAAGCCTGGTGTGCTGCAGTCCATGGGGTCACAAAGAGTAGGACACGACTGAGCAACTGAACCACCCTGAATGAAGAAAATCCTGCTATATGCAACAGCAACGGTGACCCTGAAAGACATAATAAATCCGGCAAACAAAGACAAACAAATGCTGTACAAACGTTGCTGATATGTGGAATCTGTAAAAGTTGAACTAATATAAGTGGTGACTGGAGTGAGGGGAAATACGAAGTCATTCATCAAGAAGCATAAACTTTGAGGTTTACAAGAAGAGTCAGTTCTACAGATCCATACGACACTGTGCAATACTGTAGGTATGCTTAAAAATCTGTTAAGAAGGAAGATGTCATGTGACATGTTGTTACCGCAACAAAATAAAAATAGCTGTATCCAATACTTTCCAAATGCCATAATAATTTAATACCCACAGTTTCTATGAAAAAGTTCATAAAAGGCTCTTCTTTATTAGGAAAACTTATATTCCATCTTTGCATTGAAATTTTATGTTATTTCACCTTCTCTTCTTCATCCTCTTACAATATATTTTCAATCTTGAGTCTTTATAAAATTAATTCTTATTGGAGTATAGTTGCTTCACAATATTGTGTTAGTTTCTACTGTAGGACAAAATGAATCGGCTGTGTGTGTGTGTGTGTGTATGTGTGTATTCCTCTCCCTTTTGGACTTTCTTCCTGTTCAGGTCATCACATGCATTAAGTAGCATTCTCTGTGCTGTACAGTAGGTTCTCACTAGAGGACAGTATCAGTAGTGTATGTGGGTCAATCCCAGCATCTCAATTCTTCCCATTCTCTCTTTTCCCCCTTGATATCTGTACATTTGTTCTCTACTTCTGTGTCTCTATTTATAAGACCTAAATAGACATTTCTCCAAAGAAGACATACAGATGGCCAACAAATATATGAAAAATGGTCGACATCACTAATTACTAGGGAAATGCAAATAAAACCGGAAGTCTCACCTCACATCGGTTAGAATAGCCATTCTTGAGTCTTTTTTTTAATTAATTTTATAAAATTTGTATATGCCACAAAGAGATGTATACAAATTAAAATTCTGTGTTGGTTGAATTCTCTCTAACCATAAGGTTCTAAATGATTTTCTGGATTGAGTTATTAGTATACTTATTAGCAATACATGGATTTAACACAGTATAATATATACATTACACACTTGGAAATTTATTTTTTAAAAATAGTAATATTTTATTGGAAATGAATCTTATAGTGAGGTAACTAGGGCTGTTTTACTTCAATCAGTTCATGTATTTGTAGATGAACACTATTTATTGCTAGCATGAGAAGGGACACAACACAAATGACTTAATTCACTGTGATCATTGTTGTAAAGTCTGAGAGATCTTGTTCATCTAAATAAGGAGATAGGAATGAAAGGAATTTTATACTAAAGTTATTCAATTCTTCAAATTCTTCTTGAAGTATATGCTAAATATTGAATAGTGATGTATCATCAGAATTATTCTTAATGATGTATGAGCTGACAATTTGAAGAGGTCCTCCTTCAAATGTTTTGAAAGAAAAGAATCGGAAATGGCCTGATTTGCAACAGCATTTTTACTCAGTTAATAGAATCTTTCAATTGCTCAACTTCTTGGAAATATAACAAAAGACTTCACTAAGATTTATCAGGTATCTGTTAATTATGCCTACTTGAAGCACTTTGCATTATCCAATGGATTGAGAAAGAGTTGGGAAAATCTAAACATTGAGTTTTTAAACACAACTTTGCTATAATAAAATTTCTTATTAAATCATTTTATCTCATCATATGTTTAAAAAACTATCAGTCAAAATCAAAGAGATGCAAATTTAGGCCCTTCATTTTGTGGAAAATAATGTAGAGATAGTCTAACAAACAAGCTCAATTCTCTCTTGACAACAATCAGTCTAATCCAAATTTCAGAAAATGTCTAAATTCATTTTTTATTCAGATAACATCTTAACAGTCAAATTAAGAAATGAGAATAAAAGACAACGAAATTTAAAATTTGCTAATGTAACTATCTGCATGCTTATAAAAGTAAGAAGATTTATATCTCATTCCTTAGCCTGTTATAATCTAATAGATTGTCTACTTTATATTATAATTATTTATAAAGTAACATATGGTATGCCTTCAGTAAATTTTGCTTAGCGTGTGAGAAAAATGCAATCAAAATCACACTTTAAAGCTCTGAGATAAAAACATCAATATCCTGAAACATCATAATTGTACTTAATTGTACTTTTTCTATATATTCAATGAAAGAGAAAAACTATTGCTGAACAATTATTATTGATTGACCATTTAGAATATATTTGTACTTTTTGTGAGGAAGTAGACCACATTAAACAGTTTGTGAAATGAATTAAGTTGATGATTGCACTTAGAAAAATCGTACTCTAGTATAACTTTTTGTATGGTACAATTCTTCTGTCTAGCTTTCTGGTCTTGTACAATTGTTTATCTGGTTTGGGAAAGTAGTTTTTAAATTTCTTTTTGAATAACATACATGGATTCCAAAGAAAGCAAGTAAAATTTTATCCATAGTTTTTATTCAGTGTATGTTGAAAACTTTGGTATTCCCTGAACACAGTCAAGGAACTTTCCAGGGAATCATCATCACTAAGCTGCTTCAGATTTTTAAAGGTTCATTTCTTTTCTGCTAATACCGAGACCTGGAAATGGAAATGAGCTTTTAAAAATTGCTTATGCTTATATATGTGAAAAGCAAGTCATTCTTAGTGTTCATTATGTCTTATTGGTAATATTTTTCTAATTTTCTTTGTTTTGGCTTGGCATTTGCCTCTTTCTTAAGCAAATATCCTGTGAATGAAAGAAGCTGAAACATCTGTACGCCTGAAACTAACACAATATTTTAAATCAACTTCAATAAAAATAAAATTAAGAAATTCTTTGTCCATCATCTGGAAATATAATTAAAATTTGATTTAATAACTATATAAAATATATTTTATACCCCCAAAATACAGCCTTATGGAAAAACATGTGAAAGATTGAATATGTACTAAACTAAAAGAAATACACTGATAAATTGTGAAGAGCAAATGTAAGTTTACACTGTTGTACCACTATATAATAGGACTTGAATTCCAAAATCACTACTAAAACATTAAACAAATTACAAATTCATTTAACTTTTTAAAAAGTTATCTTCTAAAACAAAGCAAAGCAAAACAAAAAATTATAAGAGCAAGGCTTTGGGGTCAAAAAATTTTAAATATATATTTGGAGATTGCTGCATTTCATCCAATGAGCTTATGTCCACAGATCGTATAATTTTAATTATTTAAGGCTTTTGTGTAAATATTTTATTAAATATTGAATAGGCAAACATTGCTCATAGCCTATATGTCAAGTATAAAGACTAACAATATAGTGAAAGTCCAACTATTAATTGCTCAGTTGTGTGCGACTTTTTGTGCCACCATGGACTATAGCCTGCCAGGTTCCTCTATCTATGGAATTCTCCAGCCAAGAATACTGGAGTGCATTGCCATTCCTTTTTCCAGGGGATCTTTCCAACCCAGGGATCAAATCCAGTTCTACTGCATTGCAGGCAGATTCTTTACCTTCTGAGCCACCAGGGAAGCCCAACAGCAAAGTAACATACATCAATTTAAGGGAGAAAATGAACTTTACATGTGAATTCCATTTAGTAACCTCCTTTCATACTTGATCTAGTTTCTTCTCCTATTCTCTTGATTAACTACTACTATAGAAACTCTTATTTATCAAAAAAAGAAAAAGCTGGAACATCAAGGATGACACAAAGCTTTTCCAAGGCCAGATCTGGGAGGGGCCAAGCAACATGTTCGCATGGTCATTATATTTTATAAAACATAACACTGAGACTGCTGCTGCTGCTAAGTCACTTCAGTCGTGTCCGACTCTGTGTGACCCCATAGACGGCAGCCCACCAGGCTCCCCTGTCCCTGGGATTCTCCAGGCAGGAACACTGGAGTGGGTTGCCATTTCCTTCTCCAATGCATGAAAGTGAAAAGTGAAAGTGAAGTCATTCAGTCGTGTCCGACTCTTCTCGACCCCATGGACTGCAGCCTACCAGGCTCCTCTGCCCATGGGATTTTCCAGGCAAGAGTACTGGAGTGGGATGCCATTGCCTTCTCCAAACACTGAGACAGTGTAGCCCTAATTACTGCTTCTTTTCACCCTGACTTCCCTTCCTGCTTCGTTCAGTTTGTGCTTAAGTGGCCTTAGGCTTTCCGGAGAAGATGACTAAAGAAAAAGGGAGCTGAAGACACATTTACTTTGGGTTTGATGGGATATTTTTACGATTCACTGTCAGGTCGTCATGACCACTTATACTTATTCCTTTAGCTGTCCTAATATAGAACTGCTCCCCACATAATGACATCATGTGAACTTACACTGCCACGATGTGAACTTGTCTGATGAAGCTTGCTGCAGGAAATTTGTGGGTAGTGCAGGAGAAATAAGAAGTTCGTCTGAGAAAATTCTTGCAAATCTCACAGTTCATACGAGAAAGAAAGGTCTCATATTTGACAATAATCCCAATAGTCACCAGGTATGACCAATAATGGTTATAAAACTAATGGAAAGTGCTTTATGCTGTCAATACCATGAAAAAAATTCCCATCTATCATGCTAGAGAAAAGATCATCAAAATGATGTTACCCAACTGTTAGAAGAAATGATCAAAATATATGCCAGCAAAATAAAAGGGAAAAAGGAGGGAATTTTTTTTTACCCAGGTAGTTCATAAAAGGTTATTTTCCTGAATCATGATATCTCTGGCATTTGTCAGCATTTTCAAATTTGAAACAAATGTGATTTGTTGGGGATTTCTTTTATTTTAAATAGTCATTTTGCACATAATTTTTGATAATAATTTTGTATTCTTTCTCATATTGCGGGCTCCAAAATGTTATAAATTTCAAGCCCCCAAACTTGAATATACCTCTGTTCAAAAAGCAATGCATCCTTTTGGAAGAGGTGGAAGAGATGAGGTCATTAAGCAAAAATTGCCAGCATTCCCCCTACATACCACAAAATATTTACTTTCATATTTCACCTCCCAAAAATGACAGAATTTTCCACTTCTAATGTTTTTAACAGAAATATATGTGTAAAAAGGAGGATTAGAAAGTCTGTGATTTTATGGTGATTTGATCAATTGTTAACTTAGATTCTGCAAAACACTATCTCGAATTTTCTTCTTATTTGACTCCTGGCTTGTTTTGTTGTTGTTGTTTGCTTTTTTTAAAAAATAACATGCCCAGGAACTGCATCAAAGAAATTTCAGGATGAGAATGGGGAGCCTCTCTGTTCTGGACTGTGAGAAGAATTGCCATAAAAGAATGCAGGAAAAGAGAACCTATGTGATACTGGCATTCCAAGCGGTGTGGTGGTAAAGAATCTGCCAACCAAAGGAGGAGATGCAAGAGACACAGGTTCAATCCCTGGGCCGGGAGGATCCACTGGAGTAGGAAATGACAACTCGCTCCAGCATTCTTGCCTGGGAAATTCCAGAGGAGCCTGGCAGGCTAGAGTCCGAGAGGTCACAAAGAGTCAGATATGACTGAGTGCACGCACACACACACACACGACTTAGCTACTGAACATCAACAACCAAAGAATCCATTGGAAAGTCCCCAAATACCTTCTAGGGCAGGTGGATCCATATTTGAATCCCCCTCCTTAATTATGGACAGAATGGAGCTTAAGACAAATGCCGCTCACACTCTTAAACCATATGCCAAACTAAGTGAGACATCCAATGGGTACCACATCTGGCTCTGGCTCTTCCTTCCTCCCTGCTTCTCTCTAAGGCTCCCCCCCACCCCCACCCCCACACAAACTCTCCCCTTTATTATCTGGCTTCCTCCCTTCATTTTTCTCTATTTGCCCCATGGTTCACTCCTTTGGTTTGGAGCTGTCCTCATCCAGCGGAATACCCTGCTTGTCTCTTCCTTTCACACCACCCTTATTCTTCCTTTTCATTCACTTTATGTCCTCATTCTTTTTAAGTAGTTACAAATTAAAGTTTTTAAGTGGGTGCGATTTTTAGAGCAGTTTTGGGTTTGCAGAAATATTGTACAGAGAGTGAAAAGTTCCCATAAAACTCCTTCCTTAACACCATGTCTCCTGTTACTAACATCTTGCATTAGTCTGCTGCTGCTGCTGCTAAGTTGCTTCAGTAGCGTCCAACTCTGTGCGATCCCATAGACGGCAGCCTACCAGGCTTCCCCGTCCCTGGGATTCTCCAGGCAAGAACACTGGAGTGGTTCCCATTTCCTTCTCCAATGCATGAAAGTGAAAAGTGAAAGTGAAGTCTCTCAGTCATGTCTGACTCTTTGTGACCCCACGGACTGCAGCCTACCAGGATCCTCCACCCATGGAATTTTCCAGGCAAGAGTACTGGAGTGGGGTGCCATTGCCTTCTCTGTGCATTAGTCTAGTACGTTAGTTACAACTGATATACCAATACTGACAGATCCATATGAACTAAAGTCCATAGTCTGTATTAGGGTTTATTCTTTGTTTGTAGTCGCAAGGGTTTTAGCAAATGTCATTACAGTATCACACAGAAGAGTCTCATTGTCCTAAAAATCTCTTGGTGTTCCATCTATTCATCATTCCCTCTCTCCCCCTAAAATGACTGTTTCTTAAAAATGCTATCAAAATTGCCTATGTAGTCATCAATAGAAAAGAAAATTGATTAACACATATATGTGGAATCTAGAAAAATGGTACAGATGAACCTGTTTGCAAAGCAGAAACAGAGACACAGATGTCGAAAACAAATGTATGGATGCGAAGGAGGAAGGAGGGTAAGGGTGTCTGGAGATTGGGAATGACATACACACGATACTGTCACTATGTATAAAATAGATAACTAATGTGAACATACTGCATAGCACAAGGAACACTGCTCAGTGCTCTGTGGTGACCTAAATGAGACGAAAATGCCCAAAAGAGGACATATAAGTACACATATAGCTGATTCACTTTGCTGTACAGCAGAAACTAACACAACATTATAAAGCAACTGTACTCCAATAAAATTAATTTAAATAAAATAGATTCATTTATTACCAGCCATTCTTACATGGTGATTGCAGCCATGAAATTAAAAGACACTTACTCCTTGGAAGGATAGTTATCACCAATCTAGACAGCATATTAAAAAGCAGAGACATTATTTTACCAACAAAGGTCCATCTAGTCAAGGCTATGGTTTTTCCAGTAATCATGTATGGATGTGAGAGTTGGACTATAAAGAAAGCTGAGTGCTGAAGAATTTATGCTTTTAAACTGTGGTGTTGGAGAAGACTCTTGAGAGTCCTTCGGACTGCAAGGAGATCCAACCAGTCCATCCTAAAGGAAACTAGTCCTGGGTGTTCATTGGAAAGACTGATGTTGAAACTGAAACTTCAATATTTTGGCCACCTGATGCGAAGAGCTGACTCATTTGAAAAGACCCTGATGTTGGGAAAGATTGAAGACAGGAGGAGAAGGGGATTACAGAGGATGAGATGGTTAGATGGCATCACTGACTCAGTGGACATGAGTTTGGGTAAACTCCTGGAGTTGGTGATGGACAGGGAGGCCTGGCATGCTGTGGTTCATGGGGTCACAAAGAGTCAGACACGACTGAGCAACTGTACTGAACTGAACTTAAATATTTAATAACACTTATTCATATTCCATTTAGTATTTCAGTTGATTATTACAATAAGTATAATATTTTTACTTTAAGGATAAATATATTGAGCCTCAGAAAGTTAAACTGACTTGGTTAAGTTATTTGACATTATCCATTACAATGGACATTATCCATTATCCATTACTGACATTATCCATTATTGATAAATCCATTATCAATTTACATTCCCACTAACTGTGCAAGTTGAAGACAGATGTGAATGAAGCCAATATCTATATTTGCTGATGGTTGAAAATAGTCTCTTTACTCCACCAACTCTTTTTAGTGGATTATTTTACAAATCATTTCACAATGTTGTGTTAGTTCCTGCTGTACAAGGTGAGACTTCCCTGGTGTCAGTCGTAAGTATACATATGTCCCCTCCCTCTTCACCTTCCCCCCATCCCACCTTCTCCATCCCACCCCTCTAGGACATCACAGGAGCACTGAGCTGAGCTCCCTGTGCTATACAGCAGGTTCCCACCAGTAACCTATTTTACACACGATAGTGTATATATCGGAGAAGGCAATGGCACCCCACTCCAGTACTCTTGCCTGGAAAATCCCATGGACGGAGGAGCCTGGTAGGCTATACAGTCCATGGGGTTGCTAAGGGTCGGACACGACTGAGCGACTTCACTTTCACTTTTCACTTTCATGTATTGGAGAAGGAAATGGCAACCCACTCCAGTGTTCTTGCCTGGAGAGTCCCAGGGACTGGGGAGCCTGGTAGGCTACCGTCTATCGGGTCACACAGAGTCGGACATGACTGAAGTGACTTAGCATAGCATAGTGTATATATGTCAATCCTAATCTCTTAGTACATCCCATTTCTCATGTCCCATGTGTATCCACAAGTCTATGTATCCTCTCTGTCTGTGTCTCTTCCTGCCCTGCAAATAGGTCCATCAACACCATTTTTCTAGATTCCATATGTTTACATTAATATACAATACTCATTTTCTCTTTCTGACTTCACTCTGTCAAACATCTCTAGATTCATCCACCTCATTTCAACTGACTCAAATTTGGCCCTTTTTATGGCTGAGTAATATTAATTCAGGATGAATGAAGCACAAGCTGGAAAATCAATCAACCTAAAGGAAATCAGTCCTGAATATTCACTGGAAGGATTCATGCAAAAGCTGAAACTCCAATACTTTGGCCACCTGATGGGAAGACCTGACTCATTGGAAAAGACCCTGATGCTGGGAAAGATTGAGGGCAGGAGAAGGGGATGACAGAGGATGAGATGGTTGGATGGCATCACCGACTTGATGGACATGAGTTTGAGCAAGCTCTGAGAGCTGGTGATGGACAGAGAAGCCTAGCGTGCTGCAGTCCATGGGGTCGCAAAGAGTCAGACACAACTGAGAGACTGAACTGAACATTTCATTGTATATAGGTACCACATCTTCTTTATCCATTCCTCTGTTGATGGACCTCTAGGTTGCTTCCACGTCCTGGCTATTGTAAGTTGTGCTGCAATGAACATTAGGGTGTATGTGTCTTTAATGGTTTTCCCAGGGTATATGTCTAGTAGTGGGATTGCTGGGTCAGATGGTAGTTTTTTAAGGAATCTCCATACTGTCTTCCATAGTTGCTCTGTCAATTTATTTTCCCACAAACAGTGCAAGAGGATTCTCTTTTATCCATATAATCTTTAGCACTTATTGTTGTAGAATTTTTTTTGATGATGGCAATTCTGATTGGCATGAGGGAATACCTCATTTACTCTACCAATTCTTAAATAGCACTGTGATTTATCACAGATAATAAGTGTATGATTTGTGACTGCTAACTTCCGAGGATTCTATGTTATATTAATAAATATGTTTATGACAGGTAGAGATTACCTATATGATATGATGTATTGGTAAAGTCATATCATACTCTTTAAAAATATATTTTACAAAGTAATCTTATTGGGATATGCTTTACATGCAATAAAATGCATCCATCTAAATGTGTGGCTTGATGCGTTTTGACAGATGTATACATCTGTGTAACCACCACCACTATCAAGACACACAACATTTCTGTCACCTTCAAAAGTTCCCTCAAGTCATACCAAACATTTTAAAATCCAATTAATTTCAGTGAGGTAACATTTCAGATTTTTAGTTTCAACTGCAATCCTTTAGCTGTATATTTTCATTTCAAGTTTTCCAAACATTCTGTATATAGCAGATTCTTACACAAATGATAACTTTAAAGCCTGTGTAGAGACAGACTCAGCCATGCATGTGTTTTAGTTTTTATAAACATTCTCTCTGTGATACAGAGAGCACAGTATTGTTTATGCTGACAGCTGTGTGTGAATATTTTTACTATTTTGAGAAGTGAACAGGTTGGATTATTGGGTGTGCCAGCAAGTCAGTACATTGTTACTGGCATGGTAGCACTTCCTTGTAGATTAATAATAGCTTTTCTTTTTAATTCTAACTTTTTTCAGTGCTACTATCAGATCACGAAATGTATATAATAATCATACATAAGTTCCCAAATTTCTCACTAAATGCAATCATGAAAAATCTTTAAGATTTAATTAGTGAAGTGATTAATCATATTGGCAGACAGCTTTAAGGCTGGGATGATGCAGGAAATAGTATTTGAGCCAGAATCTTATTCCCAACTTTCTTTTTGTTATAAGTCAGACATCATTAAGGGCTGCTGTTAATTCTTTCAAGAGATTAGCACATCAGAATGACAGATAATATGTAATTCAATGAATGTTATTAATTGGTCACTGTTTCTTAAATTTCGAAATTATACCATGGAAACAGTTCAACCAGTCATGCTACAAGTCATGGGACTGAATTTTCTTTTAGCATAAAGGCTTTATTATTCAGAGAAGCTTTAGGATTACAGGATTTAGGATTATAGAAAAACTGTGCAGAAAACACAAAGGGATCTGATATATAAGCTCGCCTACTACCTCACATCCACAAGCAGTTTTCCCTGTTAGTGTCTTGAACATTGTTTTAAGTGTAGAACATTCGTTATAGTTAATAAATCAAATTTGACATTTGTGTCACACAATTCCATGGGTCTTGACAAATGCCTATCATATACCCACCATGACAGTATCATACAGAATAGCTTTGCTGTCTTAAAAACACCCTGCAATCCAACTATTCATCAAGACTCCCTCTTCTCGAATCTCTGGCAACCAGTGATCTTTTTATACTTTTGAATTTTCAAGAATTCATAGAGTTGATCCCACTGTATGTAGCCTTTCTGAACAGGATTTCACTCAGCAAGGAATGGATAAAGAAGATGTGGTACCTATATACAATGGAATATTACTCAGCCATTAAAAGAAACAAAATTATGCCATTTGCTGAGACACGGATGGACCCAGAGACTGTCATAAAGACTGAAGAAAGTCAAAAAGAGAAAAGCAATTACTGTATATTAATGCATATATGTGGAATCAAGGAAATGGCACAGATGAACCTATTTGCAGAGCAGGAAAAGAGATACAGAGATACAGATGTATAGATCAAACATATGAACACCAAGCAGGGGAAGGGAAGATGGGATGAACTGGGAGATTGGGATTGGCATATATACATTACTATGTATAAAACACACAACTAATGAGACCTACCACATAGCACAGCGAACTCTACTCAGTATTCTGTGCTGCCCTTAATGCGAACAAAATCCAGAAAAGTGAGGACATTATATATATATGTGTGTGTGTGTGTGTGTGTGTGTGTGTGTGTGTGTAGCTGATTCACTTTGCTATACAGCAGAGACTAACACAACATTGTGAAGCAACTATACTCCAATAAAATTTTTTAAAAAATAAATAGATTTTCTCCATGTCCTTTTTTGGTTTCATTTTGTAGTTCCAAGTGATTATTGATATGGTTGGATTATTATCTATGTTATTCACAACTTTTCTATTTATTGTATTTGTTCATTGTTTATACTTTATCTTCTACTCTTTTCTGACTTCTCTGTTTTTAATTAAGCATTTTATATGAGTCCATTTACTTTCTTCTCTTAGCATATCAATTATATTTCTTTAAGAAAATGTTAGCTATTGCCCTGAAGTCTGCAACATACATTTAAAACTGGCTCAAGTACACTTTCAAATAACACTGTATGATTCATGTGTAGTATAGGCAACTTAAAAAAAGAGTATCTTAATTTCTCTCTCCTGTCCTTTACCCCATTGCTGGCATTTATTGCACTTATTTATAAGTTACGATCATTAAATACATCATTGCTATTATTATTTTGAACAAACTATCTATGGGGTCGCAGAGTTGGACACTAGTGAAGTGACTTAGCAGCAGCAGCCATTTAGACAGAGCAATCAAAATTGCTAAAAATTAAAAAAAAGATTATCTTCATTTATTCTTTCTCTAATGTACTTCCTTTATGTACATCAGACTTTCTGATTTGTATTATTTTTCTTCTCAATAAAGAATTTCATTTAACATTTCCTGTAAGGCAAGTCTATTGGCAATGAATGCTGTCCATTTTTATTTGTTTGAAAAAGTATTTTTTCTCTTTCACTTTTAAAGAATTAATTTCACTGAATACATAATTCTAGGCCAGAGGGTTTTCCTTCTTATAACACTTAATATTTAACTCTGCTATTATTTACTTCTTAGGTATATAAAGAAAAAGCTGACGTAATTTTTTATCCTTGTTCCTCCATATTTAGAGGCAAAAGATGAGTGATGAGCCAGACCCATCAATATCCTCATGGAGCTTCTTCTCTACAAACCATTCCTTTAAATGTCTTATACATCCATTTTCTGCCTCCTATCAACTTCCATTTTAAAAAGGTGACTTTTTTTCTACAGATATTAAAATTATGAAAATGCATACCATGCTTTCTAAGCATTACATTAACCTTGAGAGTGAATTCATTAAATCATATTCTTTTTGCTAAGAAATGAAAATTGTACAGTTCTGATTTCATACAATGGAGATGATGCCAATTCAGAGTTTGGTGTCTCATCTCCCTGAAGGGCAGAGGCTCTCATCCCCTTTCTCTTCAGTTATTAACTAATGAGTTATCTTGAAATCCAGATTATGCAGTCTATGAAGTCCCTCCAAAGAGAAACACACCAAAGTCTCAGTAAATTGTTGATTTAAGAGTCAGAGAAGTCTTCTTCATCCTCATCTGTGTAAATGGCATTAGTAATATTATTCTCTGTAATTAGTTTCAGCTTTTATGCCAGGAATCCTGATGTTAAGAAGAGCAAATAAAGTGTGTTATGCGACCTTCACTTGGTGGTTTAGTCTCTAATATGTCCAACTCTTTGGGACCCCATGGATTGTAGGCTGCCAGGCTCCTCTGTCCATGGATTTTCCAGGCAAAAATACTGGAGTGGGTTGCCATTTCCTTCTCCAGGGGATCTTCCCCACCCAGGGATCGAACCTAGGTCTCCTGCATTGCAGGCAGATTCTTTACCAATTGAGCTACCAGGGAAGCCCCATGACCTTCACTTGATAAACACTAAATATTAGTTTCCATTCATAGTGCCTTTCCTTGCTAATCAATTTCTTACTTCCTTTAAAATTGAGATAACAGCTTATCAATGCAGTATTCTTCTTTGTTTTTATACAAGAAAGATTTAGAGTATACAGGATTTAGTAAATTCCCATAAATACTAGAATTTGTCTAATAGAAATAAATGCTTGCATAGGGCTTACTCTTAGGAGAATATGATTTTCACATATTTTCATTTGGCTGTGCTTAAGCTTATTTTTAGGCAGTGACTCATTCTGATTTCAAATGCTATTGTATGCCCCAGGAGGAAATGGTTGCCAGACTCTAGCAAAGGACAGGGAAACAGCACCTCATTCACTCACCTAAACACAAGGCAATCATTGTACAAATGCCAAAGAGATGAGTCTTTAACCCAGCCCACAATTTTCGATTTGGTTAAATACAGAGTGCCGTGAACGAACGTGGCTGTTGTGAATTTCAAGGGCAATAATAGAGTAAACAAAGGCTGTGATAGGACTTCCCTGTTGATCCAGTGGTTAAGAATCCGCCTTGCAATGCAGGGAAAGTGGGTTCAATTCCTGGTAAAGGAACTAAGATCCCACTTTCCATGGAGCAAGCCTGTGCATTGCAACTAGAGAGTCTGTGTGCCCCAACAGAAGATCCTATGTTCCGCATCTAAGACCCAACACAGCCAAATAAATATTAAAAAAAAAAAAAAAAAAAGGCTATGATAGTGTCTGTGAAATAGTTATCTCGTTAACAAAATTTTAGAGTAGTCAAATGGAACTTTCTGCAGTGCTGGAAACATTCTATATCAGGGCTGTTAGAAATGACAGCTACTTGACAAATGTAGCCAGGAAGGATTTGTAGTGTGGCTGGTATAACTGAGGAATTTAATTTTTAATGTCATTCAATTTAATTAATTTGAATTTAAACAATTTCTTATTGTTAGTAGTTGTAGTACTGAACAGATCCAGAGAGAAAATCATCACACTTAATGGGATTAGACTTGTGGAGAATAATTACACAGAATGAAAAATTAGATATAAGAGATTCTTGGAATGAGTAAAAATGTCGGAGTCAGACAAGCTGGGTTCAAATTTCAGTTCCCTTACTTAACTGATTTTGTGAATTTCATCAGTCTATTATGTCTCCTTTAGCCTGTGTTCTACTTTTCAAAATAAGTGAATAAATACAGTAGTGAACCTAGAGATGATCATACTGAGTGAAGTAAGCCAGACAAAGATAAATATCATATGATATCACTTATATGTGGACTCTAAAAAAATGATACAAATGAACTTATTTACAAAACAGAAAGAGACTTGCAGACATAGAAAACAAACTTGTGGCTACCAAAGGGGAGTGGGGAAGGGATAAATTAGGAGTTTGGGGTTAACAGATACACATTATTGTTTATAAAATAGATAATCAACAAGGACTTACTGTATAGCATAGGGCACTAAACTCAATATCTTGTAATAATCTATAATGGAAGACGATTAAGAAAAGAATATGTGTATATGTGTGTGTGTGTATATACACACACATTGTAAACCAACTATATTTCAATAAAAATTTTAAAAAACTACAGCAGTGCACAATAAATTACCATTCAGGAAAATGTAGCACCATCAAAATATTTTACTCTTACTCAAAGAAATGGGTAACTTGTTGACAAATGTTGTTTCTAAAGACACTGTGAATAGAATTTTATTATTAATGATAATATAATTACACAACATTTGAGTTCTTAGAATGTTCCAGCTACAGGTTTATCTTGTCTTACCCTCACAACAACTATACGAATTAGGTTTTGTTAGTATTAGCTCCATTCTAACAGGTGGTTCTTCAGACTGAGAAATTAAGTAACATCCTCAAAGGTAATAGAAACACAATTAAAGGTAAGTAATAGAAACACAATTTGAATTCGGGTCTCTTCAGTTCCCAAGAAAGTGTTCTTTGGTGTGTGCTTTACTGACTATACATAGAGGTAATAGAAACTGTCATGTCCATTTCTGAAAATAATGTGCTCCAGATGTTCTGATAATCCCTCCCACTAAAAAATACCTAGAAATGCAAAGAAAATACAACAAACCTCCTATGAAATGCATTCCTGAGCCTGCACAAATATAAGAGAAATCCCCAAGATTCAAAGTTAAAAGAGACCTAAAAACATAGCTGACAAGTAAAGACGTAGCCCAAGTACAAGTAACCCAAGAAAATGGACTTCATCAAAATTTAAATCTTTCTTGTTTCAAAGAACACCAAAGAGGAAGGGAAAAAACTACCCATTGAATTGGAGAAAGTATTTGCAAATCATACACCTGACAAGGGCTTGTTTTAAAACTCAACAATAAAAAGACAATCTCATTTTAAAATGAACAGAAGATTTAAATAGACAATTCTCCAAAGAAGATACACAAATGGCCAAAAAGCATATGAAAAGATGTTCAATATTACTAGTCACCAGAAAATGAAAATCAAAACCACAGTGAGATCACCTCACACCTGTTAGAATAGCTATCATTCAGAAGATAAGACACAAGTGTTGGTGAGAATGTGAAGAAAAGGAACCCCTTGTGCAGTGTTGCTAGAATTCTAAGTGGTCCATCCATTCTGGAGAACTCTTATGTAGGTTCTCCAAAAATAAGAAATAGAACTATAAGATCTGGTGATCCCATTTGCAGATATATATTCAAAGGCAGGCAATGGCACCCCACTCCAGTACTCTTGCCTGGAAAATCCTATGGATGGAGGAGCCTGGTAGGCTGCAGTCCATGGGGTCGCTGAGGGTTGGACACGACTGAGCAACTTAACTTTCAGTTTTCACTTTCATGCATTGGAGAAGGAAATGGCAACCCACTCCAGTATTCTTGCCTGGAGAATCCAAGGGATGGGAGAGCCTGATGGGCTGCCGTCTATGGGGTCACACAGAGTCAGACACGACTGAAGTGACTTAGCAGTAGCAGTATTCAAAGGAAATGAAAACAGGTTATTAAGAGAAGGTTATATGCATTACCATGGTTACTGCAACATTATCCATACTAGCCAAGATATGGAAATAATCTAAATGTCCATGAATAGAGAGGATGTGGTACACACACACATACACACATGCTGTTCAGTCTCAGTCATGTCTGACTCTTCACAACCCCATGGACTGCAGCATGCCAGGCTTCCCTGTTCTTCACCATCTCCCAGAGTTTGCTCAGACTCATGTCCACTGAGTCAGTAATGCCATTCAACCATCTCATCCTCTGTCATCCCCTTCTGCTCCTGCCTTCAACTTTCCCCAACACCAGGGTCTTTCCCAAGATACACACATACACATGTACTGGAATACTATTCATCCATGGGAATAAAGGAAACCCTTCTACTTGTGACAACTTGGATGGACCTTGAGGACCTAAGTGAGGTAAGTTAGGCAGAGAAAGATAAATACTATATAATAACAAATAGAGACACAGATGTAAGGGACAAACGTATGGACACCAAGGGGGAAAGAGGGAGTGAGATGAATTGGGAGATTGGGATTATATATATACACAATGGATACTGTGTATAAAATAGACAACTAATGAGAACCTATTGCATACCACAGGGAAATCTTCTGAATGTTCTTGGTGTCCTAAATGGGAAGGAAATCCAAAAAGAGGGGATATATGTGTAGGTATAGCTGATTCACTGCACTGTACAGGAGAAACTAACACAACATTGTAAAGCAACC
Organism: Bos indicus; assembly: GCF_029378745.1. Lineage (NCBI taxonomy): Eukaryota > Metazoa > Chordata > Mammalia > Artiodactyla > Bovidae > Bos > Bos indicus. Next base: position 30,727,881 of record NC_091772.1, read on the forward strand.
ATACTCCAATAACATTGTTTAAATTGAAATCATTCCAAGGATCTTTTCTGACCACAATGCAGTAAGATTAGATCTCAACTACAGGAGAAAAAATATTAAAAATTCCAACATATGGAGGCTGAACAACACGCTGCTGAATAACCAACAAATCACAGAAGAAATCAAAAAAGAAATCAAAATTTGCATAGAAACGAATGAAAATGAAAACACAACAACCCAAAACCTGTGGGACACTTTAAAAGCAGTCCTAAGGGGAAAGTTCATAGCAATACAGGCATACCTAAAGAAACAAGAAAAAAGTAAAATAAATAACCTAACCCTACACCTAAAGCAACTAGAAAAGGAAGAAATGAAGAACCCCAGGGTTAGTAGAAGGAAAGAAATCTTAAAAATTAGGGCAGAAATAAATGCAAAAGAAACAAAAGAGACCATAGCAAAAATCAACAAAGCCAAAAGTTGGTTCTTTGAAAGGATAAATAAAATTGACAAACCATTAGCCAGACTCATCAAGAAACAAAGGGAGAAAAATCAAATCAACAAAATTAGAAATGAAAATGGAGAGATCACAACAGACAACACAGAAATACAAAGGATCATAAGAGACTACTATCAACAATTATATGCCAATAAAATGGACAACGTGGAAGAAATGGACAAATTCTTAGAAAAGTACAACTTTCCAAAACTGGACCAGGAAGAAATAGAAAATCTTAACAGACCCATCACAATCACGGAAATTGAAACTGTAATCAAAAATCTTCCAGCAAACAAAAGCCCAGGTCCAGACAGCTTCACAGCTGAATTCTACCAAAAATTTAGAGAAGAGCTAACACCTATCCTGCTCAAACTCTTCCAGAAAATTGCAGAGGAAGGTAAACTCCCAAACTCATTCTATGAGGCCACCATCACCCTAATACCAAAACCTGACAAAGATGCCACAAAAAAAGAAAACTACAGGCCAATATCACTGATGAACATAGATGCAAAAATCCTTAACAAAATTCTAGCCATCAGAATCCAACAACACATTAAAAAGATCATACACCATGATCAAGTGGGCTTTATCCCAGGGATGCAAGGATTCTTCAATATCCGCAAATCAATCAATGTAATACACCACATTAACAAATTGAAAAATAAAAACCATATGATTATCTCAATAGATGCAGAGAAAGCCTTTGACAAAATTCAACATCCATTTATGATAAGAACTCTCCAGAAAGTAGGAATAGAAGGAACATACCTCAACATAATAAAAGCTATATATGACAAACCCACAGCAAACATTATCCTCAATGGTGAAAAATTGAAAGCATTTCCTCTAAAGTCAGGAACAAGACAAGGGTGCCCACTTTCACCATTACTATTCAACATAGTTTTGGAAGTTTTGGCCACAGCAATCAGAGCAGAAAAAGAAATAAAAGGAATCCAAATTGGAAAAGAAGAAGTAAAACTCTCACTATTTGCAGATGACATGATCCTCTACATAGAAAACCCTAAAGATTCCACCAGAAAATTACTAGAACTAATCAATGATTATAGTAAAGTTGCAGGATATAAAATCAACACATAGAAATCCCTTGCATTCCTATACACTAATAATGAGAAAACAGAAAGAGAAATTAAGGAAACAATTCCATTCACCATTGCAACGGAAAGAATAAAATACTTAGGAATACATCTACCTAGAGAAACTAAAGACCTATACATAGAAAACTATAAAACACTGGTGAAAGAAATCAAAGAGGACACTAATAGATGGAGAAATATACCACGTTCATGGATTGGAAGAATCAATATAGTGAAAATGAGTATACTACCCAAAGCGATTTATAGATTCAATGCAATCCCTATCAAGCTACCAACAGTATTCTTCACAGAGCTAGAACAAATAATTTCACAATTTGTATGGAAATACAAAAAACCTCGAATAGCCAAAGCTATCTTGAGAAAGAAGAATGGAACTGAAGGAATCAACCTACCTGACTTCAGGCTCTATTACAAAGCCACAGTTATCAAGACAGTATGGTACTGGCACAAAGACAGAAATATTGATCAATGGAACAAAACAGAAAGCCCAGAGATAAATCCACGCACATATGGACACCTTATCTTTGACAAAGGAGGCAAGAATATACAATGGATTAAAGATAATTTCTTTAACAAGTGGTGCTGGGAAAACTGGTCAACCACTTGTAAAAGAATGAAACTATAACACTTTCTAACACCATACACAAAAATAAACTCAAAATGGATTAAAGATCTCAACGTAAGACCAGAAACTATAAAACTCCTAGAGGAGAACATAGGCAAAACACTCTCCGACATACATCACACCAGGATCCTCTATGACCCACCTCCCAGAATATCGGAAATAAAAGCAAAAATAAACAAATGGGACCTAATTAAACTTAAAAGCTTCTGCACAACAAAGGAAACTATTAGCAAGGTGAAAAGGCAGCCTTCAGAATGGGAGAAAATAATAGCAAATGAAGCAACTGACAAACAACTAATCTCAAAAATATACAAGCAACTCCTACAGCTCAACTCCAGAAAAATAAATGACCCAATCAAAAAAATGGGCCAAAGAACTAAATAGACGTTTCTCCAAAGAAGACATACAGATGGCTAACAAACACATGAAAAGATGCTCAACATCACTCATTATCAGAGAATGCAAATCAAAACCACTATGAGGTACCATTTCACACCAGTCAGAATGGCTGCGATCCATAAGTCTACAAGCAATAAATGCTGGAGAGGGTGTGAAGAAAAGGGAACTCTCTTACACTGTTGGTGGGAATGCAAACTAGTACAGCCACTATGGAGAACAGTGTGGAGATTCCTTAAAAAACTGGAAATAGAACTGCCTTATGATCCAGCAATCCCACTGCTGGGCATACACAATGAGGAAACCAGAAGGGAAAGAGACACGTGTACCCCAATGTTCATCGCAGCACTGTTTATAATAGTCAGGACATGGAAGCAACCTAGATGCCCATCAGCAGATGAATGGATAAGAAAGCTGTGGTACATATACACAATGGAGTATTACTCAGCCATTAAAAAGAATACATTTGAGTCAGTTCTAATGAGATGGATGAAACTGGAGCCTGTTATACAGAGTGAAGTAAGCCAGAAAGAAAAACACCAATACAGTATACTAACGCATATATATGGAATTTAGAAAGATGGTAACAATAACCCTGTGTACGAGACAGCAAAAGAGACACTGATGTATAGATCAGTCTTATGGACTCTGTGGGAGAGGGAGAGGGTGGGGAGATTTGGGAGAATGGCATTGAAACATGTATAATATCATGTATGAAACGAGTCGCCAGTCCAGGTTCGATGCACGATACTGGATGCTTGGGGCTGGTGCACTGGGACAACCCAGAGGGAGGGTATGGGGAGGGAGGAGGGAGGAGGGTTCAGGATGGGGAACAGAGGTATACCTGTGGCGGATTCATTTCGATATTTGGCGAAACAAATACAATATTGTAAAGTTTAAAAATAAAATAAAATAAAAATCCCTTAAATGTGAAATCTCAAAAAAAATGAAATCAGGAAAAAAACAGAGTGGAATGGTGGTTATTTGGGGCTGGGATATGAGAGAGATGTTATTTAAGGGTACATACTTCCAACTAGTGGATAAATATGTCTTGGAGATCTAATACACAGTATAAGGACTACAGACAACAGAACTGTATTATAAGTGGTACGGCAAACATTAAATTTCCTAAGAGAACAGGCCTTAATTGTTCCCACCACTAGAAGAAATGATAATTCTGTAATGCAACAGAGGTGTTAGCTAATGCTACAATAGCAACCACATGACAATATAAATGTATCAAGTAAGGAAAAAAAAAATCTGTTTCAGCTAAACTATCAACACAGAACAATGTTAAATAAAGCTATTTCAGGCAGACAAAAGCAGAATCACCACCCATAAGCCTTACTTAATGAAACTGCTAAAGTATGTACCTCAAAAGTTCCAGAAGCAAGATCTGGAATACAAAAAAAAAAAAAAAAAAGAATGCACAGAAAAGGCCAAAAAAAAAAAAAACGCTAAACATCTCCGTAAATGAAAATAGAGCTATCTATTGCTGGCTTTGCAGTTAGGTGGGTTGGTAGTTAGGGATTCACATAAAATTTTCCTGAGCTGTCCACAGGACTAAACTTTGCCCTGAATATTATCACTGGATACCCAGAATAACCTGAGTGATTTTAGCCATTCGTGTGTGTGTGTGTGTGTGTGTGTGTGTGCGCGTGTGTGCACGCGCATGCATGCGTGTGTGCATGCTTTCAAAGGGCTCATAAATGCCTGACAACATTTTCTTCTAATTCGGTGGTATCTTGTTCCTTTGCCAGAAACCTTGCAGTGAGTTCATCTAGTTCTGAATAGTCAGCACCTGCTCTGTTTTACTCACAAATTCTATCTACTGGGTGGTACAACCAGTAACAGATATTGCCAAATGTAAGAAGATCCCATGATTCTAGAATTGCAGATGAATATTTGCAATTATTTACTTAGGCTTTGGAGATCACTGAAAACAAAGACTGTTCAAATCTACAGCTTCTTTCTACTGAAGGACAATGACTTCATTTTTAACATCACTGATAATTATCACAAGCATATTGGTTTTAAAACAGTTAAACCCTAAACTTGTTACATAGGATATGTAGTCATTGAATTAACTTATTCTTTTCTGCCACACCAGAGTTTATAATTATTTATGCTCAGTGATTTATAGATAAGGTCAAAGGACTGAGAAAATAATTTTGACTCTTGGATGGAAAAAACACATTTCAGAGTCCACGATGCTAGCACTAGTGCTAAGCAACTTTCAGTCGTGTCCGATTCTCTGCGACCCCATGGATTGTAGCCCACCAGGCTCCTCTGTCCATAGGATTTTCCACGCAAGAATACTGGAATGGGTTGCCATTTCCTTCTCCCGGGGATCTTCCTGAAACAGGGATCAAACTTGTGTCTCTTATGTCTTCTGCATTGGCAGGCGGGTTTTGTACTACTAATGCCACCTGGGAAGCCCTTCAGAGTCCACAGAGATCATGACAAAGTAGATTAAGTAGATTAGATTCACAATCTAATGTGAATGAAGTTTTCTTTTAACCACAGTTACTGCCCATACAATGGTGATCCATGTGCAATCAGTGGGTCGTGACCTTCAAGGGAGAGAGCTACAAAACAGGTGATCAACCCAAGTTGAACTATCTTTAGAAAAAATAAGTATGTAAGGGACTTCCCTGGCAGTCCAGTGGCTAAGACTCCAAGCTCTCAATGCAGGGGGCTTGGGTTCAGTCCTTGGTCAGGGAACTAGATCCCGCATGCTGCAACCAAAAGTTCACCTGCCACAAGAAATATCAAAAACCCCATATGCTGTAACTAAGACCCAGCACAGCCAAATAATTAGTTTTTTAAAGTATGTAAATAAAAGGGATATGTTCTAACAGTTTGATAGGTGAAGTTGACTATTCCAAATACCCACGGTCATTTGGAAGAAGTTGCCTTCTTAATAAACAGAGGTTACTTCACTGCCTTCATGCATGGGGCATTCAGAACACATGCCAAACATTTATTTTTATTAGCCATTCATTTGTTTAATTTCTTTTGGCAGTTGTGGTTTTTACAGCATACATGATATGACTAATTTATGTTTTCCTAATTGAACAGCTAAATATTCCTGTATATATTAATTTCGCATAGTGTCTAGATGTTTCCAGAGAAGTCTAATAAACTAATTAAGTAAACCAACACACAATCCAATTTATGATTCACCATCATTCATCTGCCACTGATTCCAATATGCCCTTGCTTCCCTGGTGTGCATGAGTTAGCAGAATGTATAAGGAGAAAAGCAATGCTATAACCATGCATTGTATTAGATTTCTTGCACTGGCTGATAATCAATATTAGCAAGTTATAATTCCATTAAAGAAATAGCAGTACAATATTCAACATTGGGCTTCACTGGTTGCTCAGCTGGTAAAGAATCTCCCTGCAATGTGGGAGACCTGGGTTCAATCCCTAGGTGGGGAAAATCCCCTGGAGAAGGAAATGGCTACCCAATCCAGTATTCTGGCCTGAAGAATTTCATGGCCTGTATAGTCCATGGGGTTGCAAAGAGTTGGACATGACTGAGCAACTTTCACTTTCACCTTATGGAAAAACCTGTATGGATGTGAGAGTTGGACCATAAAGAAAGCTGATCCCCAAAGAACTGATGCTTTTGAACTGTGGTGTTGGAGAAGACTCTTGAGAGTCCTTTGGACTGCAAGAAGATCAAACCAGTCAATCTTAAAGGAAATCAGTCCTGAATATTCATTGGAAGGACTGATGCTGAAGCTCTAATACTTTGGCCACTTGATGCGAAGAACTGACTCTTTGGAAAAGTCCCTTATGTTGGGAAAAATTGAAGGCAGAAGGAGAAGGAGATGACAGAGGACGAGATGGCTGGATGGCATCATTGACTTGATGGACATGAGTTTGATCAAGTTCTGGGAGTTAGTGGTGGACAGGGAAGCCTGGCGTGCTGCAGTCCATGGGGTTGCAAAGAGTCAGATGCAACTGAACTGAACTGATTCAACGCTGGGCTCAACACCTTACATTGTGTGTTCTGAGGCCAACTAGCATCAAAATTACCAATTTATGAAAATAAATTTGTCAATTTCCTCCCCACTCTCTATGTAACGATGGCGAACAGGTGCCTTCAGTGTTCAGTGAAAAGAGGAAGAGGAGATCTTATAAGTCTTCTCATTTTTTAATCAGAAACTGAGCCTTGAAGTACAAAGAACAATGTTTAGCCTCTGGAGTTGATTGGAAGCATAGGCATTCGCTTTCACCAATGCTTCCATTGAAATAACCCAACTCTAGCAAGAGACAACTATTTATACCTCTTATCAGAATATTAGTGTAAAATTTGGAAATATTTTGAAAATCTCCTTTAGAAATGTTTTACAGACAGGTAGATTATATAAACATTAGGGAGTATATGATATAAATGTATCCAGAAGATTAACAATGTCTTAAATATTTGTTATTGTTAATAAAGCCATAAGTCTGGTAATCTGCTCAAAGTACTTAAAGATTTCCCAGTTTAATATTCGAATCAACTGCATGCCAAGGAGTTATGCTACAAATACAGAACTGGAAATCCTGATCATCGTTATCTAAAATATAACCCTTAAGGAGTAGAGAAAATGTAAAATTACCTGCAAAAAATTATTAGAAATACCAAGAGATAAATTTGGCCTGCTCTCTTTTGACCGAAATATTTCCTTATCCCTGAAATTCTCTGGCCAAACTAAATTACAAATTTAAGTCTCTTACATAGAACAATCAGGATGTCTTAGGGAAGTCTATAATAGATTGCCATCTGCTGGTTGATTTTCTGAGGTTTCATGATTTGCCTTTTTGAAGGTCTCGTTCAAAATATATGTCCACAGATAAACAATATTGGAAGATGAGAAATGACCCATCTTGTTTGTATTTTTATTAGATTTCCAAACCACAGTCTGAAAATCAGAGGTGTTTAGCTGTGTCACAGATATGGTGGTTTGGCTGAGTGGTGTGTTAATCTCACCTTCCTGATCATGTCTCTTGATTTTCTTTCAAGTTGCTATGTATTCAGGTGGCCAGACCAAGAGTAAACACAGAGCAGGGACAGGGGAAGAAAAGAAAGAACCACTGGCTAGGACCTGCAGGGGGTGGCACCACTTATGAGACACATGTCTTGAGGCATTTCAAATTACTCTTGGCAGGTGTAACATAAGCAGATCCTCAGCCTATGCCAGGGTGTCTGGTCATCGTAATTAAAGTTCCATATAAAAAGCTCCCGCTGGTTCCTCCTTCTGAAAAACGCTGACAGAGACTTCCTCCGACAACTATGACAGTATTTCCAACACCTACTCTACATTTGCTATTCTTGTGGGCACAAACAACAGCATCCACCTTTACGTTAGTTACCATGCAAATTAGAGCAGCTAGATGACACCAGCATCATTGTCCATGAGACAGGGCAGTGCGCCTTTGAGTCAGAGAGCAGCCTCTTCACAGAGCGACAAGGAAAAGAAAGGCCATTCGATATTTTTAAAACTCAAAAGGAAAGCATCTTTCTCAGCTAAGATTAAACTCAAGCTATAATATTACAAGAAAGGATAAAGTATAAAGAAGGTTGCTAAGGCTTAGGGATGCCAGACTTCAGTGTGATACCCAAAGAGGTAATGTTATTTTATTTCATTCCATGGAAATTTTAAGAATGTAGTAAGAGAGCTATGTGTCTGCAATCATTAAATACCCGAAAATAGAGAGATAAATTACCTGACTCCTTTAAGACTCACAGTAGCATAATGGTAAATGACGAATGCACACAACAATACTTTGGCACTTTCTATCTAAACTTAGTACTTATAAGAGCTAAATATAGTGACAAGAGGTGGCAGCTGCTTTATACAAAGATCAAAGTACTAGCTTTTCCTATCACTAGAAGACAGCAGTAGAGACTTAAAAAAACAGTACAGATGAATTACTTAAGCAATGAGAAACGAATAGCAAATATAACTCAGAATGAAGACAGGAATGAACATGGAGAATTTGCTGTTGCAATTCTGTCTACCCTCTCCTACTTGGAAGTGCCAGCTTTTCTAACTCTTGGTGAGGCTCTCTACAGACTTGTTTTAACTATGGACTCTCAAAACCTCACCAGAAAGGGAATAGTCTTAAATCGTTAAACACAAGCTGGCTTCCATCAGATTAAGTTGCTATAAATAAAAAATGTTCTCATTTTAATAATTAATAAAGCATATCATTCTTCATTATTCCATGTGCTCATGAAACTCCTATTAGTGGTCATTCATTCTTTTCCACAAAAATGTTTATTGAGTACCTACTCTGTGCTGGAGACAGATTGAGGTATTGGATATTGAAAGGGAATAAGTAAGGTACACTTATACCCCTTATAAATTGCAGTATAGTAGGGAAGTCAGATAATGAAGAATTTAAAAAAAGAATAAGGGATGTAAAAATGAACAAGTGGTATGAACAAAAGAAGTATTGAGCAGAGCTCATCTAGAATATTACCACTTAAAGGTATGGATACATAATCCCATAACATAAAAGCAATATAGCCTTGTAGAAAAACACCACACATGCACATGTGTACTTGCATTTAAAGGCGATGGTCTGTAACATTTAGCCTCTGTGTATAAGCTTCTCTTTTTATAGATTTAAGAAGAGATTTTTTGCTCAAACTTCATGACCAAAATTCTTTAATAGGAGTATTCAGTTTTATGACAAGGAAAAAAGGCTTTGCCTTTTGGAAGTTATCTACTTTTTATTTTTAAGATTTTTTTGATGTGGACCATTTTTAAAGGCTTTGAATTTGTTACAATACTCCTTCTGTTTTATGTTTTGGTTTTTTGACTGAGAGGCAAGTGGGATCTCAACTCCCTGACCAGGGCTTGAATCTGCAACTTCTGTACCGAAAGGCAGTCTTACCCACTGGACCACGTGGAAAATCCCATGAAGTTACCTACTTTTAATCCTATAGAATTTTGACACTGTTTCACCACTATTTCTGGAGCCCCTTTGTTTGAATTAGAGTCCCTTGATCACAATGAAATTTTAAAGAACTGTGTGTCTTAACTATGTGAGTGAAGGAAAGACTAAAATTCTAGACATGAGTCTGATGTATAAAAACAAGATGATATGAGAAAAATCAAACCAGTCAATCCTAAAGGAAATCAGTCCTGAATATTTATTGGAAGGACTGATGCTGAAGCTGAAACTCCAATACTTTGGCCACCTGATGCGAAGAACTGACTCACTAGAAAAGACCCTGATGCTGGGCAAGATTGAAGGCAGGAGGAGAAGGAGACGACAGAGAATGAGATGGTTGGATGGCATCATTAATTCAATGAACATGAGTTTGAGCAGACTCTGGGAGTTGGTGATGGACAGGGAAGCCTGTAGTGCTGCAGTCCATTGGGGTTGCAAAGAGTTGGACACGACTGAGTGACTCATGAAAAAAGGACAGAAAATATTAAGCATTTATAAGGATACAGGGCAGTTGGCACTTCATAGTCTATTAGTAGGAGTATAAACTGCCATGATCAGCCTGGAAGGCTGCTGACAGAACCTACTGAAGCTGACTAAGTACATAACCCCATGAGACACCACTTCTAGGAAAACATTCCACAGGGAGGAGTGTGTGTATGTTCAACTAAAGGTACATATTAGAATTTTCAAAGCAGCATGATTTTCTAATAGCCAAAAACTATAAAACACTCAAATGTCCGTCAACGGTTGAATGGTTACATTGTGGTATATTTACACGAAGCAATATTACACAGAAATGACAATGAACACCCTACAACTATAAATGACAATGTGGAGAAGTCCCACCAGATGTAATATTGAGCAAAAGAAACCAGGTACAAAAGAGTAAGTATGGGGAATTCCCTGGCAGTCCAGTGATTAAGACTCCATGCTTCCACTGCAAGGGGGTGCAGGTTCAACCCCTGGTTGGGGAATTAAGATCTCGCAAGTTACTTGGTGTGATGCCAAAAAAAAAGAAAAATTTAAGTATGATATGATTCCATATACAAGAAGTAGATAAGCAGGAAGCAATAACCAGTGGTAATAGAAGACTAAAATACATCTGGGGTCTTTGGGAATGGAGGGGAGGAGCTGAGGGCTTGAAAGTTGTTGTTTTTCTTTGACTTGACTGGGTGCTCGTGACATTGACATACTTGTTTCATGCATTTTGATCCATATCTCCATTTCAGTTCAGTTCAGTTCAGTCACTCAGTAATGTCCAACTCTTTGCAACCCCATGAATCACAGCACGCCAGGCCTCTCTGTCCATCACCAACTCCCGGAGTTCACTCAAACTCATGTCCATCGAGTCGATGATGCCATCGAGCCATCTCATCCTCTGTCATCCCCTTCTCCTCCTGTCCCCAATCCCTCCCAGCATCAGAGTCTTTTCCAATGAGTCAACTCTTTGCATGAGGTGGCCAAAGTACTGGAATTTCAGCTTTAGCATCACTCCTTCCAAAGAACACCCAGGGCTGATCTCCTTTAGAATAGATTGGTTGGATCTCCTTACAGTCCAAGGGACTCTCAAGAGTCTTCTCCAACACATATCTCCATTTACCCTTATGTAAAAGTTTATCTGTTGTACTTAAATATTTTATTTAAAAAAAGAAAGACTAAGAAGCTTCAGAATTTCCAGGTTTCCTGGTCTGTCCTAAGAGTTAATACCCATCAAGTCAGTCTCAACTCCACAGTAACCTTCATCCTCGATGAAAACCATCCAATTCTGGAATCATTTGGTATGTTTTTCTTTGTCATTGCCCTTCCTTTACCCTTACCAAACTTCATCCATTCACTTTAAAGTCAAACTGTGATAACGATTTGCGACTAAAGATCCATTATTTTAATTGACAAGTTTCCATAGCAGATTGCAGTATGTTACTATTTCTGTAATGTGCTGGGCAGACAGGAATGCTTTGGGGGCTCTATTAATAGTAGTTTTTGAAATAGCAGGTGAGCAACTCTCCTTCTAGGGGGGAATAAATAGTAACGTTTGGATGGAATGGCTTTGGGGAATTGGGAGCCAGGGTGACGTACCATGCCATCAACAGACCTGCCCATAGACTGGAATAAACCAATGCCTTCAAGTGCTTACAAGGTTGCTTAAAATGGAAAATCTTCTCTCTATGGTCCAGTGCAGTTTTCAAGAGACTGGGATTAGTTGGGTTCTTTTTTGTCTTAATCTGTTCATACTTTGCTTTACAATTTCTCCTCTATTGTAAGGGTTCCCTTAAGAAGCCTTGTTAAGTCATGAATGAAGAAAACTCAAGTTTCAGGCTATTTTTCAAGCTGCAGGTGTCCAACCCCCACCAGTCCCTCTGCCTTCCCATCCATTTTCCTGCTTTCTCCAGAATCATTAGAATGGAGTGATTGAACTCCCGTTTCACTTGAGCTGGCATCCCATGAAGTTCTTCCCTATGAGGCTAAACATCTGCCCAGGTATTTCCATGTTCCATCTTGGCTGTAATGTTATATAGTTTAGAATATATGTCCCCCTGAACTTCTTGTTAATGAAACAGCAGCCTGACAGCTGGGATCAGCAGTCTCAGAATTCCAAGGTATCATTACCTTTCTTGCTCTTCCTTGGGAAAAAAGTTAATCAAGCTGGGGCAATTCCAATTAAAATTCAGACATAAACAGTAGTACACATTCACCACCTCTTAATTTTAGGGTCTGTTACAGGAGTGTTATTGAGAACAGCCTGATAGAAGGAAAAACAGGTTCAAGTGAGTATTGCTACAACTTGTATCAATACGGTTTATCTTTCAGGAGTAAGAATTGGAGCCATAGTGTCAACATGGCTTGACAGTTTATTCTAGGAAGATCAAACCTTAAATTAACATATTACTTTACTGTTTGCTTCAAAAAATTCTTGCCAACCAATTTATTCAGTTTGCTTTCTGAGGGCAAATTGTCCTCCTACTGGAACAATAGATTGCTCACTTGAGCAAACAGCCCATTTTGCAGAAGACAGCTTACTTATCCAGACTTGCTATGGACCCTTATTTTGCATAGAAAATCCTAAAGATGCCTTCAGAGAACTATTAGAACTCATCAATGAAATCCATAAAAATTGGAGGATATGAAATTCATACATTAAGCTGGTGCATTTCTACATACTAATGAAAGATTAGAAAGAGAAATTAAGGAAACAACCCCATTCACCATCCTATCAAAAAATATGTAGTCAGGGATCATATCCATGACCTTGCTATCATTAGCCTATTTATAACAAATGCCACACAGTCCACATGTTCCTGTGTATAAATGAAGATATAATGTCTAGGCTTCCTCTTTTATGGAAGAAAAATCCCTGGTTTTTTTTTGTTTTTTTTTTGGCCATGCTGCACAGCTTGCAGAATCTCAGTTCTGCAACCAGGGATTGAACCCAGATCACAGCAGTGAAAGTACTGAATCCTAACCACTGGACCACCAGGGAATTCCCTAGAAATATCATTTTAAAACAGCTTTGTTCTCTATCATTTTTTTCCAATTTGAAATATCGGAGAGACATACTCTTTTTCTGCTGGATAAATAAAATAGTTTGCTGCTTATAAGAACAGAGACTAAACACAGACTGTGGTCCTTAGAAGCAATGAGAGAGATAACAGCTACTTTCACTCCCATATTTTCTCTTCTCTCTATTCATACAACTAATCAATTAAAAAAATAAAATAAAACACAATATACAGCAAGGGTGAAATCTTAGAACCTTTGATTTTTTTTAATTATAATTTTAGGTCACCATCCTTTTCTATATACTGTACAATGGTACTATCAGTCCAGAAACTCTGATGCTAATCACAGATGTCTCCATATACAATACCGAGATGTATTTTTTAAAATTTGTCTTCATTTATGACATTTAGTACTTTAATTGCTTTTAAAAGTCTTTCTCTCTCTAACTAGAAAACAATTAGCACTCATTTTGGAAATACATAACAGTTTTCAAACTGGAAAAAGCCACGTATAATCCCATCATTCTAAAAACAGCCACTGTTAATACTCTGATGTATACTCTTCAAGCCTTTGCTTCTACCCACACAAGCAAATAGAAATTACAGGGCACATAGTTATATAACTTGCTTTTTTTTTTTTTTTCACTCAATATTATCACGGGTTTTTAATTGTCATTGAACTTCAACAATCATCAACATTTTGCTAATACTGGTTTGTCTATTACTCTACTCCTGTCAGGTAGAGGGGTAAGGAATCACAAAAGTACCTGAAAACAAATCCCTGATACTCTTGCAAATTATTGGTAAATATTTAAGACCTTAGCTCTAAGATTTAAAGTATTTTTAAAACCTAACCACAATCCCATTATCCCTCTACAAAAATAAATGAGTAACACATTATATTCCCTTAATATCAACTAAAATACAGCCCCTGATAAACGTAGCCTGTGGTCTCTGAAATGTGTTTTATTTATATCAGAATCTAAACAAGTTATGTAGATTTTATTCTGTTGATTTGACTCTCAAAACTCTGTAACATATCTAACAATGTTCCCTTTTTTTATTTTTCTCAATGACATTTATTTGTTGAAGTGAATGAGTCATTTATTCTGCAGAATTTTTCACATAATGAACTTTGGTAATTGCTTCTTCATGGTGCTACATAACTGTTTTCCTATCCCTTGTTTTTCCAGTAAAGCAGTCATTGGATCTAGGCCAGTCTTTCCTAAACAACTTTCTGCAATGATGCAACTATACTATGTCTATACTATCCAAAATGTTAGCCATACGCTACATGTCAGTGAGTACTTCAGATGTGACTAAGATGAACTTTTAATACCTGAAATTTAAATTTAATTTTAAACATTTTTTTACTCCATTCTAAATCATGATCATTTTAACTTGAAATCAGGAATTTCAAGTTTTCTTAAATTTTATTTAGAATACAAAGCAAAATTACTTTTAAATTATTTTCTTGTGGTTAATCATTTCTAAGTTTATAATCATCCTATGCAACTGTGTTTTTATTATTTATTTTGTATAATGTTTTCATAAGCCTCTGTGATGATTTTCATTTATTCACCCTCAGATGAGGAAGTCTTTGAAGGGAGGGTATTTGTCCAGGATTGGTTGACTCCCTTGCTTCCTCTCTCAACATCTACAAAGATTTTTAATCAGGAGGGGTTATTTTTAATGATAAACTTATTTCTAGTTTAGCAAATCAATATTTTGAGGAAAGGGGATAGAACTCTGAAGCCATGTATATCTTTGCAGTAAAAAATTATTTGAGAAGTGGAAAGATAGAGTATACACAACTTAGAAAACAGTGAAATTGAACAGAAACCAAAACCTACAGTAAATAAACTGTTTAAACAATAGTAAGTTTGGCCACATTTCCAGATTTATTCTTGAGAAACTACATGCAAATCCTGATTCAATTTCTATTAATCAAGAGAAAACTTCATGTGAGAAAACCGCCCTATATTTCAACTACTAAGGTTGGTTGGATTTCGGGTTCTTATTCCTTGTGTGTCTCTCTCAGCCACTGGTTTCCTGCTTCTTGCTTTTCTCTCTTTCTTGGCGTGTCATTATTCGTGCACTCTTCATAGATTTCCCTCATGCGTTTCCAATAGGGGTGCATCTCTACTTCACCTATGTCTCACTTTCTGGTCTCTCATGAGCAGCACCTTTCTTCTCTTTCCTCAGAATTAATTTTACCTTTTAAGTAAGAACGGGCTTCCCCGGTGGCACTAGTGGTAAAGAACCCGCCTGCCAATGTAGGAGATGTAACAGATGCGGGTTCAATACCTCGGTTGGGAAGATCCCCTGGAGGAGGGTATGGCACCACTCCAATATTCTTGACTGGAGAATTCCATGGACAGAGGAACATGGCAGGCTACAATCCAGAGAGTCACGAAGAGTCAGGCAACACTCAAGCAACTTAGCACAGCAAGTAAGAAAAATTCTCATAGCCAAGGTACAAGTTGAGTAAGTATTACTAACCGTTTGTACTGCCTTGCTTAGTTTGTAAAGATTTTATGATTCCTAATCCTCTGCTTTGTTGCAAAGTACCATGTGGCTTTTGCTAATGTTGAAAGTAACAATGTGTTTTTAATCTAATTTACTAATGTGGAACAGCTTTCTTCTGAATCACAGTGGTGTAACCATTGACAACCAGGGCTTTGGCTCACGTTTGAGTGTAAGTGCGTAGGATCAGGAAATAAAATTTTCCAGTAGCTCACTAGCCCCATTTAATCTTCATCAATCTTAGTGAATTCATTAGCAAGTAGTAACAGAGGCTGTATCAGTAAATGTTTATGAACAACGATGTGGTTTTCTCTGAATGTTTATCATTCAAAAGCCATGCCACAGTGTTCAACCAGGCTTCTCACTTCTCACTTCTTTTTCTGGATTATTTTTAAACTTTGTGTACACAGAGCAAGCAGTTATTCAAATCATTCTTCATGTCCTCCATATTACTCTCATTCTAACAGTTAACATTACCTCTTGTTCACCTGAAACTCATTTTTACTCTAGATCTATGGTCTCATACTTCTTTTCAGAGAAAAGGTGACTTACTGTCTTTCTCAAATGAATCCCCTTTATCTTCACTGTTTTATGAGCTCCCCACCCCTTTGGGGAATCTATAGCAATCTTTCTTCTCTCTCTTCTGCTTTGAAAAAAGCTCAAGACTTCCTTAGTTTGGAGGAATATAAAGAAAAGTATGACCATTTTGATTGTTCAGGCTACCATCTTATTCTCCTTGCGCTTGTTGCCAATTTCTTAAAGCCCAGTTTTCTATTCCTTCCGATCCATTCTCTTTAACATCCGGACATCTAGCTTCCCTCCCCATCACTGATCTGACAATGCCCCTGCAGAGATCACCAATGGCTTCGTCATCAATTTCTTGATGGCCTGACTGCTCATTATCTTTGTCTTGAACTTCTTCTTTGGAAACTGCTTTCTTGGTTGGTTTCCATGACACAATAATGCAGTGTTCCCTTTACCTCATTGTTTCCTCCTTTCCATTTCCTTTTTTTAACTTCCCAACTCCCTACCTATGCCTATGTACAGAATTAGTCCTTGTTAACTCTGTTCTCCCTTATCTCTACTTTCTCCCGCATATAAGTTCGTCTGCATTCAATAACTTTACAATGGGGATAATTTAAAATCTATACCTGTAGGAAAGTCCCATCTCCTGAGTTCCAGTCCTGGATTACCTACTGGTCATTGTTACTTGGTTGCACCCCTTCATCTCAAATTCAGAATGTCTAAATTGGAAATCATTTTCTTTCTCTAGCCCTTAAATTGGCTCATTTTCTTATTTTTCTATTTCTATTAGTATTTTTATCATTTTACTAGATGCACAGACTATCCAACACTTGAAACTTTCATGTGCCTTATTTCTCCTTTGGCCCGTATCATTAAGATTTTTCCCTTTCCAGTCTCATGGCTTCTATTTGAGCTCACAGATTGCTTCCCCATGCCTGGATTATCGCTATAAACACCTAAGCAAGAGCCCCTGTGCGGAACTTTGATGTAGAAATGCACTTGCAAACTGAGATGACCCTAATTTTCTTAAAATAACACTTCTATTCAAGCTCTTTACAAAAGAATTCATGGCTTCTTTATTGCCTGTGTGTGAGAGACTTAACTATAGAAGACCTTGGATGACAAGATGAAAATATGGGAAGACTTTTAAGAGGTTTTATTTCGGACGCTATGTAAAAAACGAAGAAGAAAAAAGAAATTTGTTTTAATGATATTGTGACAGTTGTGCGGTTAGTGAGGTTGAGCCTGGAGGCAGAAATATCATTTGGGAATTTCTGCAGTTATCCTTGAATGAAATGATGGACAAGAAATGAAAGTGATATAGTAGAAGGACCAACCTGAGAAAGACTGGAAAAAGAAATCATCAAGTTTTGGGGACTGGTTGGTTGTGGGGGTGAGGGAAAGGGAAAAGCTAGAAACAACTTCCAGTTTCAAGGGTAGTGATTTTAGAATTGTGGGAAAATTAGATGTATAGTAGAGCAGGAAGATACAACTGTTTGGGGATAGAGGAAGTTCATGATTTCCATTGGAAATATAGTTTGTAAATGATTTTATCAAGTAAATATGTCAACAGACAACTTGACATGTATTAGGAAAAAGTCATCATAATGTCGTATAAGGGCAAAGGTCCTTTATACCTGAAAGGGTTATCTTCCAATTTTAGAGCAAGTAGTAACTACAGATTTCAACTATATACCGAGGTAAGAAAGAATAATCACAAACAGTAATAAGGTATCAAAATTACAATAAAATCTAGAAAAGAGTCCCTTAAACATGATTGTATCTCTATCTTGTTTTTTTCCGGGATAAATCAGGGAGGTAAGGAATTGTTAATTCATTCTCAATTATTTATGTTCTAAGAAATGTCAGATATATTTATGATATTCACACTCACCGCTCTTACTACCTGGCATTCATTCATCATGCCCCCTCCCCCATTCACTTTTGTCTTTGTGTTGAGTACAGAATGGGGATTTCAAGTCTTTTTGTGTTGTTAAAGCAATGCTTTTTCTAAAGACAAACACATGTACACATGCACATACACATCTCTATCACCTACAAATGCAGAGTTGTCAGTGGCTTTATATACATATTATTTGTTTTATAAGTAAAATCAAAACAATTTTATACCTCAAGCAGACTGGATCCTATCTAAGCCTTCAGATAAATTCAGCCAAAGTTCTACACAAGGAAAATGGTTACAAATCTGATATAAGTACCTGATAGAAATGTAGGGTGGATGGGAAGACAGTGAGAGCCAAGGCCCAAGGTCTTTTATCAAAATTCACCATTCATTCCACTGTCCAGGGTATGCGCAAGCAGAAACACATGCTCTACACTTGGGTGCCATGAGACTGCTCTTCCAGCTCAGGACACACTCTCTGGGATGAGTAGACACTCCTACACAGAAACTCTAAGATCCAAACATGTTCACTTCCAGGATGTCCTTACAGGAAACAGGAGCTTGAAGGCTTCCAATTGCCCCCAAATAGCTTCATGAAGGCCATCATATACTCACAGTTTAATGCAGGATTTCTCTAACCCATCTTTTTTGGAGGCACCAACTCATTTGCCAAACGTCATTGAAATGTCATAGATAAGTCATTTGGAGACTTAATATGCACATGCCTGTATATGGTTGCAGGTGTATATATGATTCTATGATTTACATGGAGCATTTTTCACCTCCTTTAAATAATAGCTTTATTCCTCTGTTGTTCTATCATCTGCTTTCTGACCACAGAGAAATAGACACCTTTGAATCTCAATGTACATGAAGAATAAAGACGAGAGAACTAGTAGAGCTCAACACATTCATACAAATGTCCAAATGGGAGAAAACATTCTAGAGATGCCATCAGAATCATCTTTCAGCACAACGTAGAATTCTTCAAGAATCAATATTGATTTCTTCTGAACCTCCTGTGAAAACTTACCTGTTCTTTGTCCCATCTCTCAGGTCCCAACAAATTTAGCAACATAGCCCTGAGATATGAATCGTGGATGATTATTTCTAGTTTATTCCTTGAAAACTTTCTCAATTTTAATACATCGTGTCTTAATTAGTAAGATGAATAATACAGATGTGTGAATTATTACAAAAGATTTGTGTACAAAGGCCATAAAGTCCTTTGCAATGTACTCAAATATATCAATGTTACTGATTTTTTTTAACAAACCATCTTTTTTTTAAGTTATCTCTTTATTTACTCTTACTTTCACGTAAATCATATCAAACCACCATAATGTCTGAGTGCCCTAAAACAAAAGATTTGTGAAGGCCTGCCTTTCAAAAATATTATTAGTCTACAGAAAACACCTTTACACCATAAAACAAGGACGATCCTTTGACTGACCAAGCTCCAGGAATTTCTCCCTCACCAAGACAAAAGCAATACAAAAATCAACCAGCAGAATTCCTTTTGCCTTCCTGGAATTCAGCAATAGGCTTTCACATTTTCTTCAAGTTCCCATTGGCTTTGGGGAAAAAGACAATTAACCCTGAAATAAGAAGTATTTCACTGTAGACTCTTTCTGCTGGGTAAACAAATATTGCTAAGAAAGACAGTTTCTTGGAAGTGCCTCACTGTGTCATTATTGATTAGTGACACCATTCTCTTAGCAAAGCTTTTAAACTTAAGATTCAAGGAGGACAAACTATCTTAGGTTCCTTAGGTTCCACTGATTTCTCCTAATGTTTTTCTGTTTCTATTTCACTGATACCTTCTTTGTTATTTAAATGTAGGTGGCCTCCTCCACCTACATTTAAATGGGACCTTGCATTTGAAATTCAGTACCTGCCTTTAATTAGTCTGCTCTTCCATCCCCTGTAAGTTTATAGCCCATACTTGTACCACCAAGTCTCTCTCCACTTGGATACCATCTGATGTGAAATGTACATCTAAGTATGAATACACTTGTATGGATAACACTTTGTTGAAACAAATAAGTTCTTCAGCCTCTCAGTTCTCTCCAATCTCCTTTACTTACCTTTTACCCTAGCAAACTGGTGGCTTTCAGATATGCCCATGAAAGACAAAAGGTTAGCATACCTCTTTTCCCAGAGGTTATGCAAAAAGAGTGTCATGGTACTCAATCAGAAGAATGGGCTTCTGTACATTCTTTCCTGGGCCTGTGTGTTACTGATGGTATAAAATCTAGGAGAAGGTAGTATGGAATAGCCATGGTCTTACCTCACCCTTCAGACAGCCAACAGGATCTCAAACCACCACAAGACCTTTTCAAGATCAAGATGTCCATCCTTTCAAATTTAGCTGCAGGTTTCTTTCCCTTAAACCTGAAGGGGAAAAAACAGTCAGCTTCAGGTTACTGCTCAGCAGCTTTGAAAGACAAACATTAATTACATGCCTATTCTGTGTCAGGTACTGCTTCACAATGTGTATTATTTCCTTCAGTGTTCAGAACTTCGGTTGAGGGAGGTTGAGTCATCAGGACCCACTTTTCATTGTCAAGCCACTGTGTAATCTCTGAGTAATTCAAAAGAGAAAGACCAGTGTGGCTGGAAATAACTCAGGAGGTTGTATTTTCTTTGAATAGCCCAAGAACCACATGTGAGGCTGTCAATGTTGTAGATTTGAACAGGACTTGTATAGACCACAAAACCCTTTCCTGTAGCAGAATATTACTCAGACCATTTTTAAGCTCCACTTTAAGCTCCATGCCAAGACAACATCTTAACCACCCATAGAATATGACAGGGCTGGAAGGATCACACAGGAGAGACAGATCATGTCACTGCCACTGCTCTATTTGCCAGATCTTATCCTTGTGAATTTCTTAACAGCTTCCAACACTGTTCTATAAGATATCTTAGCACTGGTGTTTCTTCCCAAATTCATTCTCCATTGAGTCAATGTATCCAGATCCTACCAAATATTAGTACATGAAAAGCAAAGAGACTCTTAAGACCAAATGGAGTATGGATTATCAATAGAGGCCTGTACTGAACAAACAAAAACAGATTGTTCAAACCACAAAGGCGGGAAGTTGGAATGTTGCCTGCACCTGGAACAGCAAAGATTCCAACACACACTGTTTACACTGGGAGCACAGAAACACCCCTAATTGTGATGTTGGTCCTTAAATCTGTTTCCACTACCTAGACTATGACTACATATGCGTATTGTCATGATAAACATTCACCCAACTTATTTCAATTTTGACCTAAGAATGAATGCTCTGTTTCTGGGTAAGAACTCTCTCAATGAATACTGTCATAGTGAGTTTCACACTATTTTGTGCTGAATTTCAAACTGGCCCTGCATACATTTTTGTTAGTGAACCTCTTTCATTTATTCTAAGTGCAAATACTAGAAACCTTGCCCAACCCTCCGCTGTCTTTCTCCAGTAAGTGCCACTATATACATGGCATGAGCTAATTTAAAATTCTAATTTGAGAGTGAAATAAGTCAGAAAGAGAAAAACAAATAGCATATATTAACGTAAACGATGCTCAGTGTGGATGTGCCTGGTGGTGAAAGTAAAGTATGATGTTGTAAAGAACAATATTGCATAGGAACCTGGAATATTAGGTCCATGAATCAAGTTAAATTGGACACGGTCAAGCAGGAGATGGCAAGAGTGAACACTGACATTTTTTGAATCAGTGAACTAAAATGGAAGAGGAATGGGTGAATTTAATTCAGATGACCATTATATCTAATACTGTGGATAAGAATCCCTTAGAAGAAATGGAGTAGGCTTCATTGTCAACAGAAGAGTCTGAAATGCAGTATTTGAGTGCAAACGACAGAATGATCTTGGTTCATTTCCAAGTAAAACCATTCAACATCACAGTAATCTTAACTCTATGCTCCAGTCACAAATGCTGAAGAAGCTGAAGTTGAGCAGTTCTATGAACACCTACCAGACACTCTAGAACTAACACCAGAAAAGATGTCCTTTTCATCATAGGGGATTGGAATGCAAAAGTAGGAAGTCAAGAGATACCTGGAGTAACAAGCAAGTTTGACCTTTGGGTACACAATGAAGCAGGGCAAAGGCTAAGTGAGTCTTGTCAAGATAACACATTGGGCATAGCACACACCCTTTTCTGACAACGCAAGGGACAACTCTTCACATGGACATCACCAGATGGTCAACACCCAAGTCAGACTGACTACATTCTTTGCAACTGAAGATGGAGAAGCTCTATAGAGTCAGCAAAATCAAGACCAGGAGCTGACTGTGGCTCAGATCATCAGCTCCTTATTGCAAAATTCAGGCTAAAATTGAAGAAAGTAGGGGAAACCACTAGGCCATTCAGGTATGATCTAAGTCAAATCCCTTATGATTATACAGTAGAGGTGATGAATAGATTCAAGGGATTAGATTTGGTAGACAGAGTGCATAAAAGCTATGGACAGAGGTTTGTAATATTGTGCAGGAGGCAGTGATCAAAAACACCCAAAGAAAAAGAAACGCAAGAAGGCAAAGTGGTTGTCTGAGGAGACTTCACAAATAACTGAGGAAAGAAGAGAAGCTAAATGCAAGGGGAAATGGGAAAGATATACCCAACTGAATGCAGAGTTTCAGAGAATAGCAAGGACAAATAAGACGGCCTTAAATGAACAATGCGAAGATATAGAGGAAAACAACAGAATGGGCAAGACCAGAGATCTCTTCAAGAAAACTGAAGATGTCAAAGGAACATTTCTTTCAAGGGTGGGAATAATACAGGACAAAAATGATAAGGGCCTAAAAGAAGCAGAAGAGATTAAAAAGAGGGGGCAAGAATACACAGAAAAACAATACAAAAAAAGGTCTTGCTGCTGCTGCTAACTTGCTTCAGTCGTGTCCGACTCTGTGCGACCCCATAGATGGCAGCCCACCAGACTCTACTGTCCCTGGGATTCTCCAGGCAAGAACACTGGAGTGGGTTGCCATTTCCTTCTCCAATGCATGAAAGGGAAAAGTGAAAGTGAAGTCGCTCAGTCGTGTCCGACTCTTAGCAACCCCATGGACTGCAGCCTACCAGGCTCCTCCACCCATGGGATTTGCCAGGCAAGAGAACTGGAGTGGGGTGCCATTGCCTTCTCCGAAAAAAGGTCTTAAATACCCTTATAAGCAGGATAGTGTGGTCATTCACGTAGAGCCCGACACCTGGAGTGTGAAGTCAAATGGGCCTTAGGAAACATTACTACGAACAAAGTTAGTGGAAGTGATGGAATTCCAGTTGAGCTATTTCAAATCCTAAACAATGATGCTGCTAAAGTGCTGCACTCAATATGCCAGCAAATTTGGAAAACTCAGCAGTGGCCACAGAACTGGAAAGGCCAGTTTTCATTACAATCCTAAAGAAGGGCAATGCCAAAGAATATTCAAACTACCATATGATTGTGATCATTTCACATGCTAGTAAGGTTATGCTAAAAATTCTTCAAGCTAGGCTTTAGCAGTATGTGAACCACGAAATTCCAGATGTACAAGCTAGATTTAGAAAAGGCAGAGAACCCAGAGATCAAATTGCTAACATTTGTTGGATCATAGAGAAAGCAAAGGAATTCCAGAGAAACATCTACTTCTGCTTCACTGACTTCACAAAAGCTTTTGACTGTGTGTATCACAACAAACCGTGGAAAATTCTTAAAGAGATGGAAATACCAGATTACCTTACCTGTCTCCTGAGAAACCTGTATGTGAGGCAAGAAGCAACAGAACCAGAAATGAAACAACTGACTGGTTCAAAATAGGGAAAGGACTACGTCAAGGCTGTATACTGTCACTCTGCTTATTTAACTTATATGCAGAGTACATCATGCGAAATGCCAGGTTGGATGAATCACAAGCTGGAATCAAGATTGCTGGGGAAAATATTAACAACTTAAGATATGCAGATGATACCACTCTAACAGCAGAAAGTGAAGAATCTCTTGATAAGGGTGAAAAAGGTGGCTTTAAACTCAAATTAGAAAAAACTAACATCATGGCATCCAGTCCCATCACTTCATGTGAAATAGAAGGGGAAAATATCGAAGTAGTGACAGATATTATTTTCTTGGGCTCCAAAAATCACAGCAGACAGTGACTACAGTCATGAAAGTAAAAGACACTTGCTCCTTGGAAGCAAAGCTATGACAAACCTAGACAGCATACTAAAAAGCAGAGACGTTGCTTTACCAGCAAAGGTCCATATAGTCAAAGCTTTGGTTTTTCCAATAGTCATGTGTGGATGTGAGAGTTGGACCATAAAGAAGGCTGAGAGGAGAAGAATTAATGCCTTCAAACTGTGGTGCTGGAGAAGACTTAGATAGCATCATCAACTCAACGGACATGAATTTGAGCAAACTCCGAGAGATAGTGAAGGACAGAGGAGGCTGCCGTGCTGCAGACCATGGGATTGCAGAGTTGGACACAACTTAGACACTGAACAACAACAAAACTATAGTTATTATGGGAGAAAATATTTGCAAATTTTGTGACTGACAAGGGTTTAATGTCCAAAATATACAAACATCTCCTTCAATTCAGTAACAGAAAAACAAAAAATGCAATTAAAAAAATGGGCAGAAGACTTAAATAGACATTTATCCAAAGAAGATATACAGATACATATGTGAGAATCATAAATTAAGATCAAGTGGAATTTATCCCAAGGATGCAAGAACTTTTCAGTATCTGCATATCAATGTCATTAACAAATTGAAGAATAAAAACCATATGATCATTTCAACAGACACAGAAAAAGCTTTCAATAAAACTGAACATCAGTTTATGATAAAATCTCTCCAGAAAGTAGGCTGAGAGTGAACATACTTTGATATAATAAAGACCATATATGACAAACCCACAGCTATAATCATACTTAACAATGAAAATCTACAAGAATTTCCTTTAAGATCAGGAACATGACAAGGATGCCCACTTTTTTCACTTCTCTTCAACAAAGTTTTGGAAGTCCTGGCCACAGCAATTAGAGAAGAAAAAGAAAAGGAAATAAAAGCAAATTGAAAAAGAAAAACTTTCACTCTTTGCAGATAATATTAATTCTATACATAGAAAATCCTAAGGACACTACCAGAAAAGTACTAGTGCTCAGTGATGAATTTGGTAAAGTTGCAAGATACAAAATTAATACACAAAAACTTGTTGCATTTTTATACTCTAACAACAACTTACAAGAAAGAGAAATTAAGGAAATAATCCAATTTACTATTGAAAATAAATTAATAATATACCTAGGAATAAACCAAATGTACTATCTTAAGTATCATCATACATGTTTTGATATGTAATATTCTCTATTATTTTATTCTAATGGTTTTGAAATTCTTTATTGGTACCTTTGAATGAAACTCTTTGATTACAATTTTTTGAAAATTAAAAATTTCAAATATTTGATTTGTTAGTTTTTATTTCTAAATTACAGCTTACTATGGTTAAGAATGTGTTCTATATTATTTATTTATATTGTTGAGACTTTGTTGATGGCCTAGTAGATAATCACTTGTCATAAATGTCCCTTGTGCTTGAGTAGAATGGGTATTTTATAGTGTATTTCTATATGAGTTTGTTGATGTTATCAGATATGGGTTCATTCATATTTTTGGTGTCCTTGACCGAAAACTTATTGAAAGAGGTATGTTAAAGTATTCCATTTTGATTTATCTAATTACGTATGTGACATTTGTGTAGTTGAGGACTATGTTATTAGAGGTATAGAAGGTTATTAGAGGTATAGAAAGCATCCTTACGGTGCTTTTATTGTTCATGTTGTTTTGCTTTACCTTTTACTTCGCCTGATCTTGACATTTCTGTATAGTATTATCACATTCTGTGTGCACTAGCACATTTTCCCACTTCTTATTTTGCCATTTCTTCACTTTTTCAAATAAAAAAGAATAGCCATATGTTTTTAAAGCGGTGTGTATAAATGTGTTTCTTTTAGTGCACGCTGCACGCTCAGTTACTCAGTCAAGTCCACCTCTTATGGACCCCATGGGACCCTCTTTGGGACACTGTGCGCTCTAGTCCACCAAACTCCTCTGTCCAGGGGATCTTCCAGGCAAGAATACTGGAATGGGTTGCCATTTCCTCCTTCAGAGGATCTTCCTGACCCAGGGATCCAACCCACATCTCCTACATCTCCTGGATTGGCAGGTGGATTCTCTACCACTGAGCTACCTAGGAAGCCCTTTCTTTGAGTAGGTAAACCTACTTTGTTCATATTTATTGTGATTACTGATAAAATTAAATTCATTCTGTGAGTCATGTCTCTTTTCCCCCTCATGTACCATGATAATGATTAAGTTTCCTGCCTGCATTTGGTAAGCTGCAACTTCACAATGATGAGTCTAGATGCATTTTTTTGTCATATATTTCAATATGAAGTTTCATGTCATTCTCCAATTCTATAAAATTTTCAGTCATTTTACCTTTTTCTCACTAGACTTCTGTCTTTGAACTACTATTTTAAAATGGTGAATGCACTTTATCTTTAAATATTCTTCAGTAACTTCTATGATTATATATTAGTGCATTTTAGTTACATATAAAAATTTATTTTACCACATGTTTGGATGTTTAAGTTGTTTCAAACTATTCACTAACATAAATAATGTCATAATGTACATCTTTATATATTAATATTTTATGTCTCATTATTGTTGACAGAATTAATTACTACAAATGGAATAATCAACTCAAAAGTATAAATATTCTATGACTTTTGATACATACTGTGAAATTGCCTTCCAAAATTGTATTCCAGGTTGCCTAAAATCCCTCCAAAGGAGTATAAATGCCTATTTCTTCATATTTTCTTCAGTGTTTTCACATTTTAAAATTTTTGCAAAAACGGTGGGCAAAACATTGGCATTTTGCTGTTTTAATTTACATTTCTTTAGTGAAACTAGGGATCTTTTCATATATTTACATTTTATTTCTTCTGTGAATTGCCTGTTTATACTTTTGCCCATTTTCCTACTGGAATGTTTTTTTCTTTGTCATATTTATCAGTTGGTTGTGTATAATATGCCATTACATTCTGGAAGAGTACAAAGGTATTTCATTATGAACCTTTGCATACCTTAAAATACCTATTTTTATCATATATGGTTGACAGCTTCCCTGGTGGCTCAGTTAGTAAAGAATCAGCCTTCACTGTAGGAGTTCGATCCCTGGGTTGGGAAGATCCCCTGGAGAAGGGAACAGCTATACACTCCAGTATTCTTGTCTGGAGAATTCCATGGACAATTTGGAACGGGGTTGCAAAGAGTCAGACACAAATGAGAAACTTTCACTTTCCCTTTCATGGTTGATGGCTTGCTTGGTATAGAATTCCTAAATCCCATAGTGAAGATGGAAAAATCCACCCAGACTTGGGTTTTTCCTCCTGTCAGGTAAATGTGGGCTCCCTGACTTCCCTTATGGTACACACATCTGCGGTTTTAATCTTCCACCAAGTTTTAATCTGCCAGACTAATTAATGTGATTTTCAATTCGGTCATCATCAGCTTGTATAGCTAGGTAAAGCCTGCAGTATGGGAGCCCATTGCCTCTGAGAAGCTTTTCCTCTACAATTGTTACCAAGCAAAACTGTTGGGTGGTCAAGTTTTTTTGCCTGGGTCTGTATGGTATCACTTTGGATGAGTAGAAGTTAGACAACTGTTAATTTTATCATCTCACCAAGAAGTTTAGTCTTTGACTTTTTAAAGTCAACCAGTGTGGTCAGGTACAGTGACTATCAAACTTTGGTGGTAATAGAAATTACCAGGGGTGACTGTACACAATGGAGATGCCAGCTCCTTACTTCCAGAGATTCTGTAACTCTGAGATGCACCAATAATCTAATTTCTAATATGCACCCCTCATGTGAGTCTGATAAGGTCCTACCACAGTTTGAGAAAACCCAATTAAAAAAAGGAAAAAAAAAAAAAAAAGACAAAACCAGTGGTTTTCTAAGGGTGGCTTGTAGACTGCTAAGTCTACATATCAGCTTCATCTGAGAACTCGGTGGGAAAGCAAAATTTGGGGCTGCAGTCCAGACCTCTGGCATGAGAAACACTGAGGGATGGTCCCCAGCAATCTGTACTCTAACAAGCCTTCCAGGGGGTTCTGATGCTTGCTCAAGTTTGAGAACTACTGAACCAGGAGGGAGTCAGAAATCCCAGGCTCTAATCTGAGACCTGCCTCTAGCTAACTCAGTGGCCAGGGGAAAGTTATTCACTCTCTATGGAACTCAACGTCCCATTTAAAATGCCTGAGGATGAGAGGTCAAATATTTCAAGAATTTTTTCAAGTATAATGTCAAACTATTTTATAATATTTTCCATGCTATGTTGTATGTTTTTCATGAAATAAATTATGTTTGGCTGAGCCTTGAGCTCAGCCTATTCCACAGGGATGGTCCAACATCCAACAGAAAGTATTTCCATGCAGGTAATCAGCTGAGCCCAGAACAATTCAAAATATATGCATCTATGTTAACAATAATCCTGAGTGTGGAATGCATATAAATCCTCTGAGTAGTCCATTGGCAAATAGCTGTTTTTGCTTTTTTTTTAATTATAAAGAGGCTAGGCTCCATAGGCATGTGGTTTTCTTCATCTGGCTCATTTGATCTTAATTACTAGGGCTAGTTCTTGAATTGCAGCAGCTTGTTCTAAGTAGCATATGGCAGAAGGTGCTAAGCACAGGCAGCAGACAATGTGTTACTAAAAGAAGAAGAAATTTTCCTTTACATAAGAAGCCATATGCAGTCCAAATTTATCCATACTGTATCACCAAAATGTGTATTTTAAAACTTCATCTATGATTTTTCACAGGTATCGCTTTCATCCTTTGTATATTCAACAGAAGAACTGCAAAGACTTTAAGAGTCCATTTCAAATGACTCTCAGATTATTACTTTAGGGACCACCATCCATCACCTCCTCTAGGAAGGTTTTGCTGAAAACCTAACATCTCTTGAGGTGCCCTTCTCTCACAGCATCCTCAGCTTTCAGGTCTCAAAAGGTCTTGATGTCAAGGTGCTCTTTGACATCACAGAGCAGCAGAACTTGGAAAGCTGTCACCCTCCTGCTTTATGAGAAAAAAGCAGAGTATGCTCTTTGTCCCAATGCCTCTGTCTCTCTCAGTGAGAGTGCATCTCTAGAGCGTCTCCCTTCTACGCCCTAGAGCACACCTGTGAACCATCAAAGCCATGGAATATGGCAAAGTGCCAGCCATCTGGAGGTGGCCTTCTGCAAATTGTCTTCATCAACACACTTTACCTTTGCAATCTTGTCTTGAGCCCTGCCTCCCTGTTCCCCTCACCTGGCTTCACTGGTTATCACTCTGCCTCAGCACCAGACCTCTGAGAGCACGCACGAGACACTCAGTCTTGACTGAGACTCTTTCTTTTACAACGACTGCTCTGTCTCATCATTTTCCGTGGAGCCTCAGATTCCAAACTGCGGCACCTCCAAAATTTAATTGCTTGGCACTGCATCTCTGACATCACAGTCTGTTGCCATGGAAAGTGCCACCAATTCAGCAGGACGACTTCCCTGCCAGAAGGAGAGGATGCACTGAGAGAGGGAGACAACATTTGTTTAAGCATAAATATCTTTGATATTTAGCAAAGAGGCAAGAGACTAGATGAGAGACAACAGAGGAAGCAAAAATTCCAATTTATATGATGCTTCAATTTCAGGGTTCCTCTTTGGTAAAAGCCAGGTGCTCAGCTTTCTTCTGCTCTTCCCTTTATGCTAGAATTTCAAGGTGATTGTTTCTCTTTCAGGTTCACTGGGAATCATGTTGGAGTTCAAAAGCATTTGGAGTTGGAAAAGCAGAATGTCCCTTCAAATGCTACATCTGCTTTTTCATGTTGCCATCAGATGATTATCTTGGTGGAAAGATGAACAGCAGTCATTCTAAATAGAATTGCTCATCTCAGCAAAGCTTTTCCAAGGAAGCCAGTTTACAGACAATTTAAGCTAGCTTCTCCCTCCTGAACTTCTGCTAAGAGTCAAACCCCAATCTCTGCTGAGTATAAGCCCTCCTAATCATGTCTAGTGTTGAATTTACAGAGTCTCCATGAACAGTTTTTGCCAGGGCCTTGCAAAACTCAGAATCTGCTCTGATACATGGATGTAACTATAAAATGGAAACTAGAGAACATTCTTTCTGGAAAATTACAAAAGTTATAGTCTACTTTTCACTGTTACTAAAACATAATTTGTAATTCACTACTTAAGACCCTGAACAAAAGAAAAACTTTTGAAAATTTCTGATTCTCCCAGTCCCTTTTTTTTTTTTTTTTTTCTTCCAATTTTATTTTATTTTTAAACTTTACATAATTGTATTAGTTTTGCCAAATATCAAAATGAATCCTCCACAGGTATACATGCGCTCCCCATCCCGAACCCTCCTCCCTCCTCCCTCCCCATACCATCCCTCTGGGCCGTCCCAGTGCACCAGCCCCAAGCATCCAGCATCATGCATCGAACCTGGACTGGCAACTCGTTTCCTACATGATATTTTATATGTTTCATTGCCATTCTCCCAAATCTTCCCACCCTCTCCCTCTCCCACAGAGTCCATAAGACTGTTCTATACATCAGTGTCTCTTTAGCTGTCTCATACACCAGGTTATTGTTACCATCTTTCTATATTCCATATATATGCGTTAGTACACTGTATTTATGTTTTTCCTTCTGGCTTACTTCACTCTGTACAATAGGCTCCAGTTTCATCCACCTCATTAGAACTGATTCAAATGTATTCTTTTTAATGGCTGAGTAATACTCCATTGTGTATATGTACCACAGCTTTCCTATCCATTCATCCGCTGATGGACATCTAGGTTGCTTCCATGTCTTGGCTATTATAAACAGTGCTGCGATGAACATTGGGGTACACGTGTCTCTTTCCCTTCTGGTTTCCTCAGTGTGTATGCCCAGCAGTGGGATTGCTGGATCATAAGGCAGTTCTATTTCCAGTTTTTTAAGGAATCTCCACACTGTTCTCCATAGTGGCTGTACTAGTTTGCATTCCCACCAACAGTGTAAGAGGGTTCCCTTTTCTCCACACCCTCTCCAGCATTTATTATTTGTAGACTTTTGGATCGCAGCCATTCTGACTGGTGTGAAATGGTGCCTCATAGTGGTTTTGATTTGCATTTCTCTGATAATGAGTGATGTTGAGCATCTTTTCATGTGTTTGTTAGCCATCTGTATGTCTTTTTTGGAGAAATGTCTATTTAGTTCTTTGGCCCATTTTTTGATTGGGTCGTTTATTTTTCTGGAGTTGAGCTGTAGGAGTTGCTTGTATATTTTTGAGATTAGTTGTTTGTCGGTTGCTTCATTTGCTATTATTTTCTCCCATTCTGAAGGCTGTCTTTTCACCTTGCTAATAGTTTCCTTTGATGTGCAGAAGCTTTTAAGGTTAATTAGGTCCCATTTGTTTATTTTTGCTTTTATTTCCAATATTCTGGGAGGTGGGTCATAGAGGATCCTGCTGTGATGTATGTCGGAGAGTGTTTTGCCTATGTTCTCCTCTAGGAGTTTTATAGTTTCTGGTCTTACGTTTAGATCTTTAATCCATTTTGAGTTTATTTTTGTGTATGGTGTTAGAAAGTGGTCCAGTTTCATTCTTTTACAAGTGTTTGACCAGATTTCCCAGCACCACTTGTTAAAGAGATTGTCTTTAATCCATTGTATACTCTTGCCTCCTTTGTCGAAGATAAGGTGTCCATATGTGCGTGGATTTATCTCTGGGCTTTCTATTTTATTCCATTGATCAATATTTCTGTCTTTGTGCCAGTACCATACTGTCTTGATAACTGTGGCTTTGTAGTAGAGCCTGAAGTCAGGTAGGTTGATTCCTCCAGTTCCATTCTTCTTTCTCAAGATCGCTTTGGCTATTCGAGGTTTTTTGTATTTCCACACAATTTGTGAAATTATTTGTTCTAGCTCTGTGAAGAATACTGTTGGTAGCTTGATAGGGATTGCGTTGAATCTATAAATTGCTTTGGGTATTTTCCCAGTCCCTTTTTAAGATTCCTATTACAACTGAATTTTTTATTGGAGTATAATTGTTTTACAGTGTTGTGTTACTTTCTGCTGCACAATGAAGAGAATCAGTTATATGTATACATGTACCCTTTTGCTCTTGAGCCTCCCTCCTACCACCCAATCCCACCTCTCTACGTCATCACAGAGTGCCAGTGGAGCTCTGTGTACTATACAGTAACTTCCCACAGCTGTCCATTTTACACATGGTAGCGTATATACGTCAGTGCTAATCTGCCAACTGTTCCACCCACCCCTCCACCTTCACCCATGTCCACATGTCTGTTTTCTATGTCTGCATCTCTATCAAAGGGGGTCAAAACTATATTATTTGCTGGATAATAGATACTACAGATCCACGCAAAAAACTAATACATTTCATCAGGTGTAACTACCTCAAAGCTAGGACTATCTCGATCATCTACTCCCTGCAGGAGAAGTAACAACATGCCAGAGAGGCTAGACAAGCAGAACTCCACTCATATCCATGAAGTAAGACAGGCAAAGATGGTACACAGATGTGGGCTATAGATCAGCTAGGAAGTTCCTCCTGGTCTCACCAGGCCTGGGAATTTCACCAAGCACCTCAATTTTCATCTATAGTAAAGGAAAATTATAGGAGACATGAATGAGGCAAGTGGGCTGGGTGAAGATTATCAGCTGCCATGTCATATATATATAAATAAAAATGTATGAAGGGGAACTGCAGGCTGCAAATCTCTTGTGTTCTTACTATTCATGTTTCTCCCCAAGTTATTTGGATCCTCGAACTCTAACACAACCCACAGCTCTTCCTCCCTTGGTCTACTAGGTCTGGAGTATTCAAACAGGGTCATAAATTCTGCAAGAAACTATACTGGTTGGCAATACTAACCAGGGATATATTGTCCCGAATAAGAATTACATAGATCATAGGTTATGCAATAAGATACTGAAGTTCAGGGCAAGAAATTTGTGGAGGAATCAACATCAGTGTCTTCGGTGAGATGCTTAATGCAGATAATTTAGACATTTTCTAACTCACTTTTTCAACAAAATAGTTTAGATATTTTCTAATCCACTTTCTCAACAATATTCAAGATAACTTTTTATCTTTTGCCAGGCAACATAGAGGACCCTGGACTTCAATAAGCTCAAATTACAGCTCTGCTACTTATGAGTTACTTGTGATCACCAGTCAATTATCAATCCCAGTCTTGTTGCCATAGTTTCATTTGTAAAATGGGATGACAGCAGCAGTTTCCTAATAGGGTTATTATGCAGTTTTTTCTTTTTCATTTAACAACTTTTTAAAAAATTGGGGTATAGTTGCTTTACAATGTTGTGTTAGTTCCTGCTATACCATGAAATGAATTAGCAATTGGAGAGTCCCTTGGACTGCAAGGAGATCCAACCAGTCCATTCTGAAGGAGATCAGCCCTGGGATTTCTTTGGAAGGAATGATGCTAAAGCTGAAACTCCAATATTTTGGCCACCTCATGCGAAGAGTTGACTCATGGGAAAAGACTCTGATGCTGGGAGGGATTGGGGGCAGGAGGAGAAGGGGATGACAGAGGATGAGATGGCTGGATGACATCACCAACTCGATGGACGTGAGTCTGAGTGAACTCCAGGAGTTGCTGATGGACAGGGAGGCCTGGCATGCTGCGATTCATGGGGTCGCAAAGAGTCGAACATGACTGAGCGACTGATCTGATCTGATCTGATATGTTCTGGAAAAATACATGACACATAGTAATTTTGCAATAAAATTAATTATTAGGGAAATAGAATAGGAGCAACCTGGAATCAGTAAAGAGCAGGAGGTAAAAACTACAACTGCTGTGTTTAAAAAAAAAAAAAGAAACAGGCAGGAAGCAATGGATTGAATACTATTGAAACAAAGTTGCAAATTAACAAGTGACAGAATTCCTTCCAAAAGGAAAAGGAAAGGAAAAGGGTAAAAACAGCAGAGGATAAACATATTTAAATAATCACAACAAAAGATGACCTAAATATAACAACCATTCTGATGAAGAGAAATAGCAAATGGAGACAAAACACTTATCAAAGAAATTATAAAACAAAAAATTTGACTTTCAGTCAGGATTGTGCAGTAATTTTATGCCATGTGTACTCCCTCTCCAAACACCAATGACAAAGCATAATAAGAGAAAACCAAAGCGATAAACATAGAACTGAAAAAGCTAGATAAATACCAAAATGAACGCCAAATGGAATAGAAATATTAAGTGGTAAGTAGGTTCTATGTTAGAAGCAGGCAGTGGAAGCTGACAGTTCATTTCTTGAAGAGTAAAGGAAAACAAATGTGCTCTACTCAAGAGGGAGAACATTCATCCTTTCAACCCATATTTATTGAACTGACACTATTGGAATAATTGGGGATACAGCAGTGAACCAAATGGGCTTCCCTTGTGGCTCAGCTGGTAATGAATCCATCTGCAATGTGGAAGACCTGGGTTCGATCCCTGGGTTGGGAAGATCCCTGGGTTGGGAAGATCCCTTGGAGAAGGGAACAGCTACCCACTCCAGTTTTCTGGCCAGGAGAATTCCATGGACTGTATAGTCCATGGGTTCGCAAAGACACAACTGAGCAATTTTAACTTTCACTTTCTTTTCACTTATTGAAGCTTACATTCTAGGTTCACTACAGTAAGTCAGAGGCTGAGTGCAATTTACTAGCTACCAGTGCACATGGGGACTTTTATGACCAACTGATGGGACACAAAGGAGGGAGGAGGAAGAAAAAGCTAGTGTGCTGGCTCAGTATGTGCTGCATGCTGAAAGTGAATGGTATCTGCTCCACTGAAGCTGCTGTCTATTATTAATACAGTGATGGAATGGTCTGTTGAGAGCACAGCAGGTGTCATTTTTGAAGACAATACCCTGTTAAGAAGGCCACCATCCTCCAGGATCAAGTATATAGTCTAAATCAGTGATTACTCTATAGTCTATGTCCCCAAGAGGTAGAAAATATGGGTCAAGAAACAAAGGGATGCACCGAGGAGAAAGCAGGGTTATATAAATTGGGAGATTGGAATTGACATGTATACACTTGCTTGCTTGCTTGCTTGCTAAGTCACTTCAGTCGTGTCCAACTCTGTGCGACCCCATAGACGGCAGCCCACCAGGCTCCCCCGTCCCTGGGATTCTCAAGGCAAGAACACTGGAGTGGGTTGCCATTTCCTTCTCCAATGCATGAAAGTGATAAGTGAAAGCGAAGTCACTCAGTCGTGTCCGACTCCTTGAGACTCCATGGACTGCAGCCTACCAGGCTCCTCCGTCCATGGGATTTTCCAGGCAAGAGTACTGGAGTGGGGTGCCATCGCCTTCTCCCATATATATACCCTACTATGTATAAAATAGATAACTAATGAGAACCTACTGTACAGCACAGGGAAAAAATAAAGAGGGTACAATCTGTTTGTAGGGCATTCCTTAAAAATGTGTTCCAGTATACATTAGGTGCAGACACATACAGTTTGAAGTTGACCAAGAATAGTCAACTTCATAGTGTCAGGAAGTACACTGGTAGATACCAGGAGATGGGGTGGGAAGTGGGGGATGTGCAGTTAGTGTTTAGTGGGGACAAAAATCTCAGTTTAGGGAGATGGAAGATGGTGAGAGTTGCACGGCAACATGAAGGTACTTAGTACCACTGAAATGTAAGTTAAATATAGTTAAGAGAGTATATTTTCATACAGTGAGTACATTGTGTGACTTTTACCACAAATACACATTAAAAAAAGAAACAAAGAGATGGAAGGAGACATAATATGGGATAGCACCACTTGCAGGGACCCACTTGAGAATTCTTGTTCTCTGTCCATAGAACAACCCTGGCCTCTGCAGATGTTGAGGAACAAATTCCCAAAGGGAAGACCTGCTTTTTGTAGGAGTGACCACAAGAATCTCACTGAGCTTTAAAGCTACAGCAACTACCTGGGCACTTTCTGTTTCTAGTGCCAGGACATAATCTAGCAAGAACAGAATACAAAGTCTCGGCAGCCGTAACTGACTGGGATCATCAGAAGATCCCCAATAAAATAAAGAAAACGGTCTAAAATACATCAGTAACAACAGTAACATAAATGAATGGATTCGATTAATCTGCTTAATGACAGAGTTTCTCAGGATAGATTTTAAAGCAAAACAGTTATTTGCTGTCCTAAAGAAACACACCTAAAAGAAAATTACAGCCAAAAGTTTAATAAAAATTGGTAAGATGGGGCAACCATTCCTGATAGTTCAATGGTTTAAATCTTCTGAAAATATATTCCAACTGAAAAATACCAAAATGCCAAATAAAGTCTGACAATGATATTTAAATTTGCAGTGTAGCATTCTCAACTATGTACAAAAAATATAACCCAAACCCAACAAGGATTAAAAAAATAAAATCCTTGATCATTAAGCCAGAATGATAAAGGAAACCAATAATACTCTAAAAGAAATGCCAAAATACAGTTTAATAAATTCAGAGAGGAATGTCCAATGAAACAGGAGATGTGGCATTGGATCTGTGCAGAGGAGGTACCTAAACTTGAGACCTCTTCATAAAGCTGGAAACTCTGAATCAAAGGGCGTCCCTCCTTTCATTCAAAGAAACTGAGCTAGAAAAAAACGTTTTCATAAGGAAAATAAGAAAATCTGTCTCTGACATACCTCCAAAAGGAAGGGGGAAGTTTCCCCTGAGAAGCTTTAACTATTGGGTGCTTCCACATGGATCTGGTTTCATATTTATATTTCCTATAAGTCGGCATGCTTGTACATGCTCAGTTGCTAAGTTGTGTCCAACCCTTTTACGACTCTATGGACTGTACCCCACCAGGATCCTCTGTCCATAGGGTTTCCCAGGCGAGAATAAAGAAACCTCAAAAAGAGGAACTAAATTAAAGTGGACCTCATATTTTGAAAATCAGTGTAATTCATCATTTAAAAGCATGTGCTCAGTTGTTTAGCTGTGTTTGATCCTTTTGTGACCCCACAGACTGTAGCCCGCCAAGCTCCTCTGTCCAAGGGATTTTCCAGGCAAGAATACTGGAGTGGATTGACATTTCCACCTCCAGGGGATCTTCCTGACCCAGGGATTGGACCACACCTCCTGAGATTCCTGCATTGCCAGGTGGATTTTTTTTTTTTTTTTTTTTTAACCACTGCATCATGTTAGAAGTCCCCTTAAAAGAAAAAAAAAAAAAAATCATACGATTATCTCAATAAATGCAGGAAAAGCATTTGACGAAATGGTCATACTTTCTACATATATACAATTGAATATTACTCAGCCATAAAAGGCTTCCCTGGTGGCTCACATGGTAAATAATCTGCCTGCAATGAGGAAGGCTCGGGTTTTATCCCTGGGTTGGGAAGATCCCCTAGGGAAGGAAATGGCTACCCACTCCAACATTCTTGCCTAGAGAATTCAATGGACAGAG
This sequence comes from Bos indicus, assembly GCF_029378745.1. Lineage (NCBI taxonomy): Eukaryota > Metazoa > Chordata > Mammalia > Artiodactyla > Bovidae > Bos > Bos indicus. Next base: position 30,765,451 of record NC_091772.1, read on the forward strand.
AAACCTGGAGGGCTACAGTCCACAGGGTCGCAGAGAGTCATGCATGACTGAGCAACTAACACACAGCCATAAACAAAGAATGAAATAATGCCATGTGCAGCAGCATGGATGGACCTAGAGATTGGCATACTGAGTGAGTAAGAGAAGACAAATATCATGGTTTCGCTTATACGTGAAATTTAAAAAATGGTACACGTGAACTCATTTACAAGAAAAAGAAAGAAAGTCACAGATTTATAAAACAAACATGGTTACCAGAGGGGAAGATGAGGAGAGATAAACTGGGAGATTGGAAATGAAATACACACCCCTATATATAAAATAGATATCTAATAAGGACTTACTGTATAGAATAGGAAGCACTACTCAATACTCTGTACTGACTTACATGGGAACAGAATCTAAAAAGAATGGATGTATGCATATGCTTCACTGACTCACTTTGCTGTATGCCTGAAACTAACACAATGTTGTAAATCAACAATACTCTAATAAAAATTTAAAATATTTTTCATACTTTCAAGAAAGCACTCTCAGCAACCTAGGAATAGTAGAGAAATTACAAAAGATGATAAGAAACATAGCCCCCCAAAATGACATCTAACATCACCATTAACAACGCAAGACTGAATGTTCCCACAATAAGATAACAAGTCAAGAATATTCTCTCTCTTAACTCCTATTCAATATTGTACTGGAAAACCTACCCAATGCAATGCCGTTCTTAGTCATTCAGTCACATCCAACTCTTTGTGACCCCACGGACTGTAGCCCGCCAGGCTCCTCTGTCCATGAGGATTTTCCAGGCAAGAATACTGCAGTGGGTTGCCATTTCCTTCTCCAGGGGATCTTTCCAACCGAGTGATTGAACCCAGGTCACCCACATTGCCAGTGGATTCTTTACTGTCTGAGGCACCAAGGAAGCCCAAGAATACTGGAGTAGTCTATCCCATCTCCAGGGAATCTTCCTGACCCAGGAATGGAATCAGGGTCTCCTGCATTGCAGATAAATTTTTTACCAGCTCAGCTACCAAGGAAGACCTACCCAGTATAATTCAGTTCAGTCGCTCAGTCGTGTCCAACTCTTTGCGACCCAGGAATTGCAGCATGCCAGGCCTCCCTGTCCTCACCAACTCCCGGAGTTCACCCAGACTCATGTCCATAGAGTCGGTGATGCAATCCAGCCATCTCATCCTCTGTCATCCCCTTCTCCTCCTGGCCCAATCCCTCCCAGCATCAGAGTCTTTTCCAATGAGTCAACTCTTCACATGAGGTGGCCAAAATATTGGAGTTTCAACTTTAGCCTCAGTCCTTCCAAAGAACACCCAGGACCAATCTCCTTTAGAATGGACTGGTTGGATCTCCTTGCAGTCCAAGGGACTCTCAAGAGTCTTCTCCAACACCACAGTTCAAAAGCATCAACTCTTCGGAACTCAGCTTTCTTCACAGTCCAACTTTCACAACCATAGCCTTGAGTAGACAGACCTTTGTTGGAAAAGTAATGTCTCTGCTTTTGAATATGCTATCTAGGTTGGTCATTATTTTCCTTTCAAGGAGTAAGCGTTTTTTAATTTCATGGCTGCAATCACCATCTGCAGTGATTTTGGAGCCCCCAAAAATAAAGTCTGACACTGTTTCCACTGTTTCCCCATCTATTTCCCACGAAGTGACGGGACCAGATGCCATGATCTTCGTTTTCTGAATGTTGAGCTTTAAGCCAACTTTTTCACTCTCCTCTTTCACTTTCATCAAGAGGCTCTTTAGTTCCTCTTCACTTTCTGCCATAAGGGTGGTATCATCTGCATATCTGAGGTTATTGGTATTTCTCCCGGCAATCTTGATTCCAGCTTGTGCTTCTTCCAGCCCAGCATTTCTCATGATATAACCTGCATATAAGTTAAATAAGCAGGGTGACAATATACAGCCTTGATGCACTCCGTTTCCTATTTGGAACCCGTCAGTTGTTCCATGTCCAGTTCTAACTGTTGCTTCCTGACCTGCATACACATTTCTCAAGAGGCAGGTCAGGTGTTCTGGTATTCTCATCTCTTTCAGAATTTTCCACAGTTTATTGTGATCCACACAGTCAAAGGCTTTGGCATAGTCAATAAGGCAGAAATAGATGTTTTTCTGGAACTCTCTTGCTTTTTCCATGATCCAGCAGATGTTGACAATTTGATCTCTGGTTCCTCTGCCTTTTCTAAAACCAGCTTGAACATCAGGAAGTTCACGGTTCATGTATTGCTGAAGCCTGGCTTGGAGAATTTTGAGCATTACTTTACTAGCGTGTGAGATGAGTGCAATTGTGCGGTAGTTTGAGCATTCTTTGGCATTGCCTTTCTTTGGGATTGGAATGAAAACTGACCTTTTCCAGTCCTGTGGCCACTGCTGAGTTTTCCAAATTTGCTGGTATATTGAGTGCAGCACTTTCACAGCATCATCTTTCAGGATTTGAAATAGCTCAACTGGAATTCCATCACCTCCACTAGCTTTGTTCATAATGATGCTTCCTAAGGCCCATTTGACTTCACATTCCAGGATATCTGGCTCTAGGTAAGTGATCACACCATCGTGATTATCTGGGTTGTGAAGATCTTTTTTGTACAGTTCTTCTGTGTATTCTTGCCACCTCTTCTTAATATCTTCTGCTTCTGTTAGGTCCATACCATTTCTGTCCTTTATTGAGCCCATCTTTGTATGAAATCTTCCCTTGGTATCTCTAATTTTCTTGAAGCGATCTCTAGTCTTTCCCATTGTGTTGTTTTCCTCTATTTCTTTGCATTGATCGCTGAGGAAGGCTTTCTTTTCTCCCCTTGATATTCTTTGGAACTCTGCATTCAGATGCTTATATCTTTCCTTTTCTCCTTTGCTTTTCGCTTCTCTTCTTTTCACAGTTATTTGTAAGGCCTCCTCAGACAACCATTTTGCTTTTTTGCATTTCTTTTCCATGGGGATGGTCTTGATTCCTGTCTCCTGTACAATGTCACGAATCTCAGTCCATAGTTTTCAGGCACTCTATCACATCTAGTCCCTTAAATCTATTTCTCACTTCCACTGTATAATCATGAGGGATTTGATTTAGGTTATACCTGAATGGTCTAGTGATTTTCCCTACTTTCTTCAATTTAAGTCTGAATTTGGCAATAAGGAGTTCATGATCTGAGCCACAGTCAGTTTCCAGTGCTATAGGACACGACAAAAAGGCATCCATATTCAAAAGGAAGAAATGAAAAACATCTTTATTCACACATGATGAATGTAGAAAATCCCAAATAATCTACACAAAGCTGCTAAAAGTAATAAGTGATTCATCAAGTTCTCAGGACAAAAGATGAATATGTTTAAATCTATTATAATTCTATAAGTGGCAAAAAAATAGAATTAAAAATTTTTAGAGTACCACTTAAATGTCAGCAAAAAATAAAAATCCTCTTAGGTAAAAATACAACAAAATGTGTGTGAAACACGCAAGCTGAAAACTATAAAACAGTATTATAGAAATAAAATACACAAAAGATCTACCATATTCATGAAATGGATGACTCAATACTGCTGAGAAATTAAGTCAAACTGATCTGTAGATTCAATGCAATCTCAAAAAATATACCAGTACTGTTGAGAAATTAAGTCAAATTGATCTATTGATTCAATGCAATCTCAAAAATATACCAGCAGACATTGTTGTAAATAAAACAATTCCAAAATTTCTGTAAAAATGAAAAGAAACCAGAATATCCAATACAATTTGAAAATATAAGGACAGAGTTGGCAGACTCATGCTCCCTCCTTTCAATATTTACTATAAAACTACAATAATCATGACATTGTGATATTGGCAAATGAAAAGACATAGACCAGTAGAACAGAAAGTTCAGAAATAGACTCACATCTAGTCAACTGATTTTTTACAAAAATACAAAAATAATAAAGAGTGGACAGTCTTTACAACAAGTTTACTGGAAAAATTGGATGTTCATATGCAAAAAAAAGAAATCAACCTTCACTAATACACTGTATAATTAACTCAAAACTGACCAAATATAAAACAAAAATTGTAATTATTTTTGAATAAAATTTTAGAAAAAAAATCTTTGTGACCTTGTGTTTGGCAAAGAATTATTAGATATAACACCTAAAGAAAGAAAGTGAAGTCGCTCAGTTGTGTCCAACTCTTTGCAACCCCATGGACTGTAGCCTACCAGGCTCCTCCATCCATGGGATTCTCCAGGCAAGAATACTGGAGTGGATTGCCATTTCCTTCTCCAGGGGATCTTTCAGACCCAGGGATCGAACCCAGGTCTATAACACCTAAGGAGCCATCTATAAAAGAAAAAATGTGCTAGAACTTTTTCTCAGGGTTGAGAGTAAAAAAATCAAGCTACAGATGGGAAGGAAATATTTGCAAATTCTACTTCTGACAAAGGACTTATAGCCAGAATACATAAAGAACTGTCAAAACTCAACAATAAGAAACCAAACAATCTTTTTTTTTTTTTTTCAAAGGTGATTTCTGTTTTAAGCCAAGATGGGGAGGGAAGGTGGGAAGGAGGATGATAGATATTTAGATATTTAGACCTAGATAGATCTCAGAGATTCCTGAGCAATGAAAAACAAAATGAGCCCTACAATTGTCCAGCTTACTACTTTGTTTTCTGGCAGTACTGCAAGTAGGAGGAGCCTAGGTGGAGCCCATCTGACTAAGTTTGGGGAGACAAAATAGAAAATCCAGAGAGCAGTTAAAGAAGTTAAAGAGTCTGCAGGACAGAGTTGCCTCCATAGAGAAAGAGCTGCACAGAGAGGGACTGCAAAGCTCTGCATAATGTCCTTCTTGAGTATTCTTCAGAGTACTAATTAGCTCATGTGTGGAAGGACGCTCCTAGAGGCTGGAGGAAGAAAACACGTCTACAAGGATTAGGGGAAACAGCAGTCAAAACTCACAGAAGACTTGGCTAAAATAGTGCCTATTCCCACCAGCCAGACGGGAAAAGCTAAAATAATTCATGGGGCATTGGGTATAGTATGCAGGTGAGCATTGTCTCCAGAGGAGAGAATTAGTTTTAGACTAAATTAGCTGATAAGGTCCCATCCAAGAAATCTTCAAATCAGACCCAAAGGATGAAGTTGTTTCCAAGTAATTTAACTGCAACCCAGATCAATGTACAAAACTATTTATAGGAATGCAAAAATATCAGCTCCTAACAAAATAAAAATCTCAGTGTTTGCATCCAATTAAACATTATCAAGTATGAAAGAGTCAAATTACAACCTGCAATGAGGATAAAAATGAATAAATAGAAACCAACCCAGAACTGACATAGATGTAGAATTTTCTATAAGGACAATAAAATATAATTATAACTATATTTCATATGTTCAAAGAAAAGGCATAATAAATAGCATTAGAAATACAAAAACAGACATAAATATACATACAGCAAAGGTGATAAAGATAGTAAAAGTATATAATGAAAAACATTATGTGAAAAATTTGAAAACTGAGACAAATTTCTAAGTAGACTATGACTTCTAAAATGGAATTAAGAAGAAACAGAATACTTTTTGTTCAGTATATCATAGTAGTTAAATGTGTAGGCTCTGGACAAGATTATCTGAGTTCAAATCCTGACTGTTATTTGCATCTGTGTGCAAGTCACTTAAATTACTGTGACTTGAATTTTAATTGCAAAATGTGGGTAGTGAATTGTACCTATTTCCTGGACTTATTCTGAAAGGTCACATGATTCTGTATCAGTTAAGTATTGAGAATAGTGCCTAGCACACAATAAGAACTCTGTAAGCACTGTTTCCTTAATAATATTGCTATTGAAGGTCATCATGCCTGTTGCAAGGAATTCCACTTCTTGGTACAAAATCTAGAGAAACTCTCATAGGAGACATGCGAATGAATATTCATTGTAGCATTATTTATATTTGTGAACCTTTGAGAAATACCTAAATGTCCATCAACATAAAAATGGATAAAGTATGATAAATTTACATAACAGAATGAAACAACACCTTAAAATGTATAAAAGAGAGCACATTAAAATATATAAAAGAGAACTGCAGTTATCACCATAGCAAAATCTCAAAAATATAATGCAGACTGAAAAAAGATTCAGAAATATACATACAATATGATTCCATACATTTAAAATGAAATTATGCAAAATATTTTTGAACTCATGTATATAACAGTATAGAGAAGTTTGTAAGAAAGATGAACACAAAAATTAGAAGTGTTTACATTTAGATTTAAGAGGAAAATAGGGTAGTGGAAGGATGTGCAAGAAGTTTCAACTATAGCCACAAGATTTAATTTACTACAAATTATTTGTGGCATATGTGGCAAACGAATATGATTTATTAAAACTGTGGTAAAATATGGACATGCATTACAAAGATGTTATTCACTCTTCCATGTGTTTTAAATATTTCATAATAAAAAGAACATTCTGACTGAAAGGGACACTTGACCATTAAAAATGAAAGAGGTCAAGAGTTACTGACAAAACTAATGAGAGAAGACAAACATCTGGGCATAGTTTGATAACATTTTTAAATTTCAAGGATAAAAATTATTAAAACCATCCAAGCAGGAAAAAATTATTTACCAAGAAAAAAATCTTAGGAGACCACAAACATCTCTGTACCACTAAATGGCAAAAGTCACAAGGCAAAGTCTACAGAATCCTAACGGGAAACTGAGAACAAGAATTTCATGCTCAGATCAGTGGTGATTATATATGAAGACAACAAAGATATACTTGGCCAAGGAAGAACCTAGAAATCATACCAACCATGAACTCTGCCTGAAATGTCTAGTGAAATACATTTGGCTGGGCAACAGACTAGTTCAAATAAAAAAACTTTTTATGCCTAAAAATATTATTCAACCACAAAAATGAATTACATCTTGTCATTTGTGACAAAATGGACTTTGAGCACACTATGGTAAGTGAAGTAATGAATCACTTAAAAAAGAATTGCACATTCAACAGTACGATGGAGGTGTCACAAAAGCTAACAGAAAGCATTCCAAATGGCCAAATCTGTAATAATTAAGCAACAAATAGGTTAGTATTGAATTATAACCCCAAATACAAAATAAATATCTATGCATCCATACTGATATAAATGATTAAATAAGAGATAATAGACAAAGCACTAATATTGAAGAATTCAAGATGATTTACGAAACTACTTCTTACTTAAGGAGGTACAACATAGTTTCCCTTTCCTAAAATGTGTCCTGTGTACAGTGACCTCCTTCTAGAGTAGAGCAAGGCAAAGGAAAAAGAAAAGATTTAACTTCATGGTGGAAAAAAAACAGATAAACTATATTTGAAGCCAGATGATCAAGGTTAACCTCAATAGTGATAAGTCACAATGATAGTATATATCCTTTATATGATGTGATGAGAATAGCAATTTACTTCTGAGATCTTCCTCCCCCACATTACTCCAGCCTAATAAAAAGAAAAACATCAAATTAATCCCAACTGAAGGACATACTACGAAATACCAGTATGTCTAAAAACTATCAATGTCATTAAAAACAAGGAAATTCAGAGAAACTGTCACAACCAAGAGAATCCTAAAGAAATACATCTAATAAATATAACGTAAGAGCCTGGATGGAATCCTGGAACAGAAAATGGACACTAGGAAAAGCTGAGGGAATCTGAACAAAGAATGGACTTCAGTTTATTATTAATAATAATGTATCAATATTGCTTCACTAATTGTGGCAAATGTACCATGCTAACGTAAGATGTAAGTAATAGAGAAAACTAGGTACAGGATAAATGGGAAGTCTCTGCCCTACCTAAAATAATTCTGTACATCTAAAATTATTCCAAAATTAAATGCTTATTTTAAAGATACAAAAATAAATAACTTTTATTTCAATAATACAAGTGTGTTTGTTGTGTTGGTTTTAAAAAGACTGGTAACATTCAGTCTTGGTGAGGAGCACCCATACTTTGCTCGTGGAAATGTGAAATGATACAATCATTTGACACAATGATACAATCACACACAGTGATTTAGTTCACATCTTTTTGCAGAAGTGGTGAAAACATATGACTACTAAAGGGCTTGTACAAGAATGTTCACAGCAGCCCTATTCATGATAGCCAAACAGCCAAAAACAGGCAAATGTCCATCAACAGCTGCATGAATAAAGGATCTGTGGGATCTTCATACAACAGGAGGTATTCAGCATTAAGAGGGAGGGAACTAATATTCTCAATCACATCAATGACTCTCAAGACATGTATTGAGCAAAAGAAGCCAGGCACAAAAGAGAACACCCTATAATGTGCCATTTCCATGGGAAATTCTAAAACAGGCGAAAGACGTCCATACTGAAATGAATCAGGAAGGTTTTGTCTCTGAATGAGAAGAGGTTGACTGAAAAAGCCCTGGGGGAAATTTCTTGGGTGATAGGAATGTTCTATACCTGAATAGGATATAGGAGTATATACAATATGGATTATAGGAGTACATCCATTTGTCAAAATTCATTGACCTGGGCACAGAAGATTTGCACATTTCATTGCACATTTCAACGTTATTGAAAGCAGAAGCAACAAAGAAAAAGCAATGTCAATATACTCGTTTTGGTTCAGTCAGTCTTCTAAATAATTACCCTCAAACTACATTTTGATGATCTCATTAACATCATTTGATTCCAAACATGATTTGTGATTTACAATATCTTCAATATCAAAAGAATAATTTAAAATTCAGTAATTAGCAAACAAATTGGACTTATGAACATGCTCTTAGAACTTATTTGTATGTAAGGGACTTATTATAATTGAATAGTAAATTCAGCTCTTAGTTTTCAGGAATCCAGGGCAAAAGGGACCTGAAAGTTAGTCGTGCTGTTTTAATAATGGATATCAGGAATTATACCAGCTCACTAGAAGAAGAAAGCATTTTTCTAACACTAAATTCAAAAAAGAATGTAGAACTTGGGCCTTGAGTAAGAGCCGTGGAAGAGTGCCATGCATAATGTATTAACAGCAGTTCTATAGAACGTGCACTCAGGTTCTTAATCTGACCCTTTCTCATCCTGAGGTTCACTAAAAATTGAACACCTGCTACAGGTGCCTTGCTCAGCTAACAACCCTACTTCGATATGGGCTTCCTAGGAGCTCAGTTCCAACACATCGATTTCATTTATTGCAGCCTGCATGGATCAGCCTATTAGTAGTCACGCTAACTGAACTATTTGTTGTGAGTTCAATCTGATCTGCTACTTAGGAAAATAAACATCTTGGTTTATCCATGACATGTGTTCTCAAGAAGTGCTGCGCTTAGCACCCAGCTGTATATCTGAATAAAATTGAGGAGAGAAATTTCCATAGACGAATGTTTTGGCTAACTGTCTCTTTTGGCATTTCAACTGAAATCTTCTCTTTAAAAAATATAGCTGCCATTTGAACCAAGATTTCTTTAGTTTATTCCATTTCCAATTAGTGGCTCAGCTTTGCACTGGCATTTCTGTTTTAGCAGCTGCAGTGGAATCACTGGGCCAAATGCTGCCTCCCTCTTTTGCCTACACGCCACTCTTGCTGAGGTACACAGGCAGAGCTCAAATACTAGGGGGCAACTCTGCCCCAAATAGCTCCTGTCCTATTCATTACTGCCTCAGTGAGCCAACAACAGCAGTATAAATCTGAAGAACACAGATAACTCCGCTTATGGATCAAATGGAAGTTCTTACCTACAAGCAAAAGTATGTTTTTTTAACTTTCATTTTATATTGGATTATAGCCGATTAACAGTGTCATGATAGTTTCAGGCAGACAACAAAGGGACTCAGCCATACCTATACAGGCATCCATTCTCCCCTAAACTCCCCTCCTATCCAGGCTGCCACATAACATTGAGCAGAGTTCCCTGTGCTTTACAGTAGGACTGTGTTGGTTATCCATTTTAAATATAGCAGTGTGGAAATCTTGATCCCAAACTCTTTAACTATCCCTTCCCCACATCCTTCCCCCTGGCAACTGTAAGTAAATTCATTCTCTGAGTCTATGAGTCTGTTTCTGTTTTATAAATTCACTTGTGTCATTTCTTTTTAGATTCTTCAGATAAGGGATGTCATACAATATTTCTCCTTCTCTATCTGACTGCCTTCACTCTGTATGACAATCTCTAGATCCATTCAATGTTGCTGCAAATGACATTATTTCATTCTTTTTAATGACTGAATAATATTCCAATGTGTATATGTACAACATCTTTTTTACCCATATATACTCTAAAATCTACTTTATCCAAAAGTATTTTAGAGCAATCATACATTTTCAATTAAAGGAGAAAAAAATATCCTTTCTCTACTCTCAGCATTGGAAATCACTATATATCATAGTATAAGCAAATCTGAAGATTCCCTTTTAAAACATATGTCGAATCTACTTAGTAAGCACCTTGGAACTAGAGACGCAGCACTGCGCTGATCCTTCAGGTGCTAATCAAGAGAAGACCTCATTCTTCTCCTCTCTGTAGTGATGCTAGAAATACTGTCAAGGACTAGATTTTGATAAAGAAAGAAAGTCAAAGCCTAAAGAGTAGAGTTCATGGCTCTAACCCAAGTGCATAAGGTATTATTCTGTCCCTCAGATGCCTTTCTCTCTCACTTGAGCATGAGGTTCATTTCATAGGACTCAGTTAATGACTTCAGAATGGCTCTGCTCTAATCTTGGGGGATGGGGTGGTTGTACTTTTCTCTCTTACGATGTGACAGTACATAAATACCTACAGGGATAATTTCAGCCCTCCACTGCCCTATCCACTATGGTAAGCCACCGGCCACATGTGGCTGAATTAAAATTTTAAAACTAAAAACCACATTTCAAATGCTTTGGTGGCAGGGGGTAGAACATTTCCATCATTAGTTTTACTGGACAACCCTAGGCCCACCTAAGAGAAAAGACTCCTGAAGACCTACAGCAACAATTGCGGTGTTGCTGAAGTCAAGCTTCTCTCATTATAGAAGACCCTGACAGAACAGTCATCATTCAAATGTCTGCAAATAACAAATGCTGGAGAGGGTGTGGGGAAAAGGGAACCCTCCTACACTGTTGGTGGGAATGGAAGTTGGTGCAGCCGCTATGGAGAACAATATGAAGGTTCCGCAGAAAACTAAACAGAACTACCAAATGACCCAACGTTCCCACTCCTGGGTGTATATCCAGACAAAACTATAATTCAGAAAGATATATGCACCCCTATGTTCACAGCACCACTATTCACAACAGCCAAGTCATGGAAACAACCTAAACGTCCATTGACAGATTAATGGATAAAGAAGATGTGGTGCATAGATATAATAGAATACCATTTTCAGCAACATGCATGCAACTAGAGATTATCATGCTAAGTGAAGAAGTCGGAAAGAGAAAGACAAATACCATATGATATCACTTATACGTGGAATCTGGAATGTGATACAAATGAACCTATCTAGAAAACAGAAGCAGAATCACAGATACAGAGGACAGACTGGTGGTTGCTAATGGGGAGGAGTTTGGGGAAGGGAAATGGAGTGGGAGGTTTGGGTTAGCAGCTACAAGATATTACATACAGAATGCATAAACAACAAGGTCCTACTGTATAGCACCGGGAACTATACTCAGTATCCAGTGATACAGCACAATGGAGAAGAATATGAAAAGGAACATTCTATGTATATATATGCATAACTGAGTCACTTTGCTGTACAGTAGTAATTAACACAACATTGTAGATCAACTACACTTCAATTTTAAAAGGCACGTGAAAGATTTTGATACATGATATAAGCTTTGGTCCTACTATAAAATCACTAATGCTCAATTGGGGTAGCTTCTTACTTGTCACTGTATCAGTGTGATCATATGTACCATCATGTTTAAAAGAAGCAGAAGGCTGGAAATTTGAACCTTGACCTCAGGAGGCCAACAACTCAAGGTACTTCTCTGCCTCTTGCCTTTCTTCTTTACTCTCTCTATCCCTGTATCTCTTTTTTACCTTCCTTCTATCTCTAATTATCTTTTCCCTTGCCTCCTTACCAGTGAAAGGACTCCATGCTCATTTATATCCCCCTAAGGAAATGATCCAATCTGAAAAGACTTGTTGCCAGGTTTGAGACAAAAGTTTTGACACCATAAGTCTGCTCCCAAATGACTTCTTTGCATATTGTTTCAAAATTTTTTATATTTCCATTCTGGGAGCTAATGGCATTCACCAAGACACAGTGAAATCTTTGGGTTTGCTGCAATGTCTTGCCAGACTGATGAACTGGTAACTGTCCAAGCTTATCAAAATGCTATTGTGATGTTAAGACAGCTGCAAGACGGTTTCCAGGAAGCCTAATTACAGTGGCTGGGAGATGAGTTTGAAAGGATAAAATGCTGTTTCTAAATAAGATAAGCAAGTGGAACTTTACAAATGTACATTCCCATCCTCCTTGTCTCCTCTGTTGCCAACAGGCAGCCAAAAAGCCAGCAGGGCTCTTTCTAAGGCTGTCTTTCCATTAGGACTTGTGTGGTATTGGCACTGAAAGGTGAGACAGAAGGGCATGCAAAACGGAGCTGAATGCCACCCTGGAACCACGTCTCTTATGCTGAGAACATACTTGTTGCTATGCTAATGGGACAGGATCATATTTCTCTGACTAGTTAAAATTTTCCAGCACAAATGAGGCAGAGTAGTGGGGCTGTTACATCATGTAGCTTTCTGAAAGGGCTGGTGGCTCCGCTCCATTTACACCTCCTCCTCTTGCACATGGCCCCTTTCCTGGTGAGAAGATGCTTCTGCTTTTTTACAAAGTGGTCTTGTCTGCTTGGGAAACATTATGAGACTTGATTAGGATGTATAATAGCCAGATTTCTCAGGACTCCTTCAAGATAAAGATGTCTTGGCCATTTTCCCAACATGTCCTTCAAGTGCCATCCCATCCCCCCTCCACCTCTCACTGCCCCAGAGCTGCTCTGCCAACAGTAGGGAGAAAAATACTGCACTGTTCAACTGAAAAGCATCTGAGTCAAAAGGTTTGGTTTAGGCTTCCCCCCATCCCCCAAGTTAAATGCAGTTCCACTGTGTGGAAAAGACAACAGCAGAGGAAGATAAAGCTGGAGAAAAGAGAAGAGAAAGAAGAGACTTGAGTTTGGGAAGTTTATTGAGGATAAAGTTTAAAATAAATGATGAATATAAAGTGACAGATACAAAGAAGAATGCAAAATCAACCCAGACACCTTTTGTGCCTCTAAAGTTCATCTACTTTTCTTAAAGATTACTGCTATCTTAATCTAAGCTAGCATCTTCTCATAACTGAATTCTAGAGTCTTCTTCCCAACTGGATGGCTGGTCCTGGACTGGTCCAACTCTGCTTCAAAATTAATTGAATCATTTTCCTCTCTGCCGACAAAGTCACATTTTAACTTTTACTTAAACTCTCAATAGTCTATATAGCTCTTAAGACCAAAAAGAAAACCAAAAAACAAAAAACCCTTCTTAACACAATTTACAGGCTTTATAAATTCCGGCCCCTCCCTACCTCTCTGAGAAGGTTCAGCTCACACCATCCCAGGCTTTCTCAGCTCTGGTCTCTCAGTCTCTCTTAAGCATCACTCTCCATCCAGTTTTAAGATACTTGGATGTGCCTTTCTCCTCTACCTGGAATCCCTGTTCTTTCGCTTTGCTTTTTAATTCAGTATATCTCAGTTCAAGTACTTCAGAGAGTCTTCCCTGATCTAACTAGGCAAGACTCCTATTATATTGTTTTATTTGTATCCTGTCCTCACCTTCCTGTTATCGAGATATTGTTTTCATATTCATTATGTGAATATTCAATCAATGCCTTTTCCCCCAGTAGCTTCATAAGGTTAAGGACAATGGCCTTCTGATATATAATTATGTCCTTAGGGTCTACTTAGCACCTGGCACTTAGCAGCATCTCAGAAACACTTAAGTATGAAAGATAAGGAAAAGAGGAGGCAGGGAGGGACTTGCACAGGCATAATATAGTATATTCCCTGAAAGCACAGGACCCAGTCCATGACTCTGTAATAAGTCCTCCATAAATAATTGCTGCTTTACTGAAAGCAGTTAGAAAAGGTTAATTGTCACAGGAAAACAGTGAGTAGAGTCAGAAATGTCATCTTGGGTAGAGCAAAATGTGCATATAGGAGGAGTGAAGGATGCCTGTGAAGTTCATCAGGGCCCGGATGTGGCTTTCCTTCTTTTGGTGGATTTTAGAAAGATAAGCCAGACTCAGTGTGTTCTGAGAACGTAAGATCTTTCCATTGAGGAAGTAGACCTTGATTTCATCAGACATGAGGAGTAGAAGGATGGACTGCATGGCCTCCACCAAGCCCTGAGGTCTCCAAATAAATTATGCAAATACTACAAGTGAACTTATTGAAGAGGCAGTTGGAGAGTGTTTAAAAAAAAAAAAAAAAAACAACCTTCCAAAAACTAGACAAAGTATAATTCTGACTGTATTGTTATTCTCCCCAGTAGAGGAAAATTTAAGTCACCAAATAAGGTAATTGGCATATTAAAGAGTCTAATACTTTATCTGGTGTATTATTATATGGTAATTATACCATCAACGTTCAGTCTAGTCCTGTTATACAGCAATATTCTGTGTGGCATTTGCTGAATGGAAACAACAGCAGCTCCCAGAACGTTGGTGATCTGAAACAGTGCCCCCTTTGCAACACTCAACCTGTATTTTGGGGATGCATGCTCCGGGGGATAGTTCCTTGGTGGCTCTAGTGACTCTAGACTCCTAATAAGTTGGATGGCACCTCACTCTGCCGAGACACTGTCCTGAATGATACATTTTTGCATTGTCAAGTTGTTGTTTCCAAAGTGTTTGAGAGCTACAAAGACCAATAAAGTCAACTCACAATACTAAATTATTAATCTTCTTATTGTAGTCCACGGCTAAGGCAAAACAAATAAATATAAAAACTTTTATTTAACAAAATTAGTGGCTGTATGTTCCATGTAAATTTTGGCATTCAGATTAAAACATAAACTTGGATTTAATGAATAATTTTGCAAGCAAACTTGTCTAAGCTAAGAAGGGCTCATGCATTATACTCTTGAAATTTATGTGGTCATTTTAAAGTAAGAGGAAAAAGTAAAGAGATGTTCAAATGTATTTACATCATTCTTAAGTGGTTAATTATGGTATAAACACCATGATTTTATATACTGAAATAGACAAAAAATCCTTAGAGACATGTTTAATCATTTGGATCTAGTCATTCAGTGTTTATTCATTCATTTTTAGTCCATTAGAGTGCAAATTAGATTTGATTTGCTTGCTCTGATTGGCTTAATTGCCCCAGTTACAGCTGAAGTACAAATAAAATTGTAATAAATTGAACAGATGTTTAACCTACTCTACCAAGATCTTAAATAGTCAATTCCAATTGCAATTTACATTCAGCAATTTAACAAGACCCCTAGGAAACGTATTTGATTATTAAAACAAGCTGTTTGTTTCTGTGTGTGATGACTACAAGACTACTGTGTCATGTGCTTTGGCCTGGTGCAATTTTTTTGTATTTAATTTTGCTTCTTTCTTTATAGGGAGCACACACACACACATACACACAGAATATCCGGCTAAAGAAGTTACTTGGCCAGTTCTTTTTTAAAAAGTGGACATCACAATCCAAATGTTGAGAGAAGGGAAATATTTCAGAATTATGAAATATTTTATTAAAAAACAAACACATCATATTATATTTTCCATAAGCATCTTCACTGAGCGCCTTTTTTATAGCCAAAGGGAACTCATCTTAATAAAATCATCAATTAGAAGACAACCAATTCCATTATTCAGATTCTAAATGTCTTCCACCCATAGCCCATGTGGAAATAAAAAACACTCTTACAAAGCATGCATAGCATGGCACTGCCTTCTATAATCTTTTCACTTTAATTTAATGTGGCTGTTAAGACAGTGCATAACTTGTGTGTGATCTGTTCCTAAGGATGCCTGACAGAAATTGGCACATTACAGCTCTTGTATTTCCTCAGGAAGGAATTTAAGATGGATTTTATGTCTAGTTCTATAAATTTATAATGTGAATCTCCAGATTCCCAGTTATTATATACTGAGGGCATGCTTAGGTAATAGGAAAGTTAGCTTACTAAAAAGATAAGCTTGTACTATGGATGTAGAATCAGCAAATTGAAAACCAAATAAACATTAAGAACCAGCTAAACTACCGTGTGTAAAATAGATGGCTCGTGGGAATCTGCTCTATAGAACAGAGAGCCCAGCGCAGGTGGTCTCTGTGACCACCTGGCAGAGGGATTGGGGAGTGTGCCAGGGAGGCTCAGGGGGGAGGGGATATATATACTTATGGATGATTTGCATTGCTGTTGTCAGAAACCAACACAACCATCATTACAAAGCAATTATCCTCTAATTAAAAAACAAACAAACAGCTAATCCTGAAGCCAAAACTCAAATGTCTACAAAAACTCAGGGACATGACCTGAACAAGTGGGGACAGTGATGAATTGGAGAATGCCATCTTCTTTAAAGGGACAGACCCAATCATCTCCAGTCAATCATGACCATTATAGAATGCAGGCCAGGGATTGAGAGATTCTGAGTTTTCATGAAAAGCTCAGAATCCAGATTTTTGTAAATTCTCTTGATTTAAAAAATGTCAGCACCTACTTCAAAAAAAAAAAAAATAGTATTTTTCATGTTAAACAGCAATAAAAAAAATTAACCAAGTATATCCCAAGTTTACAGATTGCTGTTTACTCACTGATCTATCCAATCCCAATGTTTTATAGTTGATGATACCAAGTCCCCAATAATTAAAAACCATAAGTTAAAACCCCTGTCTCCAGAAACTTAAAACCATTTACTTTGGATTCAAATCACAATTATGATCCAATGTAACTATACAACCTTAAGAAAACTATTTAATTTGTCCAATCTTCTGTTTCACAACTACTAAAATAGAAATATCATTAGCATCCACATCATAAGCTTTTTGAGAGGATAATGTGAGAAAATCTGTAAAGAGTCCTTAGCAAAATGCCTAGTACCTGGTAGTAAGTAGAAATTATGTTCAATAAGTAGAAATTATGCTCATGTGCCAAGAGCATTATCATTTCAGATCTTTCTGAACAAAATGGAAATAATCTTAATAAATCCCAATCTTATTGATACATTTTATTAAAAATATATTTCAGACCAAATAACATAAAATTCCTAGAAGAAAATAGAGGGGGAGGGAAAAGCCCCTTGATATGGGTTTTGACAATGATCTTTTTGGATATTACACTTAAAGCACAAGCAACAAAATAAAAAATAAACAAGTGGGACTGTATCAAACTAAAATGCTTCTGCACAGAAAAGGAAATCATCAAAAAAATGAAAAGACAAGCTACAGGGGAAAATAATTACAGATCCTATTATCTGACAAAACACTAATATTCAAAATACATAAAGATTTCATGCAATTCAACAGCAAAAAAAAAAGTCAATTAAACTTGGGCAAAGGCATTTTTCTAAAGAAGATATATAAATGGCCTAAAGGTGTTCAACATCACTAACCATAGGGGAAATGCAAGTAAAAGCCACAAGGAGCTATTACTTCATGCCTGTTAGAATAGCTATTACTAAAAAGACAAGCAATAACAAATGCTAGTAAGAATGTGAAGGAAAGGGAATCCTTGTGGGAATGTAAATTGGTACAGCCAGTATGGAAAAATGAAACATGTATATCACCATATGTGAAACAGATCGCTAGTCCAGGTTCGATGCATGAGACAGGGTGCACTGGGACAACCCTGAGGGATGGGATGGGGAGGGAAGAAGGTGGGGGGTTCAGGATGGGGGACAAAAAAAGCCAAAGCAAAAAAGTATGGAGGTTCATCAAAAAATAAAAAGTAGAACACCCCTCAGTTCAGTTCAGTCACTCAGTCGTGTCCGACTCTTTGTGACCCCATGAATCACAGCACGCCAGGCCTCCCTGTCCATCACCAACTCCCGGAGTTCACCCAGACTCACGTCCATCGAGTCGGTGATACCATCCAGCCATCTCATCCTCTGTCGTCCCCTTCTCCTCCTGCCCCCAATCCCTCCCAGCATCAGGGTCTTTCCAAATGAGTCAACTCTTCACATGAGGTGGCCAAAGTATTGGAGTTTCAGCTTCAGCATCAGAACACCCTTATGATTCAGCAATTCCATCTATGGGAAAATATCTGAAGGAAATGAAAACACTATGGCAAATATACATCTGCTCCCCATGTTCATAACACTATTAACCACAACAGCCAAGCTACGGAAACACCCAGTGTTCATCAACAGATGAAACGATAAAAAAGAGGTAGTATTTATACATACAAGAGAATACTACCAAAAAAAGAAGCTTAAAAAAAAGGAAGGAATTCTTGCCATTTGTGACAATGCGGATGGACCTTGAGGGCATTATGATAAGTGAAGTCAGAGAAAGATAAATACTGTATGATCTCACTTGCATGTGGCATCTTAAAATAAAAGCAAACAACAAAAATACCAGACTCATAGAAAAAGAGTTCATATTGGTGGTTACCAAAGGTAAGGGGCAAGATTGGGAAAGGGAAATTAGATGAAGGTAGTCAGAAAGTACAAACTTTCAGTTTGTCCTGCTGGGGATATAATTAATGTACAACATGAAGACTATAGTTAACACTTCTCTGAGGCTTATTGGATCATTGTTAAGAAAGTAGGTATCAAGAGGTCTCATTACAAGGACAAAAACATATTTTCTTTTTATTTTGTGTTTATACATTAAATGATGGTTGTAACTAAACTTATTGTGGTAATCATTTTGTAACATATGTAAGCTAAATCATTATGCTGGACGCCTTAAATGTATATATTACTGTATGTCAATTGTAGCTCAATAAAACTGGGAAAATGTATTTTAAATTGTTATGAGAGGTTATACTGAGGAAATGCTCCCATGTTTCTCCAGTGCAGAGTCAGAAGTTAAAGAGTGATAGGAAAAAACAAAAAGATAAAGGGAAAAAAGAGGCCACAGAATAAATAACACTGTATTCCCAGAAGACTACTTTAAGGGCCTCACTTGCAGTAAATTAGGGGGCCTTAACTAAACAATGTCTCCCCCTCCTCTGACTCTCAACACCTTTGAAAGAGACAATATGAAGGTCCACTATCCAAGGGGAAAGTAAGTGTTCGTGGCACATGTTCAGGCAACATGAAAAATAAAATACAAATAAAAACTTTTAAACTAACTGTGCATTTGGAATCTGTTTCATTCAGTCATGTCCTTGTGTTCCCTCTGAGTTCATGGTGACATAGTCCTTACTCAACCTGCCTTTACTATGCAGGACTGTTTTTCACTATGTAAGTATGATGCAA
Source organism: Bos indicus (assembly GCF_029378745.1). Classification (NCBI taxonomy): domain Eukaryota; kingdom Metazoa; phylum Chordata; class Mammalia; order Artiodactyla; family Bovidae; genus Bos; species Bos indicus. The sequence goes on from NC_091772.1 coordinate 30,784,862, forward strand.
CATCTCTTGTAATACACAACCTATATGAAACCTAAAAGTTACTTTCTAGTTATGTCATTCCAGTTAAAGGAATGAAAAAACTAAATGCTTATAACTGCCATATCAAGTATCATACTTTGTTATTTTCCAAATGGTCAAAAAATAGGGGGTTTGAGTAACTGTCAATCAAGCTTGCAAACAGAGAGAAACAGAGAGAGATTAGGGTTTATACAGTGAAATTCTCCCTATTAAATATTCCTCTGAGCATAAATTATGGTGGACCATAGTTAAAATGGACTAAAATTCTATAACAATTTTAATCTGTGGGAGTTTAAGAGAGAAGTTGATGTTTTCTCATTAAAAATGCATTATTACTAAAAATAGAAGCATTTTTAAAAATAACATTCTAAACTTTTTAAAGAAAAAGAAAATATTTTCTGTGATTTTATAAGTAATTTTTTCCTTGAGTTTCATGGTGCAGTAAAATGAACCAATGCCATCATGTAAGCAATGACATTTGAGATTAGATTTGAAGCATTATGGGTGGTGGGTAACTTCAAGGAAGGTTCTATTGACTTGTATTAAAAGGAAGTTCTCCTGGGATCCCATAAGAAATAATCAAAATAAAAATCAATAGACGATCCATTCATCTCTATCAATGAATCAATTTTGTTCTTTATTAAGACTGAGTAATGTAATATTCCATTGTGTATATGTACCACAGCTTCTTCAGAGAGTGTCATACTCTCTGCAGTACGCCAGAAAGTAAATGAAGTCAGAAACAGCAAAACAAATACATTAACGCATATATGTGGAATCTAGAAAAAAAATGGTCTAGATGATATCATTTGCAAAGCAGAAATAGAGACACAGATGTACAGAACAAACATATGGATACTAAGGGAGAAAATGGTGGTGGGAGGAACTGGGGGATTGGGATTGACATATATACACTATTGATCAGTTCAGTCCAGTTGCTCAGTCGTGTCCAACTCTTTGCGACCCCATGAACCACAGCACACCAGGCCTCAGTGTCCATCACCAACTCCTGGAGTTCACCCAAACTCATGTCCATTGAGTCAGTGATGCCATCTAACCATCTCATCCTCTGTCGTCCCCTTTTCCTCCTGCCCTCAATCTTTCCCAGCATCAGCGTCTTTTCCAATGAGTCAGCTCTTCACATCAGGTAGCCAAAGTATTGGAGTTTCAGCTTCAACATCAGTCCTTCCAATGAACACCCAGGACTGATCTCCTTTAAGATGGACAGGCTGGATCTCCTTGAAGTCCAAAGGACTCTCAAGAGTCTTCTCCAATACCACAGTTCAAAAGCATCAATTCTTTGGTGCTCAGCTTTCTTTACAGTCCAACTCTCACATCCATACATGACCACTGGAAAAACCATAGCCTTGACTAGACGGACCTTTGTTGACAAAGGAATGTCTTTGCTTTTTAATATGCTGTTTAGGTTGTTCATAACTTTCCTTCCAAAGAGTAAGCATCTTTTAATTTCATGGCTGCAATCACCATCTGCAGTGACTTTGGAGCCCAAGAAAATAGTCAGCCACTGTTTCCACTGTTTTCCCATCTATTTGCCATGAAGTGATGGGACCGGATGCCATGATCTTCGTTTTCTGAATGTTGAGCTTTAAGCCAACTTTTTCACTCTCCTCTTTCATCAAGAGCCTCTTTAGTTCTTCTTCACTTTCTGCCATAAGGGTGGTGTCATCTGCATATCTGAGGTTATTGATATTTCCCCCAGCATTCTTGATTCCAGCTTGTGCTTCCTCCAGCCCAGCATTTCTCATGATGTACTCTGCATATAAGTTAAATAAGCAGGGTGACAATATACAGCCTTGACATACTCCTTTTCTTATTTGATACTAAGTGTAAAATAAATAACTAATAAGAATCTATATAGCACAGGGAACTCTACTCAATGCCCTGTGGTGACCTAAATGGGAAGGAAATTCAAAAGGGAGTGGATGTATGTGTGTGTGTGTATATATACAAAACTGATTCACTCTGCTGTACACTAGAAATAAATATGACATTGTAAAGCAACTATATTCCAATAAAAATTAATTTTAAAAACAGGAAATAGAATTAAATCACACCCTGAGGGCTTTCCTAGTGGCTCAGCAGTAAAGAATCCACCTGCCAGTGCAGGAGACACTGGCTCAATCCTTGGTCCAGGAAGATCCCACACGTGGCAGAGCAACAAAGCCTGGGTGCCACAAGCACTGAGCCTGTGCTCTAGACCCCATGCTCTGCAACAACAGAAGCCACTGCAATGAGAAGCCTGCACAGTGCAACGTAGAGCAGCCGCTGCTCATCACAACTAGAGAATGCCCGAAGCAGCAATGAAGACCGAACTCAGATAAAAATAAATAAATAAATACAATTATTTTTAAAAAATCACACCCTGAGCAACTAAGTCACAAAATCATGGAACTCTCCCTCACCCCACATAAAAACTCCTTTGGGCGAAACTTGAATTATGGATGCTATCATTATTTTACAATATCAAGGGGTGGAATTCTGGTGAAGTGGCTGAATTGGGCTCTTTTGGAAAATTGTGTTGAGAATCCCATAATACCTAAAATTCCCTATTAGTGAGAATACTGCCAAGCACCTTACCATTATATTCAGTATTTTTGGAACCTTTTGATTACAGAATACCCTATGTAGGACAGACCAGAGACTGTGTTTTTCTAAGAGGATTCCACAAGGTATTCTCTTGGGATTCAAGGCAAAACCGCCTGACTCCTCTATCAGTTCAGTTCAGTCACTCAATCGTGTCCAACTCTTTGCGACCCCATGAATTGCAGCAAGCCAGGCCTCCCTGTCCATCACCATCTCCCGGAGTTCACTCAAACTCACGTCCATCGAGTCAGTGATGCCATCCAGCCATCTCATCCTCTGTCGTTCCCTTTTCCTCCTGCCCCCAATCCCTCCTGCCCCCAATCCCTCCCAGTACCAGAGTCTTTTCCAATGAGTCAACTCTTCGAATGAGGTGGCCAAAGTACTGGAGTTTCAGCTTTAGTATCATTCCTTCCAAAGAAATCCCAGGGCTTATCTCCTTCAGAATGGACTGGTTGGATCTCCTTGCAGTCCAAGGGACTCTCAAGAGCCTTCTCCAACACCACAGTTCAAAAGCATTAATTCTTCGGCGCTCAGCCTTCTTCACAGTCCATCTCTCACATCCATACATGATCACTGGAAAAACCATAGCCTTGACTAGACTGACCTTTGTTGGCAAAGTAATGTTTCTGCTTTTGAATATGCTATCTAGGTTGGTCATAACTTTCCTTCCAAGGAGTAAGTGTCTTTTAATTTCATGGCTGCAGTCACCATCTGCAGTGATTTTGGAGCCCAGAAAAATAAAGTCTGACACTGTTTCCACTGTTTCCCCATCTATTTCCCATGAAGTGGTGGGACCGGATGCCATGATCTTCATATATCTTCCACCAAATTCTTCCATATTTCCACCAAAGTAGCTAAAGAATCCATATCAAACAGATTTACTGTTCTTCTCAGGGTTCCATTAACCAAATATACATCTAGAAACCATTAATAAGTCTTTTAAAAAGAGTTCTCTATCTTTTTGTCACAAAGGAGCTCTCATTCAATCTACTTCCATTCCTTTCATTTGGACACTGCTTCCTGCTGTCGCTCAAGAGTGACAAAGCATTTTGTCTCTGTGGAGAAGGAGCCCATTTGAAAATTTCCAGATATCCTTGACCTTGACACTGAGCTACTGCATCCCTGCTACTCTAAAGGCCCAACCAGATAGTCAAACCAAGTTGGAACCCAACCAAGTCAAAACCTTCTTTAATTGTCCTCTAATTAAAAATTACATTTAAAAAGTATCTTCTAAGCCTAGAGTTCAATGAAAAAGCCAATAGGGGCAATTGTGAAGGTCCCCACCTGGCGAGCTACAGTCTATGGAGTTGCAAAGAGTTAGACATGAGTGAGTGACTAACACTTTCACTTTCCACCTGAATTATGGAGTCATCACCTGTTTATCAGAAATGCATCCTAAATATTCAGTTCCTCACAAAAGAAGGAGCTGCTTGTATTCTCCTTCAAACTTAGGAGAGTTAACAAAAATCTGAAGTGAATGTTGGCATGTAAAAATTCCTGAGCCATCTTATAGTAGGAATCTGTAGTGGCCAGTGTGTGTATTTGTGTGTGGAAGTACATAAGCATTCACACGATAGAGCGGGCAGGGCAGCTGGGTCTAGCATCTATTCTTTAGTTCATGTGGGCATGTATTATGTCACCACATTAATAATGATGAATCTGCCACAAAGAAAGAAAACAGGCTTTAAGATTGATGAAAAGGTTGTGTTCATTTTCCTACTGTAGCTGTAACCAATGACCTCAAAACTAAAACACAATAAATTTATTATCTTACAATTACACTGCCAAAAGTCTCACTGTGATGAAGTCAAGTTGTCAGCAGGGCTGAACTCCTTCTGATAACTGTAGGGATGTTACCCACTGATTTCTGTTCACCTGCAAATTCTTATGTTGAAGCCCTAAACCCACACCCATGCGACTGTATTTGGAGATACAGATTCTTGGAAAGTAATTAAGGTTAAACAGGGCCACAAGGATGGGGCCCTCATCTGATAGGTCTGGTGACTTTATAAGAAGAGGAAGAGGCACCACACATGAACAAAGGAAAGTTCTTGCAAGGACAATGTGAGAAATTTGCCAACTACAAGCCAAGAACAAAGACAGACCTCAGTAGAAACAAACTCTGCCATCCCCTTGAACTTGAACTTGTAGCCTCCAAAACTGTGAGAAATACTCTTTCATTTAAGAAAGACAAAACTGTGGTGTTTTGTTATGGCAACCTAAGCAGACAAATACAAGCAGAGAATACATTTGGAATGGAATGGAATACATTTCTTTCTCTTTTCCAGCTTCAAGAGGCTGCCTGCATTCTTGTCTCATAGCTTCTTCCAACATTTTCAAAGCCAACAACACAGTATCTTCAAATCTCCCTGATGCTGACAGTGCTCTAAGAACCCTTGTGATACCACCTGCTCCACCTAAATAATCCAAGGTAATCTATTCTTTTCAAGGTTTTTAACTTAATCACATCTGCAATGTCTCTTTTTTGGTGGAAAGTAAACAATCACAGATGTTGAAGGTTAGGAGAAGGTCATCTTTAAGGATTCCATGATTTTGTATGTTAAATTATACAAAACTACCAACTCTGCAAGTCAGAAGTCTTCTTTCTGGTACAGATCCCTAACTCGTGAAAGCAAGCATGGCTCTGAAACCATTCTATCAAGAAGAGAACGGAATAAGTGTAAATCCAAGGCCAGTTCACCTCAGGCTGAACTGGAGCCTGGGATCAAGATGAACTTCAGGATATAAACTGGAAAAGACCCAAGTTTTGCTCAGCCCTGCGAAGACTAGATTGTGTCAACAGTGGGTCCATCCATCCACAGCCTTGCTGAAGGAAAAGGATAGCTGCTGCTTTTTTTTTTAATAAGATTTTTCCCGGGCGTGGATCATTTCTAAAGCCTTTATTGAATTTGTTACAATATTGTCTCTGTTTTATGTTTTGGTTTTTTGAGCTCGAGGCATGTGGGATCTTAGCTCCCCAACCAGGGATTGAACCCATATCTCCTGTGTTAGAAGGCAAAAGTTTTAACCCCTAGACTGTCAGGAAAGTTCCTAGAAAGGGAGAGTTAAAGAAAAAGTTCTTCTATGTACATAGGACATTCAATATTGAGAGTGAGGTAACTTAGTAAGTACTGACTCTAGTACTAGTACTAACCCAGTCATATGACAAAACCAAGGACTTTCTGTTTCCGAAAATGTCTTGGTGTTGCTGCTTTACAATGCTTTTGAAGGCACATGAACCAGGATGTTTACTGCTTTGGGAGCTAAATACAATTCTCCTACAATCTAGATAATTGTATTTTCTTTAATATTTCTCCCAAAGCCCTATATTCGAATTCAATCATACATTTTTCATAATCTCCTTTGAGTTAGCCTATTTCTTTACAACTCTTTTCTTTATAAACTGCACAAAATAGGAACCATAGTATGCTGTCATCCTATTGAAATTATTTCACTGAGCTTTTTTCACCAAGAATTTTTTCTATGAGAGGATGAACTTGAAATACATCCATACCTCCATTTTTCAATCTCCATATGTGCCTACTAGAGATAGAGATGAACTTAATGTCCATGCAACAAAAGCTTGTAAGTCTGAACTATGACTTTGAGCCTCCTTCAAAATGCTTCACCCTTCTGGATCACAATGCTGCATGGTTAGCTTTCAAATAGCCAAAAACGACATTACAGTTCTTAATGAATTCCATCATTAATACAGTCTATATATTCAGATGAACAGCAGAGGTTCTTTGAAAGGAAACTAGTCTTAACAGATCAGACTTTAATAATCACATGAATAGGACATAGAGATTAGACTTGTGGTTGCCAAGTGTGAGGGTTTTGGGGGAAGGATGGAGAGGGAAGTTGGAGTTAGCAGATGTAAGTTACTGCATGCAGAATGGAAACAAGATCCTACTGTATAGCACAGGGCACTATATTCAATATCTTATGATAAACCATAGTGGAAAAGAATATGAAAAAAATGTTTATATGTGTATAACTGAATCTATTTTATAGCAGAAATTAACACACTGTTCATTAACTATAATTTTATAAAAGGATAAAATGACTATATATGCAAAAAGTCACGTGAAGAATTTTCAAAAGGGTATTTCTGATCATTCTGTGTGATGGAAAAGCTTTCCAGCATATATTTTGAGTGAATAAATATGCACAGGGTAAAATGGAGCCATTAGACAGTTAATAACAATTCAAAATAGATTTCTTCTTTAAGTTATCTAGATTTTCTTCAATTTTAAATTTCATTGTATATGTCCTGCTAGAGACATTGTTTCTAGAGCTTTATTCTTCAGTATGCCAATTCTGAATTTTAAAAGTATTTCAGATACATTTCCTATTTTCCTCATAGTTTGTGTATGTACTTGTTTGTTCTATAGCAACTTTATTGAAATATAATTCACATATTGTACACTCATTAAAGAGTATAACTCAACAGTCTAGATATATTGACAAAATTATGCAGCCATCACCACAATTAAGTTTAGAGGATCTCACTGCCTCAAAAGAAAACACAAACCACTGACAGTCACTCCCTAATCCCTCAAGCCCAAGGCAACCATTAACCTATTTTCTGCCTATAAATTTGAACTGTTATGGGCATTTTACAGAAATGCAGTCATGTAAGATGTGGTATTTTATGACTGCCTTATTTCACTTACCATAAAGTTTTTAAGGTTCTTCAATGCTGTAGGATATATTAGTACTCCATCTCTTTTCATTGCTAACTAATATAATTGACCCTCGAACAAGGCAGAGTTAATGTGAGTGTTATTTTTAGTTAACCCTCCATATCTATGGTTTCTCTGCATCAGTGAGTTCAACCAATCATTGATCCTATAGTAAAGTAGTATTTACTATTGAAAAATATCCATGTATATGTGGAGCCCTGCAATTCAAATCTATATTTATCAGGGATCAACTGTATTCCATTCTATGGATAAGCCACATTTCATTTATTTATTAATCAGTAGATGGACTGAGTTTGAGTTTATTTTTTGAGCTGTATCAACAATCTTTATAGAAATATTCATGTGCAAGTCTTAAATGTGGACATTTGTTTTTACTTGTATTGGCCATATAACCAGGAGTGAAATTGCTGGATTATATGATAAGTGTTTTTTTAATTTTTATTGAAACATAGTTGTTTTACAATGTTTCTGTTGTACAGCAAAGTGATTCAACTATATGTATATGTATATCCACTCTTTCTTGGACTTCCTTCCCATTTAGGTCACCACAGGGCACTGAGTAGAGTTCCTTGTACTATATAGTAGGTTCTCATTAATTATCTATTTTATACATCCTATTGTATATATGTCTGCTACTGCTGCTGCTGCTAAGTCGCTTCAGTCGTGTCCGACTCTGTGCGTCCCCATAGACGGCAGCCCACCAGGCTCCCCCGTCCCTGGGATTCTCCAGGCAAGAACACTGGAGTGGGTTGCCATTTCCTTCTCCAATGCATGAAAGTGAAAAGTGAAAGTGAAGTCGCTCAGTCGTGTCCGACCCTCAGCGACCTCATGGACTGCAGCCCACCAGGCTCCTCCGCTCATGGGATTTTCCAGGCAAGAGTACTGGAGTGGGGTGCCATTGCTTTCTCCAATCTATGCTTAACATGTCAATGAACTGTCAGACTGTTTTCCAAAATGTCTGCATCATTTTATATTCTCAATGATGTTCAGAAGTTCCACTTTCTCATGAAAACTTATTAATATTATCTGTCTTTTAAGAAATAGTTTTATTTATTTATTTATGGCTGTGCTGGGTTTTTATCGCTGCGTGGGCTTTTCTCTAGCTGCTGTCAGTGGGGTCTACTCTTCTTTGCACTGTGCAGGCTTCTCATTGCAGTGGCTTCTCTTATTGCAGAGCATGGGCTCTAGGGCACATGGACTTCAGTAGTCAGGATGCATAAGCTTAGTTGCCCCTTGGTATGTGGAATCTTCCCAGACCAGGGATCGAACCCATGTCTCCTGCATTAGCAGGCAGATTCTTTACCACTGAGCCACCAGGGAAGCTCTATTATCGTTTTGATTATACCTATCCTAATATCTCACTGTAGCTATGATTTACATTCCCTAATGGGTAATGATGTCCATTTTCCCCATGTGCTTACTGACCATATCCATTCAGAAATTTGCCTCATTTTAAAAAGAGGTCATTTGTCTTGTTATTGTCATGAGCTTTTTTGTATATTCTAGTACAAGTCCCTAATTAGATTTATAACTTACAAACATTGTCTTTCATTCTGTGGACTGTTCTTTCACTTTTATGATAGTGTCCTTTAAAGCACAAAGGTTTTCAACTTTGATGAAGTCAAATGTAATCTGTTTCTCTTTTGCTCTTGTGCTTTTGGTGTCACCTGGAGAAACCATTGCCAAAAACAAGATCATGAAGATATACGCCTACTTTCAAAAAGTTTTTATAGTTTGAACTATCATATTTTAGTGTTTGATCATTAGTAATTAATTTTGGTAAAGATATGACGTAAGAGTCCAACTTCATTCTCTTATATGTGAATGAATATCTAGTTATCTCAGGACCATTTTCTAAAAAGACTACTCATCTTCCCATTGAATTTGTCCTGACACCCTTCTTAGAAATTAATTGATTTTAAAGATAAGAGTTTGTTTCTTGACTCAATTCTATTCCATGGATCTATATATCTATTCCTATGCCATTGTGTTTATTAAAAAGTATCTCTTCCACAGAAATTAAATTTCATGCAACCATTAAGTATTTTAAACTAAAAACACCACCAAAATGAAACAAAACCAGCCAGAATGTTCATCCCAATCCCTACGATAGTGAGCCATAAATGACTTGGAAATGTTCGGTGACTGTATACTGAAAACAGTGACACTAACGTAAGAAACAGACTCAGTAAATGCTACATCTAGGCTATGTGATCTCAAGATAATGAACTATTTGCCTACATGTGAAGTATTTTTAGCTAATTATCATTGCAAATGCTCTTATTAAAATCAGTGCTTATGGTAAATTAGGCAGAAATATTACAACAAATACAACATCTAAATTCAAATACATAGGGAACAGTAAAAATTCAAGAGCATATTGTACTCCAAGAATCAATCAAAACCAACAGCATTTCTTATGATCCAGCCATTTCACTTGCATTGCTACATTTTCTTTTTCATTTATTTATTCATTGTCAAGTGAGTATATCAGAAAGGCTTCCCAGTTGGCGCTAGCGGTAAAGAACCAACTTGCCAATGCAGGAGACATAAAAGACACAGGTTTAAACCCTGAGTCCAAGAGATGCCCTGGAGAAGGACTTAGCAACACAAATGCCTACTGATGATATATTATACAGAGTGAAGTAAGCCAGAAAGAAAAACACCAATACAGTATACTAATGCATATATATGGAATTTAGAAAGATGGTAACGACAACCCTGTATGCGAGACAGCAAATGAGACACAGATGTATAGAACAGTCTTTTGGACTCTGTGGGAGAGAGAGAGGGGATGATATGGGAGAATGGCATTGAAACATATAATATCATATAAGAAATGAATCGCCAGTCCAGGTTCGATGCAGGATACAGGAAGCTTGGGGATGGTGCACTGGGATGACCCAGAGCAATGGTATGGGGAGGGAGGTGGGAGGGGCGTTCAGGATGAGGAACACGTGTACACCCGTGGTGGATGCATGTTGATGTATAGCAAAACCAATACAATATTGTAAAGTAAAAAAAAATAAAAAGAAAAAAGTAATGATATAAATAAATTTAGAATCAAATGTAAAGATTATCAAAAAACACTTCACAACATTTATCAAGTCACAAAAATACCAGAAAAATCCAAACTCTTCATCATTTCTACCTCCCTTGTAAACATAGTTAATAGTGATTTTTTTTTTAATCATCAACTTTTTGGTGCAGAAATTATTTTAATTAAGTCTCTCTTGTATCAGAGTAAAAACACAGGGCATATGACGAGGCAGTCATTTACATTTTCTGATGCCTTTTCAAACTTTGCCCGCTTTATTCCACGGTCTTCTGCGTGCCAGGTGATACCACTTTAAAAAGAAGGGAGCATTTTATTAAAGCGAGATTCCTACACATGGGGAGCAACACGGAAAGCTGTGATCTGAAACGACAGTTGGTTTACTCTTACCATTTGATCGCAAAATTTCTATGCCATCTGTGGGAAGCCACACAGGCAAATGTGTCATCGCATCTAATAATGAAAAGAAAAAACAGACAGAACGTGCTGGAAAAACAGACCGCTTTAATTACCTCCTCACAGTGCTCCTGGAGACTTGGGAAGAGAGGCATTGTGCATGCAAGATATTTACACAAAGAAGGTAACCAGGACTGAAGATTTGTTTTTTAACATCAGGGTAAATGCCTTTTAATCTTAGCCTGTCCAGTTGAGAGCAGAAAACAGGCGTATGCTAAAGGTTGAGACAGAAATCTTGTCAAAAGACAGACTCAGTAGGAAAATAACTAGTATAGTTATTATCTATATAGTCCTCTGCTGATACCATGAAATCTCAAAATTATTATATCCCTTCAATTAGAATATAACCTTACAATGGGAGCACAGGAAGAGGCCGGAGGTACATGGACAGCTTCAAGACACAGGGGCTTCAGCTGACCAACACTGACCGGGGAAATAGTGATTGGAGCCTGATAACCACCTTTCTTCTTTCAAGACTGACCAGTGACCCGTGTTACAACTGTTCAAAATCTCCCTAACACAGGTGTTCTCAGAAAGATGCAAGAGTGTCAATGTTCTCTGCTGTACACATGAAACTAACACAACATTGTTAATAAACTACATTCCAATATAAAATAAAAATTAAAAAAATAAAATTGTAGCTCAATTTAAAAAAAAGAAGAATATGAGTTGTGTCCTGGTCAGGTAAAAAAAGTAAAATGGACCCAGTAAGTAAGTCACGGTTTGACCCTCATCTGTGTAACTACAATGATGTAAGACAATTATAATTATAATCACTTTCTTCCATGAGATCAGTACCACTTGTATACTTTCATAAACCAAAAAAGAACCACTCCATTTCTGTCCACGTTGTATTCAATTTCTGTTCATTTTCCATTTTACTTCTGTTCACATTTATCCCAGCTGTATTTCTACCATGAATAAACACCATTTCAGTTCAGTTCAGTCGCTCAGTCATGTCCTTTGCAACCCCATGAATTGCAGCACGCCAGGCCTCCCTGTCCATCACCATCTCCCGGAGTTCACTCAGACTCACATCCATCGAGTCAGTGATGCCATCCAGCCATCTCATCCTCTGTCATCCCCTTCTCCTCCTGCCCCCAATCCCTCCCAGCATCAGAGTCTTTTCCAATGAGTCAACTCTTCACATGAGGTGGCCAAAGTACTGGAGTTTCAGCTTTAGCATCATTCCTTCCAAAGAAATCCCAGGGCTGATCTCCTTCAGAATGGACTGCTTGGATCTCCTTGCAGTCCAAGGGACTCTCAAGAGTCTTCTCCAACACCACAATTCAAAAGCATCAATTCTTCGGTGCTCAGCCTTCTTCACAGTCCAACTCTCACATCCATACATGACCACTGGGAAAACCATAGCCTTGACTAGACCGACTTTGTTGGCAAAGTAATATCTCTGCTTTTGAATATGCTGTCTAGGTTGGTCATAACTTTCCTTCCAAGGAGTAAGCGTCTTTTAAGTTCATGGCTGCAGTCACCATCTGCAGTGATTTTGGAGCCCGAAAAGATAAAGTCTGACACTGTTTCCACTGTTTCCCCATCTATTTCCCATGAAGTGATGGAACCGGATGCCATGATCTTCGTTTTCTGAATGTTCAGTTTTAAGCCAACTTTTTCACTCTCCTCTTTCACTTCCATCAAGAGGCTTTTTAGTTCCTCTTCACTTTCTGCCATAAGGGTGGTGTCATCTGCATATCTGAGGTCACTGATATTTCTCCCGGCAATCTTGATTCCAGCTTGTGTTTCTTCCAGTCCAGCGTTTCTCATGATGTACTCTGCATATAAGTTAAATAAGCAGGGTGACAATATACAGCCTTGATGTACTCCTTTTCCTATTTGGAACCCGTCAGTTGTTCCATGTCCAGTTCTAAATGTTGCTTCCTGACCTGCATACAGATTTCTCTATACAATCAACAAAAACAAGACCAGGAGCTGATTGTGGCTCAGATCATGAACTCCTTATTGCCAAATTCAGACTTAAATTGAAGAAAGTAGGGAAAACTACTAGACCATTCAGGTATGACCTAAATAAAATCCCTTATGATTATACATTGGAAGTGAGAAATAGATTTAAGGGCCTAGATCTGATAGATAGAGTACCTGATGAACTATGGAATGAGGTTCATGACATTGTACAGGAGACAGGGATCAAGACCATCCCCATGGAAAAGAAATGCAAAAGAGCAAAATGGCTGTCTGGGGAGGCCTTACAAATAGCTGTGAAAAGAAAAAAGCGAAAAGCAAAGGAGAAAAGGAAAGATATAAACATCTGAATGCAGAGTTCCAAAGAAGAGCAAGGAGAGCTAAGAAAGCCTTCCTCAGCGATCAGTGCAAAGAAATAGAGGAAAACAACAGAATGGCAAAGACTAGAGATCTCTTCAAGAAAATTAGAGATACCAAGGGAACATTTCATGCAAAGATGGGCTCTATAAAGGACAGAAATGGTATGGACCTAAGAGAAGCAGAAGATATTAAGAAGAGGTGGCAAGAATACACAGAAGAACTGTACAAAAAAGATCTTCACGACCCAGATAATCACGATGGTGTGATCACTCACCGAGAGCCAGACATCCTGGAATGTGGGCCTTAGAAAGCATCACTACAAACAAAGGTAGAGGGGGTGATGGAATTCCAGTTGAGCTGTTTCAAATCCTGAAAGATGATGCTGTGAAAGTGCTGCACTCAATATGCCAGCAAATTTGGAAAACTCAGCAGTGGCCACAGGACTGGAAAAGGTCAGTTTTCATTCCAATCCCAAAGAAAGGCAATGCCAAAGAATGCTCAAACTACTGCACAATTGCACTCATCTCACATGCTAGTAAAGTAATACTCAAAATTCTCCAAGCCAGGCTTCAGCAATACATGAACTGTGAACTTCCTGATGTTCAAGCTGGTTTTAGAAAAGGCAGAGGAACCAGAGATCAAATTGTCAACATCTGCTGGATCATGGAAAAAGCAAGAGAGTTCCAGAAAAACATCGATTTCTGCTTTATTGACTATGCCAAAGCCTTTGACTGTGTGGATCATCAAAGCTTACAGCAAAGCCATTACAACATGGTCCCATGTACGTGAGTCCTCGGAATTCATTCTCACACTAACTTGTCCTGGCCTCCCTCTGAGACTTTATCATGAATTCCTTTCATAAATACTTTTTTTCCCTCTTTTTTTTTATCTTCCAGAATTATTTATTTATATTGAAATATGGCTTGTTATATGTATAGTTAAAAATGTATTTATTTTTTAATTGAAGGATAAATACTTTTGAGTACCAACTGTGAGATAAGTTCTAGCAGCACTAGAAAAAACTGAATGAATAAATATCACTGAACATGGAAACTCACTCAATTGTGTCCAACTCTTTGCGACCCCATAGACTATACAGTTCATGGAATTCTCCGGGCCAGAATACTGGAGTAGGCAGCCTTTTCCTTCTCAAGGGGATCTTCCCAACCCAGGGATCAAAGCCAGGTCTCCTGCATTACAGGTCAATTCTTTATCAGCTGAGCCACAAGGGAAGCCCGAGAATACTGGAGTGGGTAGCCTATCCCTTCTCCAGCAGATCTTCCCGACCCAGGAATCGAACTGAGGTCTCCTACATTGCAGGCCGATTCTTTACCAACTGAAATATCAGGAGAGCACCCACCACCACCAAAAGAAAGGAAACTCACTGTCTAGTTAACGACAATCAACCATCACCACACAATCCTTCAACTGAAAATGTTGCACAGGGGCATTTTTAAAATTACACAACAGATTTGTATCTCTTTCACATCCTTGGAGTGTATCCATTTTAATTAAAGATCTACCTGGGGCCCAGGATGTGAAACAACTTTCTCAAAATACCTAGACAAACTTCAGGCTAAGTCAGAGAAAGATGAATATCATACAATACCACTTATTCTTAGACTTTAAAAAACAAACAATACAAACGAATTTATTTACAAAATAGAAACACTCACAGACTTAGAGAACCAACTTATGGTTACCATGGGGGAAGACTGAAGTGGGGTAGGGACAGATTGGGAGTTTGGGATTGACATGTACATACCACTATATTTAAAATAGATAACCAACAAGGACCTACTGTATAGAACAGGAAACTCAGCACAATATTCTGTAAAAATCTAAATGGAAAAAGAATTTTATAAAGAACGGATACTTGCATGGATATAACTGAATCACTTTGCTGTACAGTTGAAACTAACAGAACATTGTTAACCAACTATAGTCTGATATTAAACAAATTTTTTAGAAACTAAAAAAAAATAACAAAAACAAACAAACCATGACCACGCAGCACTTTTTCAGGATTTTTCTTATTCAGTACACTCTGAAAAAAATCCACAAACAACAAGTGCTGGAGAGAGTGTGGAGAAAAGGGAACTCTCTTGTTCTGCTGGTGGGAATATAAATTGGTACAGCCACTATGGAAGACAGTATGGAGATTCCTTAAAAAACTAGGGATAAAACTACCATGCATGCATGCATGCAAAGTCGCTTCAGTCGTGCCCAACTCTGTGACCCTACTGACTAGCCCACCAGGCTCCTATATCCATGGGATTCTTTAGGCAAGAATACTGGAGTGGGTTGCCATGCCCTTCTCCAGGGATCAAACCTAGGTCTCGTGCACTGCAAGCAGATTCTTCACAGACTGAGCCACCAGGGAAGCAAACCCCCATGAAAATGATCAAATATGAAGTATATGTAAATATATTAAAAATGGCAAATGATATACAAATATATTTGAGTAGAAAATCTTTTCCTTTAGCTTGGTACATTTAAAAAGTTTTAAATTATGATTTCTTTATCTTCCCATCTCAGCCTTCATCTCTGACTCATATAGATTTTTTAATGGCAATTACATTAAATAGGGGAAACATATATAAAATGACTAATGAGTTTTGACACTCACTACATATTAAAAGCAATTAAAAATATGTTCACAAAAATTTATTATAAAGTTATCTTATAATTCTTTTTTTTTTTCCAGAATGTTTACTGAGCACCTGCCAAAGGCATGGTGCCAGGCACTGTGGTTACAGCAGTATATTCAGCAGACAAGATCCCTGAGGAGATGGAGGAAAAAAATACAAATTTTTTAAAAAGTAAAATTGATAGTATTTAAGAAAGAGAAAATTGCTAAAGAGAAACCAAACCACAGAAGGAAGATAAAGAGGGGGAGGATGATAGGGAATGTCTTGCTCTTTCTGAGTGGCCAGGAAAAGCCTTACTGCACATGTGATTTTGTGAGTAAAAATGCAAATGGTACCATGAATCATGCAGCTATCTGGAGAAAGAACATTGTTAATATTCAAAGTAGTTAAGGAGTTGGGGATTGAAATGTACACATGGCTACATTTAAAATGGATAACCAGGGGCTTCCTTGGTGGTCCAGTGGTTAAGAATCTGCCTTGCAATGCAGGGGACACCGGTTCAATCCCTGGTCTGGGAAAATTTCACATGTCACTCAATAGCTAAGCCCATGCATGACAACTGCTGAGCCCTCACTCTAGAGCCCGTGAACTGAAACTGTTGAGCCCACTTGCTGCAACTACTAATCCTCATGTGTATAGAGCCTGTACTCTGCAACTAGGGAAGCCACTGCAGTGAGAAGCCTGTGCAATGCAACCAGAGAGTAGCCCCTGCTTGTCGCAACTAGAGAAAGCCCACATCAGCGACAAAGACCCACCACCAATAAAAAGTAAATAAATATTTTAAACTGGAGCCTATTATACAGAGTGAAGTAAGCCAGAAAGAAAAACACCAATACAGTATACAAACGCATATATATGGAATTTAGAAAGATGGTAACAATAACCCTGTATACGAGACAGCAAAAGAGACACTGATGTATAGAACAGTCTTATGGACTCTGTGGGAGAGGGAGAGGGTGGGAAGATTTGGGAGAATGGCATTGAAACATGTATAATATCATATATGAAATGAGTCGCCAGTCCAGGTTTGATGCACGATACTGGATGCTTGGGGCTGGTGCACTGGGACGACTCAGAGGGATGGTATGGGGAGGGAGGAGGGAGGAGGGTTCAGGATGGGGAACACATGTATACCTGTGGTGGATTCATTTCGATATTTGGCAAAACCAATACAATATTGTAAAGTTTAAAAATAAAATAAAATTTAAAAATAAAAAAAATAAAATGCCCAAAAAAATAAAATAAAAATAATAATACATAAAAATGTTTAAATAAAGGATAACCAACAAGGACCTACTCTATAGCACAGGGAACTCTGCTCAATATCCAAGTGGGAAAGGAATATGATAAAGAAGAGAGATGTACACGTAAAACTGAATTACTTTGTTGTACACCTGAAACTATCACAACATTGTTAATCAACTATACTCCAGTATAAAATAAAAACTTTAAATAAAAAATAATATTCAAACTAAGTACAGATACATTTTGACTTGTTTTCCATTTAACACATGCTGCAAATATTTCACTTTAAATTTCACAAGAAAGAACAATCTGTCAACATATAAAATTAATTATGACATGTTTGGTTAGATAATGAAATATATATTAAAATGTACTACAAAATTTAACTACAGTTTAAATACTAGTTTAAAAGGAAAAACTGTTTCCAGGATCTAATACTCATTTTGCATTTTTGTGCTTAAAAAAAAAATCAACAGGTTTCAGACTCCTGTTTGCAAGTACATTTCTGTAAATAACATATTGTGAGTGGGGAGAGTCTTAATTCCCCAAAAGTAAAAAATAAAATTGGAAATAACCATCATTACAGCTTCTTTTTAACATTTGATTTTGAAGTATCAGTTTTATCTCGAAGTTCAGCCTAAAGACATTTGATCACAAATGTGAATATTGGCTTTTATGAAGTTCATGTTGAATTAGTAGACATAGCATCATTTGTATCTCCCTATTAATTTACTGAATTTCAAAACCAGATTTCTTTGTATTGCATAAAATTTATCAAGCCAGATGTAGAGTTAATTAAATAATATATGGCCAGGAGGGAGGTTCTAGAGGGAGGGGATATATATACACCTGACTGATTCATCTTGATGTTTGACAGAAAACAAAATTCTGTAAAGCAATTATCCTTCTATTAAAAATAAATAAATTTTAAAAATTATATATGGCCTATAACAAAATGCACACAGATTAGAACTGTATAATACTCACTGCCCACAGACAGGTAGTAGGGTTTGGCTGAGAAATAAAACACTCAAATTACTATTGACTCTGGGTCATAGTTACTGTTCTTCAAGAACTGCTTCACGTGATCATCAATCTGTACTTAGAAACTTTCCAATGAATAGGTTTTTAAAGGGAAGAAAAGGCTTTGATAATCATTTTACTGCTCAACAGCTTAAATAATTATTTTATTGCTGAGTGGACACCATTCCTCCTTGAGGAAACTGTTAGCCCACCATGTTCAGAGCCAGGCAACTCACAGCAGAGACTGTGGGGTGGACAGCATGAGTCACGGGCCAGAGCAGAGATGTGGCAGTGATTCAAAGGAGCCTTCAAACCCTCTAAAGGCAAGGAGAGGTTGAGTCATCAAAGAGTTTTCTCAAGTCCTCGGACCCTGAAAAACCTTACACCTATACTGTGAGTTTACCCAGAAAAAATTTCAATAACAGATATTCAGGCTACCCAGGGTCAGAACTGAGCAAGCTGAACTGCAAGAAAGCTAAGTTCACATCACCTATTACAGTCACCCAGACTCCCAGTTCCACAGTCCTGCCTCATATTCCTGGTGGCCATTTGGAAAAGAGTAACAACAACATAAGAGCATCTGAAACACTGAACAGTTGTCCAAAGAAGCACATTAAACCTAAAGAAAGAGATACATGTGCTGCAACACAGATGGACCTGGAGAATATCATCCTAAGTGAAGTAAGTCAGACAGAGAAAGACAAATA
This sequence comes from Bos indicus, assembly GCF_029378745.1. Taxonomy (NCBI): domain Eukaryota; kingdom Metazoa; phylum Chordata; class Mammalia; order Artiodactyla; family Bovidae; genus Bos; species Bos indicus. The sequence goes on from NC_091772.1 coordinate 30,803,622, forward strand.
TATGATATCACTTATATGTGGAAGAATTGATGCTTTTGAACTGTGGTGGTGGAGAAGACTCTTGAGAGTCCCTTGGACTGCAAGGAGATCCAACCAGTCCATTCTGAAGGAGATCAGCCCTGGGATTTCTTTGGAAGGAATGATGCTGAAGCTGAAACTCCAGTACTTTGGCCACCTCATGCGAAGAGTTGACTCATTGGAAAAGATCTGATGCTGGGAGGGATTGGGGGCAGGAGGAGAAGGGGAATACAGAGGATGAGATGGCTGGATGGCATCGTTGACTCGATGGACGTGAATCTCAGTGAACTCCGGGAGTTGGTGATGGACAGAGAGGCCTGGCGTGCTGCAGTTCGTGGGGTCGCAGAGAGTTGGACACGACTGAGTGACTGATCTGATCTGATATGTGGAATATAAAATAACGGTACAGACTAACTTATTTACAAAATAGAAAACAGACTCACAGACATAGAAAACAAACTCATGGTTCCCAAAGGAGAAGGGGGAGGGGGGAGGCATAAGTCAGGAGACTGGGATTAACATATAACACACTGCTATATATAAAATAGATATTAAGGACCTACTGTATAGCACAGGGAACTGTGCTCAATATTCTATAATAACTTACATAGGAAAAAAATCTAAAAAATAATGGATATATGCATATACATAATTGAATCACTTTGCCATATATCTGAAACTAATGCAACATTGTAATTCTACTCCAATAGAAATTTTTTGAAAAGAAAGAAACAGAAAAATTATTTTTGTCTCACTTTGCTTTATATCAGACTGGGCTAATCTGCTTTGTTTTGTTTTCTTCTCTATGCAACTAGGTAGACACTTGATGAGAAAGATCAGTGTGAGTAAATTGGTGACCCCGCCACCTACTTTTCTGAGCTGTTCAAACACTTTTCCATGATTACTGGGGGAAGAAGCAGAAAGTGAAGGCTCACAGTGACAGAGGAGCAATCTTGAGTTCTGCCTTTTTTAAGGTTTTCCAACTAAAATATTGTTATATGTTTTCATAAAACTTCAGCCATAGTAGCTTGAGAGTGCAAAGTTATAAAATTAAATAAAGAGGACTATGAGTAAGTTGGGCAAACTCCAGGAGATGAGGAGGGACAAGGAGACCTGGTGTGCTGCAGTCCATGGGGTTGCAAAGAGTCAGACATGACTTGGCGACCAAACAACGAATGAGTAGCTGTACCAATTGCCCATCAAAGCTGCTCACTTTTTTTTTCTTAAATAGAGAATAACCAGGCTGAAGAGTTACAAGTGATGCTTTCCACAGCGTAGTATATAAAACCTTCATCTCCCAGCTGCTAGCATCAACCACATCCAAATCATTTAAGTAAAAACTGGGTCTGACTTCTGAGTGATGCAAAGCCTGACTCTTGGGGAAATGGCAAGGTTTGTAGTGATTTAGAACCTGGCTATTGGGAAACTTGATTACAAAGTAAAATATGCAGAAGTTCGAGGCAAGGCATAAAAAATGTCATGCAAATAGGGGAGCAGTCAGGAAAAGGCTGAGATCAACTCAAATTTTCTCATAAGGTGTGCCACTTTATTGCGACAGTCAAGGGCCCCAGTCCAGCAGCCAGGCTGCCTGGTCTTGAATCCTGCTCTGCCCTTTACTGACTTTCATTACAGTCACTCAGCCTGATGGTACGTGGATGTTCTCACTTGTAAATAGAAATAATCATAACATTGTCTTCACTGGCTGTAGAGAACTGAGTGTTCCAAGTGTATCAAGTACTTACAGAGTGCCTACGATGCATGAAACACTCTGTAAGTCTTAGCTGTTGTCGTCACTGCTGCTAGTCATACCATTATTATCAGGACCTACCACGAGTGTCTGTGAGGCACAGGTGACAGGCTGGGGAGTGGGATTACCATGGCCCCTGCCCTCTGAAGGACTTCCCTCGTGGCTCAGTGGTAAAGAACCTGCCTGCAAATGCAGGAAACACAACACTCCCTAGAGAAGGAAATGGCAACTCACTCCAGTAATCTTGCCTGGGAAATCCCATGGACAGAGGAGCCTGGCAGAGAACAGTCCATGGGGTCGCAAAGAGTTGGACACAACTTAGCAACTAGACAACAAACAACTTCCCTCTGAGAGTTTGCAATCTAACAACCAGAAAAGATTAGACTGAACAGTCTTTAGTGTTTTCTGGTTAAAAGATCAATAGGTTGTAACATGAATTGCACTTTCAATGCAAACTGCAATGTATCTCAAGAAAATTAGTAACTACTAGGCGGTTTTCAGACAGGTTTCTGAGAAGCCCTGGGTTTTGAGTAGTGATTCTTCTGAGCAGAGGGAGGGGTAGAGGAGGCAGAGAAAGAGGACTCTACAAGGAGACAGTGGAGCTTAGCGTGCCTTTCCAAAGCTTAGTAATTGACAAATAAGATGTTTGAGAAAACAACTTGCAAATGGTGTATGTAACGGCATCTCAAGTGCTTGAAAGGGACTTCCTTGATGGTCTAGTGACTGAGACTCTGCACTCCCAATGCAGGGGCCCTGGGTTTGATTCCTGGTCAGGGAACTAGATCCCACATACCACAACTAAAGCCAAACAAATAAATACTAAAAGAAGAAAAAGAAGCCAAAGTGTTTGGAAAAGTTAATATCTTAAACAGGTCAAGAATTTCCCTTTCACTCTTGCTATTAACACCATTAATTAGCCAAACATTTGGATCTTTAGCAAACTATTTTCGGAGAAGGCATGGCACCCCACTCCAGGACTCTTGCCTGGGAAATCCCGCGGATGGAGGAGCCTTGTAGGCTATAGTCCATGGGGTCGCTAAGAGTCGGACACGACTGAGCGACTTCACTTTCACTTTTCACTTTCATGCATTGGAGAAGGAAATGGCAACCCACTCCAGTGTTCTTGCCTGGAGAATCCCAGGGAGAGAGGAGCCTGGTGGGTTTCCATCTATGGGGTTGCACAGAGTCAGACACGACTGACGCGACTTAGTAGCAGCAGCAAACCATTTAGATCCTAAGAAAAAGGTTATAAAATTCAAACTGACCTCTGTATTATCACACACTCCTAAGGTCAAATTTTCTTATACTTGATCCAACAGCAATGGCTACAAAATACACCCTCTGAGAGTTAGACTCTAATGTTCTATTTTTCCAGAAAAATCGAGTAGTGGTAATCTCCTCCTGATTCATAGAAAGAAAAAAAAAATGTATGTGTATAGAAAATTCTCACGTGAGTTTTTCTTTCATGAACTTTCTTTAGCACTTGGTGCCCATGACCACTACTGATAACAAGTGGGACCAGAATTAAATCAATAAATAAGCAGTGAAAGAAAGTTAACCAAAACCTTGGAAAAAGACCAGGTTCAACTTGTTATTTCATGGGCACTCAGGCAATGCTTTTAGAGAGCACACATGTTCTGTGTTTCTATTTTTGTTCCCAATCCTCTCGGCAGAACTACATGTCAATATTTCACGGCCTCCCACACCCCTAAACTTTCAGGTGTTCAGATATTTGAACCAGTCTGAAACCACCGAAGTATATACTCTTAATGTTTTAATACGATGGAGCGCAGAACCTCTGCGTGCTCAAGAGCTCGCCTGCCAACTTTGCAGGCTATTTGAGAAGCTGCAGGGTGATACACAACCATTAACATCAGCTGTGCTATTTGTGATCCATGGCAACTCATCCACGGGGAGCTGAGGACACTACCTCCCAAAACATTGCATCCTCAGTCCCGAAATGAACAGCAGTTTGACGTGATTGCAAAACACAGGGGGAGAATTTGAAAAAGCATATGGTAGCCCCAATTCCATGGGACCCGTCCACACGTTCCCAACGCCCTTCTAACTGTTAGGAAGGATTTACCAAAGTTGTAGGTGTGAGAGCCAGCCCATGGCACCTCAAGCAAGAAAGTTTGCCTTCCAGGTCTGCGTCGTGACCTCAGGGAAATTACGAGCTCATGTTTAGTGAAATTTGAGAGCGAGTTGATAACAAACTCTTTCCCAAATATATCCCAAATAGAGGAATTTGAGGAAGAAGAAGGAAATAATATCTAGACTAAAAATCTTCAGCCTCAATGGCCTGTGACAACAAAACAAGGTTATACCTTCTAATTTCTAGAAATTTGCCCACCTTCAAAGCTCCAAAGCTTTCTGTATCTCTTCCTAGGGATCGCCTCTAGTGCAGCTCAGGAACCACTCCCTCAAGGCTCTTCAATTTGTGTCTTGCTGTTGGCTTGCAGGATGATTGCCCCCACGCCACTGCTGCCGGCCACGAACAATCCAGCGACACAAGACCAAGCTAGAGTTTGCACCAAACTTTATGATAGGCAGGGAAACAAACTGAAGAGTAACACAGGAGCCAGCTACTTAGAGAGCGTAGCTCTCTGGCCCTGGGTACTCTGCGGATAGTACTCATTGGTTTCAGCTGTTCTCCTGCTTCTTCCTACCTTCTCCTTAATTGGGGGTTAACCAGGGCCTCTTAAAGTGCCAACATGTAACTTACATCTTAGAAGTTCCAGAAATAGAAAACCTTGAATATAAGCAGCATGAGGACAAAATAAATGGGATACAGTATTCCCAAAATTGCATTTTGAAGTATGTTACAGAGAGAGAAAGAAACAAAGGGAGGGAGATAGAGAGGGAGGCGAGGAGATGGAGACAGTAAAAGGGAGAAGAGAGAAAAAAAAGAGGAGAGACTGAGAATTGTGGGCCTGTACCTATGTCCAAATGGTATCTTACACATGGTTTGAACGTTCAGAAAGCCTAGGAGATATCCACAGTCCTGCTAACCCTTCTCATAAGTTTCTGATCTTTAGCCTTTCAAAGGTTATAGTTGTGGAAACACAGATTCTGTAGTTTGAAAGAACCAGGAATCTCTGGGTCTCAAAATCAAAGCCAATCTCCATTAAACTACAAAATCTGTGGCTTGAGCTTCAGAGTACCATATGGAAATAAGGAAAGAGTTCTACTAATTTCATCTGTAGCACTTTTGCATTTTATAATCTTTAACATGTTTCTTGTTTATTATCTGCCTCCCTCCCATGGGACTATAAGTTCTGTGAGGACAGAAGACACAATTCTTTTGCCTATTAATTTATATTGTTGTTTTTGTTTAGTCCCAGAGTCATTTCTGACTCTTTTTGAAGCCCCATAGACTGCAGCCCCCCAGGCTCCTCTGTCCATGGGATTTTCTCTAGGAAAGAATACTGGAGTGGGTTGCTATTTCCTTCTCCAGGGGATCTTCCTGCCCCAGGCAGGTTCTTTACCACTGAGCCACATTAATATCCCCAAATTAAGTCTAGGACATAGTTGGAACTCAAAAAAAAAAAAAAATTACAAATGATTAACTGAAGGATCTGGAGAGAAGGAGAAAAAAAAAAGAGTACAGCTAGTGAGTAACAGAGCAGTGAATAAACCAGCTGGTGGACTGGCCAGCACAGGGCAGACCCCCATTCTGAGACAAGTCCTCCCCAGTAACACGGTAACACCAGATGTGTTGGGGAGAGAGATCTTGCTCCTGAGGAACAACTGGCAATTAGAGAATTTTCTAATTGAAAGGGCTAGGAGATAAGCTTATTGACTTTGGGATGCTTCCAAAGCCAGGTTACTGCCAGGCTAGGGGAGAATCCAGTTCTCCCAGCTCCTGGTTTTAAGTGCCATATTCTCTGAAGCAGTGGCAGCAAATAGAGATGTGAATGTTAAAATAATGTCCATTAACAGAGGAATAGATAAAGAAGATGTGATCCATATATACAATAGAACATTACTCAGTCATAAAAAAGAATGAAATAATGCCATCTGCAGCATCAAGGACGGACCTAGAGACTGTCACTCTGAATGAAGTCAGACAGAGAAAGATAAATATCATATGATATCACGTATGTGGGATCTAAAAAAAATACACTTATTTACAAAACAGAAATAGAATTATAGATGTAGAAAATAAACTTATGGTTACTAGGGGTAAGGAGGGGGATAAATTGGGAGACTGGGATGGACATACACACTATTATATATAAAATATGTAAATAATAAGGACCTACTGTATAGTATGGGTAACTTTACTCAGTATTCTAAAATGATCTGTATGGAAAAAAATCTTTTACTTATATGTGTAACAGATTCAGTTTGCTGAACAGCAAACTTGTTGTTACAAAGTAACAACATTGTAAACCAACTATACACCAATAAAAGTTTTTAAAAAGAAGATGAGCTGGAACTCCTGGCAACTGACTCACCAGCCTTCTTCTAGCTCCATAAATACACACAGTGGCCTCCCAGTCCAAAGGCTTGATTTAAAGGATGAGAAGAGGCAAAATTTGCAGAGTTGATCCCTGAGCTGAACAGGGATGGGGGAATACACTGTCAGGGTGGGGGTGGGGGTGAGAAGTTGGCAGGTTGGCAAGGAGGAGGGTGGGGGAAGGTTCTGGGCTTTGAGAAAGAACATCCACAGAGAAAGAGGGCTGTGCTGTGTTGCTACAGCTGGGGAGCGTGGGAGGCATGGAAAGAGATCACAGAGGGGGAGCTGCGGGAATGGCAGTGAGATGCCTGAGTACCCTGGATCTCCAGTCTTGACTGCACAGCACAGTGGTCGCCGTGAGGCCCTGGAGCCCCCTGCCACTTCCTGGTCGAGAGTTCCTGCCATCTTAGACCCTGGCCCCAGGACCTGGGGGCTCTGTGGCTGTCCCTGCCTTCTGCCCAGTGCCAAGCCGTGCCTCTCAGAGACTTCTCACCCCACTTCATCAGAAGAGTAACTCAAGCACGGGTTCACATTATTTAATTTTTCACTCTGAAAGTTTAAAGGTTTCACAGCCGCTGTTGCTTCTAATCTAACATTTGCTGCTTAACCTAAACCCAGAAAACTCTGCCATAAGAGGCACAGAACTTCCTGCAGGTTTAAAAAATAAAAATCCAACACAACGTCTGTAAAATATAAGGGTGAGCAAAGAGGACGTGTCCATGAACTTGGCTTATACCTGCCCTATGAATGAATGATCCTGCTAATCTCACCTTTAAGCTACAATTCACTTGCAGAGTGATTTGTAACCACCTTGGCAAACCTGATGGTGACAGTTGGGAGATGCGGCTGGATTCTGTGGTTATCCTCGGGTTACAAATAAGCTGCTTGTGTTCACGTGGCTGTATCCTATGGCACTTGCTCTGTTTTGTAAACTGTGTCAGCGCGAACTCTAATAGCATCTCAGATTTATTTGGCAATATTCTTCAGAAAAACCTCAGGATGCTTTTCACATATGCCATTCTTTTATTCCTTTAGGACTTCCATTGAAAAGATTCTTAGAGGCAGACATAAAATAAGAAATCCATTCTTTCCTTTGGGAGAGCTCTATTAAGTGTTTCCCAGTTCAGTGAAATTCGCTCCATATTTATAGATATTCTTCTTACCTTTCCTGTGTGTGATTTCTCTCTCCAGTCTTCCACCTGCTCCCTCTGTTCTAAGCATATTTTCTTGTGGGACACTTTCTTTTTGGCTCCCTGGCTTTCACTATCACCACCTTGCCAGGCTCTCGCTTTTTTCCTTTGCCTGATCTATATCAGGTGGAGATTTCAAGTTTTCTTCTTTTAAAAGTTTTTTTATTTTAATTGGAGGATAATTACTTTACAATATTGTAATGGCTTTGCCATCTATCAACATGAATCAGCCCTCTCTCCTGAAGCCGTCTTCCCTCCCCATCCCATCCCTCTAGACTATCAGAGCACCAAAATAGAAAGCCTGGAGATAAATCTACATATCTATGGACACCTCATCTTTGACAAAGGAGGCAAAAATATACAATGGAGAAAAGAGAGTCTCTTCAACAATTGGTGCTGGGAAAACTGGTTGCTGCTGCTACTGCTGCTAAGTCACTTCAGTCGAGTCGACTCTGTGCGACCCCAAAGATGGCAGCCCACCAGGCTCCCCCATCCCTGGATTCTCCAGGCAAGAACGCTGGAGTGGGTTGCCATTTCCTTCTACATGTAAAAGAATGAATTAGAATACTTTCTAACACAATACACAAAAATAAACCCAAGATGGATTAAAAATCTAAACCTAACACCAGAAACTATAAACCTCTTAGAGGAAAACATAGGCAGAACACTCTCTGACATAAATCACAGCAAAGTCCTTTATGACCCATCTCTTAGAGTAATGGAAATAAAAATAAACAAATGGGACCTAATAAAACTTAAAAGCTTTGTCATAATTTCAAGTATTCTTATCTCAGGACTTCCCTGGTAGTCCAATGGCTAAGACTCTGAGCTTTCCTTGCCAGGGGGTGTGGGTTCAATCCTTGGTTGGGGAACAAAGATCCCACAAGCCATGCAGTGCAACCAAAAAGTTAAAAAAAAAAAAAAAATTTAATTAAAAAGTACTCTTTTCTGTTTTCTGTTTGTTTTTCTCCCTTACTTCCTAACAAGCAAAATGTGAAAATATAATCCCAAAGTGAGATATTGGACAAATTTTCAGAGCTAGGCACTAAGAGTTAGCTGGTTCAACATTTGAAATGTACCACCTTATTTCAGGTGGGCTTCCCTGGTGGTTCAGCAGTAAAGAACCCACCTGCAATGCTGGAGATCACCTGCATTGCAGGAGACATCAGTTTGATCCCTGAGTCAGAAAGGTCCCCTGGAGAAGAAAATGGCAACCCACTCCAGTATCCTTACCTGGGAAATGCCATAGACAGAGGAGCCTGGTGGGCTACAGACCGTGAGGTCACAAGAGTCAGACAGAACTTGGTGACTAAACCACCACCACCACCTTATTTCAGAGAAGTGAACTTTAACTTCAGGGGGATGGCACATAGTTGTTTAAAATAATTTTTTAATTAATTTATTTAATTGGAGGCTAATTACTTTACAATATTGTAGAGGTTTTTTCCATACATTGGCATGAATCAGCCATGGGTGTACATGTGTCCCCCATCCTGAACCCCCATCCCAACTCCCTCCCCATCCCATCCTTCAATATTCAACGTTGTGCTTCATGGATTTGTGTTCTTTTTTCTTTCTCATTTATACTCATCTCCAACTTAACAGAAATCCAGGCTCTGTGTAGCAAATGACCTAGTTAGTAACTTAGGCTTGAGGGCTTTCCTTGCCTCAAGGCGTTTCTAATCTAGTCACCTACACCCAACCTCTAGGGGGTCCTATCACTTCTTTCCTACTAGGCTTACTTGTATCCATTCTTTGAATTCATTTAGGAAAAAACAAAACAAAACATTTGTTAGAACCTGCTCTATTCAGTGCTAAATTCTGGCATGTGTGTGTGCTTAGTCGCTCAGTCATGTCGAACTCTTTGTGACCCCATGGACTGTAACCCACTAGGTTTCTCTGTCCATGGGAATTCTCTAGGCAAGAATACTGGAGTGGGTTGCCATGCCCTCCTCCAGGGGATCTTCCCAACCCAGGGATCAAACCCATGTCTCCTTTGCAGGCAGCTTCTTTACCATCTGAGCCACCAGGGAAGCCCATCTGGCAATATGGCAGTGATCAAAACCATCCAGTATTTGTTTCCACACAGGGACTAATCCCCTAGCCACACTTTCAAATCTAAAACTACAAACTGAGAGAAGCATTCCAAAGGCTTGCTCGTTGGATCATGAAACAAGGGGACAAGACCTGAAATGGGAGCAGGTGGGAATCAGAGAAAGTGTCACTAAAGAGTAACACAGGACATAATCACTTTGCTGTACATTAGATTTCCAGAACTTATTTATCTTCTAGGTGCAAATTTGTACTCCAATTTCCCCACCCTTCAGCTCCTAGTAATCAGGTAATCACCTTCCCAGTCCCTTTTTTGGATTTCACATATAAAGGATATCATAAAATATTACTCTGGCTTATGTCACTAAGCATAATACCCTCAAAATCCATCTATTTTGCTGCAGATGTCAAGATTTCCTTTCTAATGGCTGAAAAATAATATTCATATATACATATATATGTGTATCTCACACATTTATCCATCATCCATTTATAGACATTTAGTCTGTTTCCATTGACTATTGTGAACAATGCTACAATAAACACAGGACTGAAGATAAATTTTTGATACCCTGTTTTCATTTCTTTTGTATATAGACCCTGTAGTAAGATTGATGGACCATATTGCAGTTAGTTATATTTCTTTTTTTTTTTTTTTTTTGAGAAAACTTCATTCCGTTTTCCATAGTGGCTGCACCAATTTACATCCCCACCCACAGTGCATGAGGGTTCGCTTTCCTCCACGTCTTCACCAACACTTGTTATTGTTTGTCTTCTTTTCTTTTGGCTGTGCTGGGATTTCCTTGCAGTGCACAGGATTTCTGTAGTTGTGGGGTGCAGACCTCATTGCCCTGCAGCATATGGGATCTTAGTTCCCTGGCCAGGGTTCGAACCTGTGTCCCCAGTGCCTTCTGCATTGGAAGGCAGATTCTTACCCACTGGATCATGAGAGAAGTTCCTGGCTTGTTTTCTTGATGATAGCCATTATGACAGAGGTGAAGTGACATTTCAATGTGGCTTTGATTTGTACCTCCTTAGTAATTAGTTGGAGAAGGCAATGGCACCCCATTCCAGTACTCTTGCCTGGAAAATCCCATGGATGGAGGAGCCTGGTAGGCTGCAGTCCATGGGGTTGCGAAGAGTCAGGCACAACTGAGCGACTTCAGTTTTACTTTTCCCTTTCATGCATTGGAGAAGGAAATGGCAACCCACTCCAGTGTTCTTGCCTAGAGAATCCCAGGGATGGGGGAGCCTGGTGGGCTTCCGTCTATGGGGTCTCACAGAGTCGGACACGACTGAAGTGACTTAGCAGTAGCAGCAGCAGTGATTAGTAATGTTGAGCATCTTTTTATAGACTATTGACCATTTGTATTTCTTTGGGAAAGTGTCTATTCAAAATTTCTAGGGGACTAGATCATAAATGTTCTCACCACAGAATAGAAATGGTAATTATGTCACATGATTAGGTGCTAGTGAAAGCTATGATGGCAATCATATTGCAATAAATAAAATCAACACACTGTACACCTTAAATTTATACAATGTTGTATGTAATTATATCCCAATTAAAAATCAGAGAATACCATTTGATCTGAAATCTGTAGAGTGGGAAGACATTAAATGGACAAAGTAGGGATGGGAGTTCCAGACTGATAGAATGGCTTGCATCTACGTTCATGGTGTTAAGAGAAGGACTATGGCATTTTTGAAGATAAGAGGGAAAAGCCAGTTTGTCTATACATGGAGAATAAGATGTTCGAGTCTGAAAGGCTAATCCTCAGAGCACTGGAGAAGATTTTATTTTTAATCATTGGGAATTGGAGTTCGGGAGTTTTTACTGATAGTGGCAACTATTTTATTGGCAGGGTCAAGATTGTATTTTGGAAATGCTGGCTGCAGAGGGGAGAGGAATATTAAGGTGGTCTAGAATAAATGAGTTGGGATCTGTTAGAAAACTTCTAAGATCTAGAAGAGTATGAAAAGTCACATAATTAGGATGGTTTAAGTTGAGACAGAAAAAAATGGATTAAATTTAGAAATATGTAGGAGATAACACTGAGAGATTGGTCATGACTGGATTTGAGAGCAAAAGAGAAGGAAATGTCAAGATGGCACTTAAGTTTTCAGCTTTCACAGCTAAATAGTGACCCAAAACTGGGGAAATGGGAATGTCCAAAATGTGCTTTTGGTTGAAGATTTTGAATGTCTGTGTTCCTGAGAGAACAAATAGTAGACATAGAATTAGAAATTGGATAAGATGGTCTAAGTTTCACAGAAGTCTATAACAGATATATATATATTTGGGAATCATCAGCATATGGTCTGCTCTTGTTGATATTCCCCAGGAAAGAGTACTTAAGAAGAGAAGATAAGCTAAGACAAAACTTTGAGGGGAAAAAAACAAAACAAAACTCAACATTTAAAAATACAAGAAATTCTTCTTAAAAAATTAATAAATGCTGAAAGGGGCCATGTGCAGACTCAGGAGAAAATGAGAAGGATGTGGTTTCATGGAAGTCAGGGTATGAAATTTTTTCAAGAATAATATCTCACATCATGTACAAAAATTAATTCAAAATAGATCTGAATGTAAATGCCAAAATCATAAACCTCCAGAAGAAAACACAGGAGTAAATCTTTGTTACCTTGAATTAGGCAATAATTTCTAGATATGGCATCAGAAGCATAAGCAACAACAAAAAAATTGCATGCTAACTTACTTCAGTCGTATCTGACTCTGTGCGACCCTATGGACTGTAGCCCTCCAGTCTCCTCTGACCATGGGATTGGGCAGGCAAGAATACTGAAGAGGGTTGCCATGCCTTCCTCCAGGGGATCTTCCCAATGCAGGGATCAAACCTGCATCTCTTATGTCTCTTTCATTTCTTATGTCTCCTGCATTGGCAGGTGGTTTCTTTACCAACAGTGCCAAATGGGAAGCCCATAAATAAACTGGACATCATCAAAATAAAAAATTTCTCTGCTGCAAAGGACACCATCCAGAAAGTAAAAGGCAATCTACACAATGGGAGAAAGTTTTGCATGTCACATATTTGATAGGGTTTCCCTGGTGGCTCAGTGGTAAAGGATCTGCCTGCCAATGCAGGAGATGTGGGTTCAATTTCTGGGCTGGGAAGATTCCCTAGGGAAAGAAATGGCAACCCATTCCAGTTGTCTTGCCTGGGAAATCCCATGTAGAAAGGAGCCTAGCGGGTTACAGTCCATGCGGTTGCAAGAGTCGGACATGACTTACAACTAAAAACTAAAACATATTTGGTAAGGATCTTCTAACTAGAATATATAAATAAGTCCTATAACTCAAAAATGAAAACATAAATAACCCAAAATGTAGATAATCAGAATATATGTTTCTTCAAAGGAGTTTTACAAATGACCAATAAGCACATCTCTTTAAGAATTTTCCACAGTTTACTGTGATCCACACAGTCAAAGGCTTTGGCATAGTCCATAAAGCAGAAGTTTTTCTGGAACTCTCTTGCTTTTCCGATGATCTAACAGATGTTGGCAATCTGATTTCTGGTTCCTCTGCCTTTTCTAAATCCAGCTGGAACATCTGGAAGTTCACGGTTCACGTACTGTTGAGACCTGGCTTGGAGAATTCTGAGCATTACTTTGCTAGCATGTGAGATGAGTGCAATTGTGCAGTAGTTTGAGCATTCTTTGGCATTGCCTTTCTTTGGGATTGAAATGAAAACTGATCTTTTCCAGTCCTGCGGCCACTGCTGAGTTTTCCAAATTTGCTGGCATATTGAGTGCAGCACTTTCACAGCATCATCTTCCAGGATTTGAAATAGCTCAAATGGAATTCCATCTCCTCCACTAGCTTTGTTCGTAGTGATGCTTTCTAAGGCCCACTTGACTTCTCATTCCAGGATGTCTGACACTAGGTGAGTGATCACACCATCATGATCATCTGGGTTGTGAAGATCCTTTTTGTATAGTTCTTCTGTGTATTTTTGTCACCTCTTTTTAATATCTTCTGCTTCTGTTAGGTCCATATCATTTCTGACATTTATTGTGCCCATCTTTGCATGAAATGTTCCCCTGATATCTCTAATTTTCTTGAAGAGATCTCTAGTCTTTCCCATTCTATTGTTTCTTTGCATTGATCGCCAAGGAAAGCATTCTTATCTCTCCTTGCTATTCTTTGGAACTCTGCATTCAAATGGGTATATCTTTCCTTTTCTCCTTTGCCTTTCACTTCTCTGCTTTTCACAGCTACTTGTAAGGCCTCCTCAGACAGCCATTTGGCTTTTTTGAATTTCTTTTTCTTGGGGATGGTCTTGATCCCTGCCTCCTGTACAATGTCACAAGCCTCTGTCCATAGTTCTTCAGGCACTCTGTCTATCAAATCTAATCCCTTTAATCTATTTGTCACTTCCACTGTATAATCACAAGGGATTTGATTTAGGTCATACCTGAATGGTCTAGTGGTTTTCCCTACTTTCTTCAATTTAAGTCTGAATTTGGCAATAAGGAGTTCATGATTTGAGCCACAATCAGCTCCCAGTCTTGTTTCTGCTGACTGTATAGAGCTTCTCCTTCTTTGGCTGCAAAGGGTATAATCAATTTGATCTCAGTATTGACCATCTGGTGATGTCGATGTGTAGAGTCTTCTCTTCTGTTGTTGGAAGAGGGTGTTTGCTATGACCAGTGTGTTCTCTTGGCAAAACTCTATTGGCCTTTACCTTGCTTCATTCTATGCTCCAAGGCTAAATTTGCCTGTTATTTCAGGTATTTCTTGACTTCCTACTTTTGCATTCCAGTCCCCTATGATGAAAAAGACATCTTTTTTCAGTGTTAGTTCTAGAAGGTCTTATAGGTCTTCATAGAACCATTCATGAAATTAAAAGACGCTTACTCCTTGGAAGAAAAGTTATGACCACCTAGATGGCATATTGAAAAGCAGAGACATTACTTTGCCAACAAAGGTCCATCTAGTCAAGGCTATGGTTTTTCCAGTGGTCATATATGGATGTGAGAGTTGGACTGTGAAGAAGGCTGAGCACTGAAGAATCGATGCTTTTGAACTGTGGTTCAAAGAAGACTCTTGAGAGTCCCTTGGACTGCAAGGAGATCCAACCAGTCCATTCTGAAGGAGATCAGCCCTGGGATTTCTTTGGAAGGAATGATGCTAAAGCTGAAACTCCAGTACTTTGGCCACCTCATGCAAAGAGTTGACTCATTGGAAAAGACTCTGATGCTGGGAGGGATTGGGGGCAGGAGGAAAGGAGGACAACAGAGGATGAGATGGCTGGATGGCATCACTGACTTGATGGATGTGAGTCTGAGTGAACTCCAGGAGTTGGTGATGGACAGGGAGGCCTGGCGTGCTGAAATTCATGGGGTCGCAAAGAGTCTGACACGACTGAGTGACTGAACTGAACTGAACTGAGAACCATTCAACTTCAGCTTCTTCAGCATTACTGGTCGGGACATAGACTTGGATTATTGTGATACAGAATGGTTTGCCTTAGAAATAGAGATCATTCTGTAGTTTTTGAGATTGCAGCCAAGTACTGCATTTTGGACTCTTTTGTTGACTATGATGGCTACTCAATTTCTTCTAAGGGATTGGTGCCCACAGTAGTCATCTGAGTTAAATTCACCCATTCCAGTCCAGTTTAGTTTGCTGATTCCTAAAATGTTGACATTCACTCTTGCCATCTCCTGTTTGACCACTTCCAATTTTCCTTGATTCATGGACCTAACATTCCAGGTTCCTATGCAATATTGCTCTTTATAGCATCGAATCTTGCTTCTATCACCCATCCCATCCACAAGTGGCTGTTGTTTTTGCTTTGGCCCCATCCCTTCATTCTTTCTGGAGTTATTTCTCCACTGATCTCCAGTAGCATATTGGGCACCTACTGACCTGGAGAGTTCATCTTTCAGTGTCCTATCTTTTTGCCTTTTCATACTGTTCATGGGGTTCTCAAGGCAAGAATACTGAAGTGGTTTGCCATTCCCTTCTTCAGTGGACCACGTTTTGTCAGAATTCTCCTCCATGATGCCTCTGTCTTGGGTGACTCTACACAGCACAGCTCATAGTTTCATTGAGTTAGATAAGACTGTGGTCCATGAGATCAGATTGGTTAGTTTTCTGTGATTGTGGTTTTCAGTCTATCTGCCCTTTGATGGAGAAGGATAAGAGGTTTATGGAAGCTTCCTGATGGGAGAGGGGGAAACTGTGTCTTATTCTGATGGGCGGGGCCAAGCTCAGTAAATCTTTAATCCAATTTTCTGTTCAAGGGCAGGGTTGTGTTCCCTCCCTGTTATTTGACCTGAGGCCAAATTATGATGGAGGTAATGAAGACAATGCTGACCTCTTTCAAAAAGTCCCATGCACACACTGCTACCCTCATTACCCCCAACCCTGCAGCAGGCCACCGTCGACCCACACCTCTGCCAGAGACTGCTGGCCACTCATGGGCAAGTCTGGGTCAGTCACTTGTGGGGTCACTGCTCCTTTCTCCTGGGTCCTGGTGCACATAAGGTTCTGTTTATGCCCTCTAAGAGTCTGCTTCCCCAGTCCTGTGTAAGATCTGGCAGCTCTATGGTGGGGTTAATGGTGACCTCCTCCAAGAGGGCTTATGCCATACTTAGGTCTGCTGCACCCAAAGTCTTGCCCCTGCGGCAGGCTGCTGTGGACCCACACCTCCACAGGAGACACTCAAACACAGTGTCAAATAGATATACCCATCTGAATGCAGAGTTCCAAAGAATAGCAAGGAGAGATAAGAAAGCCTTCCTTGGCGATCAATGCAAAGAAATAGAGGAAAACAACAGAATGGGAAAGACTGGAGATCTCTTCAAGAAAATTAGAGATACCAAGGGAATATTTCATGCAAAGATGGGCTTAATAAAGGACAGAAATGGTAGGGACCTAACAGATGCAGAAGATATTAAGAGGTGGCAAGAATACACAGAAGAACTGTACAAGAAAGATCTTCATGACCCAGATGATCATGATGGTGTGATCACTCACACTCACCTAGAGCCAGACATCCTGGAATGTGAAGTCAGGTGGGCCTTGGGAAGCATCACTATGAACAAAGCTAGTGGAGGTGATGGAATTCCAGTTGAGCTATTTCAAACCCTAAAATATGATGCTGTGAAAGTGCTGCACTCAATATGCCAGCAAATTTGGAAAACAGCAATGGCCACAGGACTGGAAAAGGTCAGTTTTCATTCCAATCCCAAAGAAAGGCAATGCCAAAGAATGCTCAAACTACCACACAATTGCACTCATCTCACACGCTAGTCAAGTAATGCTCAAAATTCTCCAAGCCAGGCTTCAGCAATATGTGAACCGTGAACTTCCTGATGTTCAAGCTGGTTTTAGAAAAGGCAGAGGAACCAGAGATCAAATTGCCAACATCTGCTGGATCATGGAAAAAGCAAGAGAGTTCCAGAAAAACATCTATTTCTGCTTTATTGACTATGTCAAAGCCTTTGACTGTATGGATCACAATAAACTGTGGAAAATTCTGAAAGAGATGGGAATACCAGACCACCTGACCTACCTCTTGAGAAACTTGTATACAGGTCAGGAAGCAACAGTTAGAACTGGACATGGAACAACAGACTGGTTCCAAATAGGAAAAGGAGTATGTCAAGGCTGTATATTATCACCCTGCTTATTTAACTTCTATGCAGAGTACATCGTGAGAAATGCTGGGCTGGAGGAAGCAGAAGCTGGAATCAAGATTGCCGGGAGAAATATCAATAACCTCAGATAAGCAGATGACACCACCCTTATGTCAGAAAGTGAAGAAGAACTAAAGAGACTCTTGATGAAAGTGATAGAGGAGAGTGAAAAAGTTGGCTTAAAGCTCAACATTCAGAAAACGAAGATGATGGCATCCAGTCCCATCACTTCGTGGCACATAGATGGGGAAACAGTGGAAACAGTGGCTGACTTTATTTTTCTGGGCTCCAAAATCACTGCAGACGGTGACTGCAGCCATGAAATTAAAAGACACTTACTCCTTGGAAGGAAAGTTATGACCAACCTAGACAGCATATTAAAAAGCAGAGACATAACTTTGCCAACAAAGGTCTGTCTAGTCAAGGCTATGGTTTTTCCAGTAGTCATGTATGGATGTGAGAGTTGGACTATAAAGAAAGCTGAGCGCCAAAGAATTGATGCTTTTGAACTGTGGTGTTGGAGAATACTCTTGAGAGTCCCCTGGACTGCAGGGAGATCCAACCAGTCCATCTTAAAGGAGATCAGTCCTGGGTGTTCATTGGAGGGACTGATGTTAAAACTGAAACTCCAATACTTTGGCCACCTGATGCGAAGAACTGACTCATTGGAAAAGACCTTCATGCTGGGAAAGATTGAGGGCAGGAGAAGAAGGGGACGACAGAGGATGAGATGGTTAGATGGCATCACCGACATAATGGACATGGGTTTGGCTGGACTCTGGGAGTTGGTGATGGACAGGGAGGCCTGCCGGGCTGCGCTTCATGGGGTCACAAAGAGTCGGACACGACTGGGTGACTTAACTGAACACAAAAACTTGTATAGAAATGTTCATCACAGCAAGGTCAGAGGGGGAAAATGTTCATCCAGAAGTATTAATAATAGCCAAAAAAATGGAAACAACTATCCATCAACTGCTGAATGGACAAATAAGATATGTTATGTCCACGCAATGAAATATTATTCAACAATAAAAATAAATGAAGTACTGATACATGCTGCAACATGGATTAATCTTGAAAAAATTAACTGAAAGAAGCTAGCCACAAAGGACCACATATTATATGATTCTATTTACATACAATGGCCATAGGCAAATCCACAGGGTCTGAGAGTAGGATGGTGGTTACTTTGGGGAGAACTGGGAAGTGGCTGCTAAAGGGTGTGTTCTAAAATGAATTGTAGTGATGTTTGCAAAACTCTATGTCAAAAGCCATTGAATTTTACATTTTGAAGGAGTAAATTGTATGGTATGTGATTTAAGTATTAATAGATCTGTTATTTAATAAAAGAATAATGGAATCATCAAGAAAGGCAAAGTTTGCTGAGGAGGCCAGTAGGTAAATATTGAAAACAGCTCATTGAACTTCAAGCACAGGCAACATATATGACAAGCCCACAGCTAACATCATATTTGATGGTTGAAAGCTGAAAGTGTTTCCTCTAAGATCGGGAACAAGACAAGAATGCCCACTATTGACACTCCTATTCAATGCAGTACTTGAAGTTCTAGTCAGAGCAATTAGGAAAAAAATAAAAAGCATCCAAATGAAATAAAATTGTCTCTATTTTCAGGTGATATAAACTAATATAGAAAATCTGAAACACTTCACACACACACAAAAAAAACTATTAGGATAAATAACTTCAGTAAAGTTGCAGGATACAGTATCAACATACAAAAATCACTTGTGTGTCTATTTTTTATGTATATATATACACACACACACACTGCTACTGCTACTGCTAAGTCGCCTCAGTCGTGTCCGACTCTATGAGGCCCCATAGACAGCAGCCCACCAGGCTCCCCCATCCCTGGGATTCTCCAGGCAAGAAGACTGGAGTGGGTTGCCATTTCCTTCTCCAATGCATGAAAGTGAAAAGTGAAAGTGAAGTCACTCAGTTGTGTCCGACTCTTAGCGACCCCATGGACTGCAGCCTACCAGGCTCCTCCATTCAAGGGATTTTCCAGGCAAGAGTACTGGAGTGGGGTGCCATTGCCTTCTCCAATATACACATACACACATATATACTAACAACAAACTGTCTGAAAAAATAAATTAATCATTCCACTCACAAAGTGTCAAAAAGAATAAATACTTATGAGTAAATATAACCTTGGAAATTAAAAATCTGTACATGGAAAAATATATGACACTGATGAAAGAAATTAAAGACAGAAAAAAATGAAAAGATATTCCATTTTCATGGATTAGAAAAATTAGTATTGCTAAAATATCCATACCACCCAAAGCAATATGCTGATTCAGTTCCATCCCTATCAAAATTCCAGTGGCATTTTTCACAAAAATGAAACAAACAATCTTAAAATTTGTGTGGAACCTCAGAAGACCATAAATAGTCAAAGCAATCTTGACCAAGAACAAAGGGGAAGGTATCACACTTCCTGATTTCAAAGTATATTATAAACTATAGTAAGCCATACAGCTCTGACATAAAAATGGATATGGAGGCATATGGAACAGAATAGACAGCCCAGAAATAAACTCGGTCCACTGACCTTTGACAATAGCTCCAAAAATACACAATGTAGAAATGATAGACCCTCCAATAAATAGTGTTTGGAAAATATTCACCTGAAGAAGAGATTGAGCCTTTATCTCAAACCATATTAAAAATCAGTTCAGACTAAAGACTTCAACATAAGAACTAAAACGATAAAACTATTAGAAGACAACAAAGGGAACAACTTCTTGATGTGGAGTTGTTTTTTTTTTTTTTTGTTTTTTTTTTTGATAGGACCCCAAAACACAGACAACAAAAGCAAAAGTAGACACGTGGGATTTCACCAAACTGAAAGGCTTCTGCACTGCAAAGGAAACCATCAACAAAATGAAAATACAGCCTCCTGAATGGGAGAAAATAGTTGAAAATCATGTACCTGATGAGAAGCGAATCTCCAAAATAAATAAGGAATTCAACTCAGGAACAACAACAGAAGTGGGCAAAGGACCTGTACATATATTTCTCCAAAGAACACATGTAAATGGCCAGAAACTATATGTAAAGTTGCTCAATATCACTAATCATCAGAGAAATGCAAATCAAACCCACAAGACCTATCATCTCATACCTTTCAAAACTGCGATCATCAAAAAGACAGAAGATAATAATTACTGATAAGGATGTGGAAACATTACCCACTGTTTATAGGAATGAAAAATGGTACAGTATTTGAAAAACAGTATAAAGTTTCCTCAAAATAAAAAATAAAAAAAATAGAAGTATCTTTCTATCTAGAAATCCTCCTTCTGAGAATATATCCAAAGGAAATGATATCAGCATCTTGAAGATATATTTGCACTGTCATTTCATTGCAGCATTATTCACAATGGTTAAAATATGGAAACGACCTAACTGTCCACTGACAGATGAAGAAATGCCAAAAGTCCAGCCCAGGCTGAAGGAGAGGGGAACTAGACTGCATTCTTCATGGGGAGAAAAGTGTAGTCACAGTGCAAAGAAGTCTGCCTTGCAGGGGTTATGCAGGGGTTATGCCATCCATCTTCACAAGCAAACTATCAGAGGTGAGTTGGACTTCATTGTCCAACTGTTAGGTTTGATGTGCAGTTACTACCCTGGGCTTCCCTGGTGGCTCAGATGGTAAAAATCGACTGAAATGCAGGAGACCTGGGTTCATTCCCTGGGTCAGGAAGATCCCCTGGAGAAGGGAATGGCTACCCACTCCAGTATTCTTGCCTGGAAAATTCTATGGACAAAAAAGCCTGGAGAGCTACAGTCCATGGAGTCACAAGAGTCAGACATGACTAAGCAACTACATACTTTCACATCCATACTACCACCCTGGGCAGTGTAGGGTTGTTCCAATTCATGTTTTCTCAGAATCTTCTTCATAGAGCCCTCTTTCTTTTTTTCAGAGTTCCTTTCTCACTATGAAGTTATAGACTGGAAAGTATGACTATTAGGTGAATATCTCTCCTCCCTGGGAACAGAGACTGGTTATTTATTTTTATTCACTACTGTGTTACCAGCACTTAGAGCTGTGCATGTAACTTAACAGTCACACAATAGATTTTGTTGAATTGTTGAATAAATGAATGAATAAGTGTCAGAGTGATGACAGAGGTAATATGTGAGCTGTGTCTTGAAGGATAAATTTGATTGCATTAGGCAGAGAAGAGTCAGATGAGTATATTAATTCATATGAAAGAATCAATATGCACAACATTAAATGGCTTTCAACATGAATTCCAAAGACAAAGTCCTTTAAAAATGATAACAGGGTACAATTATTTAAATATAATAAAATAATATGCTAGAACAGAAAGTTATTAAAATATACAAAACTAAATAACCTCTTAAAATAAACTATTATAAAGCATTCATGATAACTGCATACATAGGAAAAACATCAGCAATAATATACTATCATATATAATATAAAAAATGAACAAGCTGAAATATAAGTTTTTAAACTTTGGGCATCTATCAAAAGGAAATCTATCATACAAATAGAAAGGAATGAAAATTATTCTATTAAAATATATATTACAGAAAAGTATCTTTAGAAAATACATTAAAATCAGCAGAAATTATACTGTTACATTCCAGTACATTTGTAAGAGCTATATAAAAATCATCAGTGACAGCAAGTAGCTAGGCAGGAACTTTGTTTCATAATTAGTTTGCATGTAGAAAATATTCCAGGTAGGATATATGGAAAAATAAAAAATGCACATATGTTTCATTTTTTAACTTTTTATTTTACATTGGAGTATAAATAACCAACTAACAATGTGACAGTTTCAGATGAACAGCTAAGGGACTCAGCCAACCATATACATGCATCCATTTTCCCCAAACTCCCCTCCCATCCAGGCTGCCAAATAACATCGAGCAGAATTCCCTGTTCTATACAGTAGGTCCTTGTTGGTTATCCAATTTAAATATAGCTGTGTGTACTGCTCCTCCCAAACTCCCTAACTATCCCTTTCCCCGATCCTTCCCCCGTCCTAGTAACCATAAGTTACTAGTTCTCTAAGTCTGTGAATCCCTGTTTTGTAAATAAGTTCATTTGTATTATTTTTCTTTAGATTCTGCATAAAAGAGATATTGCATGTACCTTTCTTTTAAAGAAATTATGAGATTCTCCCAAAGGAATTCAAACAGAAAATCCCAGTACTATTAAGGATATCTTAAGCCACAAAATATACTGTCATGCTGGAACCCAGGAATAGAGCTACTACATATATGAGGATATTTTCATCTTTAGGGGGAAATATATTATACTATATTACACAAAAAAATAGATATGACAATTTTATTTAAATTTGGAAACCTGTATACCTCCTAATAGAAAACAAAAGTTTAGATTAATGGCACAGAAAGAAATAGTCCTCCTACAGATACATATATGTGTGTATACACACACACATACATACACACAATTTTTTCCTTCCTTCCTGCTAGAATAAAAAAGATCAGAGAAATCCTGTCAGTCACACCTTGAAAAACCACCACACAGACACTTGGATGTGGTCTAACTAATTAGAAGAGAAGAACTGGAAGCAAATTCATCTTTACCATTTGTGGGAACCAGGGCAAGATTAAATATAGAGGCTTTATAACATATGTGGAAATATTTAAAAGTTACAAATCATGATAACAAACTGTTAAATAGGCTATTGCTATTCCTTTACCATTACCAAGATTCCATTTTGATTCGGGCTTCCTGAGACCTGCCATCAGAGCATGGCCCACCTGTGGTCTGGATCCTTGACTTGTCATTGCCAGCTCCATCTGGCACCATGGGGGCCTCATGTCTGAGCATGAAAACGCCTGAGCTCAAATGATCCCTGGTTTAATCCACCTCCTCTCAAAGAATTCCCCCTTGGGTATCTCTTGCACCTAGAGTATGCACACCCACAAGACAGACCTGGGAAAGAAGTCTGCAGTTTCTGAAACCAGCCGTGGCATAGATCAGGCCAAGAACAATCCAACAGGAGGGCTATGCTGGCTCAGAGTGAACACCTGCCCCGCGACTCCAGCCCTGGGTCCACAGACTCCTCCCCTCACTGGAAGGTCATCACTACAGCAGACCTGGAGCAGGGCACTGTCTTACCTGATCTAAGGTAGAACTAAACAAAAGAAAGAATGGGCTATCAATTAATGTGGCGCCATGCACAGAAGGCTCTAGATCTTCACTGCATCTGTCAGGGTTATTTCTCACTATTAAACGTCATTTGAGGACTTAGAAGTTTCTGATGGTTAAAATTTTAATATGGAAAGTATCTGGTGACCTCCACTGGAAAAATATTTATGAAGGCCTCCAGTGGGCAGAAGATGATACTAGTTGCCAGAAGTGAATATAAAAGAATAAATATGACTTCTGCTTCAAGGAGCATATAATCTGGCAGAGAGACAGTCATATACATTCAGTGAACAATAATACAGTGTGATATGAGTAAAAGAAGTCATATGAAATAGAGACAGTACATGCTGTTGATACAGTTAACTTTAGGCAGGTTGATAAGTAGTCCAAGGCCCCTTAGAGAGGAAGAACTCATTCTTTGTTTTAGCAGGCTCTGTGTTAATGATTATATAGCAACAATATATCATGCTTAAAGGCATGGTTTCCTTCTTAACAGGAACTCTTTCCTTCTTCACAGGAACTTGTTCCTTCTGGCTAATCTTGTACTGATGCTATCTTAGGATGTATGCCTTGGGAAAGAGTCTGGTAAAACTTTTACAACCTTGAGGTATTCTTTTAATCTATCCTTGGCAGCCAACTGAAAACTACATAATGTTTCCTTCAAGTTAACAAAGTAGATATTCTCCTACCTGCTTCTGATGCTCATGTCAGAAGTCTTTCTGTTTCTTTTCAATAAGCTCTTTTTCCTTGCTACAAGCCTCCCGTGGTCACTGCTAACTGCCTGGCTCCTGAGGAAATTCCTCTTCCTCAGAGGCCGTGAACTCAGGTTCGACACACACTCTGACCTCATCCGGTCCAGATTGATTTAAATGTCCCACCACATGAATGGAACCTCTCCTGGGTCAGAGATTTTATTTCTTCTGTTTATTGCTTTATCTACCAGACCCTATAATAATGTTTGCCCAAACTAAGTCATCAGTAAATATTTGTTGAGTGAAGGAAGAAAGGGGAAATAGCTGGATATTAGCTGTATGTCAGGAACCTGCATAAATCGACATGAAGGCATCACCAACTCAATGGACATGAATTTGAGCAAGCTCCAGGAGTTGGTGATGCACAGGGAAGCCTGGTGTGCTGTACTGTAAGGGATCACAGAGTCATGATTGAGCAACTGAACTGACTGACTGCATAAATTAGAATGGCTCTGAAAGGGCTACTATGGTCTCTATTTTGCAGGCAAGGAAAAGGTGATATCAAAAAGTAACTTCCCTCAATTAAAGAATTGGTAAAAGGGGTGGGATAAATTGGAAGATATATACACTATTGATACTATGTATAAAATAGATAACTAATGAGCACCTACTGTATAGCACAGGGAACTCTATTCAATGCTCTTCTCCTAAAGGGAAGGAAATCAAAAAAGAGGGGATATATATATGACTGATTCACTTTGTTGTACCTAAGAAACTAACACAACATTGTAACGCAAATATATCCCAACTGAGGAAAAAAAAAAAAACTAGTATGTTGAAGAGGTCGATCTAGAACCCAGATATGACCTCAAAGCTCATGCTCTCTGCACCTCCACATCCCCATTAGACCCAATGCTTTCTATAACAAATATTTTTAAAATCTTCTTTATTGTTCTGCAATGAAATTGACAGTGAGTATATATTTCCATAAATAAATTCAGAGAAATCAATGCATTGTTTTGATTATAAAATGAAGTAATAAAAGCAAAGTAACATGTTAAAATAACACAAACATAAGTGCTCAGGTATGACTAAAGAAGAGACATGGTGATACAGACACTTCCCTCAATGCAGAGTCTTCATGACTGTAAAAATGATCAGTGCATAAAGAGATAGGCAACAGAAACTGGGGTTCAAACATCATAGGTAGTACTACCGTTAATTCTTAGCAACATTCCAAATAAAACAATATGCAGTCTTCTCTCAATTTATATGGTAGCTGAAATCCTGTAAAAGTCAATTGAAATATGTAAGGAAAAAAATAATAGCATTTTCTTCCAAAAATTTTCAAATTTTACTTGATTAGAGTAAATCTCCCTTGATAATTTTTGGATCAGTTTCTGATTATTTAAATAATATTTTCTTATAGAAAAAAATGGTGGATATATGTATCACAGATTTACTCTGTTGTAAACCTGAAATTAACACAACACTGTAAACCAACTGTATTTCAATAAAATTTGTTTTTAATGTGTAAAAATACTGGACACACAATTCTTTATTCTATAGAAGTAGCTCTGCTGCTGCTAAGTCACTTCAGGCGTGTCTGACTCTGTGCAACCCCATAGACGTCAGCCCACCAGGCTCCCCTGCCCCTGGGATTCTCCAGGCAAGAACACCGGAGTGGGTTGCCATTTCCTTCTCCAATGCATGAAAGTGAAAAGTGAAAGTGAAGTCGCTCAGTTGTGTCCGATTCTTAGTGACCCCATGGACTGCAGCCTTCCAGGCTCCTCCGTCCATGGGATTTTCCAGGCAAGAGTACTGGAGTGGGGTGCCATTGCCTTCTCCGATAGAACTAGCACCCTCCCACTAAATGCCAGAACTGAATTCTCTCGTTCAATAAACAAAAACCCTCACAAATTTCCAAAATGCTCTACAGAGAGCAGTGCCACTGCTCAGGAAGCCACTTCCGTAGGGGGCCTCAGTAAAAAGCTGTGACTCTCCAAGAAGAAAACTGTAATTCAACCCTTCCCAGTCTGGAAGTCAGCAAAGGCTCTTCTGGTGGCTCAGTAGTGAAAAACCAGCTTGCCAATGCAGAAGGTGCAGGTTTGATCCCTGGGTCGGGAAGATCCCATGGAGAAGGAAAGGGCAACCCACTCCAGTATTCTTGCCTGGAGAATCCCATGGACAGTGGAGCCTGATGGGCTACAGTCCATGGGGTCACAGAGTCAGACATGATTGAGCAGCTAAGCAACAACAAAAGGCTTCCCAGTGAAGGCAGACTGTGAGCTGGGACTTGTCACCTCCATGCTTAGACCCTGGGAGCACTTTTCCTAAAGAAGTCCTGCAGGAAAAGGTCTAGACAGACCTTCTCCACACCCAACCTTGCTGATCAGAACTAGAATAGGTCATAAGGCTCCAAGTTATTGTCAAATTTGTGTGGAGAAAATGTAATTATTGATTTGAAGAAATTTTGATGACCTCTACAGGAACTGGCAACCCATTCCAGTTTCCTTGCCTGGAAAATCCCATGGACAGAGGAGCCTGGTAGGCTACAGTCCATGGGGTCGCAAAGAGTTGGACACGGCTGAGCGACTTCACTTTCACTTTTCACTTTTCACCAGGAACTAGGAAAGTCAAATTCTCATACCAGATCTCTACCAGGATTTTAGCAAGTTATTCCATATACACCAGTGTTGTTTTCTTAAAGTCACCCCATAAAGCTATTCAGTGATATGGTTTGTCCGTGGCATTTGGAACTCCAAGCATATTTGTCGTTGTTCAGTTTCTAAGTTGTGTACAACTCTTTGCGACCCCATTGGACTTCAGCATGCCCAGGCTCCTTTGTCTTCCACTATCTCACAGAGTTTGCACAAATTGATGTCCACTGTGTCAGTGATGCTATCTAACCATCTCATCCTCTGCCATCTACTTATCCTTTTGCCTTCACTCTTTCCCAGGATCAGGGTCTTTTCCAATGAGTCAGCTCTTTGCATCAGATGGCCAGAGTATTGGAATTTCAACTTCATTATGACCAATCTAGATAGCATATTGAAAAGTAGAGACATTACTTTGCCAACAAAGGTCTGTCTAGTCAAAGCTATGGTTTTTCCTGTGGTCATGTATGGATGTGAGTTGGACTGTGAAGAAGGCTGAGCACCGAAGAATTGATGCTTCTGAACTGTGGTGTTGGAGAAGACTCTTGGGAGTCCCTTGGACTGCAAGGAGATCCAACCAGTCCATTCTGAAGGATATCAGCCCTGGGATTTCTTTGGAAGGAATGATACTAAAGCTGAAACTCCAGTACTTTCGCCACCTCATTCGAAGAGTTGACTCATTGGAAAAGACTCTGATTCTGGGAGGGAATGGGGGCAGGAGGAGAAGGGGACAACAGAGGATGAGATGGCATCACTGACTCGATGGACGTGAGTCTGAGTGAACTCCAGGAGTTGGTGATGGACAGGGAAGCCTGGCGTGCTTCGATTCATGGGGTCGCAAAGAGTCGGACACGACTGAGCAACTGAACTGAACTGAACTGATCAGTCTTTCCAGTAAATATTCAAGGTTGATTTCTTTTAGTTATTGACTGGTCTGATCTCCTTGCAGTCCAAGCATATCAGGTTACAGATTCAGAAGTGGAAATACGACTGACTATCCACGTGAACCGTGGTTTTTCACCATGAGTTAGATCCTGTCTCGTTCCTATTTCTTGAACAGAATTTCCTTTCTCTGGTACCTTGGGCATCTCTTAATCATGAGGCTATGCTTAATAAATGTCTCTGTTTTATTTGAAGTCTCATCTACTCTATTGAATCAACATAGCCCTGCATTTGTGCCTGCATGTGTTGGAGATGCTGTTCAAGCATCTGTGCAAATTAGCGCACTTAGCTTCATTTCCTTCCTTGGGGGAATCCTGTGATTTTTCTTATCCTAGAGTTTTAAAGAGGCCCTAATTGTTAATATTTTTGTTATGAATGTCTCCCTTGGAGCTGTAACAAATGACTCATAATAAGCTGGACTAGATGATCTCTAAAATTTCCTCCCTATTCCAACACTCTATGATTTTATAAGTGGTACATTAATTTCCCTAATTTCTAGAGAACTCAAATATCACAAGCAGATACGGTGAACATAAAGCAGTTCTTGGTGAACTGTTACATCCTCACATGATTTGAATATGAGGAACCCTGGGAAGCATGTAAAGGAAGGAAGGGACTGCTCAAGGGTGGAGATTATTAGACTTGGGTGGTGTCTAAAAAGGTTTCACTGGGTAGGATTATCTTTTAAAAGTTTATAACAGGAGGAATATCCTGTTTTGGCAAAGAGACTTAAGGAAGTTCTACTGAAAAAGAGGAATAATCCAAAAGAGGAAAAGACAGCAAAATACAAAGATGTGTAAGAGGTAAAGTTATGGAGTTCTGTGATGGATAATGGCAACTAAACTCCAAAAGTAAGTTGTTTTTTTTTGTGGGGTTTTTTGGTGGGCAATTTTAAATGTTTTTAAAAAAAGGGAAAACACTTCAAATTGGTCGCAAGGATCCCAAAATGGACTAGCTGCCACTAAATTCATCAAAGAATCTACAGCTGTCAGCTTCAGAGGATTTGGCTGCTGGGCTACGAGAAGAGGATGTTGATGCTTGCAGAGCTAGACCACTGTTTCACAATGCTGCCATTTTCAATTTTCATGAAACATGTGTACTGACCTGGGTTACTATGATTTTTGTTCTTGTTACTGGAAAATAGAGGGAATGAGTTTTACCTTTTTTGTCTTAATACATCTATTTTGCTATATATATATATATAGCTAGTTTCACCAAGCTAGTACCCTCATTACTGAGACGTTGGTTTATACTGGATCTTTCATTCCAAGGCAAATGAATAATGAAAATCCATATCTGTTCTTCTAATTAGGGCACTCCTGTCTATCCATTTCGCCAGGCTTTACTGGATTTCTATATCAACTTCATTTCTAGCAGTATTTCCAATTTCCTTTTTATTATGTTCATCTTCTGTCCTGTGCATTTCTGACATTCCCTTAAATGAATGTGGACTCCATCTGCTTCTTACTTTGTCATTCACCTGAAACAATCTTTTTCATTCCTTCCTTACTGTGATAGGCGTTCAGTGTGGGAAGTCTCTTCTGTTGCTGATGCCATTGGCTACTTCAGGATCTGTCACACTTCTCTATCTTTCCGTGTCACACTACTTTTCTCATGGATTTTTCATCTCATATGGATTTATTCTGTTGATTTCCTTTTTTTTTTTTTTTTTCTTTTTAATTTGGCCACGCCACTTGGCATGTGGGATCTTAGTTTCCAACACGCCACTTGGCATGTGGGATCTTAGACAGCTCCTGCACTGGAAGCTCGGAGTCTTAACCACTGGACATCCAGGGAAGTCCCTGTTCTGTTGATTTCTTTTCAAGACCCCTTTGCTGTTATCTTAACACCCTCACTTGTACACACAGACACATACACACAGAACCACCATCACCTCCGTATTCCTCTTCATCATTTTGTCAGTCAGCTTACTTACATCCTCCATCGAATACATAAATTCTTATTCTGACTCCAATTCTTCAATTCAACTTTCATCTCTCCTCTTTTCCTCTAATCCAAACCCATGCCATTTTACACCTCATTCTCATCTCTCCCCTGCCAGGAGAATGTTTCAGAAATGAAACATTTATAAGAACAGACTGTCTATTTACCACCTCAGTGAAAACAAAACCCCCTCAATGCTATGCTAAGTATGCTAAGTCGCTTCAGTCGTGTCCAACTCTGTGTGACCCCATAGACGGCAGCCCACCAGGCTCCCCCGTCCTTGGGATTCTCCAGGCAAGAACCCCCCAAACTACAATTCAAATATGAAGATTCAGAATCAACTAGAATCTACTTCTTCTTTAACAAATATTTATTGAGTAGAGCTGCTGCTCCTGCTGCTAAGTCGCTTCAGTTGTGTCCAACTCTGTGCGACCCCATAAACGGCAGCCCACCAGGCTCCGCCGTCCCTGAGATTCTCCAGGCAAGAATACTGGAGTGGGTTGCCATTTCACTGAACTCTAATTCCATCTTTGGAAAAAGGGAACTATCAGGCTTGACATCTACCCTCAAGAAACTCTCTGCTTCTATAGAAACCATAAAATCACAAATTAAATGGGATTGCCCCAATGTGTCTGAAATTGAGAGGGCTTACTAGTCAAGAGGGCTGAGATTTCTGTCTTAATTTGCCCTTTGAATGTTAAAATAGTTAGGTCAAAGGGAACTTCCCTGGGCAACTTGGAGTTTTCTTTAAAGATGAAACATGTTCTGGATCCCTGCATGAAGTCTCTGTAGACTGAAAAGGAAAGAAGTAAAATGTATCCAAGTAGAATGCTATGGAGAGAGAATACAGCTTTTAGAATAACAAAAAATTAAAATTAAAAAAAACCTAAAACCTACTTTCAGGGTAGGAATAGAGATGCAGACATAGAGAATGGATTTATGGACACGGAGGGAGAAGGAGAAGGTGGGAGAAATTAAGAGAGTAGTACTGACATATATACTACCATGTGTAAAATAGATAGCTAGTGGGAAGCTGCTGTATAACATATAGTGGGTGGGAGGGAGGCTTACGCGGGAAGGGACATATGTGTATATATAGTGATTGGGCTTCCCTGGTGCCTCAGACAGTCAAGAATCTGCCTGCAATGCAGGAGACCTAGGTTCCATCCCTGGGTTGGGAAGATTCTCTAGAGAAGGGAAAGGCAACCCACTCCAGTATTCCTGCCTGGAGAATGCCATAGAGAGAGGAGCCTGGCAGGCCACAGCTGATTCACACTGTTGCATAGCAAAAACCAACACAACATTGTAAAGAAAGTATACTTCAATAAAAAAAAGAAATTTAAAAAGCATTAAAAAAAAAAAGAAATCTGAAAAATAAAAAGCAGACCAGAGAGTTGTAAAAAAGAGAGCAAAATGTACTGACTTAGGACATAGAAGGCTCAAGATTTATAAGTGTAACTATTTGATGAAATGAGAGAACCTGGTCATAATTCCTGAATGCTACTCATCCCAAGTCTTCAGAGGCTCTACCAAGGAGAGTGAGTGTTCACTGCAATTAGCTTGTAGGGGCCACTAGGACCTATCAGATCATAACTTGCCCTTATAAATTCCCTTCTTCCTACATGGCCTCAATGCAAGCACAAACTGAAGTTTTAATAGTGATCCAGTTTTTGGAGAAGGAGATGACATAATTATTCAAGTTAATAACTGCAGAGTAGTTACTTGAGGGAGAATCTGGACTTAATTTCTAAAGACTGTGGAGCTGGAATTTCATAAGAATGAGAACTCTGACCTGCTCACAGATTAATGGGATATCTTGGAAGGTAAAATGCTCCATTAGTGGAAGTTTTCAAGGACTTGTGACATGATTGCTTGATGGGAATGCTATGGAAGAGATACATGCCTTGGCAAGTAAGGTTTCTCTAGGAAATTCAAGAACAATAGTCTTAACATCAAAAATTCAGTTTTTCCTGCTTTTACAGATAAAATCTAGGTAAGTTAGCATGGTATGGTAGTTAGTCACTCAGCTGCGTCTGACTCTCTGTGACCCCATGGACTGTGGCCAGGCTCCTCTGTCCATGGAATTCTCCAGGCAAGAATACTGGAGTGGGTTGCCATTCCCTTCTGTAGAGGATCTTCTTAAATCCAGGGATGGAACCCAGGTATCCTGAATTGCAGGAAGATTCTTTACAATCTGAGTCTGGGTCAGGAAGATCCTATAAGTTAGTATATTAAGAACTTATTCTTTTATCTTCTTGAATATCCACTGTCTTACCTGTGGATTGGGAACATAATACTTATGTCACAGGTTATTATATGGATTAATGAGAAATTGCTTAGAACAGTCAGTTATGAACAGTAATTGTTGGCTGCAGTGAGGTACCATCTCACACCTGATAGAATGGCTATTATTAGAAAGATAAGGAGGAACTTTTGGTGAGGATGTGGAAACCGTGGACCACTGAGCACTGTTGGTAGGAATACAGAGTGGTGCAGTCAATATGGAAAACAGTATGGAAGTTTCTCAAAAAATTAAAAATAGAACTATCAGATGACCCAGAAATTCAAATTCTGAGTATTTATCCAAAAAATCCCAAAATACTAACTTGAAAATGCAACATTATTTACAATAGCCAAGATATGGCAACAACATAAGTGTTATCAGTAGATAAATGGATAAAGAAATCATGGTACATGTGCACACTGGAATATTATTCAGCCAGAAAGAAGAAGGCAGTCTTGCCATTTGTAACAACATGATGGATCTTGAAGGTATTACGCGAAGTGAAATAAATCAGAGAGAAAAAGACAAATACCATAATGACCTATTCTATGTGTACGATCTAAAACAAAAAAGCAAAAAGTCAGGTTCTTATATACAGAGAATAAATTGGTAGTTGCCAGAGACAACGATCAGGGAAATGGGTGGAAAAAATTTTAGTTGACTTTCCTTGACTCTTATGTTTGTATAGGAGTAATTTTTGACAGATAGGACATAAAGGATCATCCATGGGATAAAACTCTTCAGTGCTTCAAAAGAACTCTCAATAGGACTTATTCGGTTGAACATAGTTAAACTTCATACCTAGCATGGAAACCAGGCAAAACTGAAAACTGGTATAAAAAGGGGATTTCTAGCAAAACACAAAACAAACCCTACAAACACTAAGTTTTCTTTTCCAGCATTCCCGTAGCTTAGCTCTGGATCTTCCCCAGCTTTTTTTTTTCTTTTTTTCTGTTACTGAAAATGTGTCTCAGTATGTCATCAGCTATAAGATCTTTTAGGAAGAGTCTCACAATCAGAAACAATCTGTGAGCAGTAATACTCTGTTTACAGTCTTCCATTGCAATTGAGGAAACAGAAAAAAATGGAATTAATGAAAAGAATCTGTGATATCAAAAAATTAGAATATTGCACTGAGATGAAAAGAAAAAAAGACATTCAAAGATTTATGATTTGGAAGCATATAATTAAACCAGCATTTAATGTGTCCGTTCAAGAGAAAAAAGCAATGATCGTAAAATACGAGAAACAAATACAATTATAATATAATAGTAGAGGGTAAGGGGGATAATACTTGTGAAACAGGTAGAAATTAAAAGGAAGCAGAATCAAACAAGTAAAGAAGATGATGTGGAGAATGAGCTTGAGTCATAGGCCAGAAGGCAGCAAAAAACACTGAATTTCATGACTGAATCAATATCACACCTTCAATTATTTTGTTGACCAGAAAGTCTGTTTAAGTTTTTCCATAAGACATTACAGATATTATGACTTTAGAATAAGCTTTAATATCTGATTGAGTTATTCATCTTTCAATATTCTTTTTTTTTGACACTTAAAGATATTTTCATATTATCTTCCTTTGATAAAATGTTTTAAGATCAAAGAAAAACACCACTAGCAATTTTGTATGAGCAAAATATTAATTATTAAATTTGAAGAGAACTTCTGTATTTATTTGCCACTTGGTATGTATTTCGATTTAAGCCTCATTTTTTTGTCCATTGACTAAATTGCATCCCTTTTTCAGGTAGCCCTGATACATTTCAATGAAATTTATCCCAATGTACTGCAGGTGTTTACCTTTTATTTAGGACCCTAAAACAAAA
Source organism: Bos indicus (assembly GCF_029378745.1). NCBI lineage: Eukaryota > Metazoa > Chordata > Mammalia > Artiodactyla > Bovidae > Bos > Bos indicus. The sequence continues at coordinate 30,837,301 of NC_091772.1, forward strand.
CTCCCTTAAAGGTGAAACATTAGGGTTATTCATGTTAATGTCATGATGACCTCACCACCTTTATAGTGAACTTTGTATTAGAAATATTATCTAATAAGCTAACACTTCTATAAAGTAGCATAAACACAAATATTTAAAATGATAAAGTAAATGTATAATGATGAGCAGATTCTTAGAATCCTATGTTAAAGAAAATCAACTCAAATTTACACCTAATACAAGAGTTTTGTAGAGTGGTAAAAGGCAGTAGGATTATATAAGATTACGGATGTAAAATACTTGGAACAAATAGCAACGCTCAGTGTTTATCAGTTTTTAATGTTATCTCCTTAGCTACTAAGATGTGTGTTTACCTGCTGCCATAGTGCTCATTTGGAGAATGCCTCTGTGTGGCTGGAAGAGGAATCGATGGGCCATAGGCCAACACACATTTTCAATTTTACCACGTATTGCCAAATGGCTTGTTAATTAACATTCTTTATGTATTTTAAACAAATCCACTCAAACACTAATTTTCAAGATTACTCCAAAAAGTGAGAAACATTTTGTACTATGATAGGCGTTAAAAAAATACTGTAATGAAACCCTCTATTTAAACATAATTTTTGAACAGAGAAAGTTAGACTAACTGTTCTTTTCCATCAGAAATGAAAATATGTCAGTGTCCATCATAACTTAATTGAACAAGAATAACTGAAAAATACTAAAACCCATATATTTTCTTGTTGAATCTGTCATAACTCATTAATGTCAGAACTTACTGACTACTATATATATTACATATATTTCTATATATATGTAGTCTTCTCATTTTACGCACTTTACTCTTACAATCAACAAAAACTGAAGACAAAAGCTGAAATTTCCACAACAATTGTGTGGGGAGAGAAAATATAAGAACAAATAGGAAAGAATACTTACAAGATAACCAAGAAGGGAGAGTAATTCCCATCAGTACTTCAGTAAAGAAAAAAAAATACCACAGTCAATTTGCAAATACAACATGGCAAGGTCTAACTCAGCAGTTGATTTAACTTTTGGCTAATAAGTCCAAAACATTGTATGTAATTTAAGGAAAATCATAGTCCACTCAGCTAAAGCACAGCAGGTGGTAATACTCTTTCCTGAAAATGAGGGAAAATTTCTTTCATAAGAATTCTGAGTTTTACTAAAGGGCATCTCAGGATTAGAACTGAGTAAAATGAAATTGTACCTGTGCCCTGCAGCACTTACACAGAGCGGCTGTCCTGGAAATTGCCCACACTTGAGTAATGCTGTTCTGTACCCTTGAACAGCAATGTGCTAGTCTAACAGAAGGCATGGGTGGTCAATGGGGAAGGACAGAGCCTGGAAGAAATAGGCCAGGAATCCACAGGTTCATCTGTCTATAGCAGAGGTTCCCAGTTATTAGAGTCCAGATTCAAACCTAAGTCCCCAACTTCCATCATAGCATTGTTCCAGTCACATCTTTGAAGTCAGGTTTAGTGAATGGTTGGATATGGACTCTGCGAAGAAAGAAAAATCAAAGGTGACTCTGAGACTTGAGACTGGAAGAAAGGGTGGTATTGCTGTCGTAATTATGAACATCAGGAGGTAGTCCTTGGAGCTCCTTGGTGAGAAGGGTTAGCTTTGCTTAGGGAGTAAGCAGCTCAGGCCTCAGAAAAGTCATTTGTCTGTGCCAGGGGCAAGCTAGTTTTGGACAGCCAAGCTGGCTTAAAAGTTCACATATCAGAGTGTAGGGATTGCTGGAATATCTGTGCACAAAACTGTGCAGGTAGTAGGGAGCCCACAGGACAAAGGATACACAGGAACAATTAGACTTTTCTGTAATGAGTAAAGCCTATGAAAGAATCAGAGTGAAAAGTGCTGCTGAGAACATGATGGTGTGTGTACAATATGTAACAAGAAAGGTTCTGTGTCATTTGTGGGACATAAAGCAATACTTTGGAAATTTTTGTACCAGCAAATCAAACATTTTGCTATTAAAACATACTTCTGGATCATTAGCAGAAATCAATTATTGTCATGGCAAGAGTAACAAGGTGAGATGATCAACACAGGCCAAGATACGATCCCATAAGGGCAGGCAGGTAAGAACTGAAGGGGTTTGAATAGGTATGAGGTCCTTTCCCATCAACTGCAATGTATCTACTAAATTATTCAAATCCTCCACCAACACTGGTTCAAAGCATAACTGAGAAAGACAGGAAGGCACTGGGGGTGGGGTGGGCTGAGGAGGAAGACAAGGTGATGACAAGGGAGTAATTAGAAGGTAGCACAGTGGTAAAGAACTCGCCTGCCGATGCAGGAGACGCAGGAGACATGGGTTTTCCCCTCCTGGAGGGGGAAATGGCAACCCACTCCCCTATTCTTGTCTAGAGATTTCCATGGACAGAGGAGACTGGTGGGCTACAGTCCAGGGCATTCACAAAGAGTCGGATATGAATGAGCAACTGAGCACACAAGGTCTGTAATAGATGTGTGTTCTAAACCCCAAAAATGTCCTTGACATAACTCTGTAATTCAAGGACTCAGAAAGCAGAAAAATTCCCTAGACTATAGGAATCCAGCGAAACTGTCAACAGCCATTGAACAAGTCAACAATCTATGGCCAGTCCAAGCTGGGCTGTCTCAGCATTCAGAGGCTTGAACAAAATGCCTCTGCCACCCTGTGCAAAGTGCTTGGTCCTCTCTGTGGAGTCGTGCTGACCCCTTCTGTAAGAAGAAACAAGGCGGGGTGAATAGATCTGGGCATTCACAGACAATTATGATTAGGACTATATACGGAAACCAATTAAAAGACTTCTGTAATCTCTCAGAATTCTGGAGGACTGAAGAGAATCACGCTTTGTGAGGAATTAAAAATACCTATGCATCTAGTTATCTGTGACAAATCCAAAAGCAAAATTAGATTAAATGATCCCTCATAGTTTGAAAATTAAAATAGAGATCAAAGAAGTGGAAAAATTAAATCTTAGGCCCCTGGGAGTAAAATGAATACAAAAATGTGATTTCCCTGAAATTCAATGACCATCGCATAAATGTGTTAGAAAAATACCACTAATTTCAAGAAAAAAATAGTAAACTCAAGAAGGAAGACTAAAAACAAATGGATTTTTGGTAAATAGTAAAATGGATCTAGAACTGGACATGGAACAACAGACTGGTTCCAAATAGGAAAAGGAGTACGTCAAGGCTGTATATTGTCACTCTGCTTATTTAACTTATATGCAGAGTACAGTATGAGAAACACTGGACTGGAAGAAACACAAGCTGGAATCAAGATTGCTGGGAGAAATATCAATAACCTCAGATATGCAGATGACACCACCCTTATGGCAGAAAGTGAAGAGGAACTCAAAAGCCTCTTGATGAAAGTGAAAGAGGAGAGTGAAAAAGTTGGCTTAAAGCTCAGCATTCAGAAAACGAAGATCATGGCATCTGGTCCCATCACTTCATGGGAAATAGATGGGAAAACAGTGGAAACAGTGTCAGACTTTATCTTTTTGGGCTCCAAAATCACTGTGGATGGTGACTGCAGCCATGAAATTAAAAGACGCTTACTCCTTGGAAGGAAAGTTATGACCAACCTAGATAGCATATTCCAAAGCAGAGACATTACTTTGCCAGCAAAGGTTCATCTAGTCAAGGCTATGGTTTTTCCAGTGGTCATGTATGGATGTGAGAGTTGGACTGTGAAGAAAGCTTGCACCGAAGAATTGATGCTTTTGAACTGTGGTGTTGGAGAAGACTCTTGAGAGTCCCTTGGACTGCAAGGAGATCCAACCAGTCCATTCTGAAGGAGATAAGCCCTGGGATTTCTTTGGAGGGAATGATGCTGAAGCTGAAACTCCAGAACTTTGGCCACCTCATGAGAAGAGTTGACTCATTGGAAAAGACTCTGATGCTGGGAGGGATTGGGGGCAGGAGGAGAAGGGGATGACAGAGGATGAGATGGCTGGATGGCATCACTAACTCGATGGACATGAGTCTGAGTGAACTACGGGAGTTTGTGATGGACAGGGAGGCCTGGCGTGCTGCGATTCATGGGGTTGCAAAGAGTCGGACACGACTGAGCGACTGAACTGAGCTGAAAATACCATAATTTTTTATTTCTTAAAACCTATGGTCCCAGATTAAAAAAACAGATTAAAGGAACAACTGAGGGAAACCCTAACTTCTACTTGTATAGGAGAATTCACAAAACCAAGCCACCCATTATTTGCTTGTAAGAAAATATTCTAGAATATTACCAGCCTTGAAATACTAGAGCTCTTAATCACACATCACAAATGTCAGCAATTTTACCATGTTGTACTGCTTTGAGTCTCTTTAAATTAATACCATTTAGACATATTTTAGGGAACAGAAAATCTTCACAGCCAATAAAATTGATAAAAAAATTTTGGAAATCTCTGTACTCATTTCTTTTTCACCCTTTTTCTTTTTCAAAAAAGACATAATTCAATACCTGATTCCAGTGATAGTCATCTGTGGCAAAAATAAATAAAATTATGCTGAAATAAGATAGTAAATAAACAGGAATTTCATAAAAGGTTTTGTTGATTTTTTTTTTTTAGACATTGAAACTAGCTGGTCCCCACCTATGCAGGTGTGTATGTGTTCCTATTGAAAGGGTGCTTGTCATAATACTTTATAGTAAGCTTTTTTTAAAGACAGAAACCTGCATAAGCACCTGTATTTAAGAATACAAGACAAAGCATGATTTCAACTATGGTAAAATCTTTCTGAACTGTTCAGAACATAACTGCTCACCAAATTATACAGTCACATGGTTTTCTTGGAGCAGTCAAGACATTTGGTCGTTTATGTGCCTTCACACATCAGAGTACTCTACAGAAGAATTTAGCTGATTGAGTCTTTTGAAAGTTATAGTAAAAATAAGTATGACTCAGATGAAACTGTTTTATGGACAAGGGCTCTGTGGAAATAGCCATTTGGGTGGAGATCATGAGACTTGAGGAAAAGGCAATGGCACCCCACTCCAGTACTCTTGCCTGGAACATCCCATGGATGGAGGAGCCCGGTAGGCTTCAGTCCATGGGGTCGCTACAAGTCAGACACGACTGAACGACTTCACTTTCACTTTTCACTTTCATGCATTGGAGAAGGACATGGCAACCCACTCCAGTGTTCTTGCCTGGAGAATCCCAGGGATGCGGGAGCCTGGTGGACTGCCATCTATGGGGTCACACAGAGTCGGACATGACTAAAGTGACTTAGCAGCAGCAGCATGAGACTTGAAATTAAATCAGGGAATTCCATGGTGGTCCAGTGGCTGGGACTCTGCCCTTCCAGACTGGGGAACTGAGATCCCATAAGCTGTGCACCATTACTCCCATTTTTTTTTTTTAATTTAAAAATAGGGACTTCCTCTGGTAGTCCAGTGGTTAAGACTCCACGCTTTCAATGCAGAGAGCATAGGTTCAATCCTTGGTTGGGAAATAAGGATTCTGCATGCTGCACAGTACAGCCAAAATTTTTTTAAATTATAATAATAAAATAAATTTTAAAATAAAAATAAAAATGGCATACTAATTCCCTTGGTCAAAAAATTAAGTCATTTCAATTCAGCAAACCTATCTGGGGAGATACAGATGAATAAGATACATTTGTTTCTGTCAAAGTCTTCACAGCCCAGAGGTAAAGCCAAGAATGTAAATGCCATAACAAAGGTATAAACCACAGTGCTATAGATGTGCACTTCTCCAGAGAAAATTCTCAGTGCCAGGAACCCTTGGGGAGAAGACTTCCAGAGGAGAGAGCAGTTGAAGAAGTCCCTTGATGGAAAGGGAAGCAAGAGAGAGAGCAAAGAGAACAGCAAGTGTGAGTGTGTTCTTGGAACGGCAGGGAATGAAATGGGATGGACACAGAGGGGCCCAGTGGGAAATAAGTCTGAGAAGAACATGTGGGGCTCATTGTGTAGGGCCATCAAGCCCTAAAAGCCAGGGGCCGGCACTCTGTTCTGTGGACAACAAGGGCACATCTCAGGCTTTCCAGAAGAAGAACAATGAGATTAGATCTGTTTATCAGGCCAAGTGTTCAAGAAGCCATATATGGGGTGGATGGCAACTGGGAGTGACTTGCCTCGGGAGGCCAGTTCCAGAAATTGCTACCAGAGTCTAGGTAAGAGGATACGAGAGCAGTGGGAACAGGAAGTGGGGTACGGCCAGAGGGAAATGAAGTGAGGCAATGGGTACAGAGTCAGATGACAAGACCCTGTTACTATAGGAATAAGAGGAAGGGGTGGAAGTGAAGATGCCTGAATTTATTCTCTTTATGTCGTATTTGGAAGTGATTACAGACTTATAGAAAAGTTGTTTAAAAAAAAAAACAGTGCAAAGAATTCTTAGGACTTCCCTGGTGGTCTGGTGCTTAAGACTGCATGCTCCCAATGCAGGGGGACCAGGTTTGACTAAATACCACAGGTTAAAACGAAGCGACTACATCCTGCATGCTGTAACTAAGACCCAGCACAGTCAAATGTGTGTTCTGTGCTCAGTCATGTCTGATTCTTTGCAACCCCACGGACTGTAGCCCACCAAGCTCCTCTGTCCATGGAATTTTCCAGGCAAGAATACTAGAGTGGGTTGCCATTTCCTTTCAGGGAATCTTCTCAACTCAGGGATCGAACTCATGTCTCCTACATTGGCAGGCAAATCTTTTACCACTGAGCCACCTGGGAAGCCCAACAGTCAAATAAATTAACTTAAAAAAAATTCCTAAGGCTCCTCACAAAGAGTTCTCGAATGCTGCATTTTATCATTCACTCTCTCCATTTTTATCTCCTTAAACATATCATTTGTTTTCTTGAACAAAAAAAAAAAAAAAATTCCTAGCTTCCCTGGTGGCTCATTGGTAAGAATCCACCTGCCAGTGTAGGAGACATGGGTTCAGTCTCTGGTCCAGGAAGATCCCATGTCACAGGCATATGGGCTACGGCTATTGAGCCTGTGCTGCGGAGCCCAGAAGCTGCACCTACTGAGCCCACATGCTACAACGATGAAAGCTCACATGCCTAGAGCCTGTGCTCCACAATGAGGGGCCACCAAAGGAAGAAGCCAGTGCACCGCAACGAGAGTAGCCCTACTCACCGCAACTTAGGAAAGCCTGCACAGCAACCAAGACCCAGCACAGCCAAAAATAAATTAAAAAAAAAAATCCTGACCTCTAAATACCAAAGTTCTGAGCTTTCTGGTATTGTGAACCTTGTGACAAAAAGTCAGCTAGAGTGTAAGTACGAAAAAGGAAAGTCAGGGTGTGCTGGGAATCATACAATGCAAAGAAATAAACACAAAAATGCCCTGTCAGCCTTTTCCTTGTGTTCACCTCTCCATTAGGTGTTCCTCTGATGATAAAGGCTGTCCCTTTCTATCAGGTGTACAATTTTGACAGGGCCATGGCCAGAGCGGTGACTTGGATGAAGCAGCACCCATCTCTCCAGCTGGTTCAGCCAAATGCATTCTGGTGGTCAGATGCTGCACCACATGAAACTAGACACTAAACTAGATACTGCAAGGAGATCCCACCAGTCCATTCTGAAGGAGATCAGCCCTGGGACTTCTTTGGAAGGAATGATGCTAAAGCTGAAACTCCAGTACTTTGGCCACCTCATGCGAAGAGTTGACTCATTGGAAGAGACTCTGATGCTGGGAGGGATTGGGGGCGAGAGGAGAAGGGGATGACAGAGGATGAGATGGCTGGATGGCATCACTGACTCGATGGATGTGAGTCTGAGTGAACTCCGGGAGTTGGTGAGGGACAGGGAGGCCTGGCGTGCTGCGATTCATGGGGTCACAAAGAGTCGGACATGACTGAGCAATTGAACTGAACTGAAAACTAGATATTATTCTCTCTTTCTCTCACTGTTCCAAATCTTTCATTCATTTTTTCACTCAACAAAGAGTAAGGAGGGACTTCCTGGTGGTCCAGTGGTTAAGAATCTGACTTCCAATATAGGGAAGAAGGAAATGGCGACCCACTCCAGTACTCTTGCCTGGAAAATTCCATGGATGGAGGAGCCTGGTATGCTACAGTCCATGGGGTCACACAGAGTCGGACACGACTGAGCGACTTCACTTTTTTTCTTTCTTTCCAATACAGAGGACAAGGGTTCAATCCTTGGTCAGGGAACTAAGATGCCACAGGGCAACTAGTTCTCTGGTTGACTGTGGGATGTGCACACCACAACCAGAGAACTCACGCACCACAATAGAAAAACCCACACACTACAACTACTGAGACCACGTGCCACACCACTGAGCCCATACACCGCAGCTACTGAACCAGTACGCCTCAACTGGAAAAGCCCCTGCACGCCACAGCTAGAAAAAGTCTGAGCACTGCAATGAAGGCCCAATGAGCCAAAACAAAAAGCGAAACAAACAAACAAAAAAACACAAAGAACTAAACAAGTAGTAATGGCTTAATATATCAGGTACTTTTTTTTGTAGCCCACCAGGCTCCTCCATCCATGGGATTCTCCAGGCAAGAATACTGGAGTGGGTTGCCATTGCCTTCTCCAGGTACTTTTCTACATACTGGAAATTCAACAGTGCTTTAGTGAAACAAGCACAGTGAGGAGAAAGAGACAATAAACAAACAAATATGCATCATGAGATGATATGGGCTATGAAGAAAAGCTGAGCAAGATTAAAAGGTAAAGTGTCAGACTAGGATTAGGGAGCTACCTTAGATTAGGAGGTCAGGAAGGGATTCTCTGACCAAGTGGTGTTTGAGCAGAGGCAAGTGAAATGGGGGAGTGAGCCTCGGAGTTTCCTGTATAAGGAGAATATTTCCAGCAGAAGAACCAGAGAGAACAAAGGCACTGAACTGGTAGCATGGTTAGTGGTCTGGGCAATACCAAGGAGACATATTAAATTGGATAATACTTAAAGCAACCACCAAAACAGAAAAACAAAGAATTCTAGTTAATAAGTCAACAGAGGAGAAAAAATGGAATCATAAAAAATGCACACATCCAAAAAGGCAAATAAGAGTAAAACGGGAACCAAGAAAAATGACACAGGCAGCAAATACAATATCCCCTGCTTTTCACAATTTTATTTTATGCCACTTCACTTTTTTGAAGACCTATATTAGTATCTCTTTTTGCTAACCAAAAGAAATCCAAAAAGGATTTTCAATTTTACAAAGAAAGGTAGTTGCTTCCTTGCTTCATATCATTTTGGTTTACAAAAGTTTTCACAGGAATGCTCTACTTTTGGATCATAGAGAAAACCTGTAGCAAGATAAAAAGCTCAAACATAATCATATCAGTAATCACATTAAGTATAAATGGTCTAAACACTGTATTAAAAGGCAGGGATAGTCATATTGTGGAGAAGGCACTGGCAACCCACTCCAGTACTCTTGCCTGGAAAATCTCATGGACGGAGGAGCCTGATGGGCTACAGTCCATGGGGTCGCTAAGAGTCGGACACAACTGAGCGACTTCACTTTCACTTTTCACTTTCATGCATTGGAGAAGGAAATGGCAACCCACTCCAGTGCTCTGGCCTGGAGAATCCCAGGGACAGAGGAGCCTGGTGGGCTGCCGTCTATGGGGTCGCACAGGGTCAGACATGACTGAAGCAACTTAGCAGCAGTAGCAGCAGCAGCATAGTCATATTGAACAAGATACAACAATGGTCTGCCTATAAGAAACATACTTTAAATACAAAGACACAAATTGATGAAAAGAAAACAAATGGGAAAATATATAGCCTGAAATTTAATAAAAAGAAAGCTGGAGTGGCTTCATTATTATCAGATGAAGTACACTCCAGAACAAAGATTATTTTGCAGGACAAAGACAGTCATTTCATAAAGAGTAAAGAACAAGAGATCTGTTGATCAGGAAGACACAGTAATCTTGATTTAAACCTCTAATAACAGAGCTTCAAAATCCATGAAGCAAAAACAAACTGATAATAAAACTGCAGGAATATATAGAGAGATCCACAGTGTAATCAGATGTTTTAATCTCTCTCTCACAAAAACTGTTGGAACAAGTACAAATTGAGCACAAATACAGTAGAGTTGGATAATGTCAACTAACTTGACCTAATTGACATTGAGAGATGCTCTACATGAAAACAACAGAATCCACGTTCTTCTTAATTACATACAGCACATTTACAACACTGGCTATATACCTCACTTGCATTACTTGCAAAAGCATTCAATGATCAGCATGGTACCCTTTCAACTCTGGTCCACCGTGAGCCATCTGCCTTCTGACATCTTCGTTTCTTTTTAGTTTCATGGATAAAAACAACCACAAAATTTCTATTCTGCTAAGAAAAATCCATGGACCAGACCAACAAAACTTAGCTCACTTGGCTTCTCCACTCTAAGGTATTCTGTTCATCTTAAATCAACTCCCACGTCAAACTCTTGAGTCTGCACCAAATTGCTACACTTGAGGAATTTTTAGTATTCACTACCATGGGGTTGCAGCAGACAACCACCCATTTGAAATAATCATATTTACATCATTAAGGTAATGAAAATGCCATCTAGTTGTAGAACTGCCAGATTTAGCACATGAAAACACAGAACAGAAACACAGTTAAATTTTAATTTCAGAGAAACACGAAATTTTTTAGTGTCAGTTCAGTTCAGTCGCTCAGTCGTGTCTGACTCTTTGTGACCGCATGAACCAAAACACGCCAGGCCTCCCTGTCCATCACCAACTCCTGGAGTCCACCAAAACCCAAGTCCATTGAGTCAGTGATGCCATCCAACCATCTCATCCTGTGTTGACCCCTTCTCCTCCTGCCCTCAATCTTTCCCAGTATCAGGGTCTTTTCAAATGAGTCATCTCTTTGCATCAGGTGGCCAAAGATCTGGAGTTTCAGCTTCAACATCAGTCCTTCCAATGAACACCCAGGACTGATCTCCTCTGGGATGGACTGGTTGGATCTCCTTGCAGTCCAAGGGACTCTCAAGAGTCTTCTCCAACACCACAGTTCAAAAACATCAATTCTTCTGTGCTCAGCTTTCTTTATAGTCCAACTCTCACATCCATACATGACCACTGGGAAAACCATAGCCTTGACTAGACGGACCTTTGTTGACAAAGTAATGTCTCACATGCTAGTAAAGTAATGCTCAAAATTCTCCAAGCCAGGCTTCAGCAGTATGTGAACTGTGAACTTCCAGATGTTCAAGCTGGTTTTAGAAAAGGCAGAGGTACCAGAGATCAAATTGCCAACATCCGCTGGATCATCGAAAAAGCAAGAGAGTTGCAGAAAACATCTATTTCTGCTTTATTGACTATGCCAAAGCCTTTCACTGTGTGGATCACAGTAAACTGTGGAAAATTCTGAAAATATGGGAATACGAGACACCTGACCTGTATGTCTCTTGAGAAATCTGTATGCAGGCCAGGAAGCAACAATTAGAACTGGACATGGAACAGATTGGTCCCAAATAGGAAAAGGAGTACATCAAGGCTGTATATTGTCACCCTGCTTATTTAACTTATATGCAGAGTACATCATGAGAAACACTGGGCTGAAGGAAGCACAAGCTGGAATCAAGATTGCTGGGAAAATTATCAATGACCTCAGATATGCAGATGACACCACCCTTATGGCAGAAAGTGAAGAAGAACTAAAGAGCCTCTTGATGAAGGTGAAAGAGGAGAGTGAAAAAATTGGCTTAAAGCTCAACATTCTGCAAATTAAGATCATAGCATCTAGTCCCATCACTTCATGGCAAATAGATGTGGAAACAGTGGCTGACTTTATTTTTCTAGGCTCCAAAATCACTGCAGATGGAGATTACAGCATGAAATTAAAAGATTTAATATCCTTACTCCTATGAAGGAAATTTATGACTAACCTAGACAGCATATTAAAAAGCAGAGACATTACTTTGTCAACAATTTTTTAGTGTAGGCATGTCCAAATGTTGCATGGGATGTATATATTTGACATCACCTGGAAACAGCAGTTCAGGAGCACATAGTAAATTCTTGTAGTGAGGACTAGAAGGCTATAGTGACTGTGTGTAGTGGGAAGTGAATTAGCTATGGGATCTGAAGCAAAAAGAAACAGAGGAACCACAAGAAACACAGAATCAGTGCAACCAATGTCTGATACGGGAATAACATCTGTACTTTCCCCAAGAGGTGGCTGTTTGGCCCCAGCATGAACACTGGTGCAATTAGTCAGAGTGCAGCCCTTGAAACCTACAAGCTACCATGCCATATTTGTCTGAAATCTTTCTTCTGCTTCTATGTACGATAATTAAAATAATGCTGCTACTGCTATTTTTATAACTGTATATTGCTCTGACTTTCAAAATGAAAGCTTTAATCTATAATCGCACACCATGGCTCTTGAGTAAAGGATATAGTCTTTATTCATAAAACCATTCCCTCAAGTAACCACTCTGCATGGGTTAGATTAAGGGAGACAGAGAAAAAGAGGGGGGCAGAGGAGGAGGAAGCCAGCGAGGAAATATGAATAAAATTGCTCTTGCTAATAATGAACTCATAGCTATACACGGTGAGGAAAATGGACATGCTTTAAGAATTCCTCGGGGCTAAGGCAATCGTTATTTTTACATTTTCAACCTCTAATTTGAGATCTTTCTTATAACAAGAATAAAGCCATACGGTCAGAATGGTGGTAGGCTTATATAGCATTGAGCATAGTACACTGACTGCAACAGCCAATCCTGCTGAAAACAGAGACATCAAAGCATCAGGGGTTCCCTGTCTTCAAACAAGATGATGCCTGTCTCACTCAGGCCAGACAGAATTGATTCTAATTTGGGGGGAGGGACAGGAAAAATTCTTCGGGGAATGAGACTGTACATCTTCTTTGCTAAATTATTTTAGTCTTTCCTGCCAAAGTAAGTAGGATGTTCTTTCTTATAACTCACCCTGATAACTCCTATTGTAGTTCAGGTTGACATCTTTTGAGATCTATTAATATAGTCCATGGAGAGAAAGAAGGGTTAGTTATTCTCTTACGGCAGTCCTCATTCAGGCACTGAAACATCCTAACCAAAGAACTCCATCAGCCTTCTCACAGATTTAATCATTTCAGGTCTTGTAACCTTTATTAATAAGTCCCATTTTTCAAGCCTTTGTTCATTTTTTAATCATTAGTTACACCGCTGCATAAAGATCACTGCATAAACCCTTTGAAAGAGTGAAAAACTCAAATAATTCATTCCAACAAATGAAATGCTAATGCTGTTGCTATGTAGCAACGCTGGGTTCATTAGATGCCTTTGCTCGCTGTACCATCTGCAAATCTCCTCCTTTTATCCCACCAGCTTTGGAACATTTTAAAGGGTGGAATGTGTCATAACCCATTTATTTGGACTAAATACCACATCACATCTCTGTTTTCTAGAAGACAAAACGAAGCTTGTCACACTCAGACTAATAGTTCTTAATGAGGATTATGTTCTTTACGCATTTTTTAAAAAAAAAAAAAACGTTCTCCTAAGAGACACATTTTCAATTTGAGTAATTGTTTAATTAAGGACTATAAAGCAATTTGGTGAAACACAAATAGCATTTAGCACTCATTCTAAATAATCATGACTGTTACTCTGAGCCAAACGCACTGAATGTTCATGATAGGAAGGCATGTCAATAAAATAATTTCTGGGAAGATTCAGGAAGACTCTGGGAAAACTTGTAACATAAAGCAAGCAGGTAAACAGCTCCTTTAGACTCTTATTACCCACCTAAGTGTTCTCCCCTCTCCCCCTGAACTGTGCCCTCCAACCCATAATAGGCACTCAGAGTTTCCTTGCCCCTTCTGGGTGCCCCTCTAACTGCATCATCAATCTCCAAACTATCACCCCCCCATGACTAATAAGGTCTACCCTGGGACAGTGACTCAGATATCTGCCCCAAATCGACCTTTCCTAAAATCTTTTCCCCCAAGCTCTTCCCTACCAGGTGTTGAAGTACTAGTCCAATAAATTCACCAGCTCCAAGGACGTTTATTTCCTTTTTCTAAATTTTATTTATTTATATTTGACTGTGCTGGGTCTTAGTTGCTATGCAGGCTGTTCTCTAGTTGCAGCAAGTGGGGGCTACTCTAGTTGTGGTGTGCAGGCTTCTCACTGTGGTGGCTTCTCTCGTCTCAGAGCACAGACTCTAGGGTGCGTGGGCTCCAGTAGTTGCATGTGGGCTCAGCAGTCGTGGTTTGTGGGCTCTAGAGCACTGACTCGATAGTTGTGGCACACAGGCTTAGCTGCTCCACAGTATGTGGGATCTTCCTGGACCAGGATCAAACCATGTCACCTACACTGGCAGGTGTATTCTGTACCAGTGAGCCGCCAAAGAAGCCCTCCTGCTGCCGCTGCTGCTGCTAAGTTGCTTCAGTCGTGTCCGACTCTGTTCAACCCCATAGATGGCAGCCCACCAGGCTCCGTCGTCCCTGGGAGTTTCCAGGCAAGAACACTGGAGTGGGTTGCCATTTCCTTCTCCAATGCATGAAAGTGAAAAGTGAAAGGGAAGTCGCTCAGTCGTATCCGACTTTTTGCGACCCCATGGACTGCAGCCCACCAGGCTCCTCCATCCATGGGATTTTCCAGGCAAGAGTACTGGAGTGGGATGCCACTGCCTTCTCTGAAGAAGCCCTCCAGTGACTTTTAAATGCTTTAGGAGAAAATACAATAATCTGAGAGAGTAATTTTAATGATGGGGGAATCATTTGATCATTAAAAGGAATATTGGGTGCTTCAGTTCAGTTCAGTCACTCAGTCGTGTCTGACTCTTTGCGACCCCATGAATCACAGCACACCAGGCTTCCCTGTTCATCACCAACTCCTGGAGTCCACCCAAACCATGTCCACTGAGTCAGTGATGCCATCCAGCCATCTCATCCTCTGTCGTCCCCTTCTCCTCCTGCCCCCAATCCCTCCCACATCAGGGTCTTTTCCAATGAGTTAACTCTTTGCATGAGGTAGCCAAAGTATTGGAGTTTCAGCTTCAGCATCAGTCCTTCCAATGAACACCCAGGACTGATCTCCTCTGGGATGGACTGGTTGGATCTCCTTGCAGTCCAAGGGACTCTCAAGAGTCTTCTCCAACACCACAGTTCAAAAGCATCAATTCTTTGGTGCTCAGCTTTCTTTATAGTCCAACTCTCACATTCATACATGACCACTGGAAAAACTATAGCCTTGACTAGACAGACTTTTGTTGACAAAGTATTTGGTGCTAGGGTTTTTAAAACTCATCTCATGAATCCACAAATTTATCTGCATGTCCATCTTCTCCATGGTTTCATCACCCATTATGGGCATCACCTAGCACTGTCCAGAGTGGACTTACATACAAATAGGAAAATTTCCTCTTCCTTCTGCTGGGTGTTTTGTATCATTTATTCATTAACTTTGAAGTCACAAAAGCATGATAAAACTTGCCTCCAAATAGACCACCAATAAAAACACTTGTTTATTTTATGAGAGCTGAAACAGGAAGGGAGAGTATTGCTTTGCTCAGTCTCAGCTGAGAGGGGACAAGCACATTGGACAACTCACATTGTTTGTAGTTCTACAACCTCTAAATCTCACAAGCAGACTTCCCTGATGGCACAGTGGATAAGAATCAGCCTGCCCAATGCAGGGGACATGGGTTAGATCTTTGGTCTGGAAAGATTTCATATACCAAGAGCAACTAAACCCACATGCCACAACTACTGAGCCTATGCTCTAGAGCTCATGAGCTGCAACTACTGAAGCCCATGTGCCTAGAGCCTGTGCTGCACAAGAGAAGCCACTGCAATGAGAAGCCTGCACCCTGCAAAGAAGAGTAGCCCCTATTTGCCACAACTAGAGAAAGCCCATACAAAGTAACGAAGAGTTATCACAGGCAACAAACAAACAAAAACATCTTACAAGCATTGATTTTGGTAATACGAATCAAAAATGACAAAATGTTTAGGTAAAAATTTAACCAAATAGGTAGAAGAGATGTACACAAAAACTATGAAACTGGGGAAATAAATTAAAATAGATACGAATATACAGAAAGATACTCAGTGTGCATGGATTAAAAGAGTTAGTAGTATTAAAATGTCCATACTATGCAAAGTGATCTGTAGAGCTAGTGCAATCACTATCATAATTCCAATGGCATTTTTCACAGAAATAGAAAAAGCAATCCTCAAACAATCTTGACCAAGAAAAACAAATCTCAAGGCATTATAGTTCCTGATTTCAAATTATATTACAAAGCTATAGAGATCAAAACAGTATGGTACTGGCACACAAACAGACATGTAGACTTATGGAACAGAATAGAGAGCCCCAAAACAAACCTATGTACATATGGTCATCTAATTTTTGACAAGAGTGCCAAGAATGTACAATGGGGAAAGGATAGTTAGTGTCTTCAACAAAACTGGGTATGTACTTGATGAGAATGAAGTGGATCTTTATCTTACACTAAACACAAAAATCAACTCAAAATGGATCAAAGACTTGAAACACGAAACTATGAAATTCTTAGAATAAAACATAAGGGGAAAGCTCTTTGGTGTTGGTCTTGACAATGATTTTTTTGGATGTGTCACCAAAGGCACAGGAGACAAAAGCAAAACCAAACGATCAGAATTACATCAAACTAAAAAGCTTCTGCATGCCAAAAGAAATAGTCAAGAAAAAGAACAGGCAATTCACAGAATGGGAGCAGATGTTTGCAAACTGTGTATCTGATAAGAGGTTAATATCCAAAACATGCAAGGAACTCATGTGACTCAACAGCAAAAGACATATGAATAATCTGATTTTAAAATAGACAAAAGACCTGAGCAGACCTTTCTCCAAAGAATACATAAAAAAGCCAACAAGTATACAAAAAGGTGCTTGATGTCAGTAATCATCCAGAAAATGTAAAGCAAAACCACAATAAGATATTACTTTATACCTGTTAAGATGGCCACTATTTAAAAAAACAAGCAAAAAACAAGAGATGACAAGTGTTGGCAAGGATATGGAGTAAAGGGAGCTCTAAGGGACTATTGGTAGGAATGTCAACTGATACAGCCATCACAAAAAATGGTATGGAGTTGCCTCAATAAATTAAAAATAGAAATATTGTATGATCAAGCAACCCCACTCCTGGGTATATATCCAAAGGAATGAAAACAAGGTCTTGAAGAGAGATCTACACACCATGTTCCTTGCAGTATTATTCAAAATAGTCAAAGATACAGAAAGTGTCCATCAATAGATGAATAAAGAATTGGTATATATATGCAATGGAGTATTACTCAGTCATGAGAAAGAAAGAAATCTTGCCACCTGCAACAACATGGATAAATGTGGAGGGCATTATGTAAAGTAAATAAATTAGACAGATATAATGTATGATTTCACTTATATATGGAACCTAAAACAGACATTCATAGAAACAGAGAATAGAATCAGTGGTTGCCATGGGCTGGGGTGAATGGGCAATGGGGAGGTAATGGTTGAAGGGTAGAAAGTTTCACTTATACAAGATCAGCTCTGGGCATCTACCATACAGCACAGTGCCTATGGCTAACAATGATGTACTGTATACACAAAGTGCTCACGGAGTAGACCTTATGTGAAGGGTTCTTACAAGAAGCAGCAACAACAATTATAAAGAGGGCAGGAAGAAACTATGGGAGGTGATAGATACCTTGATGGTGGTGATTTCACAGGCACATATTCATCCCCAAACTTATCTAGATGTATAACTTAAATATGGACAGCTTTTTGTACATTAATCATACCTCAAAATGGTTAAAAAAAAAAAAAACTTTTAGTGAATAAATTATTGGAGAAGGAAATGGCAACCCACTCCAGTGTTCTTGCCTGGAGAATCCCAGGGACGGGGAAGCCTGGTAGGCTGCCATCTATGGGGTTGCACAGAGTCGGACATGACTGAAGTAACTTAGCAGCAGTGAATAAACTAATTTGTAAATTTAGAATCCATGACTAATAAGGACATCATTTTCATAGAATGGATGAAGAAATAGAGGTAGACAGAGTAAATAATTTGCTTAACTTTCTGGACCCAGATCCTATATATAAACTAATATGCCACAGCATTTTTCCTATGACTTTTGCAGTGTCCTAATGGGTGACATCTTTTGTCTGGTCTTGTGAAAAGTGAAAATAAGTATTGGATATTCCCAGTTTATGTACCATGGAACACTGATTTCTTCACTTAAACATGCATTTGATGCCCTTCCTTCTCTACATAACAGAAGAAACCTGTCTTCTGACGAATCTAAACTGCTAGTAAATTCAGAGTTCATGTTGAAATGAATTAGAGCCACAGTCCGCAACCTTTTTGGCACCAGGGCCAGTTTTGTGAAAGACAATTTTTCCATGGACCAGGGAGGTGGGGGGTGGGGGGGTGGGAAATGATTTCAAGATGATTCAAGCATGTTACATTTATTGTGCACTTTATTTCTGTTATTATTACACTGTGATATATAACAAAATAATTATACAGCTCACCATAATGCAGAATCAGTGGAGCTCTGTGCTTGTTTTCCTGAGTTCAGGCAGTAATGCGAGAGATGGGGTATGGCTGTTAATACAGATGAAGTGTCCCTTGCTAGCCTGCCACTCACCGCCTGCTGTGTGTCCTGATACCTAACAGGCCACGGATCTCTACTGGTCCACGGCCTGGGGGTTGGGGACCCCTGCATTAGAGAGTTTGGAGTGACCACTTTGGCTTTTAAATCAGCTCCTCTCTATGCTAGCTGTGTAATCCAAACATTCTCACTATCCTCTGTAAAACAGTCATTGTAATGCTAGTTCCATAGGATTAGCCTGGGGATTAAGTAAGATAGTGCAAAAAATCTAGCTCATAGCAAGCACTTGCAAATTAGCATGTATTACTCTTCAGTATTGTTTTTCTGGAACCTCCCAGAACCTATTAAACACAGGGACTTCTCATCACTTAGGTTCTGCACATAGGTTCTTAAAAATCAAAAGCCAAACCAACTGTCCATAACTATAATAAGAACAGTCACATTGCCCAGGAAAACTCTACAGCTCAGCTCTAGCTAGGCTCCCCTCTTTGACAAGAGTAATAAAGATGTGTGTTACATATATAGTAGCTCAAGGGCGGAGATTCCAATATTCCATCATCAAACACAGCTTGAAAACGAACCCAACCCTGCTGAGGATTAAAGCGAAGTATGCCATGAGAAGTTGTTTCTCAACTTCCACCTCTTTAAAAAGCACTTGTGTTTTGATTTTCAGTTCTAGTTCAGAAATCACTCCATCTGGTCTGGCCAATCAGGATGCACAAGAAGCCCTGAATTTAGTTTATTTATATATATAATACCAGAGGATGTGTTAATGTAAAAATGAGACAAGGTTTGAAATAATGCAAGGGAAAAGATGGAAAGATTTCATGAACACTTCTCTAAGCCCAGAGGGTTTGAGGAAGATGGGAGACTCAAGCATCTTCAAAAGAAAAGCCACAATAGATTTTTTTTTTTTAATGTGGGCCATTTTAAAAGTCTTTATTGAATTTGTTGCAATGTTACTTCTGTATTATGTTTTGGTTTATTTGGCCATAAGGCATTTGGGATCTTACATCCCCAACCAGGGATCAAACCCATAACCCCTTCATTAGGAGGTGAAGTCTTAACCACTGGACCACCAGGGAAGACCCCCATAATAGCCTCTTAAGGTTATGCCTAAGAAAGGTTTATTTAGTGGCAGGCAAAGTTAAAAATAGGGAAAATGATGCTGCTTTAAAGCCGGAACCAACTAGACAAGGAGAGATACCTACATTATCTGCTTTACCCACGTCCTCTACATAATGGAAAGATTATGAGGAGTAAGCCTAGGATTTTAACTGTCACTCCTTTATTTATCATGTGACCCAGGCAAGTTATTTGATCTTACTGACCCCAAGGTTTTATCTATAAAAATGGTGGGAATAGTAGTTTCACTGCATTGTTTCAAAGATTAAAATTAGAAAATACATGGGATACTGAATGAAGTCAAGTCAGAAGGAGAAGGACAAATATTGTATGATATCACTTTTATGTGGATCTAAAACTAAAGGGTACAAATGAACTTATCTACAAAACAGAAATACAGTCACAGATGTTGAAAACAATCTTATGGTTATGGTGGGGTAGAGACGGGAGGGAGTGATAAACGGGGAGACTGGGACGGACATATACGTCAGACTCAGAAACATGTCTGAGTGTTCAGATGTTCAGTTGTGTCCAACTCCTTGCGACCCCATGGACTGTAGCCTGCCAGACTCCTATGTCCATGGGATTTTATAGGCAATAATACCGGAGTGGGTATTGTTATTGTTGTGTGTTGAGGGGGGTGGTTATAAGGAGGGGTGTTGGTGAAGAGAAAACATAATATTATCCATGGATGCTTTTTCAGAGATTTATAAATCTTGTACATTTCTATGCTATGAATTTACCACATTAGCAAAGACTCCACTCTTACAATAATCTCAAAAGTAAATCAAATATTATTTTTCCCATAAACCTTTACTTCATCATCCCAAGTGGAAGTGATCTCCTTAGACTCCAACACTAACTTTAAAGAGAAAAAAATCTACATTTTTCTTACAACACTTCTCCCTTATTCATCTAACAAGAAATAATGTATTAATTTTTTCATTTGATACAATTTTCACAGACTCCTACTCTAAGTGAAGCATGACACAGACACCAGGAAGAAACTGCACATCTGACATTGCCTCCTGCCTTCCAGAAGTTACCACTGAATAGGAAAATTAAGATATAAAGATAAATAAATATTTGAATTCCAGAGCAGCAGTAAATAAGGCCATGAAACTACGAAAAGAAAAAAGATCACCTTTCAGTAGGATCCAAGATGGATTCTTGGAATAAGAACTTTAAAGCATGGATGATATGTCAATAAATGGAACAACATAAGAGATAGAAAAGCAGAAGATTGATTTTTTTGGTCTCAACAGACACTTATTGAGTACGGCCTTGTGGTGCTCATTATCTATTCAGGCTCACATCTTATCTCTGCATCTCCTTGACACCACAGAGCCTGGGCATGACTCTTCTCTGCTATCTTCCCATAACACACAGGACCATGTTAAGTCCCCTACGTACAAACGAGTTTTGTTCCAAGACCACATTTGAAAGTCCAATTTGTTTGTAAACCCAACAAAGTTAGCCTAGGTACCCAACCAACACAATCGGCTATATAGTCCTATAAAAGTATTAAAGGTTTATAACACTTTTCATGCAAATACATAAGAAACAAACACACACAAAAAATTAAGAAAATATTTGTAAACTTACAATATAGTACTTTGAAAAATACAGTAGTACAGTACAACAGCTGGCCTCCAGGAGCTGGCATTGAGTAAACAGGCAAGAAGAGTTACTGACTGGAGGAGGGAGAGGCGGTGGGCGATGGTAGAGCTGAAGGATCATCAGCAATAGAAGCAGTGGGCAAGCTGCGATTTCACTCATGCCTGATGCTGATGACACAGGTTATGGTTCCTTGCTGGATTCAATTCTTTCCGCCTCTTGAAAAACCGATCCAGTGATGTCTGGGTAGTACTGTATTATTCATTGCCACATCACTGCTGCTTTTAGCCTTGCTTCTGGACATCTTGAGTTTGAAATAAAGATACTGTACTATTGTACTGTATACCGTGCTGTAGAGTTAAGTCCATAAGAGTGCAGCCACTTGTAGAAGACGCATGCCAGTCACGTGAAAGTTTGCATCTTAAAGGCTCGTGTGTAGGGAACTTACTGTACATGTATTGAGAGGTTACATTTTAAGTCCAGATTAGACAAGCCTGATTCAAAGAATACTTGAAGGTGAGAACTCATTGTGTTTTCCGAGATCCAGGGACGGAAACTCTCCAACACCCTGTAAGTCAGAGTACCTACACCAGGGGTCATACAGTTACCCTCAAATCCTAAAGGACTTGGTCACCAGTCATGTCGCTGTGCCAACAGCGAAACACATTCCAAGGATAGATGTGATCTTCAACGTTCCCGGTGGTCTCTTCTTTCACTTCAGTTCAACAAGGTGCTTCCAAAGGATGTCATGCATCCTTGGCCAGGAGATGGAGTCCTGGGCTTTGACACAGGCAGTGCTACTTATATCCCTTGTTAGAATTTGTTCAGAGAGTCAAATTCCATCCCTGTTTCTAGGTTGATGTCATTTCTAAGGCAATATCAAGTCACGAAGTTACTACAGCACTGAATTAGCATATGTTGTTGTAATGGTTTTGGCATTGATGCATTTTTTAATGTAGTTAGAAAAGGTTATTACTATGATTTTTGGAAGGAAAAATAAACAATTGGGAAAAGTGGTCTGATACCATTAAAAAAAAAATATATATATATATATATATACGCACATATATATATACGCACATATATATATATACGCTCCAAACTCCCAACAGGTATCTCAACACAGAAAATATGGCTCTGAATTTTAATGTATTTTGAACAAGGGCCCCAGCTCTCTGTGTATCAGCAGCCTTAACCTCACATCATCCAATCCACATATGATGTGTTAAGAGAACTAGAAAATCCTTTCCACGTCTTCTTGGGATGCTCTAGGATTGTTTCTGTTTTATTATTTTCACACTTTCACATTGCTTTTTGGTGCCTCTTGGAGAGGCTAGAGGTGAGAACTGACTCCAAAGCTTCGGGAAAATCTTTTATTATGGCATACACACACGCCAACTCCTATTTCAAAAGCACATTCTGGTTTTAAGAAAAGCTAATGATCTCACTGAATAAATGCAGACCAAGTTTGTAGCAAAGTCAATGTAGGTCCATAGGCAGATTGCATAGGAAAAACTCACAGGCCAGAATCAAGGTGAACATGACATGTGGGCCCATTAATATATCATCATAATTCGTGACTTGACTGTGTTGCAAAGATGTTGGTACACATGGGTCAGAGATTTTGAATCTTTTCCACTGAAACACTAAGTAAATAACAGAAATTCTAGCCTACTTTCAGAGTACTAGAATTTACAATGTGTTTCCCTTCTCTATTAAAACAAACCACTGTCTGTGGGACTTAGAAGAAAATTCAATTTCCCCAGTATAGTTCTTGCTTTCTCAAGGTCTCATGGCTAGTTGGTGGTAGATAAGCTGTCAGAATCCATAGTCTCTAATTTAAAGTCCCTAAATTCCTAGGTAATACTTGCCACCCAATAATTACAGATGCATAATGTCTGATTTGCATAGAACTAGGAGAAATATCAATAACCTCAGATATGCAGATGACACCACCCTTATGGAAGAAAGTGAAGAGGAACTAAAAAGCCTCTTGATGAAAGTTGGCTTAAAGCTCAACATTTAGAATACTAAGATCATGGCATCTGGTCCCATCACTTCATGGGAAATAGATTGGGAAACAGTGGAAACAGTGTCAGACTTTATTTTGGGGGGCTCCAAAATCACTGCAGATGGTGACTGCAGCCGTGAAATTAAAAGACGCTTACTCCTTGGAAGGAAAGTTATGACCAACCTAGACAGCATGTTCAAAAGCAGAGACACTACTTTGCCAACAAAGGTCCGTCTAGTCGAGGCTATGGTTTTTCCAGTGGTCATGTATGGATGTGAGAGCTGGACTGTGAAGAAAGCTGAGTGCTGAAGAACTGATGCTTTTGAAGTGTGGTATTGGAGAAGACTCTTGAGAGTCCCTTGGACCACAAGGAGATCCAACCAGTCCATTCTAAAGGAGATCAGTCCTGGGTATTCATTGGAAGGACTGATGCTAAAGCTGAAACTCCAATACTTTGGCCACCTCATGCAAAGAGTTGACTCATTGGAAAAGACCCTGATGCTGGGACGGATTGGGGGCAGGAGGAGAAGGGGACGACAGAGGATGAGATGGCTGGATGGCATCACCGACTCGATGGACATGAGTTTAAGCAAACTCTGGGAGTTGGTGATGGACAGGGAGGCCTGGTGTGCTGCGGGTCACAAAGAGTCAGACACAACTGAGTGACTGAACTGAACTGAACTGATATCCTTTCTATGTGGTTAGAAGAATAATGGTCCCAAAAATGCCAAAGTCTCAGTCCTTGGAGATTTCTCTGGTGGTCCAGCAGCTAAGATGCTGTGCTCCCAATGCAGAGGGCCTGAGTTTGATCCCTGGTCAGGGAACTAAATCTCACATGCCTCAATTAAAGATCCAATATGCTGCAACTAAGACCCCGTGCAGCCAAATCCATTCACCGAGAGCCCATGCTCTGCAACAAGAGAAGCCACCACGATGAGAAGTCCACACATTGTAACTAGAGAGTACACCTCCCTCACCACAACTAGAGAAAGTTCATACACAGCAATGAAGACCTAGCACAGCCAAAAATAAACAAGCAATAAAAAAAACTGTTTAAGTTTTAGTCCCTGGAACCTGCAAATACAATATGTTGCATGGCAAGGGCAAATTAACTTTGAAGATGCAATTAAAGTTGCTAACTAACTGAAGGCTTGTACTGGGAACCTATTCTGGATGATCTGGGTGAGGCCCGTGTAATCATAAGTGTCCTTCAAAGTGAAAATGAAAATGTTAGGCATTCAGTCATGTCTGACTCTTTGTGACCCCATGGACTGTAGTCTGCCAGGCTCCTCTGTCCATGGAATACTCCAGGCAAGAATACTGTAATGGGTGAGTAGCTAACCCAGGTCTCCCGCGTTGCAGGCAGAGTCTTTACTGTCTGAGCCACCAAGCAGGAGGCAAAAGAGAGTCAGAGCGATGCTGTGTGAAAAGAGTCAGTGAGCTATCGCTGGTCTTGAAGGTGGAAGGGGGCCATGAACCAAGCAATGCAACAGACTCTAGGAGCAGGAAAAACAGTTCTTCCCCTAGAATCCCTGAAGGATGCAGCTACGCTGACATGTTTGTTTTATTTTCTATTTTTAAAAAACATTTATTTATTTGGCTGCACCATGTCTTAGTTTTGACCTGCAGGATCTAGTTCCATGACCAGGGATGCAACCCAGGCTCCCTGCTTTGGGAGTGTGGACTTTTAGCATCTGGACCACCCAGCAAGTCCCTGACGTATTAATTTCAGCCCAGTGAGACCAACTTACAATATTTGACTTTTAGAACTGTAAGATGATAATTTGTTGTTCTAAGGCACTTAAGTTTGCAGTCGTTTGCTACAGCAGCAACAGAAAACTAATATACTGTCCAAGACTGTATTCAGTTCAATTTCCTCTTTGGTAT
Source organism: Bos indicus (assembly GCF_029378745.1). NCBI lineage: Eukaryota > Metazoa > Chordata > Mammalia > Artiodactyla > Bovidae > Bos > Bos indicus. The sequence goes on from NC_091772.1 coordinate 30,862,522, forward strand.
ATAGGAAGGCATATGCTTTTTCCTGTAGGCACAGAGGAAGGGAAAAAAATCCCAATTATTCCCACCAGCAAATCCTTTATAGAACCCAACAAAATCAATCCTTAGGATACAAGACAATTCTAGCTCCATCAGAGTCACTCAGTCTCTCTGAAACCACCTGGAGCAAGAGAGCATCCAGACAAAAGGTACAAACCATCCTGCATCAGTCAGGAACCTAGCAGGGAACAGATGGCTCACTGGAAAAGGGCAGTTGAAGGGAGCTAATGAAAGTGACTACCTGCAAAAGGTTATTGTTAAGAGTAACAAAGAAGGGCTGATGAAGCACTCCAGGACCAGTGACAGAGGGAAATTGAGCTCAGGACTAAAGAGGGAAGATGTGGGAGAAGATACTGGAACTTAATGAGAGCCGGCGCTGTAGAGAGGACTGTCCAGCAGGAGCTGTGAAATGTGGTCTTTGATGTGTTCAGTCACGGTCACGTCAGACTCTTTGCGAACCAATGGACTGCAGCATGCCAGGCTTCCCTGTACTTCTCTATCACCCAGAGCATGCTCAAACTTATGTCTATTGAGCTAGTGATGTCTTCAACCATCTCATCTTCTGTCTTTGATGCAGAAATATTGATAGGACCCAGGCAGACCTCGGTCCACACTGAGAAGGAGGCAGGGAAATAAATGCCTTAACTTTTTTCTTTTCCTACCTGATTTTCTGCCAGTGTCTCCCATAGGCTAAAACCTAAAAGAAGTCAGATGGTAAGCAAGGGGTGTTTATGTAATCTACAAAGGTCAGCCTCCCAGGGCATAAACCAGAAGAAGGGAGAGGCATGAATCTAGAGAAAATATATATCAACTTTCCAACTCAAAAGAGCCTTCCCCACTTCTTCAAGAGTGAAAAGTGAAAGTGAGAGTGTTAGTCACTCAGTTGTGTCTGAGTCTATGTGACCCCATGGACTGTAGCCTACCAAGCTCTTCTGTCCATGGGATTCTCCAGGCAAAAATACTGGAGTGGGTTGCCATTCCCTTCTCCAGGGGATCTTCCTTACCCAGGGATCAAACCAGGGTCTCCTGCACTGCAGGCAGATTCTTTACCATTTGAGCCACCAGGAAAGTCTCCAAGACTATTAGAGGTCAAATTAGAAGTCAAATAGCCTTTATCTTGTACAAGATAATGGGTGATGATAAAATGAAAAAATACTACAGGAGAATTTAGATAAAGCTCTTTTCACAATTATACCCATAAAATGATTTCAGAAAAAGTAGAAAATAACAAAACCTCCTTACATTAAAAAAAAAAAATGTTGGTACATTTGAGATTGACTTCATAAGGATAACTAATGTACGCTCTTCTCAAAAATTATTGGTTAGAATGGCAGGCAAGAATAAGATACTGGCTGGCTGCTCCTTGGTCCCAGCATGGCATTTCTTATGGTGCTATGATTTATAGGTGTTTTGCCAAAAGTTTTCACTTTTGTCTCAGGCTGAAAGGATTTGTTAACAAAATAAGCCAATTGTTCTATACAAATAAATAATACCAATATTTATTAGAGAATTATCTAGCTTATTTTCAACATACTAACGTTAAAAGAAAAGAGAAACAGAAACAGCAGAAAACACATCACCAAATTGGGTTTTGACCAACATCCAGATTCAAACAGCTCTGGGAAGTCCTGTGTAACAGCTCATCTGGGTCCCAAATGGGAAAAGGTCCTAGGCAGTGCAACCCTGGATGAGACTTTAAAAGACTGCAGTTTGGGGTTCCTGCTTATAAACCCAGGATGCAAACTGATATCATCAATCTATGACCAAATTGCAAGCCTGGTTTGATGTTAATGCTGTTTGTTTTGTCTTGTAAAACTTGGAATGTTGTTAAGCCTGGGGCTTGGTTGGCCCCAGCAGTTCAACAATCTCAAAATTCTTCCCCCATCTTATCTACAAGTCCTGCACTCACAGCAGGCACTCACTCACAGTCAGGGCAGTGTCCAGGCAGGTTAGAAGCAAGGTCAGAGGCCTGCTCTGCTTTATCTCTAAGACCTAAACAAGACTATTTATTTTGTTTTCCCTAACAATGGGATTGATCACTTAGGAAGGCTCAACATTATAAAAACTAAGATCATGGCATCTGGTCCCATCACTTCATGGCAAATAAATGGGGAAACAATGGAAACAGTGACAGATTTTATTTTCTTCGGTTCCAAAATCACTGCAGATGGTGACTGCAGCCATGAAATTAAACGACGCTTGCTCCTTGGAAGAAAAGCTATGACCAACCTAGACAGCTTATTAAAAAGCAGAGACATTGCTTTGCCAACAAAGGTCTGTTTAGTCAAAGGTCTGGTTTTTCCAGTAGTTATGTATAGATATGAGAGTTGGACTATAAAGAAAGCTGAGCACCAAAGAATTGATGCTTCTGAACTGTGGTGTTGGAGAAGACTCTTGAGAGTCCTTTCGACTGCAAGGAGGTCCAACCAGTCCATCCTAAAGGAAATCAGTCCTGAATATTCATTGGAAGGGCTGATGCTGAAGCTGACACTCCAATACTTTGGCCACCCAATGCGAAGAAATGACTCACTGGAAAAGACCCGATACTGGGAAAGATTGAAGGTGGGAGGAGAAGGGGATGACAGAGAATGAGATGGTTGGATAGCATCACCAACTCGATGGACATGAGTTTGAGCAAGCTCTGGGAGTTGGTGATGGACAGGGAAGCCTGGCGTGCTGCAGTCCATGGGGTCGAAAAGAGTCAGACACGACTAAGTGACTGAACAGAACCCTGGGTCCAATATAGTAGACTGTACCACAGTAGAGGGAGGCAGTCGGACACGACTGAGCGACTTCACTTTCACTTTTCACTTTCATGCCTTGGAGAAGGAAATGGCAACCCACTCCAGTGTTCTTGCCTGGAGAATCCCAGGGACGGGGGAGCCTGGTTGGCTGCCATCTATGGGGTCGCACAGAGTCGGACACGACTGAAGCGACTTAGCAGCAGCAGCAGCAGCAGAGGGAGGCATATACTAAACTTGAATAATCTCAGACGTCTACCCTCTTTGAATACCTTGGATCCTTTTAGCATTAATGATCTGTACAAAGAGAAGCTCAAGAGGCAAGAATGTGAAATCACCGTATGTAACACCATCATGCTAATACATGAACCCCGGAATGTAGTCCTTTCCTTTTCAACTTCTGGATGGAGGCAGAAAGTTCTGCTGTCTTCAGCATCCCCAACCATCCCCTCCTAAGTGTTAATAGACACCAAAGAGAAGCAGCATTAATATTAACATGAGCCCAGAAGTCTTGGAAGCCTTTAGCAATCCAGTGGCCATGGCGATGAGTGAAGCCAGCTTATGTAATATGTGAAAAGCCCTCTGGGGATGGCAGCCAGTGAAAAAGGGTCATGAGTACAGAGCCTGTGCAAATTACCCTCGTTTTCTAGCATCACTCATGTCCTTAGGGTGGAGGTGATAGAGCATCAGGTACATTTACGTATGGGCTTCCCCCTGGCTCAGTGGTAAAGAACACACCTGCCAACACAGGAGATGCCAGAGACACAGATTTGATTTCTGGGTTGAGAAAGTCCTCTGGATGAGGAAATGACAACCCACTCCAGTATTCTTGCCTGGGAAATCCTATGGACAGAGGAGCCTGAAGGGCTACAGTCCATGGGGTGGCAGAGTCAGATACAACTTCATAACTAAACAAGATTTACACATAGTAACAAAAAACTCAGTTGTGGTGAAAATGGTGTAAGGGTCATTGAGGACAGAATTTGACTTTGTATCAAATGCATGCAAAAAGCCAAGTTTACCCAAATTCAATATCCTGTCATTAGTTTCCAAACTGGCTATATTATTTCCATGCTATCTTTCCATGTAGGGACACTGACAGGATTGTCATATAAACACTACTTCTAACATTACTAAATTTTCTTTAAATTTTGAGAACCCACAAGTATCCAATACTTTGTAGAATGCCTCCATTTCCCACTGCCAAGAAGAAGGTACTCACTATCTAAATATACAATGGAGTAAATGAGCCAGAAAAGAATGTTTTGTAATTAACACATAAGGTAATATTAACATTAATATGTTCTGAAGGCGTCTGGACCTCCGCTTTCTCCCACACACATTGGCATCATTTCAGATATAAAAGCTTTTGACATTTAATCTACTTAGCAGAAGTCTTAATTTTGCTGCTAAAATGTTGGTAGCCGTTAGTGTTATTCATTTATATTTATAGTTTTCTTCCTCCTGGGTACATAGCAGGCTATGTGCTCCCTTGAAGTTAGATAAAACCTTCTGACTTGGACTTCCCTGGTGGAACAGTGGATGGGAATCCACATGCATTGGCAGGGGACATGGGTTTGATCCCTGATCCAGGAAGATTCCACATACCCCAGAGCAACTAAGCCCGTGAGCCATAATTACCAAACCCGCAAGCTGCAACTACCGAGCCCATGTGCTGCAGCTACTGAAGACTGAGTGCCTAGAACCTGTGCTCCAAAAGAGAAGCCATGGCAATAAGAAATCCAAGTACTTCAACAAAGAGTAGCCTCTACTCGTGGCAGCTAGAGAAAGCCAGTGCACAGCAACAAAGACCCAGTGTAACCAAAAGGAAATGATTACTTTTTAAAAAACCATCTGACTTACTTTAGCCAATGAAGGGTGAGCAGAACAAATGTGTAGAGAGTCGAGTTTGGGAAGAAACCTATAAAATATATGCATCATCTGCTTTATTCCCATCCCCCGCCACAGGTCCAGGTGATGCTCCAGTGGGTGGACTCTCTCCCCATCTGGGTCTCAGAATGAGGACTACGTGCAGCAGGGGCCTCTGCTGACCTGCGATAAACACACAGAATGAGTGGCAGTTGCCCTATCTGCACCCAGCCTTCTCTCTCTCTGCTCTTCCTGGAAAATGACTAACCCCTCAGAACCACACCAAAAAAAAAAGACTGCATGGCCCAAAGATCTAAGCAGCCTCTCATAGCCCACACTGGCAACTTAAGATAATTGAGATGACTGAGCTTATGACTACAGCACAGCCAGGTCTCTCCAGGTAGACCAAAGAAATCTTTAAACTTGCACAACTTACGTCTCTCACAACAAAGGTTCAATTGACAGCAAAGTGGAGACAGTGCATTTTAGTGAAGGAAGAACGAATTTTGAAGCCACCTTGAAATCGAAAGTTTATGACTTGTTGCTTATGTGTCCTTATCAAGTCACTTAGAGAGTTTGAAGTTTACTCAATTCATCCAGGAAATGGGATAATACCATATGTTTTACAGACTGCTAAGAGGAATAAATGAGACAACTAACCTCAAATATAAAAAAAAAAATGATGCTCCAAAATCACTGTAGATGGTGACTGCAGCCATGAAATTAAAAGACTATTGCTCCTTGGAAGAAAAGCTATGACCAACCTCACTTCAGTTCAGTAGCTCAGTCACGTTCGACTCTTTGTGACCCCATGGACTGCACCACGCCAGGCTTCCCTGTCCATCACAACTCCCAGAGCTTATTCAAACACATGTCCATCCAACCATCTCATCCTCTGTCATCCCCTTCTCCTCCTGCCTTCAATCTTTTCCAGAATCAGGGTCTTTTCAAATGAGTCAGTTCTTTACATCAGGTGGCCAAACTATTGGAATTTGAGTTTCAGCATCAGTCCTTCCAATGAATATTCAGGACTGATTTCTTTTAGGATGAACTGGTTGTATCTCCTTGCTGTCCAAGGGACTCTCAAGAGTCTTCTCCAAGACCACGGTTCAAAAGCATCAATTCTTCAGTGCTCAGCTTTCTTCATAGTCCAACTCTCACATCCATAGATGTCTAATGGAAAAACCATAGCTTTGACTAAACAGATCTTTGCTGGCAGTTATGTCTCTTTTTTTTAATATGCTGTCTAGGTTGGTCACAACTTTTCTTTCAAGGAGCAGGCATCTTTTAATTTCATGGCTGTAGTCACCATCTGCAGTGATTTTGGAGCCCCAAAAGATAAAGTCTCTCACTGTTTCCATTGTTTCCCCATTTATCTGCCATGAAGTGATGGGACCAGATGCCATGATCTTAATTTTCTGAGACCTGAGTTTTAAGCCAACTTTTTCACTCACTTCTTTCACTTTCATCAAGAGGCTCTAACAGATTAAAAAGCAGAGACATAACTTTGCTGACAAAGGTCCATGTAGTCAAAGCTATGGTTTTTCCATGTATGTATGAATGTGAAAGGTAGACTATAAATAAAGCTGAGTGCCAAAAAATCGATGCTTTTGAACTGTGGTGTGGAGAAGACTCTTGAGAGTCCCTTGGACTTCAGGGAGATCAAACCAGTCAGTCCTAAAGAAAATCAGTCCTGAATATTCATTGGAAGGACTGATGCTAAAGCTTAAATTCCAATACTTTGGCCACCTGATGCAAAGAACTGACTCACTGGAAATGACCCTGATGCTGTGAAAGATGGAAGGCAAGAAGAGAAGGGGACACAGAGGATGAGATGGTTGGATGACATCACCAACTCGATAGACATGAGTTTCAGTAAGTTTCTGGAGTTGGTGATGGACAGGGAAGCCTTGCATGTTGCAGTCCATGGGGTCACAAAGAGTCAGACTCGACTGAGCTACTGAACTGAACCTCAAATAGCTAGTTCAGGATCAGCGTCTTTTTTGTTTGTTTGTTTTCCTACTCTGATTCCTTCTGATAACAATGTACCAGAAGAACTGATGACATTAGGGGTGAACAAGTTACAGAGCACAGGGCAAATTTAGCTCACAGTCTATTTTTGTAAATAAAGTTTTATTGAGACACTACAATATTCATTCATTTATGAATAGTCTATGGTTCTTTCATGCTACAAATGCAGAGTTGAGTAGCTGCAGTTGAAACCTGTACAGCCCTTAAAGTCTAAAATATTTACTAAAATATTTCAGCAAAGTTGGCTGACCTTGGACAAGATTCATTCATAACCCAAACCATTCAATGTCTCATATGAATCTAGCCATGGACTTACTTTCCCAGAACAGGTCAATACTGTTCTGCGTACTTAGTTGTAGGGCATTTTTTCCCTGAACAATGCTAATTGGAAACTTGAGGTCAAATGATCACTGCTTGGGTGACATCACCTAAAATTTTACAGTGAACTATGAAACATACTAAAGAACCATTTAAAAGGTTGCTCTATACAAATATATGATACAGTTTATTTGTGGAATCTAAAAAAAAAAATTATACAAATGAACTTATTTACAAAACAGAAACAGACTCACAGCCTTAGAGAATACATTATCAATACCAAAGGAAAAAGGTGAGAGGGAGGGATAAATTTAGGGATTTGAGATTAACATATACTCACTCCTACATTAAAAATGATAACTACCAAGGAGCAGGATTGCACAGCGAGCTCTACTCAATACTCTGTAACAACCTAAATGGGAAAAGAATTTGAAAAAGAAGAGATATATGTATATGTATAACTGAATCACCTAGCTGTACACCTGCAACTAACATAACATTTTAAATCACCTATTTGTTGTTGCTATTCAGTCACTCAGTCATGTCCAACTCTTTGTGACCCCATGGACTGCAGCATGACAAGCTTCCTTGTCCCTCACTATCTCCTAGAGTTTGCCCAGACTCATGTTCATTGAGTCAATGATGCCATCCAGCCATCTCATCCTCTGTCACCCTCTTCTCCTCCTGCCCTCAATCTTTCCCAGCATCAGGGTCTTTTCCAATGAGTCAACTCTTCACATCAAATGGTCACGGTACTGGAGCTTTGGCCTCAGTCCTTCCAATGAATATTCAGGGCTGATTCCCTTTAAGACTATTATATACTCCAATATAAAATAAAAATTATAAAATAAAAGGTTGTTCTAGTCTACTTTTTGAATGCCCTAAATGAGCACTTGTATATTCATTTAATAACTCATTCCACAAACATTTGTTTAAATGCCAGCTACGTGCCAATGAATTGTGCTGAGCACCATGGATGTAAAGATAAGAAAGGTAAGGTATTGTACTCTAGAAGCTTGTAGGCTAGCAGAAAAGTTGGGAAATGTGTAAATAAAAAAAAAATGTAATAAAGTGAGGTAACAGCTAATAAATATAGAAGCATACACACATATGCAAACCATAGCAAGAAGTTGAGGAGAGATGCTATATGAGGAGGATATATCAGATTCCCTGACATAAAGCACCCCAGGGTAAGAAACTCTATGTATGGGAATGTGGAAGCAAAAACTAGCTAGAACATCAACAAGGTCTAAGCAGACCTCAGGGCAAGTGGAGTGCGCATGTTCCCTGCTCTTGTCTGAGATTCCAGATGGGACCCTGGTCTGGATCCTGCTTGATTTACAGCTTTCACTTCTGCAGAATACCTTGGCACCCATTTCTCTTGATCTTGGAGTTTGCTGCTCAAGACCACCACAACTTGTTTTTATCAAACTGAGTTGGTTCTTGTTTCCTAGATCTGGACTTTCCCAGAACAATGCCGGCTCTTCCATTTGGCTAAGAAACCCTCACCCAAGCTTTAAACCTTCTTATCCTAACCCTGATGTGCTCATTCTCTTACTTACTTCTGACTCAGTTGAGCCAATGAAT